>NC_133329.1:258698189-259298189 GCF_042186555.1 Aquarana catesbeiana
CTTAACTTGGTGGTGCAGCGGTTCTTGGGCAGGTACCCGGGCTTACAGGATGTCCTGAGGCAGGCCAGGAAAGTCTGTGTGCATTTCCGCCGGTCATATAATGCCAGTGTTCAGCTGGCGGACCTGCAAAAGGAGTTTAACCTGCCCAAGAACCGCCTAATCTGTGACATGCCCACCAGGTGGAACTCAACGTTGGCCATGCTGCAGCGGCTGCACACGCAGTAGAGGGCCATCAATGAGTACCTGTGCGACTATGGCACCAGGACAGGGTCAGGGGAGCTTGTTTTTTTTTCCCCACGCCAGTGGGCCATGATCAGGGATGCATGCACTGTCCTGTCACCATTTGAGGAGGCCACAAGGATGGTGAGCAGTGACAGTGCATGCATCAGTGACACTGTCCCCCTTGTCCACCTGTTGGAGCACACGCTGCGTGGAATAATGGACAGGGCACTTGAGGCAGAACAGAGGCAGGAAGAGGAGGACTTCCTTAGCTCTCAAGGCCCCCTTTATCCAGACAGTGTTCCTGCCTGCCCGCCGATCACACAGGAAGAGGAGGTGGAGCCTGGCACTCAGCATCAGCAGCAGTCTTTAAGGGATCAGTCCCAAGAAACACAAGGACTTGTACGTGGCTGGGAGGAGGTGGCTGCGGACCATGTCGTCCTTAGTGACCCAGAGGACTCCGGACCGAATGCCTCAGCAAACCTATGCTGCATGGCCTCCCTGATCCTGCAAAGCCTGCGTAAGGATCCTCGTATTCGTGGTATCAAGGAGAAGGACCAATACTGGCTGGCAACCCTCCTTGATCCACGTTACAAGGGTAAGGTTGCTGACCTTATCTTGCCATTGCAGATGGTGCAGAGGTAGAAACATCTTTGGGAGGCTTTGCAGAAAGGACTGTGCAACGCGTTCCCAGAGACTGGGAGGTTACAAACTCCTGTTTTTGAACAACGTGTTGCTGAGGCTTCGGTCAGTCAAAGAAGGAGCGGTGGAGAAGGTGGCCGTCTGACCGATGCGTTCAGACAGTTTTTTGGTCCACAGCCCCAAGGTATGATCGGTTCCAGCAACCATCGCCAGCGTCTGTTTTACATGGTGCAGGAATACCTAGGGGCAAGATCTGACTTGGACACCTTTCCCACCGAAAATCCTCTGGGTTACTGGGTCTTGAGGATGGATCACTGGCCAGAGCTTGCACAGTATGCAATTGAGCTACTGGCCTGCCTGCATCCAGCGTTCTTTCGGAACGCACATTCAGTGCTGCTGGAGGCTTTGTAACCGATCACAGGGTGCGTCTGTCCACCGACTCGGTCGATCAACTGACCTTCATAAAAATGAATCAGTCTTGGATCACCACCAGCTACCAAGCACCTGATGCTGATGTAACCGAATAATTTTTTTTGAAATCTCAGATCCCTTCAAGACTGCCTATGCTGATGCTGAGTGACTATCCTGAGTAATTATCCTCTTCCTCCTCAATGATCACGCTGATGGCTTGTAAGAACATTTTTGGTTCTGGGCGCCACCACCAGTGCCTAAGGCCCAATTTTTCAGCCCCTGTTTAACAGGGGCGTGTAATTACAATTTTTGATGCAATACTTTGCAGCAGAGCTCGTTCCTGCTTTGCAACTAGAGTATCTGTGAGGGGTTGCAGTGTTGTGGCACCAGCACCAGTGCCTAAGGCCTAATTTTTCAGCCACTGTTTAACAGGGGCATGTAATTACAATTTTTGATGCAATACTTTGCAGCAGGGCTCGTTCCTGTGTTCCAACTAGAATATTTGTGAGGGGTTGCAGTGTTGTGGAACCAGCACCAGTGCCCAAGGCCCAATTTTTCTGCCCCTGTTTAAGAGGGACATGTAATTACAATTCTTGATCTAATATTTCACAGCAGGGCCCAGTTCTGCGCCCACCAAGAGCAAGTGAGGACCTACAGTGTTGTGGCACCAGCACCACCACCACCACCACCAAAGGCCCAATTTTTCTGCCCCTGTTCAACAGGGGCATGTAATTACAATTCTTGATCTAATATTTCACAGCAGGGCCATGTGAGGGCTTACAGTGTTGTGGCCACAACAACACCTAAGGCCCAAATTTCTACTGAGTATATAGGGCAGGCCCCTACTTTCAAACATCTAACTTACAAACGACTCCTACTTGCAAACAGAAGGAGACAACAGGAAGTGAGATGAAATCTACCCTTAGGAAGGGAAATTCTCTCCTGTAAGAGTTAATATGGGAAAAACATTTCACCTTTTCACTGATGCTTTCCCATCCTTGTTCCACAAAAAACCCCAAATTCAAAAAAAACATTTGTCATTGGGACAAAAAGTGAGGTGAAATCTTCTGAAGAGGAGGACAGACAGCAAAACAAATGTCACAGGGGTGATAACCCTTCCCTATGTTTTCCAAAAAGCTTAAAAAAGGTTTTTGGCTGGAGCTAAACGCGTTAAAAATGTACCCGTTCAAAATTACAAACAGATTCTACTTAACAACAAACCTACAGTCCCTGTCTTGTTTGCACTGCCTGTATACTGCTGTTCAGAGTATATAGGGCCTGGTGGCCCCACACCTTTCCTTATTTTAATTTGGGTGCGGGGTTCCCCTTAATATCCATACAAGACCCAAAGGGCCTGGTAATGGACTGGGGGGTACCCATGCCATTTGTCTCACTGATTTTCATCCATATTGCCAGGACCCGACATTACATTAAAGCCGCAAGCAGTTTTAAATGACTTTTTTCTTTTAAAAATTACATTTTGTGCAGGGACTGTTCTAAGCACGGGAAACACGCACCACTTTACAGGCATACTATAGACAACCCCCAGGTACGATATTTAAAGGAATATTTCACTTTTTTTTTTTTTTACTTTAAGCATCATTAAAATCACTGCTCCCGAAAAAACGGCCGTTTTTAAAAGTTTTTTTTGCATTGATACATGTCCCCTGGGGCAGGACCCGTGTCCCCAAACCCTTTTTAGGACAACAACAATGCAAATTAGCCTTTACAATGAGCACTTTTGATTTCAAACGTTCGAGTCCCATAGACGTCAATGGGGTTCTAACGTTCGTGCAAATTTTCGGTCCGTTCGCAGGTTCTGGTGCGAACTGAACCGGGGGGTGTTCGGCTTATCCCTACCCTTGAATAGACAACAATATATATCAATCCATTAAATGTTTAACATTGCTTTTACCTATATGTACGAATACGTAGTATTTCCTTGTATATATCCATTGTGTTTACAATAAATTCTTTGTTTCAACGATTCATGCAACAGGCCACACGCCTTTACTTTTTCTTTTCACTGAGGTGAGTATTGTTCTGCTTCAAAGAAGCACTTTAAAAGACCGCTGGACATTCAGCCTGTACCTGATTGACTGGTTAGTAGGAATGAGCGAACTGGCCTCAGTTGGATTCCCAGGAGGTTTCTCAAACCCAGCCTGAAATCCACAAATGCCAAACAGAGCACCAAACCGCACTAAAGTCTATACAAGTCAAATCTATTGGTAGCTGGACACTGAATGACGGACATATGCCAATCCAAATAAAAAAAAAAAAATACAGTTCAGTGGGCAGCGGGTCTTTTAATGCAATGGTAAAGACCTTCAGATTATAAAAGGTCATGCAGCGCTTTTTCACCTTTAAAAGCCTGGAGTAACTTAACCACTGTTTCACTGGTGTTTCTTCTGAAGGTCTTTATCATAAGGTGAGAATCCATCTATTTTTCCCTGGGTGGTAGTTGAAGATTGACTCACACACACATTGGGATTAGTCATTATCTTCAGGTTAAAGTACATTCATGTATTTATGATATGGACTGGAGAAGAAGCTGCAGGAAAGCTGTGACAGGCACTGCAGGAGTCAGGACACACTGACAGAAGGAGCTGCGGGAGGACGCAGGACACACTGTCAGGAGTAGTTGCAGGCACGCTCTAAATGAGGGCACATGACACACACCAACAGGAGGAGCAGGAAAGCTATAAGTGAAGGCACCGGATGCACTGATAGGACTGACTGCAGGGGAGCTGGGTATTGTGAGTAATTTAGAGTAACTTGGAGTACTGGGAGTAACTTGGAGTTTTGTGAGTAATATGGAGTATTTTGGGGCATTGTGAGTTTTTTGGAGTATCTTGGCGCATTGCAAGAACCTTGAAGTACTGTGAGGGATTTTTGGGGTGACATGAGTAGTTTGGAGTATCTTGTGGCTATGTAAGTAACTTGGAGTACTATGAGGGATTTGGAGTAACTTGGAGTATTGTGTGTAATTTTGAGGAACTTGAAGTATTGTGAGTAACTTGGAGTATTGTAAGTAACTTATAGTACTGTGTGTTCTGTCTCTATTACAGAGAGCTAAACCTTCTTACTCTATAAACTTCAGATAACATATTTCTTTGATTTTAGATTTATTGGAAGCCAGGTGAAACTACAAATTGATAACATAAACATCAATCAGTACACTTTTGCATATAATAAAGGAACAATGCACTATAACACAGAATGAAATAACAAGAACTCACTTTTTAAGCTCACTGAGGGGTGATGGCAAGAGATTGGGGAAAGATGCCTTGCTTCCTTACTGAAGATTCTTAAAATGGTGGCTGACTCACTTCCTTTAGAGAATTCTCCCAGAATGTACTGGTTCCTAACAACTTTATTAACACATTCTAAAAGAATACAATATGTAACTTCTATAAACAGCAAAGTTATACCAGAAAGGGAACAGCAGGTGGTGCCTGCACTTTGCATATAACTAGCTTGGTGTACAACAAGAAACTCAACATGTTATTTTAAGCACATAAACATATGTAAACTGAATAGAAGCCCGGTGGGCAGAACAGTGCAAGTAATTTGAAGTAACTTGGAGTATTGTGAGCATAGGGAATAATTTGGGGCATTGCAGTTGATTTGAAGTACTGTGGGTAATTTTTGGAGTAACTTTGAGAATTGTGAGTGATTTGGAGTACTGTAAGTAACTTGGAGTACTGCAAGTAATTTGGAGCAATGTGAATATCCTGGAGTAAGTGAGAGCACTATTTTCTATTATAAAATTTTCAAATAAGTAAATTTTCTTCATAAATTAGGGCCAAAATGTATACTGCTACATATCTTTAGTAAAAATAACCCAAATTAGTGTATATTATTTGGTCTCTGTGAAAGTTATAGAGTCTACAAGCTATGGTGCAAATCATTGAAAATTGATCATACCTGATCACACCTGATATACTGAAGGCCTATCTCATTTCTTGAGACCCTAACAAGCCAGGAAAGTACAAATACCCCCCAAATTACCCCTTTTTGGAAAGCAGACATTCCAAGGTATTTAGTAAGATGCATGGTGAGTTTTTTGAAGTTGTAATTTTTTCCCACAATTCTTGGGAAAATTATTATTATTATTTTTTTTACACAAAATTGTCATAATAACAAGTTATTTCGTTCACACAGCACATGCATGCTTGCAATGACACCCCATAATACATTCTGCTACTCCTCCTGAGTATGGCAATACCACATGTGTGAGACTTTTACACAGCCTGGCCACATACAGAGGTCCAACATTGAAGTAGCACCTTCAGGCCTTCTACAAGCATAAATTACACATCTCATTTCTCAACCACCTATTATGCCACGTACACACGATTGGAATTTCAGCCCACAAAAGACCAATGAGAGTTTTTCGAAAATGCGACCATGTGTATGCTGCATCGGACTTTTTCTGGCCGAATTCCAGCCAGCAAAACATTGAGAGCATGTTCTTAATTTTTCGGTCGGGAAAAGTTCCTATCCGAAAATGCGATCGGCTGTGGCAATTCTGACGCGCAAAATTCCTACGCATGCTCAGAAACAATTCGATGCATGCTCAGAAGCATTGAACTTAATTTTCTCGGCTCGTCGTAGTGTTGTACGTCACCGCATTCTTCACGGTCGTAAGTTCAGCGAACTTTTGCGTGACCGTGTGTATGCAAGGCAAACTTGAGCGGAATCCCGTCGGAAAAGCCGTCATATCTTTTTCCGACGAGAAGTCCGATCGTGTGTACGCGGCATTACAGTTTTGAAGACCCTGGAGCACCAGGACAATGGAATTGCCCACAAAATGACCCCATTTTGGAAAGCTAACACTCCAACGTGTAATCTATGAGGCATAATGAGTCTTTTGAACGGTTAATTTTTTTCCAGAAGTTTTTGGAAAATGTGGAAAAAAAAATGAAAACAAATTTTTTACACAAAGTTGTCCATTTATAAGATATTTCCAACAAACAGCATGTACATAGCAAAAAGGACACCCCAAAATATATTCTGCTACTCCTCCTGATTATGGTGATACCATATGTGTGAGACTTTTACATAGCCTGGCCACATACAGAGGCCCAACATCCAAGTAGCACTGTCAGGTGTACTAGATAAATTACACACATAAATTCCTGCCAACCTATCACATTGTTGAAGGCCCTTCATATTTCTAACACATAGCATGTACTGTACATACCAATTACAAACCAAAATACATTCTGCCGAGCAAAGGGTAAAGAAAAGATTACCTGCGGTTTTAGTAGTGCAGTGGTCCACAGAGGAGAGCATTGGTCCAGGCAGCAGGCAGGAACGTGGACAGCGACAGCAAAACAGGCAGCAGGCAGGAATAGTCAGTACAGCCAAAGCATTGGTCCAGATAGCAGGCAGGGATGTGGTCAGCAGCAGCAAAAAGATTGTCCATGCAACAAGCAGATATACTGTCCATAGTTAGTACATGCAGCAGGCAGAGATATGGTTAGCACAGCCAGAGTATTTGTACAGGGAGCAGGCAGAACCATCAAGCTTAGGGCATCGGTCAGGAAAGAATGGGGACAGGGATAGAGGCTTCTCCTACCCAAATCGTTTTGAAGCCTCCGGACAACCCGACCCTGTTCTGGGAACACTGAAAACCAAAAACTGTTTTTCTCAACTCAGAACACTATTCTGGAGCCCCTCACATATGTGAGACCCCTGTGTAGCAGGGTGAAAGATCAGTCCAAGGGGCAGGCAAAAACATGGTCAACAGGCTGAGGTCAGTGCAGGTAAAAGGCAGAAATAGACGGTAGGCAGAGGCATAGTCGATACAGTCCAGGGTGAGTTCATGTGAAAGGCAGAAACATGGCGGATAAACAATGCAGACGGCAGGCAGAGGTATAGTCGAGAAACAGGCCAGGGTCAGTTCACATGGAAGACAATGATATAGTTGGTTGAGGCACCAGGGAAATATTCAGGACAGAAATTGAAAACGGGAAAATGGCAGTCTATTAGGAACATGGGCTAATAGTTTACTAGAGTGTGATAGTGTCTGAAGCATTCGCCGATGCAAAGGCCAGGTTGGGAGGGACATTGGGGGCCATGGAAACTGGTGTCTTTCCTAACTCCTCTTTTGGTGCACACCCGATATTTTTTTTGGCGTCGTCTTCCAGATCCTGATGGTGGAATATGGTCTAGAAAATGGCGCTCATGTAATCTGCTGACACAATCAGAGCGAATGCTTTCTGGGGGAGATCCTTGTTGGTAGATCAGGGCAATGACAATGGCTTCAATAAACTTTAGGAAGGTGTTGGGTGTTTCCGTCGATTTTTGGTAGATTATGAAAGAATTATACGTGGCCAAATGAAAAAAGTAAATTGCGACTTTTTTGTACCAGAAGAGGGATTTTCGTGTTGGTAGATAGGGCTGCAACATTTGATCATTTAAATGCACCCCCCCATAAATTTATTGTACGCAAGGATTTAGGAAGGCTTTCGAACGGGACCGCGTCTTCTGCGAAGTTCCACCGAGGTGTCATCATGGATGGTGGACATGATGTACACATCTTTCCTATCCCTCCACTTCACAGCCAACACTTCCTCGTTCCTCAAGCTTTTCGATTCCCCCCTTTGTAGCCTTGTGGTGACTAGACTCTGTGGAAAGCCCTTTCTGTTTTTCCTTGCTGTACCGCAGGCCAAAGTTATTTTTAGGTATAGGTGGCGGAAAAGGGGCAAACTGGTATAGTAGTTGTCCATATAAATGTGATACCCCTTTTGGAGGAGTGGGAATGCCAACTCCCAGACAATTTTTTCGCTTATTCCCATGTACGATGGACACTCAGGGGGCTGGAGCTGGGAGTCTTTGCCTTCGTACACATGGAATGAATGCACATATCCGCTAGAGCTTTCACAGAGCTTGTTGAGCTTCAACCCATACCTCGCCCTCTTACCGGGGATATATTGTTTGATTCCCAGCCGGCCTAAGAAATGGACCAGGGATTCATCCACAGAGATGTTCTTGTCAGGGATATAAAGTTCGGCAAACCTCTTGGAGAAAAAATCAATTAGGGGGTGATTTTTATATAATTTATCAAAGTTTGGGTGATTTCGGGGGGGGGATTGTGAGTTAACACTGAAATGCAGGAAGTGTATTATAATTTCATATTGGGACCTGGGCATGACAGAGGAAAAAATTGGCATGTGGTGGATAGGGTTGATAGACCAATATGCATGTACTTCATTTTTTTAGTAAGCCCCATATGGAGCATTAGGCCTAAAAACAATTTAAGCTCCACCACTGTTAGGGGTCTCAATTCAAAAGGGCGGGCATAGCTTGAGCTAATTCGTCAGGGAAAAATAAATTAAAAAAATTAATTTCGGAAAAACCTTCAGTGTGAAACCTGCACACCTGGCTGTGCTGTGAAAGGGGGGATCATGGCTGACCCTGTGCTAGAAGGCAGCCACAATGGGTTTGCCAAGGCATCTGGTAGCTGGGTTTGGGCCCTAATACTTTGGCGGGCAATTCCCGCACTTGTGCTTGGCCTTTCCTCCTGGGGTCTAGCAGCGCTTGTACTGGGCCTCTGTCGGGTACTGATGGCAGGTACTCTGACGGGTACTGATGGCAGGTACTCTGGTGGGTACTGATGACAGGTGCTCTGTGGGGTCCTGATGGCAGGTACCCTGACGGGTACTGATGGCAGGTACTCTGAGGGGTACTGATGGCAGGTACTCTGACAGGTACTGATGACAGGTACTCTGAGGGGTACTGATGGCAGGTACTGATGACAGGTACTCTGATGGGTACTGATGACAGATACTCTGATGGGTACTGATGACAGCTACTCTGACGGGTACTGATGACAGGTACTCTGACGGGTACTGATGACAGGTACTCTAATGGGTACTGATGACAGGCACTCTGATGGGTACTGATGGCAGGTACTCTTTATTCAGGGGGGGCAATCTGAGCACAGTAAATGTGTAACTTACTGTTAGCTCGCTCTCCTCCTTACACTGGATCGGTGTGTGAGGAGAAGAGCCCAGCAACAGCCATTACAATGTGCGATTTGTTGACATTTGTGACCGGCTGTGATTGGACACAGCCGGTCACGTGGTAAAGAGCCATTTCATTGGCTCTTTACCCTGATCGGGGCTGGGCTTTGTCTGAGGGAAAAGCCTCAACCCTGATCGCCGTGCTGCACGCCCATAGGGACGCGCATGAGCAACGTGCACGCCGCTCTGCATAGTGACCGGCTGTGATTGGATACAGCTGGTCACGCTGCTTTCTAGGCTCTGCCACCTGCTCATTTCCCTCATCGGGGAATGGCTGTGTCCCGAGGGACATGCCGGATCCCTGATCGCCGCGCTGTGGGCCCCTGGGGGCCCACAGTAGTGGCAGGAAGCCGAGGACATCATATGACGCCTGCCCAGGATGGGAGATCCCATCTGCGGACATCATATGACAATGGCTGGGTAATGAAGTGGTTAAAGTGATACTAAAGTCTTGTTTTTTTTTCATTAAAATTAACAAACATGTTATACTTACCTGTTCTGTGCAGTGGATTTGCACAGAGCAGCCCAGATCCTCCTCTTCTCGGGTCCCTCTTCGGTGCTCCTGGCCCCTCCCTCCTGTTGAGTGCCTCCACAACAAGCAGCTTGCTATGGGGGCATCCAAGCCGTTCAGACACAGAGCCACGGCCCGCCCCCACCCCCTTTCTCTCCTCATTGGCTCACTGACTTTGATTGATGGCAGTGGGAGCCAATGGTGCCTTGCTGCTGTCTCAACCAAAAAGGAGGTGAGTCCCAGTCAGCAGAGGCTCTCATGCAACATTGCTGGATCTAGAAGGATCACAGGTAAGTATTGGGGGGCTGAGGGGGGCTGCTACACACAGAAAGCTTTTTATCCTAAAGCCTTTACAACCACTTTAATTTTTCCTGTAATATCCTCATTAGGGTAGCGGGTAAAATGTCCAACAGGAGCGGGTAAAATGTCCAACAGGAGTGGGTAAAATGTCCAATAGGAGTGGTGATGCGACCCAGTGCACATCAGTGTAACAAGTGGCAACACTGTGAAGGATCAACAACCTGGAAAGAGTTTAGACATTACCCAGCAGGTGCTGGCTGGGGTCAGCATAGAAGGGGATGGGGATATGGAGGTACAGGAGCCAGGGGTAGTTATCTGGGTTACAGTTAGAAGGAGGGGCAGAGGGAAGAGCCTTAGAGGAATGAATGCTCCAGTGATGATGGGAGCAGGGGTTAAACAGATATTGGTGTTAGGGGACTCATTTATTAGAAGGACAGATAGGGAAATCTGTCACAAAGACCGTGATTATGTTGTTTGGGGCTTGGGTTCGGCACACCGTAGATTGGATGGACAGATTGTTGGGTGGGGCTAGGGAGGAACCAACTGTCATTGTATACATTGGTACCAATAAAAAAGTTGATGACAAAATTATTTCAGGGACTTAGGAGCTATATTGAAGAAAAGGACCTCCAGGATGGTATTTTTAGAAATTCTACCTGTATCCCGAGTCACTCCAGAGAGGCAGCAGGAGATTAGGGAACTTACGTGGCTGAGGAACTGGTTGTCAGGGCTGGGCTCAGCCCTTCCTTCTCTGAGCTATCCGCTCAGCCGTCGGCTAATTGCCAGCTCCCATCCCTCTCCACAGTTACCCAGCTGTTGTTGATTCTGCTTGTCAGTCCTGCCTACTTTAAGTCATCCAGCTCACTTGATCTCTGCCTTAGCCTTTGTCAACATCACAGAGATTTTCTCTTGCGTTCCTGTTGAAGACTTGCTCGGCTGACTTTTCTTCTGGCTCTTGATCCTGCTTGTGTACTACTACGTTTATCTCTGGCTCTCTGACATTTGCTTGGCTGACTACTCGATCCGGTTACTGAACTCTGGCTTGTTTTGACTACGCTTACTCTGTTTACATTATTATTATTATTATTATTATTAATAATAAATAAGTGTGATTTAACTATACTTCTGTCTCGGTCTGATTCATGGTTCCTGATAGTAGGCGAAGGCCATGAATTCAGAAGATACAGTCAATCCACTTGTTGGTAATTTTTTTTCCAGATTGGATGAGGAAGATCACTGCATGGATCAGTTTGCCGTAGCGTTACAAACGCTCCTGAGTCGCGTGGCTCACCTGGAATCTCCCACTGTGGCTGCTCCGGTACAACCTGAGGTGCAGGGCGTCCCTGCTGCTGCGCCAGTCTCTGTGCAGGCACCCGCCTCTAGTATTACCTCTATAAGAGGTATGTCTGGTTCTGCTCCGCTTCCCCAGTGATTTGGGGGCAATCCAGTTCAATGCAGAGGGTTTCTCAACCAGGTTGAGATTTACTTTGAGATGCTGCCCAGGCGTTTCCCACGGACAGAAGCAAAGTAGGTTTCGTGATATCTTTGCTTTCTGAGAGAGCCTTGACCTGGGCAAACCCTCTATGGGAGACGCAAAAACCTGTTGTCTTAAATTACACTGACTTTGCGGCCTCCTTTAAAAGGGTATTTGACGTTCCCGCACGCTCCACTTCTGCTGCCAAGTGCCTCATGTCCATCAAACAGAGTACAAGAACTGTTGCCGACTACACCATTGAATTCCGTACTCTGGCAGCAGAGGTTGCTTGGAACAACGAGGCCCTTGTGGCTGCTTTTTCTCATGGTCTCTTGGATTCCATCAAGGATGAGATAGCAGCCTGAGATATACCCACTGAGCTGGAGAGGTTGATCACGTCTGCCATCCCCATTGACTCCAGACTCAGAGAAAGACTCTCTTTTAAGGACCGCTTGCAGAAGCCTCCTATACGTTTGCCTCTGAGTTTTGCAGTCCCACCCGTGCCTCTCTCACCTCCCATGCCTCCTGGTACCGAGTCGGTCAGTGGAGATGAACCCATGCACTTGGGCTTCACGCATCTCTCTGCGGATGAGAGAGCCTTTAGGAGGAAGGAGAGATTGTGCCTTTATTGTGGCCAGGCAGGTCACTTTTTGAAGTCCTGTCCTACCCTTCCAGGGAACACCCGAACCTTGAGGTCCTGTCATGGACAAACCTTAGGTGGCGTTGTTTCGTCCCCAGTTATCCAGAAGGATAAGACCCTGGTTTCGGTCACCCTTTCTTGGGCTGAGTCGTCCATCAAGATACAGGCTCTAATCGACTCTGGGGCTGCAGGCCTCTTCATTGATGCTGCCTTTGTATCGCAGCACTCGATTCCACTGCAGCTGCGTGACACTCCACTTGCCAATGAGGCTCTTGACGGGAGACCTCTACAGCCTGCCCATGAGACGGTTCCATTGTCCATGGCCGTAGGGGCTCTTCACCATGAGATAATCCAATTCCAAGTTATTTCTTCACCTAGGTTTCCACTGGTTATTGGTTATCCTTGGTTACAGAGGCACAGCCCCTCTTTTGATTGGCTCCATGCTGAGGTTCTCTCCTGGTCACCACAATGCAGTGAGACATGCTTCCAGAAGATAGCCAAGGTCCTGTGCACCTCTTCACTCTCCTCCCTGCCGGAGGAGTACCGCAAATTTGGCGATGTCTTTGACAAAGGTCAAGCCGGTAGTTTGCCTCCACACCGGCCTTATGATTGTGCAATTGACCTACAACCTGGTGCCATACCCCCTCGTGGCACGGTTTACCCTTTGTCGGTCTTTGAGGATAAGGCCATGGAGGAGTATGTTGCAGACGCACTTTCTCGAGGTTTCATCCCCAAATCCTCGTCTCCTGCTGGTGCTGGTTTCTTCTTTGTGAAGAAGAAGAGCGGTGAACTGAGACCTTGTATTGATTATAGGGGTCTCAGTCGTTTCACGATCAAGAATGCCTACCCGATTCCGTTGATTACAGAGTTATTTGAGCGCCTCAAGGGAGCAACGGTTTTCACGAAGCTTGATTTGAGAGGGGCATACAATCTTGTGTGGATTAAGGAGGGGGACGAGTGGAAAACTGCGTTTAATACTAGAACAGGCCATTATGAGTACCTTGTAATACCTTTTGGCCTTTGTAACACCCCGGCAGTTTTCCAGGAATTTATTAATGATGTCCTCCGAGATTTGTTGCAGTTATGTGTGGTGGTTTATCTCGATGATATCCGCATATTTTCCAAGAAAACAATCTCTATTGTAAAACAGAAAAAAATGTTTACCGCTCTACCTGATAAGAATAAAAAAATAATAAAATCATATAAAAAAAGCTGCAGCTCAAAAATGTGAGATATACACAAATACAGTAAATAATATAAAAAATGTGAGCAGCGCTACAAAAACAAAAAGTGAAAAATATATATTGAAAATAAGTGAATAAATAAGGTCAAAGGATCTGTGATGGACCCAAAGAGATGTTACAAAACTAGCAATATAAGTGCCAAAAACCATAAGAGGGTGGTAAAAATTAGTCCCAACAATAAGAAATGTAGGTGTAATAATGAAAAGTCTGTGCATAAAAACATCCAAAAGTATTCGAAACAAGTGAAAGATGAGGTTAATCGATCACACAGACACCAACATGTGAGGAGATCCACCACCGTATGAATTGTAAGCTTACCAGACGGCAAGCTTTAGTAAGCTTGTATGGCAACCTGACACTCAGTAACTGGTAACGTCACACCACGGCTTTCCAGTAAAGGGCCAGAGACAAACAGGGTAGCTCCATCCAGTACGACAGTCAGTAGGGGGGACCCAAAAAAATTAAACAACGGCTCTCCATAGTGTAAATCAATAAGATCCAAGTTTAATAAAGGTTAAAGGTTACACTTACGTAGAGATTGCAGATAAAAACATGAATAAAAACAGCAGCAGCCGGCCGGGTTACAGACACCCGTTCAGGACGAAGTAATCAGCAATGACGTCAGTGCGTCAACCATCCGACGTACGTTTCGTCTCAGAAAGACATTGTCTACGGCAGTGTTTCTCAACTCCAGTCCTCAAGGCGCCCCAACAGGTCATGTTTTCAGGATTTTCTTCAGATGAAATGGCTGTTGTAATTACTAAGGCAGTGAAACTGATCAAATCACCTGTGTAAAATAATGGACAGCCTGAAAACATGACCTGTTGGGGCGCCTTGAGGACTGGAGTTGAGAAACACTGGTCTAGGGAACAGGCGACGCGCTGACTCATCGCTATATATAAGTAAACAGAACCACGCCTCGTTGTGAAACATCAGCGGCAGAGCCTGATCTCCCAGATGGAACCAGGAAGTGATCAGAGACATAGTATATGGATTGGGATGAAAGAAATATATTGCATTTTACTTTGGACAAAAATATGTTATAAATCCGTGTCGGACAACCTGACATAGAGAAAAATATATAAAATTTCAAACACTGTAGAGCAGCCATAATATGTAAAACCAAGCATGCTAATACCCACTACGCCATCTAGTGGGAAAAAAAAGGAGAAAGTGTCAACAGAAGTGACCACAAAAAGGAAGTTTAATATATTTAATATGTAAAAATAAAAATAGAAATAAACATTAAATAAACCAAAAAAATAATAATGTATGAATCCATGCGGAATGAACCAACATGGAAACTAAAAAAAAAAAAAAATTATAAATGAATAAAAAATCTAATTATTAAATAAAAAATTTATTTATTATAAAGTAAGAAAAAAATTGGAAAAAAATTGGAAAAAATAGAAAAAATTAGAGAAAATTGAATCCAATATAAATAAAGTGAAAAAATCAAATCGGTGACATCCGAAGTGGGATGAACAAAGAAGTGTAGTCCCACCATATCATTTAATGAAAAAAGTCAAGTTATAAAAAATATTAAAAATATATATATATATATAGAGCAATTAGAGCTTAGATTAGAGCAATTACGCTTGAGGCATATAAGCTGGCTTTTTGGCACTGATCTCAACCACGCTTCATGGTGGCAGCTATCACTGGATATATATGAATTGCGATCAGTACTTAAAATAAGTGGCCATAGTAAACTGACCATCTTTAACCCCAATTTTCAAATCCAAGAAGTTTATCTCGGTTTGGCTGGCTTCATAATTAAGGCAAATACCTCTTTCATTGGTGTTTAGCTCACCCATTTTGACTGGTTTTCCTAAGCATGCAGTCTCTAGGCACTACCTTGAGGCCCACGATCAAAATCCTGCCAAGATGATCTTCTTAGGGATTGACAAGTACACCCCCCATTGGAGGGGTGGTTCTTTGGTACGTAGGATCTCAAGGCTGGAGATGGCATGGGTACATAAATTGAGATGTTATACCCCCTTTGGAAGTAGATCTTAATGCATTCATTGACAACTCCTAATTGTCATCTGTCTATTATGTGTACTCGTTGTGAACCCTCGGTGGCCATGCCTGTATTGGTTACGATATTGGTTTTCTTTGTTCATTTTGGATTTTTTCATTCAATGATATGGTGGGATTATATTCACTTATTATCTCACTTTAGGCGCTACTTATTTATATTTTATATATATTTTTTATAACTTGACTTTTTTCATTAAATGATATGGTGGGACTACACTTCTTTGTTTATCCCACTTTGGATGTCACCCATTTGATTTTTTCACCTTATTTATATTGGATTAAATCTTCTCAAATTTTTTCTATTTTTTCCAATTTTTTTTTAAATTTCTTTCTTACTTGATAATGAATTCATTAATTATTTATTTAATAATTAGATTTATAAGTTTTTTGTTTTTTTTTAGTTTCCATGTTGGTTCATTCCACATGGATTCATAGATTATTATTTTTTTGGTTTATACATGTAATGCATATTTATTTTCCATTTTTTACTTTTTAATTTTTATTTCTATTTTTATATATATTAAATATATTAAACTTCCTTTTGTGGTCATTTCGGTTGACACTTTCTCCTTTTTTTCCCACTAGAGAGCATAGTGGGTATTAGCATGCTTGGTTTTACATATTATGGCTGCTATACAGTGTTTGAAATTTTATATATCTTTTCTCTATGTCAGGTTGTCCGACACGGATTTTTAACATATTTTTGTCCAAAGTAAAATGCAATATATTTCTTTCATCCCAATGCATATACTATGTCTCTGATCACTTCCTGGTTCCATCTGGGAGATCAGGCTCTGCCGCTGATGTTTCACAATGAGGCGTGGTTCTGTTTACTTATATATAGCGATGAGTCAGCGTGTCATCCGTTCCCTAGACAATGTTTTTCTGAGATGAAACGTACGTCGGATGGTTGACGCACTGACGTCATCGATGAGTTCCTCGCCCTGAACGGGTGTCTGTAAGCCAGCTGGCTGCTGCTGTTTTTATTCATGCTTGTATCTGCATTCTCTACGTAAGTGTAACCTTTAACCTTTATTAAACTTGGGTCTTATTGATTTACACTATGGAGAGCCGTTGTTTTATTTTTTTGGGTTCCCCCCTACTGACTGTCGTACTGGATGGAGCTACCCTGTTTGTCCTTCTCCCTTTACTGGAAAGCCGTGGTGTGACATTACCAGTTACTGAGTATCAGGTTGCCATACAAGCTTATTAAAGCTTGCCATCTGGTAAGCGTACAATTCATACGGTGGTGGATCTCCTCACATGTTGGTGTCTGTGTGATCGACTAACCTCATCTTTTACTTGTTTCGAATACTTTTGGATGTTTTTATTCACGGACTTTTCATTATTACACCTACATTTCTTATTGTTGGGACTAATTTTTATCACCCTCTTATGGTTTTTGGCACTTATTTTGCTAGTTTTGTAACATCTCTTTGGCTCCATCACAGATCCTTTGACCTTATTTATTCACTTATTTTCAATATATATATTTCACTTTTTGTTTTTGTAGCGCTGCTCACGTTTTTTATATTAATCTCTATTGAAAACGGTAGAAGTGTGAGTTCCATTGTGAACAGGTTAGATTCCTGTCATTTCCACTGCTGGTTTTTCGATGGACCCAGAGAAACTTTCGGCAGTCCTACAGTGGCCCCAACTCGTGGGTTTATGTCCTCTGCAGCATTTCCTGGGCTTTGTCAACTATTATTGAAAGTTTATTCGTAACTTCTCGTCTCTGGTCAAGCCCCTGACTGATATGACCAGAAAGGATGGTAAGCCACAGAGTTGGTCTCCGGAGTTCATTAAGGCCTTTGAAAGTCTCAAGGCTGCCTTTGTTTCTGCTTCTGTGTTGGCACATCCTGATCCTACGTTGCCTTTTATCCTAGAAGTTGATGCTTCTGAGACTGGAGTTGGCTCCCTTCTGTCTCAACGTCCTAACTCTGAGCGCGCTATGCATCCGTGTGGGTACTTTTCCAAGAAATTGTCACCTGCAGAGTGCAATTACATGATTGGTGACAGAGAGCTGTTGGTGATCATTTTAGCCCTGAAAGAATGGAGCCATCTCCCTGAAGGTACCACTGTGCCGGTTCTCATTCTTACTGACCATAAGAATCTCACATTCTTGTCTGAGGCTAAGCGCCTCTCTCCCAGAAGGGCGCGATGGGCTCTTTTCTTGTCAAGTTTTAATTACATTGTCTCATTCTTACCCGGTACTAAGAATGTAAGGCCTGACGCCTTATCATGACAATTTTCCTCCAATTCCAAGTTGGAGTTGGTTCCAGTTCCTGTAATTCCTCCTGATCGTATTCTGGCTACAGTTCGCACCAGTCTTACTTCTCCTTTGGGTGACAAAATTCTTGCTGTTCAGGTCCATGCTCCTCCTGAGAAACCTTGTGACCGCTGCTTTGTTCCAGAGAGTCTCCATACTGCCTTGCTCCAGACTTACCGTTCTCCCAAGGCAGCTGGCTACCCTGGGAAGAATCAACTCGTTTGGGCCATTTCCCAACAATTCTGGTGGCCTAGTCTACGGGCTGATGTAACTGCCTTCATAGCTGCCTGTTCCGTGTGTGCTCAGTGTAAGACTCCACGACACCTTTCAGTGGGCCTTCTACAACCCATACCCAATGGAGAGAGGCCCTGGACCCACCTGTCTATGGATTTAATTGTGGAGTTACCCAACTCCCAAGGCAACACTGTTATCCTTATGGTGGTTGACCGGTTCTCAAAGATGTGACATTGTATTCCACTTAAGAAGCTGCCCACTTCTAAGGAACTGGCTTCCATTTTTGTTCGGGAGATCTTTCACTTACATGGGCTACCCAATGTGATCGCATGACTTTAATCAATGTCAGATCCTTGTTTAAAGTTGCAAGTGCAGACAGAACAAGACATCACTGGTTCTTAGTGATTTGCTGTGCAGGAACTCATCGCTGTCAGTTACCAGGACTACCGGACATCCACGATCACAAGTGATTGCGTTACACTGACGACTCATCTGGGTATATTAGTCTGGACGTTCCCTTATCAAGCAAAGGCCGTGGCTGGGCTATAGCCATCTGCATGCTTTTGCTTGCCATCTGGTAAGTGAGTTTTCTATTAGGTGGCGGCACTTATGTTTGGATCAAGCTCACTTGGGTGTTTTTTATGGACTTTGTCAATGCACACATATTCGTTATCTATAACTCATTGATGGTTTAGATATATATAGCGCAGCTTCTCCCTTCCATACCCAATGTGATTGTCTCGGACAGGGGTAGTCAGTAGGGATGAGCCGAACACCCCCCGGTTCGGTTCGCACCAGAACCTGCGAACGGCCTGAAAGTTTGTGCGAACTTTAGAACCCCATTAAAGTCTATGGGACTCGAACATTCTAAATCAAAAGTGCTAATTTTAATGGGTAATATGCCTGGTATTGTCCTAAAAAGGGTTTGGGGACCTGGGTCCTGCCCCAGGGGACATGTATCAATGCAAAAACAAGTTTTAAAATCGGCCGTTTTTTGGGAGCAGTAATTTTAATGATGCCTAAAATGAAAAAAAAGGTGAAATATTCCTTTAAATATCGTACCTGGGGGGTGTCTATAGTATGCCTGTAAAGTGGCGCGTGTTTCCCGTGCTTAGAACAGTCCCTGCACAAAATGACATTTTTAAAGGAATAAAAGTCATTTAAAACTGCTTGCGGCTTTAATATAATGTCAGCTCCCGGCAATATGGATGAAAATCAGTGGGACAAACGGCATGGGTATCCCCCCCCCAGTCCATTACCAGGCCCTTTGGGTCTTGTATGGATATTAAGGGGAACCCCGCACCCAAATTAAAAAAAGGAAAGGCGTGGGGCCCCCAGGCCCTATATACTCTGAACAGCAGTATACAGGCGGTGCAAACAAGACAGGGACTGTAGGTTTGTTGTTAAGTAGAATCTGTTTGTAATTTTGAACTGGTACATTTTTTACGTGTAGCTCCAGCCAAAAAATCAATTTTTAAGCTTTTTGGAAAACATAGGGAAGGGTAATCACCCCTGTAACATTTGTTTTGCTGTCTGTGCACCTCTTCAGAAGATTTCACCTCACTTTCTGTCCCAATGACAAATGTTTTTTGAAAATTTGGGGTTTTTAGTGAAACAAGGATTGGTGATAAAGCATCAGTGAAGAGGAGACACGTTTTTCCCATATTAACTCTTACAGGAGAGAATTTCCCTTCCTAGGGGTAGATTTCATCTCACTTCCTGTTGTCTCCTTCTGTTTGCAAGTAGGAGTCGTTTGTAAGTTGGATGTTTGAAAGTAGGGGCCTGCCCTATATACTCTGCAGAAATTGGGGCCTTAGGTGTTGGTGTTGCCACAACATTGTAAGCTCTCACAGTTACTCTTGGTGGGCGCAGGAACGAGCCCTGCTGTGAAATATAAGATCAAGAATTGTAATTACATGCCATTGTTGAACAGGGGCAGAAAAATTGGGCCTTTGGTGGTGCTGGTGCTGGTGCCACAACACTGTAAGTCCTCACAGTTACTCTTGGTGGGCGCTGGAACGGGCCCTGCTGTGAAATATTATATCTAGAATTTTAATTACATGCACCTGTTGAACAGGGGCAGAAAAATCGGGCCTTTGGTGGTGGTGTTGCCACAACACTGTAAGCCCTCACAGTTACTCTTGGTGGGCGCAGGAATGGGCCCTGCTGTGAAATATTAGATCAAGAATTGTAATTACATGTCCCTCTTGAACAGGGGCAGAAAAATTGGGCCTTGGGCACTGGTGCTGGTGATACAACACTGCAACCCCTCACAAATACTCTAGTTGGAGCGCAGGAATGAGCCCTGCTGCAAAGCATTGCATCAAAAACTGTAATTACACGCTCCTGTTTAACAGGGGCTGAAAAATTGGGCCTTAGGCACTGGTGCTGGTGCCACAACACTGCAACCCCTCACATATTCTCTTGTTGAGTGCAGGAACAAGCCCTGCTGCAAAGTATTGCATCAAAAATTGTAATTACACGCCCCTGTTAGACAGGGGCTGAAAAATTGGGCCTTAGGCACTGGTGCTGGTGACACAACACTGCAACCCCTCACAGATACTCTAGTTGAGCGCAGCAATGAACCTTCCTGCAAAATGTTGCATCAAAAATTGTAATTACACGCCCCTGTTAAACAGGGGCTGAAAAATTGGGCCTTAGCCACTGGTGGCGGTTCCCAGAACCAAAACAAGCTATCAGCGTGATCATTGAGGAGGAAGAGGATAATCACTCAGCATAACAGGATAGTCACTCAGCATCAGCATAGGAAGTCTTGAAGAGATCTGACATTTCAAAAAAAATTATTACATCAGCATCAGGTGCTTGGTAGCTGGTGGTGATCCAAGACTGATTCATTTTTATGAAGGTCAGTCAATCGACCGAGTCGGTGGACAGGCGCACCCCGTGATCGGTTACAAAGCCTTCAGCAGCACTGAATGTGCATTTTGAAAGAACGCTGGATGCAGGACAGGCCAGTAGCTCAATTGCATACTGTGCAAGCTCTGGCCAGTGATCCATCCTCAAGACCCAGTAACCCTTACCCTTGTAACGTGGATCAAGGAGGGTTGCCAGCCAGTATTGATCCCTCCCCTTAATACCACGAATACGAGGATCCTTACGCAGGCTTTGCAGGATCAGGGAGGCCATGCAGCGTAGGTTTGCTGAGGCATTCGGTCCGGAGTCCTCTGGGTCACTAAGGACGACATGATCCGCAGCCACCTCCTCCCAGCCACGTACAAGTCCATGGGTTTCTTGGGACTCTAAATGATCCCTTGAAGACTGCTGCTGATGCTGAGTGCCAGGCTCTACCTCTATGCTGACACAATCCTCCTCCTCCTCCTCGTCCTCTTCCTGTGTGATCGGCGGGCACGCAGGAACACTGTCTGGATAAAGGGGGCCTTGAGAGGTAAGGAAGTCCTCCTCTTCCTGCCTCTGTTCTGCCTCAAGTGCCCTGTCCATTATTCCACGCAGCGTGTGCTCCAACAGCTGGACAAGAGGTACAGTGTCACTGATGCATGCACTGTCATTGCTCACCATCCATGTGGCCTCCTCAAATGGTGACAGGACAGTGCATCCCTGATCATAGCCCACTGGCGTGGGGAAAAAAAACAAAGGTCCCCTGACCCTGTCCTGGTGCCATAGTCGCATAGGTACTCATTGATGGCCCTCTGCTGCATGTGCAGCCGCTGCAGCATGGCCAACGTTGAGTTTCACCTGGTGGGCATGTCACAGATTAGGCGGTTCTTGGGCAGGTTAAATTCCTTTTGGAGGTCAGCCAGCCGAGCACTGGCATTATATGACCTGCAGAAATGCACACAGACTTTCCTGGCCTGCCTCAGGACATCCTGTAAGCCTGGGTACCTACCCAAGAACCGCTGCACCACCAAGTTAAGGATGTGAGCCAAACAGGGCACATGGGTCAGTTGTCCCTGTCAGAGGGTGGAGAGGAGGTTGGTGCCATTGTCGCAAACCACCATACCTACCTTAAGCTGGCGTGGCATCAACCACCTCTGAACCTGCCCTTGCAGCCCTTGCAGAGCTGAATCTCTGCCCCAGTGTGGCTACTGTCCCCCAAGCATACCAGCTCAAGCACCGCATGGCATCTTTTTGCCTGCGTGCTTGCATAGACCCTTGAACGCCTACGGAGCACCGCTGGTTCCGAGGACAAATTGGCACAGAAAGAGGCCATGGAGGAAGAAGAAGAGGAGGGGGTGGAGGAGAGAGGTGTGGCAGAATCACCACTAGTAGAATTTTGGAGGCGTGGTGGTGGAACAACCTCCAACACTACTGCACCCTGTCCTGCATCCTTCCCAGCTGCCAGAAGAGCCACCCAATGCGCGGTGAAAGATAACGTCCCTGTCCATGCCTGCTGCACCATAAGTCAGCAGTAATATGCACCTTACCGCTGACCTCCCTGTCCAGCGAGGCCAAGATATTGCCTTCCACATGCCGGTAGAGAACCGGAATCTCCTTCCGTGAGAAAAAGTGATGTTTGGGAACCTGCCACTGAGGAACCGCACATTCCACAAACTCACAGAAGGGGGCAGAGTCTACCAACTGAAAATGCAGCAGTTGAAGTGCTAGCAATTTAGCCAAGCTAGCATTCAACCGCTGGGCATGTGGATGGCTGGGAGCAAACTTCTTTCGATGGTGCAGCAGCTGGGGCAGGTAAATTTGCCTGGTACAATCTGACGTCGGTGTACTGATAGCAGATTGCCCCCAAGTACTTGGCTGTGACACACCTAATTCTACACCTTCATTCCTCTCAGTGCAGGTCTCAGAGAGGACTGAAGGTATAGTGGGGTTGGAGATCCCAGCTGATGAGGAGCAAGGAGAGGTCCTCTTTGTTCTTTCGTGTGGGTCTTTTAGGTACGCTTGCCAACTAACTGCATGGCAGGTCGACATATGGCTGGTCAAGCATGTGGTGCCTAAGCGGGTGATGTTTTGGCCACGCGAGATACACTTGAGACATATGTTGCAAATAGCAGCGGTGGGATCTGATGCATTCATCTCAAAAAAGGCCCACACCAAAGAACTTTTGGAATAACGCGCAGAGACAGCAGCGCCCTGCACATGCGGAGCTCTGCGGTGTGATGCAGTCAGTGTGCTGCCCTTAAGCTGGCCCCTGGAGGGCATCCTGCCTCATTGATGATGTGCCCCCCCTCCTGCTCTTCCTCCTCCTCTCTCCTATCAGGCACCCATGTGGAGTCAGTGACCTCATCATCCCCTCCCTCCTCATCACTGGAGCAAACCTGGCAGTATGCTGCAGCTGGGGGAACATGACTGCAAGGTTGCTGTCCTTCTTGGGCACCCCCTCTCTCTGGGCTCACGTTACTGCTTTCCTCTAGCTGGGTACCATCATCGGAGCCTTCAAAATGCTGGGCATCCTCCTGGAGCATGTACCTAACACTGTGGTCAAACAGTTCGGGGGACTCCTCAGGAGGACATGGTGGGGCTAGGGAAGGAGTGACTGATGCCATTGAGCCGAGGGAAGAGGCCGCGTTGGCAGCTGCTTTGCCAGACAAAGTACCCTGAGCCTGGATGAGAGAGGATGAGGAGGATGAGGACGGCTTGGTCATACACTCTACCAAGTCTTCCGCATGTTGCGGCTCAACACAGCCAGCTGCCGAAAAAAAGGACAAGCGTGTCCCATGGCCACGTGCTGATGAGGATGCACCGTCTCCACGAGCAGAACTGTTGCCTCTAGACACAGAGCCTGCTTGCCCTCTTTTATTGGCTTGTGACTGTCTGCCTCTCCTTGTTCGCCTTCCAGACATACTAATGGCCTGCACTGAGATGTAGCTGCACAAAGCTGGGATTAGGGATGAGCCAAACACCCCCCTGTTCAGTTCGCACTAGAACATGCGAACAGGAAAAAAGTTTGTTCGAACACGCGAACACCGTTAAAGTCTATGGGACACGAACATGAATAATCAAAAGTGCTAATTTTAAAGGCTTATATGCAAGTTATTGTCATAAAAAGTGTTTGGGGACCTGGGTCCTGCCCCAGGGGACATGGATCAATGCAAAAAAAGTTTTAAAAACGGCCGTTTTTTCAGGAGCAGTGATTTTAATAATGCTTAAAGTCAAACAATAAAAGTGTAATATCCCTTTAAATTTCGTAGCTGGGGGGTGTCTATAGTATGCCTGTAAAGGGGCGCATGTTTCCTGTGTTTAGGACAGTCTGACAGCAAAATGACATTTCGAAGGAAAAAAGCCATTTAAAACTACTTGCGGCTATTGCATTGCCGGTCCAACAATACACATAGAAATTCATTGATAAAAACGGCACAGGGGAACCCAGAACCAAAATTAAAAAAAAAAATGATGTGGGGGTCCCCCTAAATTCCATACCAGGCCCTTCAGGTCTGGTATGGATATTAAGGGGAACCCCAGCCAAAATTTAAAAAAAAAAATGACGTGGGGGTCCCCCTAAATTCCATACCAGACCCTTCAGGTCTGGTATGGATTTTAAGGGGAACCCCGCGCCATTCCCCTGTGACATCACGGGGAATGCCACAGGGAAGTCCCCTCATGTCCCATGCGTCCCATGCGTCCTCGTCTGACGGTTCTTAAATAACAGGGGGCGGGGCCACCCGGTGACCCCGCCCCCTGTTATTTAAGAACCGTCAGACGAGGAGATGCCGTCATACAGCGGGAGCCTCCCTTCATGCCAGCATGGATGCGGAGTGGCCTGGAGAAGAAGATGAAGAAGAGAAGAAGAGAAGAAGAGAAGAAAAGAAGAAGATGAAGAAGAAGATGAAGAAGAGAAGAAGATGAAGAGAAGAGCGGGAGCCTCCCCCCATGCCATGGGTGCGGAGTGGCCCGAGGAGAAGAAGATAGCAGGCGCCGCGGAGGAGATGCTAGACGAGAACGCCGGAGGAAGAACCAGAAGAGCCAGAAGAACCAGAAGAAGAATAAGAAGAAGATGAAGGAAGATAGAAGAAAGAAGAAGCATTTAAATAAAGGAATTGTCAAAAACTGTCTCTTGTCATTTTTAACTTTTTTGACAGTTTTTTAGTGAAATGGTAGGGCTACTTTTGTACCCCCTTACCATTTCACACGGGGGGGCCGAGATCTGGGGGTCCCCCCCGCCCGCAGACCCCCACAACCACCGGCCAGGGTTGTGGGGATGAGGCCCTTGTCCTCATCAACATGGGGACAAGGTGTTTTGGGGGGCTACCCCAAAGTACCCTCCCAATGTTGAGGGCATGTGGCCTGGTATGGTTCAGGAGGGGGGGCGCTCTCTCGTCCCTCCCTCTTTTCCTGCGGCCTGCCAGGTTGCGTGCTCGGATAAGGGTCTGGTATGGAATTTAGGGGGTTCCCCTTAATATTAGGGATAATTAATAATAGGGATATTACACTTTTATTGTTTGACTTTAAGCATTATTAAAATCACTGCTCCTGAAAAAACGGCCGTTTTTAAAACTTTTTTTTGCATTGATCCATGTCCCCTGGGGCAGGACCCAGGTCCCCAAACACTTTTTATGACAATAACTTGCATATAAGCCTTTAAAATTAGCACTTTTGATTTCTCCCATAGACTTTTAAAGGGTGTTCCGCAGCATTCGAATTTGCCGCGAACACCCCAAATTGTTCGCTGTTCGGCGAATTTACGAACAGCCGATGTTCGAGTCGAACATGAGTTCGACTCGAACTCGAAGCTCATCCCTAGCTGGGATGTGTATATATATATATATATATATATATATATATATATATATATATATATATATGTACATACTGATACTGCAGCTAGGAGAATCAACTGCCTGCCTGTAGTATTATTAGTATGAGAACACCAGCAATTGTCTTCAGGTAGCTTAGGTGCACACTGTGCAGAGGACACAGTACACTTACTGTAAATACTGTAGCTGCCTGCCTGTGGTATTAATAGGAGCAGAAGAACACCACCAATTGTCTTCAGGTAGCTTTAGGTGCACACTGTGCAGAGGACACAGT
Source organism: Aquarana catesbeiana (assembly GCF_042186555.1). Lineage (NCBI taxonomy): Eukaryota > Metazoa > Chordata > Amphibia > Anura > Ranidae > Aquarana > Aquarana catesbeiana. The sequence goes on from NC_133329.1 coordinate 258,724,172, forward strand.
ACACTAACTGTAAATACTGTAGCTGCCTGCCTGTGGTATTAATATGAGCAGAAGAACACCACCAATTGTCTTCAGGTAGCTTTAGGTGCACACTGTGCAGAGGACACAGTACACTAACTGTAAATACTATAGCTGCCTGCCTGTGGTATTAATAGGAGCAGAACAACAGCAATTGTCTTTGGGTAGCTTTAGGTACACACTGTGCAGAGGACGCAGTACACTAACTGTAAATACTGTAGCTGCCTGCCTGTGGTATTAATAGGATCAGAAGAACACCACCAATTTTATTCAGGTAGCTTTAGGTGCACACTGTGCAGAGGACACAGTACACTAACTGTAAATACTGTAGCTGCCTGCCTGTGGTATTAAAAGGAGCAGAACAACAGCAATTGTCTTCAGGTAGCTTTAGGTGCACACTGTGCAGAGGACACAGTACACTAACTGTAAATACTGTAGTTGCCTGCCTGTGGTATTAATAGGAGCAGAACAACAGCAATTGTGTTCAGGTAGCTTTAGGTGCACACTGTGCAGAGGACACAGTACACTAACTGTAAATACTGTAGCTGCCTGCCTGTGGTATTAATAGGATCAGAAGAACACCACCAATTTTCTTCAGGTAGCTTTAGGTGCACACTGTGCAGAGGACGCACTACAATAACTTGTAAATACTGCAGCTGCCTGTGGTACTAATAGGATCAGAAGAACACCACCAATTTTCTTCAGGTAGCTTTAAGTGCACACTGTGCAGAGGATGCACTACACTAACTTGTAAATACTGCAGCTGCCTGCGGTACTAATAAGTTTAGAAGAACACCACCAATTTTCTCAGGTAGCTGTAAATACTGTAAAAACACCTGCCTGCCTGTCAGTAGGAAGAGAATAACAGGAACGGACCTAGCTAAACTGAATACAGTGTGTGTATATATATATATATATATATACACACACACACACAACACCTAGGATGCATATATATATACACACAATATACTGTAAGTGCAGCTGACTCGGCTGCCTACTCTATCTAACTTAAATCAAATGACACTGTTTCTCTCTCTCTCTCTATCTCTCTCTCAATGCCGGAACACACTACACAGGGCCGACGTGCGGGTCATAGTGCATGCTTGGCCAATCATTAGCCAGCAATGCACTGCGATGCCACAGTGAATTATGGGCCATGACGCGCCACTCGAATTTGGCGTGAACGGCCCATATCGTTTGTAATTCGACAAACGGTTGAACATGCAATGTTCAAGTCGAACATGGGTTCAACTTGAACTCGAAGCTCATCCCTAGTAGTCAGTTTGTCTCCCGGTTCTGGCGAGCCTTTTGTGCACAGTTGGGAATTTAGCTTGCTTTCTCCCCTGCGTATCACCCACAGTCTAATGGGGCCACAGAACGAGCCAATCAGTCCTTGGAGCAATTCTTACGTTGCTATATTTCTCACCATCATAACAACTGGTCAGACCTATTACCATGGGCAGAGTTTGCTCACAACAGTGCCTTGAATTCTGCTTCCCGATTGTCCCAGTTTATGGTAAATTATGGTTTTCAACTTTCCATGTTGCTTGACTTATTTGTTCCGCAGAGTATTCCTGCGTTAGAGGAGCATCTCCGTGGTCTTCGTTCCACTTGGGCACAAGTTCAGGAGGCTTTGCAACATGCTAACGATAGGTACAGACTCCATGCTGACTGCAGACGCCTGCCTGCACCTTCTTACCAGGTTGAGGACAGAGTCTGGCTGTCGTCTCGCAGTCTCCAACTTCGTGTTCCTTCTTTGAAGTTCGCACCTCGTTTTATTGGGCCTTTCTGTATCCTTCGCAGGATTAACCCAGTGGCTTACGCCTTGGACCTTCCTCCTAGTATGCGCATCTCAAATGTGTTTCATGTCTCCTTATTGAAACCTTTGGTCTGCAATTGCTTTACCACCTCGGTGCCACGTCCTCACCCTATACAGGTTGAGAACCATGAGGAATATGAAGTACAATCCATTGTTGACTCCCATAGGTTTTGTGGGCGCATATAGTACCTGGTGCATTGGAAGGGGTACGGTACGGAGGAACGCTCTTGGGTCTCATCCTCGGACGTACATGCCCCTGTCCTCCTCCGTGATTTCCATAGACGTTTTCCCCTTGAGCCTGGTGGTCCTCTGAAGGGGAGGGGTCATTGAGCAGGGGGTACTGTCAGAGCTGGGCTCAGCCCTTCCTTCTCTGAGCTGGCCGCTCAGCTGTCAGCTAATTGCCAGCTCCCATCTCTCTCCACAGTTACCCAGCTGTTGTTGATTCTGCTCGTCAGTCCTGCCTACTTTAAGTCGTCCAGCTCACTTGATCTCTGCCTTCACCTTTGTCAACATCACAGAGATTTTCTCCTGCGTTCCTGTTGAAGACTTGCTCGGCTGACGTTTCTTCTGGCTCCTGATCCTGCTTGCTGTACTACTACATTTATCTCTGGCTCTCTGATATTTGCTTGGCTGACTACTCGATCCGGTTACTGAACTCTGGCTTGTTTTGACTATGCTTACTCTGTTTACCTTATTATTAATATTATTAAACAAGTGTGATTTAACGATACTTCTGTCTCGGTCTGATTCATGGTTCCTGATACTGGTGCAGGAAGGAGGGTTTTGGGTTCCTGGAAATCTGGGCTGACTTTTCAGTCGGTTACCGACTCTATACTAGGGACGGACTGCACCTACATGAATAGGGTGCAGCTCTGCTGGGGGAAAGGATGGTCAAAAAGTTAGTAGAACTTTTAAACTAATGGGTGATGGAGGGGAGGGATCAGAGGAAGCTTTTCTAACTAGTGAATGAATGGCAGAAAGTGTGACTGTGGTCAGTTTAACTAGAGTACCTAAAAGCAACACATGTGAGCTGGCAGAATCCTACTGTAGCCTCGGAACAAGCAGGGATAAAACTATATGCGGCCGTACAAAAGTAAAAGACATGTTCACTAATGCTAGGAGTTTGGTGAGCAAAATTGAGGAAATGGAACTACTGATGTATGAAGAGGATTTAGACTTTGTGGGAGTAACAGAGACCTGGTCTGACAGTACACATGCCTGGCTTCTCTACTATCCTAGTGTTCTCATTTCTCTGCCACTTAAGAAAGGTCCTAACTTCAAGAGTTGGGGGAAATTCTGGGTTGTTAAATAAAGAGGTCATAGGACCTCTATAAGAGGACCCCAGTCCCTGTTTGAGTATTCCATCCCAAACTTTCAATGTTAAGGCAACCAGAAAGGGCAACTTGCCCTCAGGCGGTCGTCTTTCCTTTATTATCCATGGTAATGATTTTATTTTATGGCTGCGACCTCCTCCTCCAACTTTACCCATTGCTTACAATCAGCATTGTGAAACCAATCCACAATCCTAGTTATAAATACCAATTTGAAATAAGTTGATAGGTTTGGGAGGGCCAATCCACCATCTTGCTTTAGTCTGATTAATACTTCTCTACTAATTCTGGCGGATTTACCTGCCCAAATAAAACTCCCTATGATCTTACGTAATTGAGTCAAGATATTAGTTGAAAGAGATATTGGGATGGTCTGAAATATATAAAGTATCTTAGGCAATATGTCCATTTTTATAATGTTTATCCTGCCCATCCACGAAAATACCCCCTTATCGTATTGTTGGAGTGTTTTTTTAATCTTTTTCAATATCGGAAGGTAATTATATTCCTGGATCTTTTCCAGGTCTCTAGGGATATGGGTTCCAAGATATTTAAGTGCATCTGCTTGCCATTTAAAAGAAAAGTTTTTTCTAAGCAGTTCTACAGTGTTATTGGATAATGTAATACTTAAAGCTTCTGATTTGCTATAATTCACTTTGAAGTTACTCACTTCTCCAAAGCGCTTAAATTCTTGTATTAGATTTGGTAATGTCACCAATGGGTTTGTGATATAAAGTAGCAGATCATCGGCATAAATTGACATTTTATATTCCATGTCCCCTACTTTTATTCCTTGTATGTCATTATTATTCCGTATAGCTATCGCTAAATGTTCCATAACTAACACAAATAGCAATGGGGACAGCGGGCATCCCTGTCGAGTTCCGTTCGCTATAGTAACTGTATCGGATATATCACTGTTCGCACGTATTTTGGCAGTTGGATTTTGGTATAACACCATTATTTTTTCCAATAGCACTGGGCCCAATCCCCATTGCCTCAGTGTCTCCCGGAGAAAACACCATCCCACCCTATCAAACGCCTTCTCGGCATCTATTGCCAAGAGGCAGAATGGGATGGTGTGTCTCCGGGCATATTCCACAAGTGACAGAATCTTCAGGGTGTTGTCTCTCGCCTCTCGTCCTTATAAATCCTACCTGATCTAGGTGTATGTATGTCGTTATTATCGGGGTAATTCTATTAGCGATAATTTTTGAATATATTCTAAGATCGATATTTGTCAGAGAGATAGGCCGATAATTACCACATATAGTGTGGTCTTTCTCAGGCTTAGGTATCAATGAGATAAAGGCCTGCATACCCTGTGTAACAAAGGGCTGGGAGGCAGATACTGAATTGAATGTCCGTTTCATAATAGGAATTAATAAGTCCTTAAAAACTTTATAGAATCGCGGGGTGAAGCCATCTGGTCCAGGGCTCTTACCCATTACCAATAAGTCTACTACTTTCTGTATTTCAACTTCTGAGAACTCTTGTTCTAGCTGTTCTATTTCTGCTATCGTTAAAGTTGGCAAAGCAGAATATTTTATATATTGAAGTATACTCTGCTGAAACTTTTCTGAATCCTTCTCTGCTGAAAGATTTGGGATGTTATATAACCTAGTGTAAAAGGTATGAAATGTTTTCAAAATCCCCTTTGGGTCATATGTCATATCACCTATTTCAGATTTAACCTTTACGATAGAAGATGTATCACCTCATTGACGCAATGCCCTAGCTAATAATTTGCCGGGTTTATGTCCTTGTTGGTAACACAGGGTCCGATTTTTATCTCTAACCCGTAATGCCTGTTTATTTAACAAAGTTCGCAGCTCTGATCTTTTTTCTGTTAATTCCGCAAGTCTTCCTACTACTGATGTTTGCAACATCGATATATCCTTTAGGAGCTCAGCCATTCTATTCTCTTTTATTTTTTTTAATCTAGAGCCATGTTTTATAAAAAGCCCTCGCACTACACATTTTAGTGTTTCCCACTGGATAGATAAGGAGGTAGTATCTCTTGCATGATCTTTTATAAACTTTGATATTGCTGTCCTAATCTCTGCTACACAAACTTCATCAAATAGTAAGAGAAGGCAGTCCCAGCCGTTCCCATCTGGTTAGTCAAAAAATAATCAAGTCTATGGTAAGTATCATGGACTTTTGAATGGAAAGTGTAGCCTCCCTCTAATGGGTGAAATGCCCTCCGTATATCAACCAATTGATGCTTCTCTATCACGTCTATAAATTTCTTTTTATCCCTCTTTTTCTGAGACAGTGGGGTTGCTGTGGTGTCCATATTCCTTTTACCCCCTCTGCTCTTATCATAAGATCTGTAAGCAAGTGCGTTCCTACTTTGATTTGTTCGTAATTGGGTAAGTATATATTAATAAGAGTGTATTTTTTACCATAGATAATAATTTTTACTAGTAGTGCTCTTCCATCTCTATTTCTCCAACTTTCCACTATCTGATGAGTAGGGATGAGCCGAACACCCCCCTGTTCGGTTCGCACCAGAACATGCGAACAGGAAAAAATTTCGCTCGAACACGCGAACACCGTTAAAGTCTATGGGACACGAACATGAATAATCAAAAGTGCTAATTTTAAAGGCTTATATGCAAATTATTGTTATAAAAAGTGTTTGGGGACCTGGGTCCTGCCCCAGGGGACATGGATCAATGCAAAAAAATTTTTAAAAACAGCCGTTTTTTCAGGAGCAGTGATTTTAATAATGCTTAAAGTCAAACAATAAAAGTGTAATATCCCTTTAAATTTCGTACCTGGGGGGTGTCTATAGTATGCCTGTAAAGGGGCGCATGTTTCCCGTGTTTAGAACAGTCTAACTGCAAAATGACATTTCGAAGAAAAAACCCATTTAAAACTACCCGCGGCTATTGCATTGCCGACAATACACATAGAAGTTCATTGATAAAAACGGCATGGGAATTCCCCACAGGGAAACCCCGAACCAAAATTAAAAAAAAAAAATGACGTGGGAGTCCCCCTAAATTCCATACCAGACCCTTCAGGTCTGGTATGGATTTTAAGGGGAACCCTGCGCCAAAAAAAATGGTGTGGGGTCCCCCCAAAAATCCGTACCAGACCCTTATCCGAGCACGCAACCTGGCAGGCCACAGGAAAAGAGGGGTGGACGAGAGTGCGGCCCCCCCTCCTGAACCGTACCAGGCCACATGCCCTCAACATTGGGAGGGTGCTTTGGGGTAGCCCCCCAAAACATCTTGTCCCCATGTTGATGAGGACAAGGGCCTCATCCCCACAACCCTGGCCGGTGGTTGTGGGGGTCTGCGGGCGGGGGGCTTATCGGAATCTGGAAGCCCCCTTTAACAAGGGGACCCCCAGATCCCGGTCCCCCCCTGCGTGAAATGGTAAGGGGGTACTTACCCCTACCATTTCACTAAAAAACTGTCAAAAATGTTAATAATGACAAGAGACATTTTTTGACAATTCCTTTATTTAAATGCTTCTTCTTTCTTCTATCTTCCTTCATCTTCTTCTGGTTCTCCTGGCTCTTCTGGTTCTTCCTCCGGCGTTCTTGTCCAGCATCTCCTCCGCGGCGTCTTCTATCTTCTTCTCCTCGGCCGCTCCGCACCTATGGCATGGGGGGAGGCTCCCGCTCTTCTCTTCATCCTCTTCTTCATCCTCTTCTCTTCTTCCTTCTTCTCTTCTTCTCTTCTTCATTTTCTTCTCCGGGCCGCTCTGCATCCATGCTGGCATGGAGAGAGGCTCCCGCTGTGTGACGGCGTCTCCTCGTCTGACGGTTCTTAAATAACGGGGGGCGGTGCCACCCGGTGACCCCGCCCCCTCTGACGCACGGGACATGACGGGACTTCCCTGTGGCATTCCCTGTGACGTCACAGGGAAGTCCCGTCAAGTCACCGTGCGTCAGAGGGGGGCGGGGTCACTGGGTGGCCCCGCCCCCCGTTATTTAAGAACCGTCAGACGAGGAGACACCGTCGCACAGTGGGAGCCTCCCTCCATGCCAGCATGGGTGCGGAGCGGCCCGGAGAGGAAAATGAAGAAGAGAAGAAGAGAAGAAGGAAGAAGAGAAGAGGATGAAGTAGAAGATGAAGAGAAGAGTGGGAGCCTCCCTCCATGCCATGGGTGCGGAGCGGCCCGAGGAGAAGAAGATAGAAGACACCGCGGAGGAGATGCTGGACGAGAACGCCGGAGGAAGAACCAGAAGAGCCAGAAGAACCAGATGAAGAAGAAGAAGATGAAGGAAGATAGAAGAAAGAAGAAGCATTTAAATAAAGGAATTGTCAAAAACTGTCTCTTGTCATTTTTAACATTTTTGACAGTTTTTTAGTGAAATGGTAGGGGTAAGTACCCCCTTACCATTTCACACAGGGGGGGGCAGGATCTGGGGGTCCCCTTGTTAAAGGGGGCTTCCAGATTCCGATAAGCCCCCCGCCCGCAGACCCCCACAACCACCGGCCAGGGTTGTGGGGATGAGGCCCTTGTCCTCATCAACATGGGGACAAGGTGTTTTGGGGGGCTACCCCAAAGCACCCTCCCAATGTTGAGGGCATGTGGCCTGGTACGGTTCAGGAAGGGGGGCCGCACTCTCGTCCCCCCCTCTTTTCCTACGGCCTGCCAGGTTGCGTGCTCAGATAAGGGTCTGGTATGGATTTTTGGGGGGACCCCACGCCTTTTTTTTTTTTTTTTTTTTGGCGCGGGGTTCCCCTTAAAATCCATACCAGACCTGAAGGGTCTGATATGGAATTTAGGGGGAACCCCACGTAATCTTTTAAAAAATTTTGGCCGGGGTTCCCCTTAATATCCATACCAGACCTGAAGGGCCTGGTATGGAATTTAGGGGGACTCCCACGTCATTTTTTTTTTTTATTTTGGTTCGGGGTTTCCCTGTGGGGAATTCCCGTGCCGTTTTTATCAATGAACTTCTATGTGTATTGTCGGCAATGCAATAACCGCGGGTAGTTTTAAATGGGTTTTTTCCTTCGAAATGTCATTTTGCTGTCAGACTGTTCTAAACACGGGAAACATGCGCCCCTTTACAGACATACTATAGACACCCCCCAGGTACGAAATTTAAAGGGATATTACACTTTTATTGTTTGACTTTAAGCATTATTAAAATCACTGCTCCTGAAAAAACGGCCGTTTTTAAAACTTTTTTTTGCATTGATCCATGTCCCCTCGGGCAGGACCCGGGTCCCCAAACACTTTTTATGACAATAACTTGCATATAAGCCTTTAAAATTAGCACTTTTGATTTCTCCCATAGACTTTTAAAGGGTGTTCTGCGGCATTCGAATTTGCCGCGAACACCCCAAATTGTTCGCTGTTCGGCGAACTTGCAAACAGCCAATGTTCGAGTCGAACATAAGTTCGACTTGAACTCGAAGCTCATCCCTACTGATGAGGTATTGACTTATGTATTGCTATGGATACTCCCCTAGACTTTGAATATGTGAAGGTGTCATGGTACCAAGTCATATAATATCTATTCTGAAGATTAGGTATATGATCTGCCCGAAAATGCGTCTCCTGGAACAGGGCGATGTCAACCTTTTGTTTATGGAGAGAGTATAGGATCTGTGATCTTTTTATTGCAGAATTTAGGCCTCTGACATTGTAAGAACAAATTTTTATCATCCCCATAAAAAAAACAAAAAAAAAAAAAAAAAACCCAAAACCCACTCAATCACACCGCAGTCAACCCCTCACACTCTATTCACTCTCAACCTATTAGATTCTCTAGAATCAAGCTTACCAAGTAAGTTCCCTACTTAGGAGAATAAAGGGTTTTTTCCCCAGAGGAACGTGCCCTGCCCAGGCATATTAATTTATTAAAAAAAACCCTTGTACCCACATACTACAAAAAGAAAAGAGGAAAGACAGGAAGGGGAGGGAAGGGGAAGGAAGGGCAAACGGAAAGAGGGAGAGAGAGAGAGGAAGAAGAGAGGGGAGTCCCCCAATCCTGTCCTCAAAGACCAATGACCCTCCAGAAATTCCAAGCAATAATCCTTCTAATATATGGCTCGTTTAATATTTGGCTCGAGCAGCCTCTTACCGGGGAAAAAAAAAAGTGACCCCACAGCATTCCAGTCATTTCATGAGCTTAAACAAACAAAAGTGCATATTATACTTCCCACACCTATATGATGTCATTGTACCAATATCCCTCGTGATATATCACCATCTTAAAAATCACACATTTTGTGAGGAGAGGGAGAAAGAGGAAAAGAAAAAAAAAAACATTACATATAGATCCAAAAACGTAAATAGTGCTATACAACAATACATATACTGAATATCAGTTACATATAGTCTTTATCTCAATATCTCCATAATTCATTACCATCTTGTTAAATAAATCCTCCATAATGACTAAATCATACCTACTATACCAAAAAAAAAAAAAGTGACCCCACAGCATTCCAGTCATTTCATGAGCTCAAACAAACAAAAGTGCATATTATACTTCCCACACCTATATGATGTCATTGTACCAATATCCCTCGTGATACCCCACCATCTTAAAAATCACACATTTTGTGAGGAGAGGGAGAAAGAGAAACAAAAAAAAATGTTTCCTAGACCCTCCCCTCCCCCATATCTATACCAGTCATTTCATAAACCTAAACAGTCAATAGTGCGTGTAGTACTTCCTATACCTGCATATCGTCATTTATGCCAATAACCCATGCTATATCACCACCTTAAAAATCACACCTTTATAGTGGTTCGTGAATAAATCACTCTAGTATTGCTCACCGCACATCCATCTCGTTCAACCCCCTCTCCCTAATGATTGGAATATTTTATATTTTGACACAAGTTGCCAGAAAAAGACAATTTTTTTTTTTTGCACAAAGTTGTCACTAAATGATATATTGCTCAAACATGCCATGAGCATATGTGAAATTACACCCCAAAATACATTCTGTTGCTTCTCCTGAGTACGGGGATACCACATGTGTGAGACTTTTTGGGAGCCTAGCCGCGTACGGGACCCCGAAAACCAAGCACCGCCTTCAGGCTTTCTAAGGGTGTAAATTTTTTATTTCACTCCTCACTACCTATCACAGTTTCGGAGGCCATGGAAAGCCCAGATGGCACAAAACCCCAAATGACCCCATTTTGGAAAGTAGACTCCCCAAGCTATTTGCTGAGAGGTATGGTGAGTATTTTGCAGATCTTGCTTTTTGTCATAAAGTTTTGAAAATTGAAAAAGGAAAAAAAAATACATTTTTCTTTTCTTTCTTCATTTTCAAAAACAAATGATAGCTGCAAAATACTCACCATGCTTCTCAGCAAATAGCGTGGGGTGTCTACTTTCCAAAATGGGGTCATTTGGGGGGGTTTGGCATGTTATGGCCTTTGAAACTGTGATAGGTAGTGAGGAGTGAAAACAAAAATTTACGTCCTTAGAAATCCTGAAGGCGGTGCTTGGTTTTCGGGGCCCCGTAGGCGGCTAGGCTCCCAAAAAGTCCCACACATGTGGTATTCCCGTACTCAGGAGAAGCAGCAAAATGTATTTTGGGGTGCAATTCCACATATAAACAAGGCATGTGTGAGCAATATATCATTTAGTGACAACTTTTTGCAAAAAAAAAAATTTTTTTTTGTCATTATTCAATCACTTGGGACAAAAAAATAATATATTCAATGGGCTCAACATGCCTCTTAGCAATTTCCTTAGGGTGTCTACTTTCCAAAATGGGGTCATTTGGGGGGGGGGGTTGTACTGCCCTGCCATTTTAGCACCTCAAGAAATGAGATAGTCAGTCATAACCTAAAAGCTGCATAAATTCCAGAAAATGTACCCTAGTTTGTAGACGCTATAACTTTTGTGCAAACCAATAAATATACGCTTATTGACATTTTTTTACCAAAGACATGTGGCTGAATACATTTTGGCCTAAATGTATGACTAAAATTGAGTTTATTGAATTTTTCTTAAAACAAAAAGTAGAAAATATCATTTCTTTTCAAAATTTTCAGGCTTTCCATTTATATCGCAAAAAATAAAAATCGCAGAGGCATTCAAATACCATCAAAAGAAATCACTATTTATGGGGAAAAAAAGGACACAAAATTTCGTTTGGGTACAACATTGCATGACCGCGCAATTACCAGTTAAAGCAGCGCAGTGCCAAATTGTAAAAAGTCCTCTGGTCTTTGGCCAGTCAAATGGTCCGGGGCTTAAGTGGTTAAGGAAAGCTTACTGACTAGAATGGTACCAGCGGATTGGCATAAAACTAATGTGGTACCTATATTCAAGAATGGGCCGAGATATGTACCTGGAAATTACAGACCAGTCAGCCTAACATCAATAGTTTGTAAACAATTGGAGAGAATGATAAGGAGCCATATCCAGGAATTTGTAGAAAAGAATAGTATCATTAGTAGTAACCTAGCAAGGATTTATGAAAGATCATTCTTGCCAGACAAACCTATTAACATTCTAGAAGTGAGCTGTAATTTGGATAAAGGAAGGCCGGTGGATGTAGCATATCTAGACTTCGTCAAAGCATTTGACATGGTCTCCCATAAACACTTAATCCACAAATTGAGGTCTACTGGAGTTGACGATAGTGTATTTACCTGGATAGAAAACTGGTTACGGGGAGCATCCGGAGGGTAGTAATAAATATTGTATCTTCTGAATGGTCTGCAGTTATAAGTGGGGCACCCCAGGGCTTTGTCCTGGGACCAATCCTGTTTAACTTGTTCATAAATGATATAGAGGTTGGTATAAAAAGTCCAATCCCAGTGTTTGCTGATAACACAAAGCTAAGCAGGACAATAACTTCACAACAGGATATAGCAACTCTACAAATGGATAAAATAGAGGGGTGGGCAAACACATGTCAACTGAGGTTTAATGTAGGAAAATGTAAAGTAATGCACTTGGGGGATAAAAATATGAATGTAAGTTACATACTAGGGAGAGAACCTCTGTGGGAATCAAGATGGAAAAAGATCTGGGTATCTTAGTAGATCACATGCTCAGCAATGGCATGCAATGCTAGGCTGCAGCAAGTAAGGCCAGCAGAATATTAGCATGCATAAAACTATAATTCTACCACTCTACAAAACTATGGTCCGGCCACATCCTAAATATGCTGTAAATGGATGTGATGGAACTGGAGAGAGACCAGAGAAGAGCAACACAATTAATAAGAGGGCAGGAGGATCTCAGTTATGAGAAACATTTATAAACATTAAACTTACAGTATTCTCCCTGGAGAAGAGACACTTAACAGGAGATATGATAGTGATATACAGTGCCTTGAAAAAGTATTCATACCCCTTGAAATTTTCCACATTTTGTCATGTTACAACCAAAGAGGTAAATTTATTTTATTGAGATTTTAAGTGATAGACCAACACAAAGTGGCACATAATTGTAAAGTGGAAGGAAAGTGATAAATTGTTTTCAACATCTGAAAAGTGTGGCGTGCATTTGTATTCAGCCCCCCTGAGTCAATACTTTGTAGAACCACCTTTTGTTTCAAATACAGCTGCAAGTCTTTTTGGGTATGTCTCTACCAGCTCTGCACATCTACAGAGTGGAATTGTTTCACATTCTTCTTGGCAAAATAGCTCAAACTCTGTCAGATTAGATGGAAAGCATCTGTGAACAGCAATTTTCAAGTCTTGTCACAGATTCTCAATTGGATTCAGGTCTGGACTTTGACTGGGCCATTCTAACACATGAATATGCTTTGATCTAAATCATTCCATTGTAGCTCTGCCTGTATGTTAAGGGTCATTGTCCTGCTGGAAGGTGAACCTTTGCCCCTGTCTCAAGTCTTTTGCAGACTCAAACAGGTTTTCTTCTAAGATTGCCCTGTATTTGGCTCCATCCATCTTCCCATCAACTCTGACCAGCTTCCCTGCCCCTGCTGAAGAAAAGCATCTCCACAACATGATGCTGCCACCACCATGTGTCATGGTGGCTGGTGTATTCAGGGTGATGTGCAGTGTTAGTTTTCCACCACACATAGCGTTTTGCTTTTAGGCCAAAAACTTTTGGGCTCATCTGACCAGAGCACCTTCTTCCATATGTTTGCTGTGTCCCCCACATGGCTGCTTGCAAACTGCAAATGGAACTTCTTATGGCTTTCTTTTAACAATGGCTTTCTTCTTTCCACTCTTCCATAAAGGCCAGATTTGTGGAGTGCATGACTAACAATTGTCCTTTGGACAGATTCTCCCACCTGAGCTGTGGATCTCTGCAGCTCCTCCAGAGTTACCATGGGCTTCTTGGCTGCATCTCTAATTAATGCTCTCCTTGGCCAGTCTGTCAATTTAGGTGGACAGCCATATCTTGGTAGGTTTGCAGTTTTGCCATACTCTTTCCATTTTAGGATAATGGATTGAACAGTGCTCTGTGAGATGTTCACTAAGGTTTCCTAACAAACCTCTGAGTGCTCCACAGAACAGCGGTATTTATACTGAGATTAAATTACACACAGGCAGACTCTATTTACTAATTACGGTGCCTTGAAAAAGTATTCATACCCCCTGACATTTTCCACATTTTGTCATGTTACAACCAAAAACATAGATGTATTTTATTGGGATTTTATGTGATAGACCAACATAAAGTGGCACATAATTGTGAAGTGGAGAGAAAAATGATAAATGGTTTTCAAAATGCTTTCAAATAAATATGTGAAAAGTGTGGCGTGCATTTGTGTTCAGCCCCCAGAATCAATACTTTGTAGAACCACCTTTCACTGCAATTACAGCTGCAAGTCTTTTGGGGAATGTCTCTATCAGCTTTGCACATCTAGAGAGTGACATTTTGCCTATTCTTTTTTGCAAAATAGCCCAAGCTCTGTCAGATTGGATGGAGGGTGTATGTGAACAGCAATTGTCAAATCTTGCCACAGATTCTTAATTGGATTTAGGTCTGGACTTTGACTGGAACAGTCTAACACATGAATATGCTTTGATCTAAACAATTCCATTGTAGCTCTAGCTGTGTGTTTAGGGTCATTGTCCTGCTGGAAGGTGAACCTCAACCCCAATCTCAAGTCTTTTGCAGACTCCAACAAGTTTTCTTGTAAGATTGCCCTGTATTTGACTCCATTCATCTTCCCATTAACTCTGACCAGCTTTTCTGTCCCTTCTGAACAAAAGCATCCCCACCACATGATGCTGCCACCACCATGTTTCACAGTAGGGATGGTGTGTTCAGGGCAATGTGCAGTGTTAGTTTTTCACCACAGAAAGCGTTTCGCTTTTAGGCCAAAACGTTCAATTTTGGTCTTATTTGACCAGAGCACCTTCTTCCACATGTTTGCGGTGTTCCCCACATGGCTTCTCGCAAACTGCAAACGGGACTTCTTATGGCTTTCTTTCAACAATGGCTTCCTTCTTGCCACTCTTCCATAAAGGCCAGATTTGTGGAGTGCACAACTAATAGTTGTCCTATGGACAGATTCTCCCACCTGAGCTGTGGATCTCTGCAGCTCCTCCAGAGTTACCATGTGCTTCCTGGCTGCTTCTCTGATTAATGCTCTCCTTACCCGGCCTGACAGTTTAGGTGGACGGCCATGTCCCGGTGGGTTTGCAGTTGTGCCATGCGTTTTCCATTTTCAGATGATGGATTGAACAGTGCTTCGTGAGATGTTCAAAGCTTGGGATATTTTTTTATAACCTAACCCTCCTTTAAATGTCTCCACCACTTTATCTCTGACCTGTCTAGTGTGTTCCTTGGCCTTTATGATGTTTATTCACTACGGTTCTCTAATAAACCTCTGAGGGTTTCACAGAACTGCTGTATTTATACTGAAATTAAATTACAGACAGGTGGACTCTATTTACTAATTAGGTTACTTCTGTAGGCAATTGCTTCCACTAGATTTTAGTTAGGGGTATCAGAGTAAAGGGGGCTGAATACAAATGCACGCCACACTTTTCAGATATTTATTTGTAAAAAAAATTAAAACCATTTATCATGTTTCTTCCACTTCACAATTATGTGCCACTTTGTATTGGCCTATCACATAAAATCCCAATAAAATACATTTACGTTTTTGGTTGTAACATGACAAAATGTGAAAAATTTCAAGGGGTGTGAATACTTTTTCAAGGCACTGTACAAATATCTTAATGGTGACTCCAGCATAGGGAGGAAACTATTCAGTCTCAGGTCACTCAAGAAGACACGTGGCCACGCAATAAAGTTGGACGAGAAGCAGTTCAACCTTAAACTACATAAGCGTTTTTTACTGTAAGAGCAGTAAGGATGTGGACCTCCCTGCCACAATTGGTGGTTTCAGTGGTTAATGTCGCTAATTTCAAAAAATTCTTAGATGGAATATTATTGAACACAATATATAGGGATATGGGAAGTGGAGACATAACAAACACACACCCACACAGGTTGAACTGGATAGACAATTTATCTGCATACACACGATATTGGCACCATATTCATGAACATGAATTATTTATTAACGCATTATTTATTTTGATTAATGATGTATTGACACAAATAATTTCTTATGTGGTTTAGAGCTGCACATTGGGGAATATGTCAACAGTTAACACACTTGCCCCAAGGTAACTTTTTTTAGATTCAAGAATGTCCATAAGGTAAGTGACCCGGATAGATCTCCTGAATGTGTGATATGTGATCTCCGGGCGCCTCTGTAATCCGAGAGAGATGCTCATGTCTGCTGGATGCACATTCTCAAATAGCAGCTGCTCCCCGGACGTCTCCTGTCCTGTGTGTCTTCAGTGCCGCCAACCCCGATGCCGCCAGAGACAGTGAATGGAGGTCCACTGGACTGGTATCCTAGCAACCAGGGACACTTTTGCAGGAGAAAGCATGGTATTACAGACTCCGCCCCTAACAGGTTCACACACACATCTTTGCAGCAGCTCCTGGAAGTCCATTAACAAAAGTGAAGCTGATCAATGAGCTGAATGAACGGGAGGCTCAGCTCGGTGTGAAGGATTCCGTGTCGTGGCATCAGGACTACAAAGACAGCACCTGGATATTTCTGGTCCTGTTTGCTGATTTGGAGTGCATCATCTCTCTATGACCCTTATGGGAATGCCTATCTGACCCTCTGTAACTAAAGGGTCCTGGTTACCAGGTGAGAGGCCAGCCTTTATAACGGTGGAGGGCACATCGATCAGTCACTCATACTGGCATGTTGTTACATCACGCTTGAATGGTGGAATCTCACTGGATGATTTTTTGGACTCTTTGTCATTTGATATTTGGATGATTATTAAGCACTATCATCCTAAGGATATTCATTTATTATATTCTCGTATCTGTATGGAGCTGTATTACTATTAGTATACATCATCCTTTTTATGCATTATGTTTTGTTTGACCTAGCGCTGCACCTTATTTATTAATCTTCACTTGAGGGATTTTGATTGTTTGACCCTGGAGTTCAGCTGCTCATTTTACATACACGCGCTGATTTATATTTTTATTTAGTTTATTAATCAAGAATGTCCATGCCTGGAGTTCTGCAGTTGGAACTGGTCTTTTATTTGTTAGTCACTTACATAAGGTCCATCTATTAGTCCACCTTCTTCATGGGCTGACAATGCTCCATTACTACAGTGGAGGAGTGAATGTAGCAACCCTAAGACAGCAGGGGTGTTACTGGCTAAATCACAAGATGAAAAACATGAAAAAAGACAGAAAGCTGCAATATATTAGATTTTTGATTTTGGGTGTTATAAACTTAAATTTAACAACATGCAAATTGCCATATATTATTTATACAATTTACATGCAGTATACTGTATACTCTCTCTCTCTCTACCAAGCAATGCCTGTAAATACATTTGTTGACTGGTAATACATGGAAGAATGTTTATTTATTTTCATTTTTTAATTTTTAAGGATTTTTAATTTAATGACTGCAACTTTAAACCAATGCAGTTTAATGGGACATTACAGTATAGCAATGATGAGACTGCATTTTCAGCTCACTGCAGCAAGCCTACGATAGATACATTGGATGACTTTGCAGTAAAAACAGTAGGTACGTGCTCATGCTGCTGATACATAGGATGTTATTCACAGGTTATGCTGTCTAATTGTAACTCTTTGTCATTATATTGTACACTTCTTAACCCACAGTTGCATTTACGGTGTATACAAACCGCTGCAGCATTCAGTGATGTTGGATTTCTGCCAAACCATCCTTAAAATGCAGTATTTTAAAAGGCATCTCAGCTAATGTTTCTGAAAAGCACTCGCAGTTTTTTTTCCATTTTCCCTGTGTAAAAAAAAAAAAAAAAAAAAAAAGCACGTGAATTGCACTTTAAATTCAAGCCCGAGAAATGTGGTTTCTTTGTATGCAAGATCCAGTTAACAATACATTTGAGAAGGACAAGTGAAAAGGTACAGTCTGCTTTTTTTTTTATTATACTGTCCCTATTTTGTTACCAACTGATTATAAATAATTGCTGTGATTTCAGCATAACAATAAAGCTATATGTTTTCCATCAACCCTCATGTATACCTGCAACTGTAAAAGTCATTCACATTAGATTGTATATGTAGTCATAATGATATGTTACCCTACAGTATATTATCTTACTTTTAAGTACATATGTATGGTATATATTGGTGCAATGTAATACTTATTAATACTTTTATATTACCAGTTATACAAAAATGTGTAAAATCAAAATTTCCAATTATCCGGAATAAATGTATAAGCTATTTGGCTAACACAGCATTCTACAAAGTATTTTTATTGGACATTGTGTATAATGTATATGATGTATGATTTGCTGCATCAGACATTATGTGTGTAAAAGATAATGTAAATCAGATGTATTCCCTTAAAGAAAATGAATGCAGCAAATTTTAAAAACACACACAACTTAAAGCGGAACTTTACCCAAAAGGGGAAGTTCTGCTCTCCCCCCCCCCCATCACATTTTGGTGATATGATTTTTTTTGGGGGGGGGGTACCTAGTTTTGACAGATACCAGCTCCCACTTCTGTTTAAATCCCCTAGGTGATCTGAGCAGAAGTTCTCCCCCCCCCCCCCCTCCCCGCAGCCTTCTGGGACACATTACTATTCACAAAGCGCAGCGCTACTCACGCATGTGCAGTTGACCCTGGAGAATAAAATGCTGGCAGTTTCCACTCTTTTGTTTTGACAAACAATATTAGCATAATGTTTTCTCAAGCCCGTATTTTCAGTAAAATACACAATAAAGGTAATTTTAGTGCATACAAACATAACATTTCCATGCTCAGCCATCCATACTCAGCAATACTCATCCATCCATCAATCCATGCTCAGCCATCCATACTCAGTAATACTCATCCATCCATCCACCCCCATCATTCCATACTCAGCCATACCCAGCCATACCCAGTCATACCCAGTCATACCCAGTCATACTCAGCCATACCCAGCCATACCCAGTCATACTCAGCCGTACCCAGCCGTACCCAGCCATCCTCAGCAGTACCCAGCCGTACTCAGCCGTACCCAGCCGTACTCAGCAGTCCTCAGCCGTACTCAGCTGTACTCAGCCGTACCCAGCCATCCTCAGCTGTACCGAGCAGTACTCAGCTGTACCCAGCCATACTCAGCCGTACCCAGCCGTACCCAGCTATCCTCAGACGTACTCAGCCGTACCCATCCGTACTCAGCCATCCCATCCATACTCAGCCACCCCATCCGTACTCAGCCATACTCGACCATACCCAGCCATACTCAACCATACCCAGCCATGCTCAACAATACCCAGCCATATTCATTCATGCTCAGTCATCCAATCAATACTCAGCCATCCACATTTATGGCTCAACCATGCTCAGCCATCCCAATCCGCGGCTCATCCCCATTCATGGTCATCCATGCCACATCAGTTCTCATCTATACCACATCCATGCCACTACAGTGCCTCACAAAAGTGTAATAGGTAGTCAAATTAGATTTGAAATGTATGCCCCTAGAACACCTGATGGTGCTCCCTGCATGTTGGGCCTCTGTGTGTGGCCTGGCTGTGGAAAAGTCTCCCACATGTAGTTTCGCCGTACTAGGGGAGGAGTAGGAGAATCTATTTTGGGGTGTAATTTTTGGTATGTACATGCTATGTGTTAGAAATATTGTATAAATGGACAACTTTGTGTAAAAAAAATGCGTTTTCATTTTCTTTCCACATTTTCCAAAAACTTGTAGAAAAAAATGACATGTTCAAAAGACACATTATGCCTCATAGATTATACGTTGAGGTGTTTTCTTTCCAAAATGGGGTCATTTTTGCGACGTTTCCATTGTCCTGGTGCTCCAGGGCCTTCAAAAGTGTAAGAGGTAGTCAAGAAATTATATGTGTAATTTATGCTCCTAGAACGCCTGAAGGTGCTCCCTCAATGTTGTGCCTCTATATGTGGCCATGCTGTGTAAAAGTCTCACACATGTGGTATCGCCGTACTCAGGAGGAGTAGCAGAATGTGTTTTGGGGTGTAATTTGTGGTATGCATATGCTGTGTTGGTAAATACTAAAAAATTTTTAAAAATTTAAAGCGCCCCGTCCCGCCGATCTCGCGCGCCAAAGCGAACGCATACTTGAGTGAGGTGTCACCGCGAACGTTAGAGCGAGAGCAATAATTCTAGCCCTGGACCTCCTCTGTAACTCAAAACATGCAACCTGTAGAATTTTTAAAACGCTGCATATGGAGATTTTTAAGGATAAAAGTTTGTCGCCATTCCACAAGCGGGCGCAATTTTGAAGAGTGACATGTTGGGTATCAATTTACTCGGCGTAACATCATCTTTCACAATATAAAAATTAATTGGGCTAACTTTACTGTTGTCTTATTTTTTTATTTAAAAAAGTGTATTTTTTTCCCAAAAAAGTGAGCTTGTAAGACCACTGGGCAAATACAGTGTGACAGAAAGCATTGCAACGACCACCATTTTATTCTCTAGGGTGTTAGAAAAATATATATAATGTTTGGGGGTTCTAAGTAATTTTTTAGCAAAAAAAAAAATGATTTTAACTCTAAACAACAAGTCTGAAAAGTAGGCCCGGTCTTAAGGTGATTAAAAGAGCATGGAGCAAAGCTTGTTAATGGAGGCTAGCAGACTGTGGACTTCAATTCCCACAAATATTTGCACCTAGAGGAGGAGAAGTTTCACTTATTTACCAGGCAAACTGATCTTGATCTGAGCAGTCCAGAGAAGACAGCGACTGGTACAAGCCTGCGATCAGGGTCTGTGCCTCACATCCAAGGGATTGGAGCCATTAGAGAAGAGCTAAGAGGACCCTGTGCCTGTTCACCCACTATACGACGTGGGAATGGATCTGAGCCTGCTAGAGCTGCCTTCATAGACTGAGTATGACAAAAAGAAAGAGCTGCTGCGTCTTTAGGATTGGAATTGAGAAACCGTGGCCTGTGCGAGAGGCCGATATTTGATTACTAGGGACTGTTGATCGCCAAGCCATAGGGACTGAATTACCTGCCTGCCATCAAGAAGTGGTGAGCTGAGCTACACATCCTAAATGTTCAGCACACACTGTTAGTCCAAATAGAGACTGGTTCTACTAATCAGCACACCTGTCTTACCTTACTCACTAACACTCCTAAAAGGGACAGTGCACCATCTAAAGAAGGACCCCTTCAAAAGCCAGCCAATGTTAATTACTAGGCACAAAGTCATTTCTACCACCTCCAGGGTTACCCCCATATCGCCCACTTTTGGGGTTGTATGCAAAAGGTGTACACCAGGACCCTTTTTGATTCTTCTGAACTTGTTGTTGAGGTTGTTTAGAGACCTCAGTTACCCGGTAGTAGTTTAATTTAGTGTTGCTATAACATTTGGATGCTAACTAGTGGGTAATTAACCATTTAACCCTTTATAGCGTTCTTAAGTCTGTGTAATTATTGCTTATTGTTTTACCCTCTGTTTGTTTGCATTGTCTTAATACACTTAATTAATTATCTCCAAGCTGTTTGTGGCCTTATTCGTGTGCATTTCAGAGTGGTAATTCCACAGGTGTGGATGGCTTTAGTACTGTATATGACCAAGTGTGTCAATGGGGACCGAGCAGTTTGGAGAGTCGTGGTAGAGAGGACCGATCATCATTTGTGGCTCCTGCGGGAGGTAAGCGCTACACAATCACATAGGGGGCTGACAAGTCCCAATGTGATAGCATAATGTATATTATACTGTAGGTCCTCTTAAAAGAGAAATCAGGAGGTTATTACACCCTGAATGTCACCTCTGCACCCCACTGAAGCTAAGCAAGCATAGATTGTGCTGTATCAGCTTTTTCCCCAGCCACAGGCTGTTTTGGTGCTATTTATTTTAAATTGGTCTCCAACATACCTAAGCATCAAAGCACATCAAATTTGCATTGTTTTGCACTGCAATGCTAAGATGTGACCCAGTTGTGCCTTGCAATGCACTGTGTAAAAAATTAATTACTGTAAATAAACAGTGTGTTTCCTTGCATTACGGTTTGGCAAATGAAAATGAATGGGTTTCTGTACTTTCTTCATATAACTTACCTAACCCCACAACAGCTCTCCAGACTTACACAATCTCTCAGTCAACAATGCCCTAAATGACAGGTGTGAGTAGGTACTCTATGGCACATGTAAAGTGGTTGTAAACCCTTACATATACCCAGTTAAGTAACTAGCATTGGGTGATATACAGAGAGAAAATAAATCCTTCTACATAAGTTGTACCTGTTTATCTGCAGCAACTCTTCTCTACATTCATTAAGAGCCAGTTCACACCACTTGCAGTGGGGTAAATGCCCTCTGCAGACACGCATGGGTGACAATAATTCTTAATGGCAAGCCACACATCTAGCAAACCGTGCAATTTGGTGCTGAGTGATTTTAAAAATCGTTCCTGCTGTATTTTTGGGCACTCCTGCTTGTTTGGAAGCACATTACAATGAATGGGAATGAGCAAGAAACACGCACACACGGACGCACCTATATGGTGTGATCAAACTTTTAAAGTTTTTCCGAGCTTCCATGACTCATGCAAATAACAGAGGAACCAGACTGCAAACAGAAATCACTTTTTACTTTGAACTGAGATAGGTACAAACTATACAGGGATATGCTTTGTTCATTTTCAGGACAGAGGATTACAAGCTCTTTAAACAAATATAATTTGAAAGTTCTCCATTAAACATTATTTACAGCATGTAAACTCATAGCTAAATTCTGAATGTCAGCACTTCCCCATAAAGAAAATATAATGCATCTCAAAAATGAATGCAACAATCCTTTAAAGGAATCCATAAATTGCAATAGGGGGTTACCCCCAAAAGTTTCATAAAATTGATGATAGAGGGATGACACAGAATGATACTTGTGTGGCATCTACCTAAATCAAATGGGGGCTTATTGTTTAGGGCTTCTATTTGTCTATTCTATATGTTTTTAATCATATAAAAGCAGTTGTGCATGCAAAAGTGATGGAGGAAGAGTTCCATATACTATATTGTCAAAAGTATTGGGACACCTGCCTTTACACACACAGGAACTTTAATGGCATCCCAGTCTTAGTCTGTATGGTTCACTACTGATTTGGCCCACCCTTTGCAGCTATAACAGCTTTAACTCTTCTGGGAAGGCTGTCCACAAGGTTTAGGAGTGTGTCTATGGGAATGTTTGACCATCCTTCCAGAAGCGCGTTTATGAGGTCAGGCACTGATGTTGGATGAGAAGGTCTGTCTCACAGTCTCCGCCCTAATTCATCCCAAAGGTGTTCTATTGGTATGAGGTCAGGACTTTGTGCAGGCCAGTCAAGTTTCCTCACCCCAAACTCGCTCATCAATGTCTTTATGGCAAACTGCGGCTCTTTGAATTCCAGGACGGCGTTAGTATATGCTCAGATACAAGAGGAGAATTTTGTAAGTCTTAATTGGCTGTGAAAGCAAGTTTCAATAAACAGTATTACACTATGGATATCTTCTGGTTATATTCCCTATGGCATATTTGAGGATCTACCTGATGAGCAATTGCTCATCAGGTAGATCCTATCATCAGGTATTCCCTATGGCATATATGAGGATTACCTGATGAGCAATTGCTCTTATAACAGGCCCAATATCCACCATTATCTGGTGAGTGTGGGCACATAAGGAGGGGAGCACGGCACTGCGTGGCATAAGAATAAGCACTTGCACAAGGACTGCACAATGATATATTTTTTTGTTTTTTTCATGCTTTATATAGTTTTAGCACTCAAGATTTATTTGCACTTAGATATATGATTTTTGGTAAATATTGTTGATGGGGGGGCGTGGCCTGGCAAGCGATGGTGTAGGACGCAGATAGCGGGAGCTCCTCTTGCCGAAATCCTGTATCTCAGCCTGACTGCGGATTAAGATATATAAAAGCTCTTTACAGACGCTGTTTCAACCCGGGATCGGGATCCGCTATGTCACCACCGAAAAAAACAACAGCGACGGTGGACAAGCTTGCTAAATATCAGCATGACGGAGAGGATGGACAGGCCAAAGATGGCGCCGCCACATGTTCAGGAGAAGACCGTCAGAATTCTGATACAGCCAAAGTACTGGATGCAATAGCAGCGCTTCAAACCACTCTCACGACTAAGATTGATGAGGTTAAAATTGACATCTCACTCCTGAGACAAGATCTGTCCAAAGTGAAAGACAGGGTCACTGAAACTGAAGCCCGCATGAGCACTGTGGAGGACATCCTAAGCCCATTACAGCACACTAAGGAGGACATGAAGCGACAGCTCCAACAGCTCCATTCTCATCAGGATGACATGGAGAACAGGATTCGCAGATGCAACCTCAGATTTATTGGCCTGCCTGAAAGGGCTGAAGGTAAAGATCCAGCCGAATATCTGGAGAATCTCCTCATTGCCACATACGGCCGGGAGGCTTTTTCAGTGATGTTTTTGGTGGAAAGGGCACATCGTATACCAGCTAAGCCCCCACCTATAGGAGCACCTCCCCGCACTCTTATTGCTAAGTTTCTGAATTTTAAGGACCGGGATAAGATTATGCAACTTACAAGAGAGAGAGGAAACATACAGATAGAAAATGGCCACGTGGCAGTATATCCAGATTTCTCAAGTGAGGTACAGCGCAAGAGATCACAATTTCAGGATGTCAAGCGTCGCCTAAGGGTACTGCACCTTAAATATGCCATGCTCTTTCCGGCTAGGCTCAGGGTGGAGGAAGATGATCGGGTGCAATTTTTTGAGACCCCCGCAGCGGCAATGTCATGGCTGGACCGCCGAGACAGACCGACCTAGTTGATATACCGGAAAACTGCCACTGTAAGTACATTAGCCCGCTCCCCTTAACGCATAGGAACCCAGGATGACTTTTGTACTTTAAACAAGCTTAGCATACTGTATGTCTTTGCACTCAGCTGCTGGCAAAATCGAAAGAACCACATCAGCCGGGATGTATGAGATTATATGGGCTGTGTAGCCTCACAAGGCTGGAGAAATGTATATGCTACATCCTATGCTGGGTTTGGTGAGGGGAGCAAGATTATTTGGGGGCTGTTTTTTTTTTTGTTTTTTTTTTCTCTTTTTCTTCCCCCTTTCTTCACCCCTTCCTTTTTTTTTCCGCCTTTGTATTTTTTTTTTATTTTTCTATTCCCGATCACGGATATCCTGTAGAGCTATTCAAACTCTGGGATTGAGATGCCAGAGAGCAGAAGACATCTCCTATATAAGCAAGAGGATGTAATAGTTTCTCTATATTGCTCTACCACACTCTGTTCAGTGAACAATCGTCCCCATAGGACTAAGGTTACCAGTTGAAATGTACCAAGTATTGGTATTAAGTCATGCACCTCCAGCCAGGTTTTTATGCTGGATGTTGGTCATTTTGACAATTTGTTTAGGGTATTGGATCGCCATGTTATGGAGGTACGGAGCTGGGAGGGAGGGATGTTGCCCGTGTACAGGACCTGAGTTCTGAAACCAAAAATTGTCTATATAAATTTTGGATTTGTTACCAGATACACACATGCATAAGTATGAGTATTATATGTACAATAAGAGGCATGCTACAAAAATGTGGATGTGCAATGTTTTTAGATATCTTGACCCTGGTGATCTGCTTCATGATTTTCCACCGAGTGATTAGATGACTACGATTAAATTCCTGACTTGGAATGTGAGGGCACTGAGAGATAAAATCAAACGCACTGCGGCCCTTACATATTTAAAATCACAGAAAGTAAATGTGATAATTCTAACTGAAACCCATGTTACTGGTCACCTACGAGCTGCATTAAAGAGGCCGTGGATTGGATGGGCATACCATAGCACACACACCAACTTTTCTAGAGGGGTCACCTTAATGGTAACTAAAAACACTCCATTTGAATTTATATCCATGGAGTCGGATCACCAGGGCAGCTTTCTATTCTTACATGCTACTATAGGGGGACTACCTGTGTTAATGATAGCGTGTTATATTTCCCCCCCCTTACAGCTCGGAAGTGGTTAGGGCAGGCCTATCTTTTATGGCCCAGTATCCGACGGTCCCAGCTGTGTGGATGGGGGATTTCATTATGACAATGAACTCCTACTTAGATCGCCCTGCACAGTCCGGGAATGTGGCTAATGCAAATCGACAGACTGGACGAATTATGGCGGAATTTGCGCTAATTGATGTATGGAGGTATAGGAATCCCACTGCAAGGGCATATACATGTCATTTTACTAGTTATGCCACCATGTCTAGGATAGATTATGTACTGGTCTGTAAAATGCTACTTCCTAGGATTACAGGAGCAGGATTTGCACCCAGGGCCTTGTCAGACCATTCCCCAAGTTGGATACAGATGTCTATGCCTAATACGGCTCCTTTAAA
Source organism: Aquarana catesbeiana (assembly GCF_042186555.1). Lineage (NCBI taxonomy): Eukaryota > Metazoa > Chordata > Amphibia > Anura > Ranidae > Aquarana > Aquarana catesbeiana. Next base: position 258,750,191 of record NC_133329.1, read on the forward strand.
TATATGGAGACTTAATCCATTTTGGTTGTCAGCTTTGACGGACCACAGCTCTATAGAAAGAGAACTGAGGTTTTTCTTCCCAGCAGATCAAAGTCTCCTATCATTTAACATGCAATGGGACGATTTTAAAATGCATGCAAGACGAGTATTGGATAATAGGATTACAAGACTTAAAATGTCCTCTAAAATGATAGTGCGTTTGATGGAAGACACACTGTAGGACTTGGAAGAGGCGTATAACACTCATCCTTCTCCTGACAATCTTAACAAAGTTAAAATGCAAGAACGGATGGTGTCACAATTACAGATGGAAAAATCCAAGCAGCGCTTGTTTTTCTGTAAGACAAGAATATACGAACATGGAGAAAGGGCAGGGAAAATGCTGGCATATCTAGCTCACCTAGAGGATAAACCGCCAATAGTAGTATCATTGCGTGAAACAGATGGCACGATTGTCACAGACCCCGCACTAGTGGCTGCAAAGTTTTTACGATTCTGTGGGGAACTCTATGGTTCAAAATGTAACTACACTCCCCAAGAGATTCATACCTGCACACGATACAATTTCCACGTCTAAATTTAGGACAATTCCAGGCATTAGAGGCCCCCATTACTGCCCAGGATATAGATATAGCAATCTCCCAGTTGGCAAAATCCAAAGCCCCGGGATTAGATGGTTTACCTCTAGAGTTTTATACCACATACTCAGAAACACTTACTCCAAAGTTAAAGACTCTTTTCCGCTCAATTTTTGAAATGGGAGTGCTTCCCCCATCAATGCAGGAGGCCCAAATTATAGTCCTCCCCAAGCCTGGTAAAGACCCTCATTACCCTGAGTCATACCGCCCCATTTCCCTATTGCCAGTAGATATTAAAATATTAGCTAAGATCTTATCCTCTAGATTAAATTCAGTTATCCTATCTTTGATCCACCCAGATCAAACTGGGTTCATGCCGGGGAAGAACACGGTAATGAACATCCAGAGGCTGTTCATGAACCTACATTCCCAGCGTGATAATGCAGGAACTAGAGTTGTGGTGGCACTCGACACAGCTAAGGCGTTCGATTCTGTCTTGGGTCTTCTGGGTTGTTATGGGTTTGGCCCCAACTTTATAAAATGGGTACAGCTTTTGTACCAGACACCAAAGGCAAGGGTGATGCTTAAATCCAAAACACAAGTCTGGTCAAGATTACCTTTGGGGGTAATGGGCAGAATCAACTTAATAAAAATGATTCTGCTGCCCAAAATGTTATATATGGTATGGCATGCTCCGTTATATATCCCACTTAAAATATTTAAACAAATGGAAGCCATCTTGAACTCCTTTGTATGGGGTCAAGGGAGACGTAAGATAGCATGGCATATTCTTAAAAATCCCACTCTTGAGGGAGGATGTTCTCTCCCGGATATCCAAGATTATTATGTGGCCTCACAACTGTCGCACATATACTACTTTAATACTACTGAAGCTCAAAGATATAGATCTTTAGTGTGTGATGTGCCAAGAAATATATTGCTTACCCCTATTCAGGCAATCTTTAGAAAGGGAAAATATCAACATAATGCTGCATGTTTCAATACGGGCATGTTGAAACATCATCAAAAAATTTGGGAAATAGCAACTAAGAAACAAAATCAGTCCAACATACATTCGCACACCCGTTATGGCTAAATGACCACTTACCTGCGCTGAAAACGGTACCTGATCCCCAGATTTGGGCAGCGTATGGTGTCCTTTATCTGTCGCACATCTGCACTGCAGATGGGCCTTTAAGCTTCCAGTCACTCAAGGAAAGATTTTCGCTTCCAAACCAGGTATTTACAGCTCAGACATGTGCTTAGAGCACAAATGGCTTCCATTGACATTACTCTTGACACCCCGCCGATTGTTGGTATTATACTTGGAGCAGACTCAACTAAGCTTATATCAAATCTGTATTATGCCCTTAGATTACATAGATCTCATAAAATTTCCCAAATAGCAAAAGAAAAATGGGAACAAGACGTAGGCCCAATTGATAACACAGACTGGGTAGAAATCTTGGAGGGAGTTAAGGTGGCTTCCCCTAAATTATCGGATAGATTAACACAACTAAATATTGTGCATCGCACATACATTACACCAATAAAATTGGCTAAGTTTCAACAAAATAGAAGTCCTATGTGCACTATGTGTTTACTGACTCCGGGTTCTTTTTACCATTTAATGTGGAGCTGCCCGAAAATACAATCCTACTGGTTACAGGTAATACAGTTTCTACATGACATTATGGGGTCACCTGTGGGTCTTGATTCAAAATTATGTCTGCTGGGTTTACTACCTGATGCTGATGTGGATAAATACCTAGCTATGTTTATATCTGAAACATTATTCCTAGCAAGGAAAGTAATAGCTAAAGTCTGGATTCAAGCAATGCCCCCAACAATACAAAATTGGAAAAAAGATATAAATGATACCCTTCCCTATAGAAAAATCATGTATACTCACAGAGGTCGCCCACAAAAGTTCTCCAATATATGGGATCGTTGGCTGGAGGATGGTGAAACTTGTACTATATGAGTTGCAGTTGAAAATTGTGACCAATTTGTGAATTATTCTGCCTCAACATAAGTATTAGATACACATCTGTACACAGATATGAAGTCTGCTATGACTGTCAACGTTTGTATATCTCATGCTAGAATGTATATGTATGCCTCAACTTGACCCAATTGCACTGTATATGTATAACTGGTATAAACCTCAATAAACTGATTTTCTGGTTAAAAAAAAAATATTGTTGATGGGAAGACAGAGCTGGGTACACATGTTATAAATTGATTTAAGGGCACCTACACCCTATACCGAAGAAGCACTCAATTAGGTAATCTAACCACAGAAAAGCATATTAAAGTCTTAGCGTGGGAATCACAAACCTTTATACACATTAAGTTCATATCAGCCAACGGTTAAAAATGGTAAATTAGGACACTCAGTCTTGCAGCTCCTATTGGCATAGTAAGAGCCATACCTATAATAACAATAAGAGCTGAGAGAGGGCTCACAGACCTTGTGTATTACAGAATCTAATAAATTTATATTAATAAAAAAACAGTATCACATTCTCAAGTGTAATAGAGAAAAGCCCTTTCAGAAAAGCCTTAAGGTCCAGCAGCATATTCCCATCCTTTTGGCCAGCAGCAGGGCAGATGATCTGATCTTGAGTCCATCTGTCAGCCTCAGGCAAGGACTAAAGCATGCCCTACTTGATGTAACTGAGTGATGCTCTCTCTTACTGAAAATCAATTAGAGAAAGAGAGTGCATTTTGGATTCTTGTGAGTGTGGCAACACATTTATTAGTCACACGACATCTAGCAAATCCATGTTATTCTGTCACTCATTTTTGAGTAGAGCATCCGGATATTCTTCATAAGCTTCCTCTTTAAATTTATGGAGATAGTTTTTATCAAAGAATTTTTCTTTAACACGCCTTTAAATTGCAGGTTTATTTCTCCATTTCATGTGAAGGCAGCTTGAAATGTGAATAATAGTTACCACCAGTTGGTTTCAGATTGTTTTAATAATACTTTTATTAGCACGAGTGATCCCATATCAAGAAATATCAGTAAAAGGGCATCACTAACATAGGTAAACGTAAGAGCAAAATTGTTATTAGAATGATTGATAAAGGGTGATATGATGTATATCAACTCATCCCATAAGACAATGTCATCAATATATCAATGATAAAAAAATAGTATGAGAGATTAAGAGGGAGACTGTTTATACTAAAAATAATGGGTCTACCAGGTGATGTTTCTAAATTCCTATGGTCCTTGGGAAAATGATAAGAGTATTGTATGCTAAAGTTATCTTTAAAACAATAGTAATAAAAACAATAATAATAAAAAGCAATAATTTTTGCTTTTGGATATAACATTATCCTGAAGTACTGTACTTTACCATCAGTTTCAGCTCCTGCTTAAATTCTGGTGTGGGATCTTTAGAAAGACGTTTATAGGTAACTGTATCAGATAAAAGTGTGATTGCTTTCTTCTCCTTGTCCATCTTATTTTGTATAATGGTTGTCTTTCTACACATGTTAAGTCATTCTAAATAGGAAACATGATAGAAAGTGTCAATAAATGCTTCTTATCTACAATTCAATAGTTGTCATCACCCTAAATGGAAAAATAGACTGAACAAAAGCTGCAGACTATAGGAAGATTATATTTTACAAAGTTGTTTTATTTTGTTTTTTTGGAACAGCTTTCTTAAGGTTGTGGCACAGATACAATCATAGGCACACTGCTTCGGGTTCCACATCAAAAGAGAAAGAAGTTATATTTTTCCGATAGGAAATAAAGCAGCGCTTATGCACTACTTGGAGAAGATGAACAAAACTGCAAAAGAAAGGTCCTACAGGTGTCGGACTCAATCAACCCTATGATCAGTGTTATTATGTAGTTCAGGGTGAAGATAAAGGAGAGCAGCCAGGCCTGGTACTATCATAGGCTTTAGATTCACAACATTTATTATTTTAGTGTGAATCTTTAGCCAATGTCACTTTTTGAGAATGGACTGAAGGACAAGGAGAAGAGAGAGTGAGGTTAAAGAAGAAAGAAAGCACAAAAAAAAGAAAAGGTGTCTGATGGAAGATCATCCCAGGAGGCCAGGACTTTTAGTAGTGCTTTGATTGTTTGGAGAATTTCTTCTGTAGTAAATGGGTCAGAAAGGGAATTGCCCATTGAGTGGTCGATTCTGGGTGGTGCTGCACAGGTAATGTTTTGAAACAATTGTGTGAGACACTGCGAGTTTTATGGGATGGCGAGCGTGTTAAGGATGTTGTACAGGGTAGAGTAGTAATCATGGACCTCTGAGGTATTCACCTCTGATGAGTGCCCCATAACTTTTTGAGACAACAGAGTTTGGGGATGTACATTATCCCTAGCTTCGTAGGGATCAAACTGGTCAGTGGTCTACTCGCATTGTTCCCAAATTTGTACATAGTCCAGCGAATAGAATCTTCATGAAATAAGTATACTTGATCTAATAAGTGATAAAGGTCCTTTTGCTTCTGTTCCAGCCGCTGAAAGGTACCAGCCTCTGAAGAGCATTTAAGTTGAAGCTCCAGAGTGTGAATCTCCTGTAGAACTCTGATGATTTCTGACGATTTCTGACAACTGTTCTCTTTTCAGACAAGAGCCTTCGGCTCTTATGCCGCGTGCACACGAGCGGAATTTCAGACAGAATTAGTCCAATGGGAGCTTTTCATCGTATATTCCGACTTTTTCTGTGGACAATTCAGATGGACTTAGAGGACATGTTCTATATTCTTCCGATGGAACAAATTACTATCGGAAAAACCGCTGGTCTGTATGCTGTTCCGACGTACCAAAAACGGCGCATGCTCTGAAGCAAGTACAAGATGGAAGCTATTGGCTACTAGCTATCGAACTTCCGTTTTCTAGTCCCGTTGTACGTGTTGTACGTCACCTGGACGGTCGGAATTTGGGGTGACCGTGTGTATGCAAGACAGCTGTGTCTGAGAGGTGGTCAAACAGGAATTGGGAGACAAGAGGTAGGACTGCTGCATGAGTTGGTTCATTCTTGATCAGAGCATTGCTGAGCCTCCATGAGGCAAATAGTTTGGTGGAATGAGGAAGAGTGAGGGAAAGAAAAATCAGCAAAAAATGGTCTGGCCGAATTTGGGAACCAATACACACGTGAGCAGTGGGAGACTAAGAATAGATCTATTCTAGTATAAGTAGAGCGTGTTCAGGACTGACAGGTGTAGTCCCACTCCGAGGGATGCAACACTCGCTATACTCTACAAGTTGGTGTTCATGAAGTTTATGTTTGAGCCTATTAATTTGAGATAGGGAAAATCGAGAAGAATGACACATGGTATCCAAAGACGGGTTGAGCATCACATTTGAATCTGCCCTAAGATTAACCATGCCATCTATAAAAGGACCTAAGTATTTCGAGAGAGCCAATCGTGCAACTGGCTGCTGTTACGCTGACAGCTGTGATGGGTGATAATGACGAGAACTGTGACAGTCTTTGGTCCGTCGAGAATGGCTGTGAGTATTCGGCGTAGTAATAGGTGGTGAATCTGCGCAGATGCGTGTGTAATTTGCCACTAGCACAGACTATAGTATAGTAGCAGGTTCTGGCATTGGCTTGAACGCTGAGTGGTATGTATATTTTTATCAGGGTGTCGTATCTTGGTCTCTTAAGGATGAATATCCCATCTGAGTCTGAGCTAACAGCAATCTCAATCTCTGGCTCATGAACTGAATCAGGGGTAATCAGGCTGGGCCCTGGCATTATCGCCAGTATTAGTCTCTGCTATTATATTTGAAACACCAGTGTTCAAGTTTGTCTCAGTGCTTTTCTCTATGGATAAATCAGTTGTTGCAGTCCTCATTTCTGTTGTTTTGGTCCAGGAGGACAAAGTCATATCTCTATGTTCTAGAATTTCACCCTCTGTTTCAGCACCTGAGAAAGAGATGCTGCTACTTTCTTGAGGAGAAGGTCACAACCAGTTGAATGCTGATTCTTCTTCATCACTCTCATCCTCCTCCAGGTTTGAGATGTTGCCCTGGCAGGTTAGAGATGATCATGGTCTAGGACTGTGTGAATCCAGTAGTTCAGAGTTAGCAGTTTGTGGCATTTGAATGGCCTCAGAGATGGACAGTAAATAGTTTTTATGCTACACCTTCAGTGGACCAACTTTTCCCTCAGGGCGAATTTGATAAACTGGCAACCCATGCTAACCCAGCTAACTTGTGTCTCCCTGTTACTCCTAGATTTCTCAACAATACATGATCCACAGGCTGAAGATCTTGCACCTTCACCTTAAGGTCAAAGTTACTTTTATTCCTCTGTTCTTGTGCACTAGAAACTTCATAAGCCTTCATGTAAGCTGACTTCAAGCTCATGTGCGCAATCGGTCATCCTATTCCATATAAGAAGTTAGAGACGTGTGGTCGGTGGAAGTCCAAAAGCTAGGTCAACAGGTAGACGAGCCTTCCTCCCAAACATCAGTTTGTATTGGGAATTCCCAGTGGCGTCATTCACTGTATTATTGTAAGCATGGACTTCAACTATGTGGTTCCCCCAATGTTGTTTCTTCTCCAAGGTTAATATCCCCAGCATGTTTAGCAGGGTACAAATGAATCGTTCTGGCTGAGGGTCTCCTTGAGGATGGTATTGGGAGGTTCTGGACTTCTGAATACCCAGCAATTCACAAAGTCTCTGAATGAGTTTGCTTTCGAAGTCTCTACCCCGATCTGTGTGTTTCCTTTGTGGCAGACCATAGTGTACAAAAAATGTTTCCACTAGAACAGGACATTACTCCTTCTGCTCGAGCCAGGTTCCAGGCACAGAAAGTCAATGCACACCAGCTCTCTTGACTGTGGAGATGGCTCATATGGTCCTCTCTGTTTGGCAAAGTTTTTCCCTGAATGTACCTGAGACAGGAGTGGCAATAGTTTTCCACTACTTTTCTCATAGAAGGCCAATAAAATTGGTCTTTGACTAGCCTGAAAATCCTGTTTGGCCCTAAGTGTCCATGATTACTGTGAAGGGCAGTCAGTACAGTCCTTCGATGTTTCTCCTGAGCCTTCAGAGGGACCTCTTCTATAGATGATACCGTCTTGCAACTACAATTGGGCCCATTCCTTATAGACCAGCTTAGAGTTTGTGAAAGAGTTGTCTAACAGAAGGTTAGGGCTTTGTTTGGTCAGAGCCTTCAATGTTAAGTTGCGTAGCAAGTCCTCACTTTGGTCTCTTCGTATACATTTCTTTGACAACTGTGGGGTCACAGTAACATTTGGGCACTCCAGGTTGGGTAACACCAATGACTTCTGCCTGACTGCCCCTTTATGAGGATGTTCAACTCCTTGACATATAGCCTGAACCCCATCAGGTGTTAGGTGAGTCCAGTTCTCTGGGCTATTATCCAAAGTATGGGGTCTCCGAGATAAAGTCCCTCCCTCCTAGATTGTAAGCTCTAACGAGCAGGGCCCTCTGATTCCTCCTGTATTGAATTGTATTGTACTTGTACTGTCTGCCCTAATGTTGTAAAGTGCTGCGTAAACTGTCGGCGCTATATAAATCCTGTATAATAATAATAATAATATTAATAATAATAATAATAAAGTGTCTGCATCCAGATTCTCCACTCCTGTTCAGTACTTCAGACCAAATTGGAACCTGTATAAAGCGGCTAGCCACCAGTGTCCAGTGGTGTCTAGTGAGTTATTATCTGTCTTGACTACAAAAGTGACCCTATATAAGTAGTCTTTCAATGTATCAACGATTGTCCACTCTAAGGCCAGGAACTCTAATTTGGACACAGGGTAGTTCTTCCAGAAGGGAGTCAGACTTCCGCTTACACATGCAATGGGACGCAACTTCCCTTTTTGTTCTTGGTATAGAACCCCTCCCATTCCCTCTTAACTGGCGGTCTTCTCTTGATCATCAGGGTGCATCGGGATCTGATAGTACCCACCCTTCAAATCCAATACCCTGGACCATTTTGCCCCAGACAAGCATTGCAGAGCATCCTCTATTTGAGGGGCAGTGTAATGATTGGGTATTGTTCTTCGTTCAGCATCCCTTAGTCAATGCACATTCAAAAGAGACCCATTCTTCTTTCTCACGACAACTATGGGAGAGACAAAATGGCTCCTGGATTCCCAATTGACTCCTGACTTCTTCAATTCAGCTAGCTGCTTCCTGAGGTCCTCCACATCTCTCGCCTGGCTCTCTCTCAGAAAGGCTCATTCTCTTGCAGCCAGATCCAATGCCGTGAACTCTTGGCACATTCCACGTCAATATCACTCTTGCAAATCATCACTTCCCATATCGACAGCTGCTCTCTGACCCTCTCTTCCCACTCTGGCATCAATGCCTAGACTCAAGCCACCAGAGTTGAGGAGAAAGGCATGGGAAGTAAATGCACCGCCTCCTCCCAAAATAGCTGTTGAGTCTAGTATATTGAGGATAAGGTTCTTCTCTTAGGCCTTTGTCTGACAATCCCCAAAATCAGCCGGTGGTACTGGAGTCTCCGTGCTCACTTGCCCGATTACTAACCAAGGCTTCAACATGATCGGAGCCTCAATAGTGTTTCAAAGGCTAACCACAACACTCCCTCCATTACGAGATAGGGCTCTTGTGGGCACTACTTCTGGGATCAGCTCTACTCTACTGTCTTTTCTCCCCAGGAATTGGGCTGGTCCCAAGGCAGCTTGACAGTAGACTTCCTGCAAGCTATTTCCCCAGGTTTCAATAGTCTTTCCCTGGTGTCCTTTCTGCAAAGTCTTCCTATACCTTCTGTCGGAATCCTTTGCTCCCGAACTACTAATTGAAAGGCTTGTCTCAACTGAGGGTGTATCTGCTCAACTGTTGAGTTTTTCTTAATAGCTAGCGGAGTGAATCATCTTTTCACTAAATCAGTGTTAGTCCCGATGATTAAGGAGTTCTGCCTCACCCCTGGAGGACACACAATTGCTATGAATCAACTTTACCTGCTAGATGAGGGCCAAAGGTAATTTTGATTGGAATGTCATACATATTGTCATACAAGTCTCTATACAGCAGTGTTACTTGAGCCCTAGTATCTAATATTACCTTGGTGTAGATGCCCTCCACTTGAATCGAAACTATAAAAGATAAATGGGAGATTCCTCTTCACAATATGCCATATATGTGCCCTATAGTAGTTTACGAATTAAGATAATAGATATCTTTATCCTATCGTTGTCACTGCTGTACTGTTTTTTGGCACGTACCATAAATCCTCCACTGCACGGTCCAATGTGATAGATCTAATAATCCTTTGAGACCACGATGGCTCCTGCTATCCGGTATCAGTGTATAGTTGCTCTGCAAGCAGCGTCTCACATCAGTACGATAGATTGTCATGTAGCCACGTCCCCGACATGTTTCATCACTAAGACTTCTTCATGGGATCCCATGAAGCAATCTTAGTGACGTAACATGTCGGGGGCATGGCTACACTGATACCAGATAGCAGGACCTTAGGAGTGGGGTGAGAGACACATCACAAGCACACACTTCAGGTCCGCCATGACTGCAATGCACTGCTAAGCCATCATTTGTTTGCTTGCTGTGGATTTTCTTTTGAGGCTTACTTTTTTTGTTTTAAATGTGAGTGTAAACAGTGGGGGTTATTTACTATAGAGCTGCGGCGCTAATTAGCGCAAATTAGCACGAAAACGGTATTCACTATAGCACTGGTGAGAAAATACTCCCAAAATCGAATTTACTACAGTTCCCTGAAACCAAATAGCGCCCAAACCTGGAGAATTGCACATGGAAATAATGTTTAGAGCATGATATAATTGCCTAAATGGTACTGAAATATGCGGTATATTATTTAGAGATAATCTGCTTTTAAACGGTGTGAAAAAGTGATTTCTACGCTGAAATATCTTTAAAAGTCTGAGAAGTGAAAAATTCCCCGTTTTGGACAACTAGGTGCCAACACAACTGAGCATGCTCAGAGCTGAAAATAACTCTCATTTTAACTCAAGTGTCTTTTTTAGCCGGTGTCCTATCGTATTCTGTCCGCTATCGGATAGTGTCCGCTCTCTACTGCGCAAGCGCAGCTGGCCCATCGCATAGCGTCCGCTCTCTACTGCGCAAGCGCAGCGGGACACTCCGAAAATAGCCGAAATTAAACAGCTGAGCTGGGCACAGCTTAGCGCATACGCACTTTAAACCATATTATGTCACATGCCCCCGCACCGCACGCTCACGAGGCCGTTGCGTGCTTAAAAAAAGTGCATGTTTAAGGGCGCTTACATTAATGTTTACGGGCGGATACTTCTATAATAAGGCCGCTAATAAGGGTGGATACTTGTATAATAAGGGCATGTTTAAGGGCGGATACTTGTATAATAAGGGCATGTTTAAGGGCGGATACTTGTATAATAAGGGCATCGGGAGCGTGCGGGAGCCTGTGACTGAATGTAACGGGCATTGCGCAGGCGCCGTTTAGACTTGTTCCTCAGCTGTTCTTCTTCGGAGACTTTCGGCGTCTCCTTTGTCCTCCTTACTGCGCAAGCGCGGCGCCTGCGCAGTACGGAGCGGACACTATTTCATGGGGGGACAGTTTTCGTCAGAACACCGGCGCTATAGTAAATACCAAAATGAGAGCTAATTAGAGAGCTTTTTTTTTTTTTTTTTTTTTTTATGAAAATCTGCTCTATTCTAGTCCAAATGAAGTATTAGCCATGGATTCTAATGGAACAATTGTAACTTTCACAAAAAAAAACCTTTTAATGTTGAGATGAAATGTATCTTTCTGAAATAAAGATACATTTGTGAAATAAATTTTCCTTTGCAACATTGTTGCTTCTACTTAAAATATTTTGATTTTAAGAATTCTAGAATGTGGAATGTTTTGATGTTTTGGTAAAATATATTTTTCTCTGTCACTTTCGCTTGTTACTCTCAATCTCACAACAATCTTTACCCCAAACTCACACAGGTGTCTTTATAATCCACAAACAATACCATTGCTGATGCAAATTTAGAATGAATCACAGTTTTTTGTGCTTTTTATTATTTCCAAATATTCATAATTTGAGCCCAAAAAATGTAATAGGTGTACCAACATCAGAAAGCAAAATGTAATTCCCAAAAATTTGAGGGTAATATTCTATTCTCACCCATAAAAAAACACCAAATATCACAGAATAAATTAAGAAGAATAACTCTTGAGTAATGAATTCCATCACTTATATGTCCAATATAAATGCAGTATTATGTATATGGAGGTTCTCACATGTGGCAGCTCTGTGGCTTAGAGGTTAGAACTTCTGCTTAGCATCCCTGACTGTATGGGTTCAAATCCCAACCATGTAGAGAATTTGTCTCATCTCCCAGGTCCTATAACTATGTCTAAATGTAGTATGTATGTGTAGGAGGGTTCCACCACCATTGTAAGTCTTTTCCAGATACACTATTAAGCCAAAAGTATTGGGACGCCTGCCTTTACACACACATGAACTTTAATGGCAGCCCAGTCTTAGTCCGTAGGGTTAAAATTTGATTTGGCCCACCCTTTGCAGCTAGAACAGCTTCTGGGAAGGCTGTCCACAAGGTTTAGTGTGCCTATGGGAATGTTTGATCATTCTTCCAGAAGTGCATTTGTGAGGCCAGGCACTGATGTTGGATGAGAAGGCCTGGCTCGCAGTCTCTACTCTAATTCAGCCAAAGGGTGTTCTGTTGGGTTGAGGCCAGGACTTCATGCAGGCCAGTCAAGTTTCTCCACCCCAAACTTGCTCATCCATGTCTTTATGGACCTTGATTTGTGCACTGGTGTGCAGTCATATTGGAACAGGAAGGGGCCGTCCCCAAACTGTTCCCACAAAGTTGGGAGCATGAAATTGTCCAAAATGTCTTGGTATGCTGACGCCTTAAGAGTTCCCTTGACTGGAACTAAGAGGCCAAGCCCAACCCCTGAAAAACAACCCCACATCATAATCCTCCCTCCACCAAATCATTTGGACCAGTGCACAAAGCAAGGTCCATAAAGACATGGATGAGGGAGTTTGGGGTGGAGGAACTTGCCTGGCCTGGACAGAGTCCTGACCTCAACACAACAGAACACCTTGGGGATGAATTAGAGAGGAGACTGTAGGTCAGGCCTTCTCATCCAACATCAGTGCCTGACCTCACAAATTCACTTGGAAGAATGGTCAAACATTCCCATAGACACACTCCTAAACCTTGTGGACAAGAAGAGTTGAAGCTGTTATAGCTGCAAAGGGTGGGCCAAATGAGTTTTGAACCTAATACTAATACTGGGATGCCATTACAGTTCATGTGCGTTTAAAGGCAGGCATCCCAATACTTAGGCCAATATATTGTATATTGCTTGTGACACTGAGCATGGCTATGGACTTAGGGCTGGTTCACACCACAGAGATGCAGAGAACATGTGTGGGGCTGCCTGGTGGCTAAGTGGGTAGCAGTTCTGTCTAGCAGCACCTGGGATGTTGGTTCAATTTCCCAACATGCTAATCCTTGTGTTGAAGTTTATATGTTCTCTCTGTGTGGGTTTCTCACCACAATCCAAAGACATGCAGGCATTTTATTTGTCTCCTGTCGAAATAGGTTCTAATTTAAGTTAATTTTGGACTTTAGATTGGAAGCTCATTGCAGCCAGGGACTGATGTTAATGTTTATTAGCACTAATCATGCCCAGGGACTTGGTTTGAGGGTTTACACTGCACGGGTACATTTGCTTAGAAAACTGTTGCTTTGTTTATGTGGATGCAAATGGACTTTGATCTTTGTCCTGTAGTTGGAGATTTGATGCACAAAGCCAAGAGCTAACACAGTTGCGAATATTATTACGTGTTCCTGCTCATCAGGTGCAATCACTTTAGACATACATGAAGAGATATATTGAAAGATACTGGTGGGCATGTACTTCTATTGGGTGTGTCAGTGTGCTAACAATACAACCTCTCTTATATAAAGGCCTGCAGTAGGGGGGTTCATTTGGCCTGAGAAGGTCAGGTTTTTTGCTGTGATTTGTGGGGGAGAAGGAATAATATTGTGAGATTTGATGAAATTCTTGTGCATTTTTTCAATCAAAAGTGGGTTTATGTGGCCATGCTGTCAATGTTGTGCGTGTATTGTTCCTGTCTGATCATGCAAACATTGTTTGGAAGCACCTGCTGACCTACTCTTTTTGATCTCGTTTAATCGTGTACAACGAAATGCAGCTTCCAGCAGAACATGGTCACCAATGTATGTATGTGTGGATTGTGGGCTGGTGGTGGGTGTTTTGAATAAGTCTTTTCTAATATGTTGGAATGCTTTGTAAGAATGACTGTTAAGTATGTTTCTATAATCATGCAGATAAAAATGTGATGTGTTGCCTGTTATACACTGAAATTAAAGCTGTGTCCACTATAAGGTTTTGTCAAATTTTAGATTGTAAGCTCCTATGAGCAGGGCCCTTAAAATCCCATTGCTAAATGTAGCACCATATATCCTGTCCACGTTTTTTTGAAGCTAGTAAATGAATGTAAATTTTTTGTTTTGTTTTTTTCTGCTGGTAAAATAAAAGTACATTATTGAGCTTTGTTGTGGGTTTTTATTTTTTTACTTCTACTTTTCTTTCTCTTTAGTTTTTGTGGGTGGTGGTTTTGGGAAAGTGCAATATCTCTTATATTTTATTTCAATATGTATTTGTGCACCAAAAAACTAATCTCTTTGCCCTGGTTCACATTGATGCTACTTTGAAATTGCTCTACTTCACTTAAAGTAGCACGATTTCAAAGTAGCAAGGTCAGTGTGGTTTCAGGTGTGGCTTCATACACAAATAAAGTAAAGATGGCTAGATGGTACCAGAGGATACAGCACCTCATCCCCTAAATAATCAAACGTTAAATGGGTGTGTGGACAAGGGATTATAGCGGTGCTAGGGTCAGGAAGATTAGAGAAAAGAAGATAGAACAAAAAATACTAAAATTACAAATTTTATTAATAGTCTATCAAAATTACAATGTACATTATAAACAATTCATACAGTAATTATACAAATTTTATGGATACATGTACTGTAAGTGACCCTAAGAATGGTCAAGTGGGCCAGATGGCAAGTGGCCGTTGAAGGAGGGGGGGCTCATTTTCCTACATGTTTCGCCAAAACATTGGCTTCTTCAGGGAACAGGAGCTCATAGGGTGGATATATATAAAAAATTCTGTGTGGTGGACATGAAAACACATGTTAGAAATATTGATTTGACCAAACACTGCATAGTAAAAACAATGACACATTGCAACTGTGGCTGAACATTCATGCGACCCTAAGCTCCACACCACTAAACGGAACTGCGGACATACCTGGGGCGTCAGTGCCCAAGACGGGAGGGAAGAGAGGGAAAGGGGGAACACAGCCACCCAAGGAGATCCCCACCGGGGAGCAGGCAGACCGCGCCGTAAATTATGCCTGCAGGGGGCATACAGTAGACCTGGCAAAGGAATGTAAAGATAGTCATGTGTCATAATGCACTGTGGTAGTTATTCCAGGAATAGAGGGTTGCGCATATGTGCATTGTATTAAAAAGAGAACAAAAAATATATGTATATAAATAGGTATAAATGTATCTATATCTCTGGAAGAGGTGCGGACTTACATGTATATCTAAAAGCTGTAGAGAGGCAAGGTCAGGAAGTGCCTGTGATATATGTATGCACACAGCAAGGAAAGGACATCAAGGTTGAACCATATCTGCAGACCACTTAAAGCAGGCCTAATTAGAAAAATGGATAGTGTTAGGGGTCTTGCTGTTGTTAACTGGGGCCAGATATGGTAGTTTATGCCTATACTTACTTGATGGTATCTGCTGTAAGAAAAGATTCTCATAGCTGTACATTCACAGGTATATAGTACCGGTGCTGGGATGAAAAAGGGATAAAAGTGACAGTGGATCCTATATGAAATATAAAGGAAAAAAGGAGGATCAGAAAGGTAGGGAAATGGAAACTTTAAAATGTACTTGGGCACAGGTGAGGCTGGTGAAAAGGAATCTGTTACCTAATTCATCATGAAGCACACCGTGTTGCTTGAGAAAATCAGTGTTAACCACCAGAGTAAGAGGCCGGTCCAAAATAAGTTCTAAAAAGTATGTAAAGGAATAATAAATAATTCATGTAAACAACATGAAGTCAGGGTGTTTTGAAAGGCAGAAGTTTACCTTGTAGCTGTGTGCAGAGCGAATGCAGGCACGTCCCTCGTCCATGGGAACTGAGGGACTGGCCGGTTACTCATATACCCCCCACACCTGATCAGATGATGATCAGGTGTGCGGACGCTAAACGAGGGGTAGCCACGGCTGTGCACTGCACGGTGCCTAGGAACTACGAGTTCCATAATGCAACGCGCGCGCATGCTCAGATCTCACGGACCGTGTGGCGATTGGAGAGGCGAACACCCCTGGAATGGGAAGTACCAAGGTGTCATCTCACCCAATCTGCCGATGGAATAAAGGACCAGAGAGTCTGAGAACAGACGTGGGCACCCAGGGGCAGACAGTTGTCTGCGCCTTGGCGTCCGTACAGGCAAAGACAGCGCTAGCCATGTCAGCCCCAAACCGGGAGAGCCCGCGGAGCCGCCGCCCACCACCCACGCCACAGATAATCCCCCCAGTCGTGGGGCTAGCCAAGGCACCAGGGACAACCGCAGTCCAGTGGCGGGGAACAACGGGGCACGAAGTGTAGTGCGCCGAGACACAGGATGGGAGGATATCCCAAAGGTTGCCCAACGATCCACAGGGGCCACTGGGGAAGGTGGGAATTACTGTGTGTCAGCGCACGACATCCAGCCACAATGTGTGCAGTGTGCATAGAGAACCACTGGGTCCCAGTACGACAGTGAAACCTGCAACCAAAAATTGAAAATACAATGCAAAAACAATATGTAGAAAAGAATATATGAAAAAAGAAAACACACAGTATATGTATTGCAACAGTTGTGTCGAAAATTATTGTTCAATAATGACAGAAAAAAAAAAAAAAAAAAAAAGTTTTAAGTCGCAAATAAATACAGGCAATATACACTTATAGAATATACAGGGATATAAGATATATTGAGTCGATTTGCCAGCTTGTCTCAGAAAAGGAAAAAGGCATTTGTAATCAATGTAGAGGGCAAGGTATTAGTCCATGTCAAAAAAAATTTTTTATATGGATAAAATACCGGGTGGAGCCATGGCAGCAAAGGGAAAGAAAGACAGAGAAAACAGGAGAATGAGAAACTAAGAAGGGAATAGAGGGGGGGGGGGAAAGGGATGGAGAGGGATAGGGTAGAGAGGAAAGACCACAAACTCCGTTGTCTGGGGAAGGGGCATGGAAAAGAAAAACTTAAAGGAAGGGCTTAAAACTAATATATTCATTGAGACCTGGGAAGATGGTAGCATTTAATGTATGAATCCATTTGGTTTCGAGTCGTAATAGTGAATTATCAGTACTACCACCTCTTACATGTGAGGGGATATGTTCAAGTGCGGAAATAAAATAACATGGGGATCGGAGTTATGTTGGGCAGCGATATGCCTATTAATGGCCGTAGTAGTGGTGTTCTTATATAGTGGTTTGATATGGTCCCGGATACGGGTCAGAAAGGGGCGCTTGGTTTTACCAACATAGAATGCGCCGCATTGGCATTGGGCCAGGTGTACAACCCCAACAGTGGCGCAGGTGACATAGTGTCTGATTCCCTTCTTAGTTTCTCATTCTCCTGTTTTCTCTGTCTTTCTTTCCCTTTGCTGCCATGGCTCCACCCGGTATTTTATCCATATAAAAAATTTTTTTTGACATGGACTAATACCTTGCCCTCTACATTGATTACAAATGCCTTTTTTTTTGTGCGAACACCATTAAAACCGCTTCCCGCCTGCCGTACACCAAATGACGTCCTCGGCTTTGAGCGGGGATATCTGAGTGATGCCTGTAGCTACAGACATCATCCAGATATCGTCTTTTAGAGCCGGAGAATCTGCACACCATAAGAATGATCATAGCGGCTGTTCCTCCACTTGATCATTCTTACGGGAGGCGAGAGGGGACTCACCCCCCCCCCCTCCCGCCGCCCTTCGGTGCTTGTACCGACTCACCGCTATGATCGGTGAGTAGGTCACAGGATCCGCCAGCCCCGGATGTTTAGCATAGAGATTTCCAGTGGACCAGATGGTCACCGGAGTCTCTATGATAATTCGGAGGCCGGGCGTGATGTTATGACATCACGCCCGGCCTCTGTATTAAAAAAAACGGCGCCGCTTCAGCTGTGAAGCGGAGATCTTTTTTTTTTTTTTTTTTTTTTTTTTTTTTTTTAATTTCAGGCTTCTATGCCTAGAGGTGAGATGTGGGGTCTTATTGACCCCACATCTCACTGTAAAGAGCACTTGTCATGCTTATTCCTATTACAAGGGATGTTTACATTCCTTGTAATAGAAACAAAAGTGATCAAAAAAATTTGGGGGGGAAAAAAGTGTCAAGCTAAAATAAAAAAAGTAAAATTAACAATAATTTTTTTTTTTTTAAGTGCCCCTGTCCCCGTGAGCTCGCATACAGAAGCGAACGCATACATAAGTCCCACCCACATATGAAAACGGTGTTCAAACCACACATGTGAGGTGTTGCCGTGAACGTTAGAGTGAGAGCAATAATTTTGGTCCTAGACCTCCTCTGTAACTCAAAACATGTAACCAGTAAAAATTTTTAAAGCGTCGCCTAAGGGGATTTTTAAATAGCGAAGTTTGGCGCCATTCCACGAGCGTGTGCAATTTTGAAGTATGACATGTTGGGTATCTATTTACTCAGCGTAACTTCATCTTTCACATTATGCAAAAACATTGGGCTAACTTTCTTGTTTTTTTTTGTTTTTTTAAAAAGGCCAAAACTGATTTTTTCCAAAAAAAAAAAAAAAAAAAAAAAAAAAAAAGCATTCGAAAAATTGCTGCGCAAATACCGTGCTAGAAAAAAAGTTGCAATTAACGCCATTGTATTCTCTAGGGTCTCTGCTAAAAAAAAACATATATAATATTTGGGGGTTCTATGTAATTTTCTAGCAAAAAAATTATGATTTTTACATGTAGGAGAGAAATGTCAGAATTGGCCTGGTAGGCAAGTAGTTAAAGTCTATGGGACACAAACATAAATAATCAAAAGTGCTAATTTTAAAGGTTAATATGCAAGTTATTGTCCTAAAAAGTGTTTGGGGACCTGGGTCCTGCCCCAGGGGATATGTATCAATGCAAAAAAAAGTTTTAAAAACGGCCGTTTTTTTTGGGAGCAGTGATTTTAATAATGCTTAAAGTGAAACAATAAAAGTGTAATATTCCTTTTTTTGTACCTGGGGGTGTCTATAGTATGCCTGTAAAGGGACTCATGTTTTCCGTGTTTAGTCTTCAGTCTTCTTGAACTCTTAATCTTCCACCACACCAATGTGTTTGTGACACCTCTCCCTCTGAAAAACGCACTCACCAGCTTGTATTGCCTCCCACTCTCGTGTTTGGCAAAAATAGTAGTTGAACCACACCTGGATTGCAAACGATAATCCGTGACTCAAATCAGAAAAGCTCCATATGTGGAAAATAAATAAAAATAAGTGCTCCATGTAGCATGATAACGTTTCAACCAGTTTAATAAAATCACACCAAAAACACAATGGGGGTCATTTACTATAGCGCCAAAAAATTTGAATGCAGTACCAAAAAATAACTCTCAAAAAAGGCCAGAAAGACTTCAACTCTCAGAAAGTCAGCGCTAATGCAAATGGAAAGCAGCGCTATTACGGCAATAATGCCTGTCAGATCACATATGCTGGAATAGTGGAAGTCAATGGGGCTTGAACCTGCAAAATCCAAAGTTCTCACTGAAGGCTTATATGCAAGTTCTTTGCCATAAAAGTGTTTGGAGACCCGGGCCCTGCCCCAGGGGACATGGATCAATGGCAAAAATGTTTTTAAAAATGGCCGTTTTTTCGGGAGCAGTGATTTTAATAATGCTTTGAGTGAAACAAAAGTATAATATCCCTTTAAATTTCGTACCTGGGGGGTGTCTATAGTATGCCTGTAAAGTGGCGCATGTTTCCTGTGTTTAGAACAGTCTGACAGCAAAATTACATTTCAAAGGAAAAAAAGTCATTTAAAACTACTCGCGGCTAATAATGAATTGCCGGTCCGACAATACACATAAAAGTTCATTGATAAAAACGGCATGGGAACCCCATGCCAAAATTAAAAAAAAAAATCTATACCAGACCCTTATCCGAGCATGCAACCTGGCAGGCCACAGGAAAAGAGAGGGGGCAAGAGAGCGCGCCCCCCTTCCTGAACCGTACCAGGCCACATGCCCTCAACATTTGGAGGGTGCTTTGGGGTAGCCCCCCAAAACACCTTGTCCCCATGTTGATGAGGACAAGGGCCTCTTCCCCACAACCCTTGCCCAGTGGTTGTGGGGGTCTGCGGGCGGGGGGCTTATCGGAATCTGGAAGCCCCCTTTAACAAGGTTTTTGACAATTCCTTTATTTAAATGCTTCTTCTTTCTTCTATCTTCTATCTTCCTTCGGTTTCTTCCTCTATCTTCTTCTTCTTCTGGTTCTTCTGGTTCTTCCTCCGGTGTTCTCGTCTGGCATCTTCCTCCGCGGCGTCTTGTTCCCTTCTTCTCCTCGGGCCGCTCCGCATCCATGATGGCATGGAGGGAGGCTCCCGATGTGTGACGCTTCTCCTCTTCTGAGGGTTCTTAAATAACGGAGGGCGGGGCCACCCGGTGACCCCGCCCCCCTCTGACATCACGGGGAATGCTACAGGGAAGTCCCTGTGTGTCAGAGGGGGTGGGGTCACCGGGTGGCCCCTCCCCCCGTTATTTAACCACTTAAGGACCAGCCTTGTTTTGGATTTTAGGTGTTTACATGTTTAAAACAGGTTTTTCTGCCAGAAAATTACTTAGAACCCCCAAACATTATATATGGTTTTTCTTCTAACACCCTAGAAAATACAATGGCGGTCATTGCAATACTTTTTTTTGCACCGTATTTGCGCAGCGGTCTTATAAGCGCACTTTTTTTGGAAAAAATTCACTTTTTTGAATACAAAAATAAAACAACAGTAAAGTTATCCCAATTTTTTTTTTATATTGTGAAATATAATGTTACGCCAAGTAAATTGATACCCAACATGTCATGCTTGAAAATTGCGCCCGCTCGTGGAATGGCGTCAAACTTTTACCCTCAAAAATCTCCATAGGCGACGTTTAAAAAATTCTACAGGTTGCATATTTTGCGCTACAGAGGAGGTCTAGGGCTAGATTTATTGCTCTCGCTCTACCGGTCGCGGCGATACCTCACATGTGTGGTTTGACCACCGTTTTCATATGCGGGCGCTACTCGCGTATGCGTTCGCTTCTGCGCGTGAGCTCGTCGGGACAGGGGGGGTTTAAAATTTTTTTTTTTTTTTTTATTATTTATTTTACAATATTTTATTTATTTTTACACTGTTTAAAAAAAAAAATTGTGTCACTTTTATTCCTATTACAAGGAATGTAAACATCCCTTGTAATAGAAAAAAGCATGGCAGGACCACTTAAATATGAGATCTGGGGTCAAAAAGACCTCAGATCTCATATTTACACTAAAATGCAATAAAAAAAAAAAAAAGTAATTTAGAAAAATGACATTTGAAAAAATATGCCTTTAAGAGGCGTGGACGGAAGTGACGTTTTCACGTCGCTTCCGCCCAGCAGTGTCATGGAAACGAGTGAACGCCATCTTGGCCTCACTCGTCTCCAGACAAACCACTGAGCAGGACGCGATCGCCTCCGCCGCTACCGACGGCTCCGGTAAGCGGCGGAGGGCACCGGATCGCGGCAGGAGGGGGGGGCCCCTCTCCCGCCACCGATAAAAGTGATCTCGTGGCGAATCCGCCGCAGGGACCACTTTTATCTGAAAGCCGGCCGCCGCACGAAAACGGGGATACCGGGGTTATGGCAGCTAACTGCTGCCATAACAACGATATCCCCGTTCAAAATTAGGACGTACATAGTCGTGTGGAACCGTCAAAAGAGGAGAAGCATCACACAGCTGGAGCCTCCCGTCATGGTCGGATACGGAGCGGCCCAGAAGACGAAGGGAAGAAGACGCCGGCGCTGCGGAGGAAGATGCTGGACAAGAACACCGGAGGAAGAACCAGAAGAAGAAGAAGATGGAGGAAGAAACCGAAGGAAGATAGAAGAAAGAGGATAGATGAAAGACGATAGAAGAAAGAAGAAGCATTTAAATAAAGGAATTGTCAAAAACTGTCTCTTGTCATTTTTAACATTTTTGACACTTTTTTGTGAAATGGTAGGGGTACTTTTGTACCCCCTTACAATTTCACACAGGGGAAGGGCCGGGATCTGGGGGTCCCCTTGTTAAAGGGGGCTTCCAGATTCTGATAAGCCCCCCGCCCGCAGACCCCCACAACCACCGGGCAAGGGTTGTGGGAATGAGGCCCTTTTCCCCATCAACATGGGGACAAGGTGTTTTGGGGGGCTACCCCAAAGCACCCTCCCAATGTTGAGGGCATGTAGCCTGGTACGGTTCAGGGGGGCGCTCTGTCCCCCCCCCTCTTTTCCTGCAGCCTGACAGGTTGCGTGCTCGGATAAGGGTCTGGTATGGATTTTTGGGGAGACCCCACGCCATTTTTTTTTTAATTTTGGTGCGGGGTTCCCCTTAAAAGGATTTTGAGGGGGACCGCATGCCATTTAAAAAAAAAAAAATGTGGCCAGGGTTCCCCTTAATATCCATACCAGACCTGAAGGGCCTGGTATGGAATATATGGGGACCCCCTGTGTCATTTTTTTAAAAATTTTGGTTCGGGGTTCCCCTGTGGGGAATTCCCATGCCGTTTTTATCAATGAACTTTTATGTGTATTGTCGGACCGGCAATTCATTAATAGCCTTGAGTAGTTTTAAATGACTTTTTTTCCCTTGAAATGTCATTTTGCTGTCAGACTGTTCTAAACACAGGAAACATGCGCCACTTTACAGGCATACTATAGACACCCCCCAGGTACAAAATTTAAAGGAATATTATACTTTTATTGTTTCACTCAAAGCATTATTAAAATCACTGCTCCCGAAAAAACTGCCATTTTTAAAAACATTTTTGCCATTGATCCATGTCCCCTGGGGCAGGGCCCGGGTCTCCAAACACTTTTATGGCAAAGAACTTGCATATAAGCCTTCAGTGAGAACTTTGGATTTTGCAGGTTCAAGCCCCATTGACTTCCACTATTCCAGCATATGTGATCTGACAGGCATTATTGCCGTAATAGCGCTGCTTTCCATTTGCATTAGCACTGACTTTCTGAGAGTTGAAGTCTTTCTGGCCTTTTTTGAGAGTTATTTTTTGGTACTGCATTCGAATTTTTTGGCGCTATAGTAAATGACCCCCATTGTGTTTTTGGTGTGATTTTATTAAACTGGTTGAAACGTTATCACGCTATGTGGAGCACTTATTTTTATTTATTTTCCACATATGGAGCTTTTCTCATTTGAGTCACGGATTATCGTTTGCAATCCAGGTGTGGTTCAACTGCTATTTTTGCCAAACACGAGAGTGGGAGGCAATACAAGCTGGTGAGTGCATTTTTCAGAGGGAGAGGTGTCACAAACACATTGGTGTGGTGGAAGATTAATGCCCCGTACACACGGTCGGAGTTTCCGATGGAAAATGTCCGATCGGAGCGTGTTGTCGGAAATTCCGACCGTGTGTGGGCTCCATCGGACATTTTCCATCGGATTTTCCGACACACAAAGTTGGACAGCAGGAGATAAAATTTTCCGACAACAAAATCCGTTGTCGGAAATTCCGATCGTGTGTACACAAATCCGACGGACAAAGTGCCACGCATGATCAGAATAAATTAAGAGATGAAAGCTATTGGCCACTGCCCTGTTTATAGTCCCGATATACGTGTTTTACGTCACCACGTTTAGAACGATTGGATTTTCCGACAACTTTGTGTGACCGTGTGTATGCAAGACAAGTTTGAGCCAACATCCGTCTGAAAAAATCCTAGGATTTTGTTGTCGGAATGTCCGAACAAAGTCCGACCGTGTGTACGCCCTATAAGAGTTCAAGAAGACTGAAGTCTCTCTCTTATTTGTTTTGCCATCTTATATTTATGGACTATATTATTATATAGACTTTTTTTCACTTGTCACTGGGAGCTTTTTATTATTTTTTAATATTTTTTTATTATTTATAACAGAATCATTGTTTCAGTATTTTTTGATTCACGGTTATCTATCACTATCACATTCATTAGCGCCACTATCTTTTCCTATTTTTTAATCATTGCTATAGGTTTTGATTTTGGATACTTCACATTTTTTATCAAAGTGGCAGCTTTTTATTATACACAATTTTTTATTATACACAATTTTGTTTATCTTTTGGCGCAGTGGTGGGAGAGAATATTAGGAGCGGCTATTTATATTCATATACCAACAAACCATTATTAATCTGAATGATCTTGAAGTTTTTAAATGTACTTTTTGAAGATATCCATATCTACTTCTCTGAATTCTGTGACACATAGTCACTATGCCTTGTGAATAGGGACTGCTGTGTCACAGAATTCACAGGGCCCTCCTTCTGAACTACAGAGGTGCTGAGAGGAGGAGTTTCAGGAGGCGGAGTCCGTACAGGAATTACTACTTGCAGGCAGCAAGATATCATGGGATAGGTAGTCCTTAAAACTTGAAAGTAAGCAACAGGGAGAATCTCTAAAGCATGCAGGGAATCCACAAAGTTGTGGAAAGAGATGATCAGCAGACAGGCAGCACTCACAAACATAAAAGGAGAATTTTCAACTAAACATATTGAATTGTCAAAAATAACTATTGTTTGCTGTACTGCTATTATGTTGTACAATGCTGATGTTATAAATGTGTGACCATAAAACTACTTCAAATTATAAGTATCACCATAGCTTTTATATTCCAGTGGAAAACCCCTGGGCACCATATGCATAAAGCACTTTGTTCCCACTCTGATCTTTGGCCTCAATGTGTATTAAAAAAACATATTTTGTGCTGTAGCCCCTCCCTCAGAACAATTTATGGGTGTTCCTATAGCAATAGCTCCCTCTATAGCAACCAGCACTGTAAGCACTGCCCGTTTCTTTGTATAGTGGAACTGGCTTCAGTGTATTATGTTTACACATGTTATTTGTATGTATTTTATGTTTACACGCAGAGATCAGATAGGTAGAACTCAGTATAGACACTCTGGGGCTGCTGGATGTTTCAGGAAGAGTGCTACAGTAGCTTGTGGTTTATGTTGTTGTGAATTTCAGTTTCTTGTCATTTACAACAACAGAATAACAACAAGCCACCAGCTAGTATTCTGCCTGTAAAAGATCAATAACTGCCCATCAGTGCAGACACCGTGGCCACATCTATAGGCTGACTCCCTGCTTCTTTGGTAATTATTTACAGTAAGAGTAATATGATAGCTGGTGGCTTGTGTTATTATCATTCTGTTGTTGTGAATGGCAGGCACCTTCATTCAAAATAACCTATACCGTTAGCTAGTATTCTGCCTTCAAAAGATTACCTCCCTGCTGGCACTGTGCCTGCAATGGGCCTTTTAAAAGAAGATGGACAACTGCCTGGTATCCTATCTTCTCTACACCAAGAGCAAACAAAATCCAGTACAAAGGAGAGAAGAGAGACCCAAGCCAGAGCTCCATGTATACTGTGGGTTGGACTTTGACCCACTGTCACCACCCCATTCCTTTGTGTGCCTGTCAGTCAAATGCCAGTATAGATTTGTCTCCTTGATAGCAGCATGGTCGGATAGCAGTGGGGTGTGCGGTTGGCTACGTTAGCTTAGCAACCATCTGTGGCGGCCCTTGCATTGTGGGCGCAAGCGCGCCTCCCCCCCTGACACCTCCGCCTCCCTCCCTATTGATGTGCCCGGCCCCTTTCAGGACGCAGAACACATGAAATACTATGACGGGATAGGCAGGGGGTGTGTATTTTGAAGCACGTGATTAGAGCCAGAATCTCTCATAGGCTTCAAAATAGGGTGGACTCAGGGTGGAGAGCACTGTGTCCCAATCCCACCCTGTTGTGTGACATATCGAATGAATTTTCACTATTTTCACACTAACGTTCCTCCCTGCCAATCAGCAAGCAGGTCAGTGAGACCTGTCTCCCGATTGGCCAAAGCAGTAGGTGATCCTATTGGGTGCCTAACGCTTTGGCAGAAGAGGAGACACAGCGGAGGAAGTCTGAGGAGCCGAGCGGACACAGGAGCCGCAGCCACCGATTCCCACCACTACAGAAGAGGAGGAGAGCCCCATCACTCGGTAAGTGCTGGACACCGAGGGGGTTAGTGAAGTGACAGCCGGGGGACGTGCTTGGCTGCATTTGATGGGCACAAGTGGCTGCATATAATGGGCACAAGTGGCTGCATTTGATGGCACAAGTGGCTGCATTGAACAGGCACAAATGGCTGCATATGATGGGCACAAGTAGCTGAGATTGATGAGCACAAGTGGCTGCATATACTGGGCACAAGTGGCTGCATATCCTGGGCACAAGTGGCTGCATTTGATGGGCACAAGTGGCTGCATTTGACGGGCACAAATGGCTGCATAATATGGGCAAAAGTGGCTGCATTTGATTGGCACAAGTGGCTGCATATGATGGGCAAAAGTGGCTGCATATGATGGGCACAGTGGCTGCGTTTGATAGGCACAATGGCTGCATATGATGGGCACAAGTGGCTGCATATGATGGGCACAAGTGGCTGCATATGATTGGCACAGTGGCTGCATATGATTGGCACAGTGGCTGCGTTTGATGGGCACAATGGCTGCATATGATGGGCACAAGTGGCTGCATTTGATGGGCACAAATGGCTGCATATGATGGGCACAAGTGGCTGCATTTGATGGGCACAAGTGGCTGCATATGACGGGCAAAAGTGGCTGCATATGATGGGGCACAGTGGCTGCATATGATGGGCACAAGTGGCTGCATATGACGGCACAAGTGGCTGTGTTTGATGGGCAAAATGGCTGCAATTAATGGGCACAGTGGCTGCATTTGATGAGCACAATGGCTGCATTTGATGGGCACAGTGAGGCTGCAATTGATGGGAGGGGGTTCCAGTATTTTTCAGTTTGTTTGCGCCCCCCCCCCAAAAAAAATTTTTGAACACCAGCCGCCACTGGCAACTATAGCTCAGATCAGATTGAGACAAGGTGGTCCATAAAATTGGTGCCGTGAGGAGTTCCACAATGATTTAAAAATGATGGTGATACTTATTCTTAAAGGCATAGTCCATCTTTTGGGGAAAAATAATAAATGCACCCAAAAAAGGTGCTTTTAATAATTTTTACAATAAAGCCTGCAGAGCATTGCAGCTGTGTTCAGTACATTGTAGGTGCAATTCACAAGCTCCTGCAGACTCTTTAACCAGCCCCAGGTCCATACTGAGGTACAGACCTACTGTTGTGGGGCTGGATGAAGTAAAAAATGCATAACAAGCTTAGCGGTGTCCCTGTACTCAAGAGAGAATAATCCTACGATTCAGGTAGGTGTGGGGGGTGGTCAGTTTGAGGGTGGAGGTATGTGGAATGTGATCATATTTCATGTTAAACCCTAAATAACATGGTCAGAAATGTGGCGCTCAAGATGCTGTCCTAGAAGGAATCTTTATGTTGTAAAATTTTTCTGATTCCTCATTTGTCTCTTTGTTACATATTAGATGCTTGTCTGTAACAAAGGCTTACAATTATAGGTTCTCTTATAAACTTTGTATTATGTCTCCATCTAGTGGCCATAGAATATTAATACCCTTATATTTAAATTATGCTATTTTAGTTTCAATTATTGTTACTGTATATGAACATTTTCACATATATTACCTTTAAGATTTCTTTGTGTTTTTAGTCGTGATGGTATTTTACTTTGCTTTTATTTCATTGTGGTTCCATGTGTATTCCAATTTTGCCACTTCTGCTCCTTTATATTTAAGTTTTAAATACATACAGTATGTGTGTGCAAGAGAGCTATATATTTAGAAACAAAGGACACTGCTTAATTACATCAGAAAGTGGTTCCTTTAGCCTCTGACTAGGGCTGAAAGACAGACAAAAATAAGATTCTTATCCCTACTGCTGGCTATTCTGAAAGCACTTTTCCTGACGCATCTTCATGGCAGCACACACTGGGTTGTGACTCCGCCCCTACAACCTGACAGGATTGGTTAACTATAAATTTGAAGGAGAAGCACCCCACTTCATTTCTTTCTTTCTTTTTATCCTCACCTGACAAGATTGAGATGGACTTCACACCTCTTACCGCACTCCAGATTAAGCCTCTCCTGGTTGGAAGTCTCTCCTGTGGAGTCTCTAAAGGAGCCTTTACGGAGAGAACTCCAATCTGGTGGTCTTGGGGGCACACCTTCTGGCATTTTTACAAGCTGTAAAGAAGCGTATTTATCGCAGTGGCCTCCTACCTTTATTTTCTGCAACAGATACTGTCAGATTTATTTCTTATTTTTCTCTTTCCAGGCCATGCTGGGCCCTGTAGTTCCCCGAGAGGCAGAGACCTCTCTAACATGGCAGCCGCGTCCTTCCCAGCATTCTGCGCATGCGCCAGTGGAAGTGAGGTAGCTTGGCAGGTCATCCTGACCTTCTCCAAGATAGCACGGGTGCCGGCGACCGCTCCTGCTCATGCACGATCGCGTCATTTCCGCAGCAATGGTGGTGCTGGTTTTAAAAACCTGTAATTCTGTCAGTTTGAGCTGATTTACATTTCTCTCAGGTTTTTAGTTATCCTTGCTGCCCTCAGTCTCAGGTATGTACCTACTCTGTACCTTACTGCCTATTATTACTGATATTGCCTGCTCGTCTGTACTATCTTCATCCTTCTTCTTAGATACTTTTCCTGCACACTGATCATGGAGGCCACTGCCTAGGCAGACCACCCTCAGTATGAAAGGTAAGGGGTGCCACTCTTTAATGGGTAAGTAGTGAAGAGGAAAAAGAGAGCATGACGACTAACGCTGCAGTTTCCTGGCAGCTCTTCCAGGTCAAGATTGGCGAGTTCCAGGCATCAAGGTCACTCAAGCCATGCTTCAAGCCATAGGAAAAACATATAGACCAGGAAGAGAGTTTGAGAGAACTTGGGGGAACCCACAGTCATAATTTTTAAGGCTTCAAAAATCTAAGACCAACCCGACAGGGTAACACCAGAAAGTTCTTTGAGGGTATGCCCGTCCTTTCTGTGAGAGTGGGAGCCAGGCTCAAGAAATTCAGACAGGTCTGGATGGAACACATAGAAGATGCATGGACACTGTCCACAATAAAGCATGGGCACAAATGGAGTTTCATAAACAACCTACCCGGAAATCACTTTCAATCAACCAGGTTACCGTCATCACCAGACAAGAGAAGGGTACTTCTCAAATATGTGGTGGAGCAGAAGGGGGCAATCTTAGAAGTTCCAATACCCCAAAGAGGGAAGGGGAATTATTCCCCTCTATTCCTGGTAAAAAAGAAGACAGGGGATCTGCGCCCAATGCTGGATCTAAAAGGCCTCAACAAAAAAATCCAAATTGAAGCCTTCAAAATGGAGAGCCTTTAGTCAATCATGTTAGCAATAAACTTCAGAGACTGGAAGCTATCCGTAGATTTATTAGACGCTGATCTACACGTACCCATTCACCCCGCTTTTCAGAAATATCTTCGGTTTTCATTCAACAACCAACATTTCCAATTTCAATGCCTCCCATCGGCATCTTGTCTGCACCCAGGACCTTTACCAAAACTCTACTTCCTGTAATTGCATTTCTAAGGAGGAAAGGCCTGAGACTGCATCACTATCTAGATGACATTCTTCTACTGGCGGACAGCAGAGAAGCATTGATTCATCATCGTGGGGAACTAATCACCACTCTCCAGAACTTCAGGTGGCTAATCAACTGGGGAAAGAGCAATCTGCAGCCCCCACAAATCATGACCTTTTTAGGGGCAGATCTGGATACCTTATCCAACAGAGTCAGTCTACCTCAGGCAAAGGTAGCTCCCTAAATCTGGAAGATAAGGAGACTAATGACAGCAACATCCCTTGTGGTGGGAGTCTGTCTGAGCATACTAGGTTCCATGTCTGCCACTTTACCAATGTTTTAATAGGCACAATGGCATATGGGGACAGTGCAGACTTCATTCCTCCCTCAGTGGAATGGAACATCAATGCTCCAGGCAATATAATAAGAGTTTGCCTAATCTAACTGACTGGACTGCCTATGTGTTCCATCCCGACATGGATTAAAGAACAAGATTCCTCAAGAAATGTGATTTTGAATGGACGCAAGGCAGTAATAGTAAAAATTACAAAATTTATTGTACAATCGAATGTCCGGACATTCATTTGCGAGCTCCCTCCCTTTCTCCAGCTGGTTTTCCCCTTATACATGTTTTTATCATCAGTTATATGTGTTTCATGTTGTAATTTATCGGTTGCACAATAAATTTTGTAATTTTTTACTATTACTGCCTTGCGTCCATTCAAAGTCCCATTTCTTGAGGAATCTTGTTCTTTAATGCTCCAGGCAATTCCCATTTGCAAGAATGTAAAATAATCAATTTGGTGGTGGATGCATGTTGACAACCTGAGGAGGCACAGACCTCTGGTAACCCCAGAACCAGAGGGGGTAACATCAGATGCCAGCCAGACAGGATGGGGGGCTCACTACTGGAATCAGGCAGCCCACGGTCAATGGTAATTCCATGCGCAAGGCTTAGTGTCGAATATTGTCAAACTCAGGGCGGCCTTCCAGGCCCTACTAGCCTGTGGATCATCAAGGGGGAAAAACATCCTATTCGGAATGGACAACAAAGTGGCAGTAGCATACATTCAGAGGCAAGGAGGTACCAGAAGCAATACACTACTGGAGGAAGTTCGCCCCATCCTGGAATGGGCTCAGTTGATCCTATTAGACCTACGAGCTGTGTATGTTCTGGCAGCACAGAACCTACTGGCCGATTGTTTGAGCAGGGAGTTCCTGTTGAACAATGAATGGTCTCTGAACCATCAAGCCTTTAGTCTCCTGACCGAAATTTGGGGAACTCCAGATATCGATCTGGCTGCGACTCCTTCTAACACCAAGTGCCAGAGTGTCAGGAACTGGTGTGACCAGAACCGTGTGATCTGCGACAGAGGACACCCAAACGTATATAAGTGAAAATATATATTAATTTATTAAGGAAAGTGAGTAATAAATAACAACCAACTCCAATATGACACAGTGCAATAACCAACCACAGACAGAGACCTACAAATAACAATAGACAGATAAATGCAATAAATGGGAAATACCAGGTTCATAAACAATAGCCAGGCCAGGGTCATACACAGCAGATCAGCAGGGAATGTTCCAGAGACGTAAACATAAGCCAGGCCAAGGTCATACACAGGGAAGTCAGTAGATGGGGTATGGAACACAGGACAGGGAGAGGATGGATGGGTCAGACTGCAGGCAGGGACCCAAGGTAACAGGTGGGACAGGATAGGGTCCCAGACAGGGAGACAGGGACAGGATCAGGGCTCAGGTTCAGGTTCAGGTTCAGGATCAGATAGCTAGCAGGTCAGGAGGCAATGACGAAATCAAGGCAAACATGTGAATGTTTGCCAGGTATTTATAGGCCTGTGATTGGCCTCAAGTGACACCTGATTGTAGGAGGTACTGTCTGCTCCACACTGCCAGGATCCATCCGCTGGTGGACATCAGTACTGCAGCCAAAAGATGACAGGACACCAGCAGGGAAATATTCTCCTGACAGTTCAACACTGCCAGGAGACACCTGCTGGTGGACCCCAGTACTGCATGCCAAATAATATAACTTACCAGCGAATGGACCCTTTCCTGACAGTACCCCTCCCTAAAGGAGCGGCCTCCGGACGCTCCAACTGGTCTTAATTGTCCATGGTCTATGGCATCAGGCAGAATGGTGGAGGAAGGTATGTCAGGCTGGTCATCAGGCACATCTGGGCAGACGGCTGGCATGTCAGAGTCATTAAGCTGGGCAGCAGACGACAGGAACCACTCGAGCTGGGCAGCAGACGACAGGAACCACTCGAGCTGGGCAGCAGACGACAGGAACCACTCGAGCTGGGCAGCAGACGACAGGAACCACTCGAGCTGGGCAGCAGACGACAGGAACCACTCGAGCTGGGCAGCAGACAGGAACCACTTGAGCTGGGCAGCAGACAGGAACCACTTGAGCTGGGCAGCAGACAGGAACCACTTGAGCTGGGCAGCAGACGGGAACCACTGGAGCTGGGCAGCAGACGGGAACCACTTGAGCTGGGCAGCAGACGGGAACCACTGGAGCTGGGCAGCAGACGGGAACCACTGGAGCTGGGCAGCAGACGGGAACCACTGGAGCTGGGCAGCAGACGGGAACCACTGGAGCTGGGCAGCAGACGGGAACCACTGGAGCTGGGCAGCAGACGGGAACCACTGGAGCTGGGCAGCAGACGGGAACCACTGGAGCTGGGCAGCAGACGGGAACCACTGGAGCTGGGCAGCAGACGGGAACCACTGGAGCTGGGCAGCAGACGGGAACCACTGGAGCTGGGCAGCAGACGGGAACCACTGGAGCTGGGCAGCAGACGGGAACCACTGGAGCTGGGCAGCAGACGGGAACCACTGGAGCTGGGCAGCAGACGGGAACCACTGGAGCTGGGCAGCAGACGGGAACCACTGGAGCTGGGCAGCAGACGGGAACCACTGGAGCTGGGCAGCAGACAGGAACCACTGGAGCTGGGCAGCAGACAGGAACCACTGGAGCTGGGCAGCAGACACCCGGACATCAGGCTGGAGGGCAGACACCCGGACATCAGGCTGGAGGGCCGACACCCGGACATCAGGCTGGAGGGCCGACACCCGGACATCAGGCTGGAGGGCCGACACCCGGACATCAGGCTGGAGGGCCGACACCCGGACATCAGGCTGGAGGGCAGACACCCGGACATCAGGCTGGAGGGCAGACACCCGGACATCAGGCTGGAGGGCAGACACCCGGACATCAGGCTGGAGGGCAGACACCCGGACATCAGGCTGGAGGGCAGACACCCGGACATCAGGCTGGAGGGCAGACACCCGGACATCAGGCTGGAGGGCAGACACCCGGACATCAGGCTGGAGGGCAGACACCCGGACATCAGGCTGGAGGGCAGACACCCGGACATCAGGCTGGAGGGCAGACACCCGGACATCAGGCTGGAGGGCAGACACCCGGACATCAGGCTGGAGGGCAGACAACCGGACATCAGGCTGGAAAGCTGGAACATCAGACTGGAAAGCTGGAACGTCAGACTGGAAAGCTGGAACGTCAGACTGGAAAGCTGGAACGTCAGACTGGAAAGCTGGAACGTCAGACTGGAAAGCTGGAACGTCAGACTGGAAAGCTGGAACGTCAGACTGCAAAGCTGGAACGTCAGACTGCAAAGCTGGAACGTCAGACTGCAAAGCTGGAACATCAGACTGCAAAGCTGGAACATCAGACTGCAAAGCTGGAACATCAGACTGCAAAGCTGGAACATCAGACTGGAAGGCTGGAACATCAGACTGGAAGGCTGGAACATTAGACTGCAAAGCTGGAACATTAGACTGCAAAGCTGGAACATCAGACTGGAAGGCTGGAACACCAGACTGGAAGGCTGGAACACCAGACTGGAAGGCTGGAACACCAGACTGGAAGGCTGGGACATCAGACTGGACGGCTGGAACATCAGACTGCAAAGCTGGAACATCAGACTGCAAGGCTAGAACATCAGACTGCAAAGCTGGAACATCAGATTGCAAAGCTGGAACATCAGACTGCAAAGCTTGAACTTCAGACTGCAAAGCTTGAACTTCAGACTGCAAAGCTTGAACTTCAGACTGCAAGGCTGGAACATCAGACTGCAAGGCTGGAACATCAGACTGCAAAGCTTGAACATCAGACTGCAAAGCTTGAACATCAGGCTGGAAGGCTGGAACAGCAGACTGGAAGGCTGGGACATCAGACTGGACGGCTGGAACATCAGACTGGACGGCTGGAACATCAGACTGCAAAGCTGGAACATCAGACTGCAAGGCTAGAACATCAGACTGCAAAGCTGGAACATCAGACTGCAAAGCTGGAACATCAGACTGCAAAGCTGGAACATCAGACTGCAAAGCTGGAACATCAGACTGCAAAGCTTGAACTTCAGACTGCAAAGCTTGAACTTCAGACTGCAAAGCTTGAACTTCAGACTGCAAGGCTGGAACATCAGACTGCAAGGCTGGAACATCAGACTGCAAATTGGGAGCAGGTTGGGTTACTGGCAGGATTGTATGAGTAGGGAAGAACTTCCGTTTCTTCTTTGGCTTAACTGCTGGAGATCTGTAGGTGGCTGTAGGACTGTAGACAGGAGGTGAGGCATACTGAAAGGAAGGGCTGGGATATGGCAAGGAAGGGGGAACAGCAGCCAGAGGGAGTTCTTGTGGGAAAGTTGCAGGTATTAGAGAAGAGGCAGGTGGGTTAAAGGCAGGATAGGTACAGGAAGGAGAAACAGGGCATTGATACTTGGTGGGGAGCAGGGTATATTGGGCTGTAGCTGAGGTTGCCATGAGCGATGGGGGAATAGATTCTTGGGAAGGCAGGTGATTAATGGCAGGGCTGGGTTGTTGTGGCTTGGCTAAATTAAAGAGATCTGACCATGCCTGTAGCACAGGATGAACAAACATTGATTTACACACAGCCTGACTAACCAGAGATTGCACTGAATGGATGCAATCAGACAACACCTGCGGGGAACAAGAGGCATAATGTTCCTTGAAAAAGGCTGGGTCATCCTCTAATAACCACACCAGAGACTCAACCTGATCAAAACTGAAGGGGGGAGAAAAATCATCCCTGCCCTCTGGAGTACTGGACAAGGCTAGCTCTGCACACAGCTGGATCAGAGGCTGAACATTTTCAAATAGCAATCTACCCTGATCAACCAGAGAATGGGCCAGATGGATACACTCCAGGAGCTGATCCCTGGCCCACTCTTTCAATACCAGACGACAGTAATTGTTATCCTCCAACACCAGTGAGGCAAGGAGAACAACTGTTTCTGATTGCATTTTCATAGCACTACAATGGTTCCTTTGCGCAGTCACTTCTGGTCAGAGATGGCCTTGATTTACTGTCAGGAACTGGTGTGACCAGAACCGTGTGATCTGCGACAGAGGACACCCAAACGTATATAAGTGAAAATATATATTAATTTATTAAGGAAAGTGAGTAATAAATAACAACCAACTCCAATATGACACAGTGCAATAACCAACCACAGACAGAGACCTACAAATAACAATAGACAGATAAATGCAATAAATGGGAAATACCAGGTTCATAAACAATAGCCAGGCCAGGGTCATACACAGCAGATCAGCAGGGAATGTTCCAGAGACGTAAACATAAGCCAGGCCAAGGTCATACACAGGGAAGTCAGTAGATGGGGTATGGAACACAGGACAGGGAGAGGATGGATGGGTCAGACTGCAGGCAGGGACCCAAGGTAACAGGTGGGACAGGATAGGGTCCCAGACAGGGAGACAGGGACAGGATCAGGGCTCAGGTTCAGGATCAGGATCAGGATCAGGATCAGGATCAGGATCAGGATCAGGATCAGGATCAGGATCAGATAGCTAGCAGGTCAGGAGGCAATGACGAAATCAAGGCAAACATGTGAATGTTTGCCAGGTATTTATAGGCCTGTGATTGGCCTCAAGTGACACCTGATTGTAGGAGGTACTGTCTGCTCCACACTGCCAGGATCCATCCGCTGGTGGACATCAGTACTGCAGCCAAAAGATGACAGGACACCAGCAGGGAAATATTCTCCTGACAGTTCAACACTGCCAGGAGACACCTGCTGGTGGACCCCAGTACTGCATGCCAAATAATATAACTTACCAGCGAATGGACCCTTTCCTGACACAGAGGTTCCTGACAAGAGCAGCATAACCTTCAGCTGAGGGAGTAGAATGTCTTCTTCACTCATGGAACTTTCGACTAGGGTACATATTCCCACCGACTCCACTAATTGTCAGATTCCTCTCCAGACTCAGGAGGTCTTCAGCCTCAGTAATTGCAGTGATCCCCTTCTGGCCCAGGAGGCCTTGGTTCATGACCCTACTCCAGCTCAGCCTGGAGGATCCCCTACCACTCCCGCTGACTCGGGATATACTTTACCAAGGACGGTTCTTTCATCCGGCTCTGGACAGACTGCACCTAATGGTATGGAGGTTTAGAGGGATAGGTTCTTAGAGCAAGGCTGTTCCCAAGAGGTTGTTTCAACTTTCCTCCAGGCCAGAAAATGCACGACTAACGTCACCTATGATAGGATATGGGAAAGATTCGTATCAATGGCTCAGCAGAACAGCTGGGATCCACTATCTCCAGAGGCACCACAGGTACTGGATTTTCTGCAAGCAGGCTTAACTGACTAAGCTCAAGTACTCTTAAGGTGCAAATATCTACTCTATCTGCAAAAACGGGTTTCAGGTGGGCGTCTCATCCCTTTCTAGTCCAGTTTATAAAGGCATGTATAAAAATCAGATATCCAAGAAGACCAACATTTCCAGCGTGGGACTTATCAGTGGTACTAGATGCACTTTCAAATCCTCCCTTTCATCCAGCTGACTCTATCTCACTGTGGAACTCTAAAATAAAATTTCTCATCGCCATCACATCAGCTAAGAGAGTCTCGGAGATGCAGGCATTAATGATTACAGTACCCTACATGGTCTTTTTCCCAGACAGAGTGGTACGGAAACCTTCAGACCACTTCACTCTGAAGGTGGCTTCATCCTTTCATTACAATCAGGAAATCAATCTTCCGACTTTTTCTGAGGAACAGGGACAACTACACGCCCTGGATATAAAGTCCACTATTAGCTACTACCTGACAGCTACAGCTTCCTTCAGAACTACGGATAATCTATTAGTGGTTCCTCATGGAAACAGAAAAGGTCACAAATGGCGTCATCTCGCACGATCGCATCATGGCTGGTCAAAACCATCAAGAAAATCTATGACATTCTTCCGGTACCTGGGGGCATTAGAGCTCATTTGACAAGGGCAGTGGCAGCCTCATGGGTAGCGTATTGCAGGCTTTCACCGGAGACAATCTGCAGGGCAGCGACCTGGTCTTCCAGGCATACGTTCATGTCCCACTATAGGGTGGATTCGGCCCAGTTATCTACAGTAGATTTTGGAAGAACCATTATCTGGCCCAATTCTACAACTTTATGATAAAATACATACTGCCTTTTTACTTGCACTCACCTGACTGGCGAGTTATTTCCCAGTGTGTGCTGCCATAATGCGTCAGTAGAGAAAACAGAAAATTGTATACTCACCTTTCCATAATTTTCCTTTCCTGACGCATCTTCATGGCAGCACACAGCATCCCACCCCTTTTTTAGATGATAGCTACAGAGAATGAAGTGGGGTGCTTCTCCTTTAAATTTATAGTTAACCAGTCCTGTCAGGTTGTGGGGGTGGAGTCACAACCCAGTGTGTGCTGCCATGAAGATGCGTCAGGAAAGGAAAATTACGGAAAGGTGAGTATACATTTCCATTTTCTCTACTACCCTGGTGAGTGCAGCTCTTTTTACTAAATTTGTCTTTTCTAATACCTCAGATTGGTGACTAGCCGTAACAGTTGCTACTAGACACTCCATTAATAAGTTACTCTGCCTTACTTATGCTAAGATTCAAATTTAACATTTTACCATTGTGGAATAAATGTTTTTGTCTTTCGGAAAATCAGAGAAAGAAAATATATCCTCTGCCCCATACATGTCCCTAGCAAGGTGTCCAGAAGAAAATATCACTGAACAAAAGTTTGTTTACTTTGAGCATTAACCTCTTTTTTCCCACCCCTTCATTCCTTCAACTGCGCTATTATGCCAGGAGGGGTGAGATGGTCTGCCTAATCATATGTTTGGCTGTCACAGGGGTCACATGATCGAGAGCTGGTCCCACTAGTTCCTGACCATTAGTACAGATCACGATCTGTCTTTGACAGTTTAGTCTTTGTGCTGGGAGTAAGAGGGAGAAGAGGCGCCTCTGGGTACAGATTTAAAACAATTTTATTGAACAGTAAAATATTCCGCAATGCACTCACATTTTTTGAGTGAAGAGAAGGCATGTAATGTGTTCCCAATTAGGGTAGTCCTCGGTCTGGTCAGACCCTTCTTCGCTCCTGTCTGTGTGCGTCCTGAGATGTATCCTCGTACACCACTAGATGATGTTCGGCCGGCTGCGGTGGAGTTCGTCCTCAACACGAGGCTTGAGGCATGCAGGAGTCCAGGCGGAGGGTGATGACGTCACTGGAATGTGACGCGTTTCACGAGCGTGCGGGCTGTGGAAGTTACAAAAAGTTATAAAGTGATGGAAGTGAGTATAGGAAAAAAGGAGGAGGGGGAGGGGGGAAATGGATCAGGGTGATCTGCTGTCAGGGCTGCCATCACAGAGGGACAGTAACCATGTTCCCAAAAGCTGCAAAGACAAGAAGAGGGAGAAGAGGTGCCTCTGGGTGCAGATTTAAAACAATTTTATTGAACAGTAAAATATTCTGCAATGCACTCACATTTTTTGTGTGAAGAGAAGGCATGTAATGTGTCCCAATTAGGGTAGTCCTCGGTCTGGTCAGACCCTTCTTCGCTCCTGTCTGTGTGCATCCTGAAATGTATCCTTGTACACCACTAGATGGTGTTCGGCTGGCTGCTGTGGAGTTCGTCCTCAACATGAGGCTTGAGGCGCGCAGGAGTCCAGGCAAAGGGTGATGACGTCACCGGAATGCGACGCGTTTCACAAGCGTTCAGGCTGTGCTAGAAGTGAATGTGCTCTCAGCTGAGAAACCTATGCCACCCAGAGACGCGGGCATGTGCGCATTAATGCCCAACCTCTTTGCCACTGCACATATGCGATATGTGGGTGGCAAAATAATAAAAATATCCTTTCAGTCTCTAAAAAATCCTTATGCCAGTCCCACTCAATACAAAAGGTGTTATACTTACTGCTCTGGAGTCCTGTGTCTTCTATCTTCGCTTCTTTGCTGCTCTGTAGTCTTCGTGACACTTTTCAGCATTCAGCGCTTCTTGAATGTGTCTCCCACCATGGACACAGGCATCCAACACTCCCAAAAGTATGGAATGCTGACAAGTCCTATGGAGATAATAGTGCTGGAACAGAGTGAAAAAAGGAAACATAGGATGTCAGAAAGATGAGTGTAATACCTCATGTTATATTGAGTGAATGACTGTAAATGTCAAGCCAAAACCATTTTTTAGTTTTGGATAGAGTGGGGAAAGGAAAGTTTAATATCCCCTTTGGGTTTTTTACTGCTATTCTTGGTTGCTGAGATTTCCCCTCAGTTCCTGTCCTACCGATAACATTTTACTAGACAAGAAGTGGGCAAAACCCTCAAACAGCAACATCAAATTAAAAAAAAAAAAAGCTTAGGGGAAGTAGGGGAAGACTAGAACCCTGGTCACATGTATATGTAAGTGCTATTAATGTGCAATATAAAGTCTCTATGCAAATTGACAGTGGCTTGTGCTAATAAAAGTAAAGTACATATTCAGTCTCAGTGTCTTCATTTTCACTGATGATGTCATTATGACAAAATGCATTGGGTAGAGCTCCTTATGCCACTTCCACTTTCATATTTCTGCTCTTTGGAACGTAGGAGTGTTCCAGGAAGTTCCTATGTGTGTTATAGTTTGTGACAGATAAGCCAAGTGATGATGTACGTAGATTTTGATTGTTCTTAACCAAAAATAAAAACAGTTTTACACTATTGGAGGCTGCCTCCTGGTTTTCTTTCTTATACATGTGCACTGGAGGAGAGTTCTGGAAAGGTTGGAGATAAAAGTCCTGGTGAGCAAGCCCAGGGGTGCATCTAGAGCAGAGTTACATCTTAAAGCGTTATTAACTTACTCACTACTAATAAGAGTTCAAGGAGCTCTGGTGAGTGGGGTGTGCAAGAGGGAAGCACATGTGGTCATATCTAGAAAGTGAAGACATTGTGAATATATATGCACTTTATTGAAGCACTTTTATCTGCACAGAGAGTTTATATTGCACATTAATAGCACAGTGATTTTTTTTGCATCATTGCACTTTATTACACAAATGTTTTTTGTTGCCCTTTACTGAGATGGTATATTTAATATGATATTTTCAATAAGATATTCTTTTAGTGGGTAGTAACATTTTACATGACATAAGTTTTATATGAATTAGCACTTTTTTGTAATATTTTTTATATTTCGCACAGAGGGGAGGAATATTGTAATATATACAGTGCCACACCAATATTTGATTTTTATTTCTAGTTATACTCTATAATATTAGGGTATAAATATGGTGCATAGGCAGCTATTACTCAGTGAAGACCTCATAGTATGGAGCACCTGGGTGACATTTATATTTCTGTCTGTGTTGCAGATTTTCTCTCACCTTCTCTCCGGTAAAATCATTGTCACCTGAAGAGGAAGTAAGTAAAAATATTTCTAACATGGATAGCAGTAAAAATGAGGCAGGGGTTCTAATCCTTCCACTCTCTTGAAGTTTTGGCTTCAAATAAACATCATGGAGCTATTAAAAAGGTTGCAGTTTCTGCCAGTGAAGCAGAAATCTTTTTCTAGAGACCAAATAATCCTTACCCATTAAAAGAGAAGTATGGCCAAAGCTTTATTAGTCATGCTTTTCTTCTGGGCCACAAGAGCTCACT
This sequence comes from Aquarana catesbeiana, assembly GCF_042186555.1. Lineage (NCBI taxonomy): Eukaryota > Metazoa > Chordata > Amphibia > Anura > Ranidae > Aquarana > Aquarana catesbeiana. The sequence goes on from NC_133329.1 coordinate 258,790,564, forward strand.
TACTTTTGTAGTCCTGTGAACCAGAATCAGCAGATTCTGGTCAGCCCACTATTGGCTGAAGTCACAGAGATGCTCTAGACTATGGAAGGATCCCAACCATATTATCATAGTAGGCTGTGCCCACCCCCTCTCCAGCCTGGTGCTCCAGTGAGTGCTGGAGAAGCAGAGCAAAGAGCAGTTACTGATACTCACCGCTCTCTGCTCAGATCTGATTGAGAACTGACCAAGCAGCAGTCATGTTATCGCTCAGTTCTTGGGCTTAGAGCTGGTAGGGGACAGCTGCCTGTGTGAATGAGGCCTTAATAGTATTAATAAAATACACTTGGGGTTAATATATCTCTAAATATAATTTTGTCATATTTTTTGGACACACACATGTCCAAATAAATTTACATAGCACAATGCATAATATGGACAGTTCCACTCCAGTTTGTAAATTTAGCATTTATAAAATTAAAATATAGCGGTTGCGATTTAAGCCTTGCTCACACAAGAGCTGATTTCAGAAGTAGATCCTACTCCTGTGTGACCGTGAGTTAAGTTCCAACAGGGTAGAGCTATGAAAGCCAATGGACCTGAATTGTCTGTAATAGCAAAATGCAGCTTGAAGGTAAGTACTGTAGATGCTTCACTGAGTGCTAGTATGTATTGAGCTGTTCCATTCATGCCTTTTCCCCTTGAACTGAGCAGATATCTGCAACTTGTGCTGTACATCACCTTGTAAACAAGGCCCGAGTCAAACTCATGGTTAAAATTGAAGCATACAATTTTGTTTTTCTTTCTTTCATCAGATACAAAATCCAGCACATTAAATTTGAAAAGGAGAAACAACTTGATGTCATCTACAGAGGGTAACATTAGCCAGGATGAAGATAGCTTTAGCTCACAGCCTAAAAGCATATCACATCTGGTATCCAACTTAAAACATTCAAACAAGATCAGACGTAAGAAAAAGACTCTTTATTCACCCTCTGCTGTGGAAAAGGTATTTTAGTTTTCATTCATTTACCTAATTACCTTATGTATGTTAAATTGGCTTGCATGCATTGTATGATGATATTGAGCACACTTTTTGTAAAAATTTGAATACTTGGGCTGGCTACATCCTAAAGAGACTGTCACCAGACCTCACTTTTTAGATGAAAACTTTGCAGCAGTAGAGAGGATAATAATCAAATGCATGTTTCCCAGCATAAAAAATAAACAAAATAGGCCCCTGCCCTGTCTACCTGCTGCTACATAGACAGAGAGCAGGAGCCTGAATAGCAAACATTAGGATTTCAGGCAAATTCAGCAAATTGTTATCTGTGCACCAATAAAGTAATTAATCAGATGTGCCAGTTGGTGCAGAATCATTCACAAAACACAGCACACAATTGTAAACAAAGCAGGAGCTGATTGTGTTAGCATGTTATACTGTATATACAAAAATAGGTGCAACAACCATCCTTATATATTATAGTATACTTTGATAATACTGCAGCAGTTTTCCGAAAAAGGTAATGGGCTCAGCTACATCCTAAGTATTAAACACTGCTGCAGATACAGATGCAGTTAAGACATACGGTAAACCAGTCTCTCAAAAACAAAAAAAAAACAAAAAGCATATATATTGGCTGCTAACATTCTTTGACCACATTTTTTAGTAATTGAACAAACCAGAATTAACAGTCCCAGATATTTAAAGGAGAAGTAGGGCCAAAGCTCTTTTGACGAACTTCTCCTGTGGGTTAGTTTTGCATTCCTGTGACCTGCATTCAGCTGACAGCAGGCTAAAGCCCACTGTTGGCTGATGCTACTCAGCTGGTCCAGGTTCTGAAGAGATCCTGACTTTAATGTTGGGATCTACCCAGATGCTTACCCGGCAGCTGGCTCAGCCTCTCAGCGTTCTACTGAAAGCCTAAGCAAACTACTTCCACCCCCTGCACAGCCCGGCGCTCCGGTGAGCACTGGAGAGGCAAAACAGAGAGTGGTGACCAACAGACATGGGCTCTCTGCTCATTAAAGACTGAGAACTGTGTGATCAGTAGGGATGGGCCAAACGACCACCTGTTCGGTTCGCATCAGAACTTTGAACATCATGAAAGTTTGGAACCAAATAACAAACCCCATTGAATCTATGAGACCCGAACCTGAAAAATAAAAAATGCCCATTTTGAAGGCTTATATGCAAGTAATTGGGCATACAATGGTTATGGGGGTCCAGGTACTGCCCTGGGGGACATGTATCAATGAAAAAAAAGTTGTAAAAAACTTAATTTTTAAATGAGCAGTGATTTATTGATGCTTAAAGTGAAAGCATAAAAAATGAAAAATTCCTTTCAATATAGTGCGTGGAGGGTCCCCTTAGTCTACCTGTAAAGTGGCACATCTTTACTGTGTATAGAAGCTGCTGCAGCAATAATTGCATTTATAAAGCCTAAAAAATTACATTTTCCCTGCAAGATTTCTTTATCTTGTAAGCAACAGCTTGGAGTGCACAAAAATTGTTCTTTGGGTGTTGGTGACGCCTTCAAGCCTTAGCCCTATAGAGGTAATCTTGATGAAAGCAAGAATTGGCCTTGCTATCAAAAATTGTAATGATATGCATCTGTCAAACAGGTGCAGAAAGATTTTTCTTTGAGGGTCAGTGGCGCCGTCACACTGTAACCCTATAGAGGTACTGTCACGTACCTGGTCGGAGCCTAAAGTGACGAGGTTAGCCTCTCTTGTATCTACAGCCCAGGTCCCGCTGAGAGTGGGGACAGAGGGAGCCAAGGGGCAAGGGGAACACGAGTGCCTGCAGATGTAGACCCGGAAACTTGTAGCAGAGGAAGCGACTCTTGGAATACAGGAAGTCGCAGCTGGTCGCAGGACCATAGTCGCAGATACTCGGATGGCAGTGCTGAGCCAAGCAGGAAACAGAAGCAAAGTCACAAGGATAGCCGGGTTCGGTAGCAGGCGAGCAGCAGGGTACCAAGACATTAGGCAGGATCAAGGTCAATCGGGAAGCCGGGATCAGGAACCAGTAATCAGGCGTGTAGGAGAATCCAGAAGCAGGGTCAAGGAAAGTCAAGGTTCAGCAACGGGTAACAGGCAAGGAAACAGCAGGATTCAGGTATCAGGGAACAGCTGAAGATCAGTCAGCATCTGTCAGAGGTCAGTGCGTCCCTTAAATAGGCCGCCTGGCACCAAAGGGAACTGTGGACATGCTCTCACTGGCATGCACATTTCTTTGCGCATGTGCATTGGCGCATCTGCGATCTGCCAAGTTCCTTATGCACGCATGCATGCGCAAGCATGCCTGATGTGCTACAATAGTTCTCATTCATTTACTCTTGATGAAAGCCAGAATTGGCCTTGCTGTCAAAAAGCAAGAACACTAGTCAGCCTAGAAGTCCTTTAGAGATTTCACGGCCCAAAAACACTTAATCGCCAACATCGGCATCTGGGGCTTCATAGCTGCTGGTAATGTTGATAAAAGTCAGAGGGTCCACGGAGTCTGTGGACAGACGCATTCTGTGATCAGTAACAAAACCTCCAGTAGCACTGAATGCCCATTCGGAAAGTAGGCTAGATGCAGGGCAGCCCAGCAGCTCAGTACCATACTGGGCAAGTTCTGCCCAGTAGTCTATTCTAACGACCCATTAAGCCAGTGGATCGTCGACTGGAAAGCTCTCCATCTCTGTTTTCGCCCCTAGATAATCATCCACCATGTGATGCAGATGCTGCCGATGGGATGTGGAAGCTGACAGCCCTGGGCGGTGAGGACTAAAAAAATTTCAGAAATGCATCACTTAGGCCACTGCTTTTTCCAGCGCTCCTCTCTTGACCAACAGAAGCCTCAAAACAACGTTTTCCACGATACTGTAACCTACCAGAGCCGGGAAAAGAGTTTGATAAACTCCTCAATAAGGTGTCCTCAAGATATTTCATCTTCTGCACTCTCTGTGGGGACAGGATGAGTTCTGAGACTTTCCCCTTATAACAGTGGTCAAGGAGGGTTGCCAACCAATAGTGATCCTTTTTCTTTATGCCACGTATTCTTGGGTCCTTTTGCAGGCTTTGGAACATGAGGGAGCCCATGCACCGCAAATTTGCGGAGGCATGAGAAGCAGACTCCTCAGGGTCACTGAGGATTACAGTATCTGGAACTACCTCCTCCCAGCCACGTACTACTCCCAAGGGTTCTGGGGATGGAAAACCATCTCTTACTGTTTGACGTATGTCTTCCCCTGCTTCAATGCCTCCGAAACTGCCAGAATCCTTTTCCTCCTCCTCCTCTCTCTCCTCTTGTGTGTTCTGTGGCATAGGAACAATGGTGTCTGCATAAAGTGGGCCTTGAAAGGAAAGGAAGTCCTCCTCTTCATCCCACTGCTCTGCTTCAAGTACCCTGTCTATAATGTCACGCAGAGTCTGCTCCAGCAGGAACACAGCAGGGATTGTGTCACTGATGCATGCATTGTCACGGCTCACCATCCTTGTGGCCTCCTCAATTGGTTACAGTACAGTGCATGCATCCTTTAGCAAGAATTGAGGTGGGGAAAAAAGTTGAGCCGGCCTGAGCCTATCGTTATGCCATATTTATACAGGTACTCACTGACGGTGCAGCCGTTGCAGCATTTCCAAAGTCGAGTTCCACCTGGTGGGCATGTCATAAATCAGGTGGTTTATGGGCAGATGGAATTGCCACTGTATTTCAGCCAACTAAGCACTGGCTATGTATGACCACCTAAAATGACTACAGACCAGTGTTGCCAACCCACTGAAGTGAAATTTACTGGCAGGATGACAAAATTTACAAACGGCACCACTTTTTTACTGGCAAAAATCATGAAAATTACTGACAGATCCGCATTTTTTACTGGCGGTGCAAAAAAGTACCTAAAGTTACTATTTTCAGTGCTAAACAGTGCAAGGATACATATTTGAACTATAAACATATAGCTAGTGCTATTAGCAATGTGTTTAAGCTAAACAAAAGTTAAAAAACATATTTCTCCATTGACATGAAGGTTAGGTTACTATAACCCAGCTAGCACTAGGTTCCCTCCTTACATCAGAGTCTGCAGGGATCCCCCTTACAGTGAAAGGGAACTCTTATGTAAAGGGGAACGCTGCAGATCATGATCTAAGGGGGAACTCTGATGTAAGGGGAGGGTCTGGTGACCAGAGACCACCTTATATCAGAGTCCACTGTGTTCCCTTTACATCAGAGTTCCCAATTACATCAGGGTCCGCAGATTGAGTTCCCCTTTGCACTGTAAGGGGCAATCCTGCAGACTTTGATTTAAAGGGGAATGCCAGGAACTCTGATGTGGTGGGCACTCTGGTGACCAGAGGCCACCTTCCGCAGAGTGAATACACTAAGGTAAGGGGAGTTACTAATTTAGGGGGAAACCTTTTTATCAGTGCCCCTTACATTATTGTATTCACTCCCCCTTATATCAGCAACCCCCCTAGACTGACTTGTCGGTGCTGTCACTGACCTCTCAGGTGCATCGTGCAGGGCTCAGTCAGATGGCTCCAGCTTGGTGGTTCTGGTTTTCCTATGGTCTCCTCTCCACAGTCCACACACAACTGACTTCTCCCGTGACCCCATGATCCCGGCGGCGCTCCCACTCTTGACTCCTTTCCCGACTCCCCCTCAGAGACTGCAGACCTGATGTAGGAATAGGTCAGAGGCTGCGGGCAGGAGATGGTCAGAGGCTGTGGGCACTGAGCAGGAGATGGTCAGAGGCTGCGGGCAGGGGATGGTCAGAGGCTGCGGGCAGGGGATGGTCAGAGGCTGCGGGCACTGGGCAGGAGATGGTCAGAGGCTGTGGGCACAGGAGATGGTCAGAGGCTGCGGGCAGGGGATGGTCAGAGGCTGCGGGCACTGGGCAGGAGATGGTCAGAGGCTGCGGGCACAGGAGATGGTCAGAGGCTGCGGGCAGGGGATGGTCAGAGGCTGCGGGCAGGGGATGGTCAGAGGCTGCGGGCACTGGGCAGGAGATGGTCAGAGGCTGCGGGCACAGGAGATGGTCAGAGGCTGCGGGCACAGGAGATGGTCAGAGGCTGCGGGCACAGGAGATGGTCAGAGGCTGTGTGGGCACAGGAGATGGTCAGAGGCTGTGTGGGCACAGGAGATGGTCAGAGGCTGTGTGGGCACAGGAGATGGTCAGAGCAGAGGCTGTGTGGGCACAGGAGATGGTCAGAGGCTGTGTGGGCACAGGAGATGGTCAGAGCAGAGGCTGTGTGGGCACAGGAGATGGTCAGAGCAGAGGCTGTGTGGGCACAGGAGATGGTCAGAGCAGAGGCTGTGTGGGCACAGGAGATGGTCAGAGCAGAGGCTGTGTGGGCACAGGAGATGGTCAGAGCAGAGGCTGTGCTGTGGGCACAGGAGATGGTCAGAGCAGAGGCTGTGCTGTGGGCACAGGAGATGGTCAGAGCAGAGGCTGTGCTGTGGGCACAGGAGATGGTCAGAGCAGAGTCTGTGCTGTGGGCACAGGAGATGGTCAGAGCAGAGTCTGTGCTGTGGGCACAGGAGATGGTCAGAGCAGAGGCTGTGTGGGCACAGGAGATGGTCAGAGCAGAGGCTGTGCTGTGGGCACAGGAGATGGTCAGAGCAGAGGCTGTGTGGGCACAGGAGATGGTCAGAGCAGAGGCTGTGCTGTGGGCACAGGAGATGGTCAGAGCAGAGGCTGTGCTGTGGGCACAGGAGATGGTCAGAGCAGAGGCTGCGGGCACAGGAGATGGTCTGAGGCTGTCACTTCTGTCCCTCACTGACGTCCTGCCGTGGCCGGACCCGGTAACATGGCTCCTCCTGCTCGCCCTGCTGAACCGCCGAGAACTGAAGAACGAGCGGCGGCCGGCGGCTTCTGTTTAAAAATGGCGCCAGGCGGCGTCATTACATTACTGCGCATGCGCCGGCCTGCCGAGCTCGTACGATCTCTCCCGAGTCCTGCAGGCTTCGGAACGGCGCATGCGCAGTTGCATGGCTGGCCCGCAGCCATATTTTTTATGGGCACTGGCTGCCCGTAACGGGCATTCACGGGCGCCCCGAAAATGGGGTGCTTTTTACGGGCTGCCCGTAAATTAACGGGCGGTTGGCAACACTGCTACAGACTCTTCTGGCCTGCTTTAATAGATCTTCCAACACTGGGCACCTATTTAGGAAATGCTGCACCACCTAATTGAGGACATGTGCCAGGCATGACACATGTGTCAACTTTCCCTAAGGGCGAACAGGAGGTTTGTGCCATTATCACACACCACCATTCCTGGCTCCAGGTGCCATGGCATGAGCCACCTCTGGGCCTGTCTGTGCAGAGCTGCAAGAATCTCTTCTCCGGTGTGGTTCCTGTCCCCTAGACACACCAGCTGAAGCACCGCATGGTACCTTTTAGCCTGACTCATTGAATAGCCCTTTGAACGCTTAGGGGGTACTTGAGATTCATAGGACAATTCAGCAGAGGAGGGCATGGAGAAGGAGGAGGCGGAGGGAGTAGAGCTGACAAATCTTGCATCATCACCAGCTGTATCGAGACGTGGGTGCACAACAAGCTGCAGCACTGAGCCCTGTCCTGCATCCTTCCGAGTTGCAAGCAGAGTTACCCAGTGTGCTGTGAACTAAATATATTGTCCCTGCCCATGCTTGCTGGACCACGTGTCAGCAGTAACGTGGACTTTGCGACTGACTGCCTTGCCCAACAATGCCACAACATTGCCTTCCACGTGATGGTAGAGAGTTGGAATGGCCTTAAGTGAAGAGAAATAGCTACTGGGAAACTGATATTGTGATACAGCACATTCTGCAGAATCCACCAGGTGGAAAGGCAAAAGTTGTAGAGCCAGTAGCTTTGACAAGCTTGCATTTAGACGCTGGGCATGTGGGTGGCAGGGACTGTATCTTTTTTTTCTGCTACAGCGGATGGGGCAAAGAAATTTGCCAGCTATAGTCTACAGCTGGTGGTGTGCTGCTGGCAGATGTGCTGCAATGACCTGGGACACCCTGTGCTGTACCATCATCTCTGTCAGTGGAGGCTGCTGAGAGGTCATGAGGTATACAGTATCTCACAAAAGTGAGTACACCCCTCACATTTTTCTAAATATTTTATTATGTCTTTTCGTGTGACAACACTGAAGAAATTATACTTTGCTACAATGTAAAGTAGTGAGTGTACAGCTTGTATAACAGTGTAACTTTGCTGTCCCCTCAAAATAACTCAACACACAGCCATTAATGTCTAAACTGCTGGCAACAAACGTGAGCACACCCCTGTGTCATGTAATTCATTAGTGTTACAAGGTCTCCGGTGTGAATGGGGAGCAGTTGTGTTAAATTTGGTGTTATCACTCTCACTCTCTCATGTTGGTCACTGGAAGGTCAATATGGCACCTCATGGCAAAGAACTCTCTGATGATCTAAATAAAAAAGAATTGTTTAGAAAGATGGCCTAGGCTATGAGAAGATTACCAAGACCCTGAAAGTGAGCTGCAGCACGTGGCCAAGACCATACAGCAGTTTAATAGGACAGGTTCCACTCAGAACAGGCCTCACCATGGTCGACCAAAGAAGTTGAGTGCACGTGCTCAGCATCATATCCAGAGGTTGTCTTTGGGAAATAGACGTATGAGTGCTGCCAGCATTGCTGCAGAGGTTGAAGGGGTGTGGGGTCAGCCTGTCAGTGCTCAGACCATATGCCGCACGCTTCATCAAATTGGTCTGTATGGCTGTTGTCCCAGAAGGAAGCCTCTTCTAACGATGATACACAAGAAAGCCTGCAAACAGTTTGCTGAAGACAAGCAGACTAAGGGCATGGATTACTGGAACTATGTCCTGTGGTCTGATGAGAGCAAGATAAACTTATTTGGTTCAGATGGTGTCAAGCGTGTGTGGCGGCAACCAGGTGAGGAGTACAAAGACAAGTGTGTCTTGCCTACAGTCAAGCATGGTAGTGGGACTGTCATGGTCTGGGGCTGCATGAGTGCTACCGGCACTGGGGAGCTAAAGTTCATTGAGGGAACCATGAATGCCAACATATACTGTGACATACTGAAGCAGAGCATGATTCCCTCCCTCCGGAGACTGGGCTGCAGGGCAGTATTCCAACATGATAAGAAACAAAGTTTGCAAATCGCAATGGTGCGATTGGCTGCACACGTACTGAAAAGGGCCCAGACATCTGGGCTGTGGGAAGTGGGCCGAGAGATAACAGCTCCACAATGTGATGAAATAGGGTGGTTGCTTTCTACTCTTCTATGATGGCTACCTCATTAGGGTTGTGCCTCACCCTCAACATAATTATTTTTGGTACAATAATGACTATTTCCTCCAAGGTAAGGGCGTGGTTATGGGCGCTAAGTTCGCCCCTAGCCTCGCTAATATTTTTATGGCCCAGTGGGAGGAGGATGTCGTCTATGCTCAAAATCAACCCGAAGTTGTTCTCTGGGCCTGGTACATAGACGACATCCTCCTCCTGTGGAAGGGGGACCAGAATTCTTTGGAGGACTTTATGTCCACCCTTAATGCCAATAGGACATTGGAATTGGAATTAGGTTATCCTATGAAGCCTGTTATTCCAATGTACATTTTCTTGACTTAGAAATCTTTGTATCAGATAACCAACTAGTGACTAAAACTTTTTTCAAAGCCACCGACCGGAATGGTGACATTCCGGTCAACAGTTGCCACCATTCAGCCTGGCTGAAGTCAGTGCCACGCAGCCAGTTATTACGAATTAGACGTAATTGTACTGACCTGCAAGATTCTCAATGACAGAGAGCAGTGATCTCTGTCCTGTCACTAGGCAGAATGGGGAAATGCTTTGTTTACAAAAGCATCTACCCGTTCTACCTCTCCGTGACATGATCGCGGGCACCCGGCCAATTTCTTAAAGGGGACATACCTGTATGCCCTTTTGCCCACCAGCGCCATTCTGCCAACGTATATCGGCATGCTCTGGTCGGGAAGCGGTTAACCACTTCAATACTAGGCACTTACACCCCCTTCCTGCCCAAGCCAATTTTCAGCTTTCAGCACTGTCACTTTTTAAATGACAATTGCGCGGTCATGCTACACTGTACCCAAACTAAACTTTTTTTATTTTGTTCCCACAAATAGAGCTTTCTTTTGGTGGTATTCGATCACCTCTGCGGTTTTTGTTTTTTGCTAAATGAATTTTAAAAAAATGAAAATTTTGAAAAAAATGGTGGGCACTGATGGGTACTGATAGGCAACACTCATGAGTACTGAAAGGCTGCACCGATGGGTACTTATGGGTGGAACACTGATGGGCACTGATAGGCAGCACTGATGGGCACTGAAAGGTGGTACTGATGGGCACAGATGAGCACTGATGGCTGGCACTGATAGACTGAACTGATCACTGGTGGCACTGGCAGGCATTTTTAATTGACTCTGATTGGCAGCTGCCTGGGCACTGATTGGCAAATCCCTGGTGGTCTAGGGTGGCATACCTGGTGGTCCAGTGTGGTGGCCATCCCTGGTGGTCCTGGTGGCATCCTGGTGGTCCTGGGCGGGCATCCGAGGAGGCTCTACGCTGATAAACACTCGCATGCCCCCCTGTCAGGAGAGCAGCCGATCAGCTCTCCTCTACTTGCGTCTGTCAGAAGCGAGTGAGAAAAAGGCGATCAACAGCTCTTCCTGTTTACATCGTGATCAGCCGTGATTGGAAACGGCTGATCATGTGGTAAAGAGACTCCGCCAGAGACTCATTACCGAGATCGGTGTAGCGGTGTGTCAGACTGACACACCGCACCACCGATCGCCACGATGCATGCCCCCACGAGCGTGCGGCAGCTGTTATCCTGCTGGACGCCATATGATGCCCAGTCAGGATAACTGAACCACCGCCCGGCCGTCATTCTGCATTAGGCCGGGCGGGAGGTGGTTAATCGATGGAAAGTGGTGTTTAGTGCACTTTATATTGAGTATTCACTACACAGACACACTCCACGGATACACTATAATATACTACAATATACTGCATCAAATGTTCTATATGTCGTTAAACTTGCAGTAACACAATGAAATATACAGAGTTAAACTTGTAGTAACGCACAGAACTATATTGCGTTAAACTTGCAATAACGCAATGAAATATATGGTATTAAATTTGCAGTAACGCAATGAAATATACATCATTAAACGTGCAGTAACGCAATTGAATATATAGTGCTAAACTTGCAGTAATGCAATGAAATATACAGCGTTAAACGTGCAGTAACGCACAGAACTATATGGCGTTAAACTTGCAGTAACACAATGAGATATATGGCATTAAAGTTTCAGTAACGCAATGAAATATATGGTATTAAACGTGCAGTAACGTAATTAAATATATGGCGTTAAACTTGCAGTAACGCACAGAACTATATAGCAATAAACTTGCAGTAACGCAATGAAATATATGGCGTTAAACTTGCAGTAATAGCAATAAACTTGCAGTAACGCAATGAAATATATGGCGTTAAACTTGCAGTAACGCAATAAAATATATGGAGTTAAACTTTCAGTAATGCAATGAAATATACAGTGTTAAACTTGCAGTAATGCAATGAAATATATGGCGTTAAACTTGCAGTAACGCAATGAAATATATGGCATGAAATTTACAGTAACGCAATGAAATATACATCATTAAACGTGCAGTAACGCAATTGAATATATAGTGCTAAACTTGCAGTAACGCAATGAAATATACAGCGTTAAACGTGCAGTAACGCACACAACTATATGGCGTTAAACTTGCAGTAACTCAATGAAATATATGGCATTAAATTTTCAGTAATGCAATGAAATATATGGTATTAAACGTGCAGTAACGTAATTAAATATATGGCGTTAAACTTGCAGTATTGCACAGAACTATGCAGCGTTAAACTTGCAGTAACGCACAGAACTATATGGCATTAAACTTGCAGTAACCCAATGAAATATATGGTGTTAAACTTGCAGTAACGCAATAAAATATATGGAGTTAAACTTTCAGTAATGCAATGAAACATACGGCGTTAAACTTGCAGTAATGCAATGAAATATATGGCGTTAAACTTGCAGTAACGCACAGAACTATACAACGTTAAACGTGCAGTAATGCACCGAACTTTACGGCTTTACATATAAAGAAAAATTCCCCTAAATGGTGATAGGTAGTAGGCAAATGTAACAAGGTATAAAGAGTAAAAGAGTTTTTTATTTGAAAGTGATATATATTAAAAACATTGTGTACATTACATTCAATGAAACATATTACATAGTCGACAAGTTTAGTGTTGTTACCAGACGGTAAGGTTCTTTACAGGGGCTCTTTTCACACCCAGCGCGTTTCGGGATAAACAGTATTTTAGTCCTTCTTCAGGGATGTAACAGAAAAGAGAAGTTCATATGATATGTTTGGTTTATTTAAAAACTCAAAAATAGAATAGCATTGGGCATTAGTGCTGGTAAAGTTGCTGTCTTTTACACATAATGGTTCTCACTGGGTATTATCGCTTAACAGTAATCGCCGTTGTACATGCTGGATGCTGGGATGCGTGGCTGGCCCACTTTAAACTTGCTATAAAAAGGGGTTTCCTCTTTTTTGCCTCAGTATACTGCTCTGGCCTGCACGCATCCGGGGAGGACGGGGGTAGGTGAGAAAATATACCCCTTACATGGGATTACTGTTAAGCGATAATACCCAGTGAGAACCATGATGTGTAAAAGACAGCAACTTTACCAGCACTAATGCCCAATGCTATTCTATTTTTGAGTTTTTAAATAAACCAACGAAACATATATGAATTTCTCTTTTCTGTTACACCCCTGAAGAAGGACTAAAACACTGTTTATCCTGAAACGCGTTGGGTGTGAAAAGAGCCCCTGTAAAGAACCTTACCGTCTGGTAACAACTTGTCGACTATGTAATATGTTTTGTTGAATTTAATACACAATGTTTTTAATATATGTCACTTTCAAATAAAAAACTCTTTTACTCTTTATACCTTGTTACATTTGCCTACTACCTATCACCTTTTGTAAGTGTTGTTAGAGTCCACTCAGGGGAATTTTTCTTTATATGTATTTGTATTATTGGATGTGGCATTGCTCTTTTAAAACCTAGGGGAGCGAATCACCCCTTATTTTGAACTTTACGGCTTTAAACTTGCAGTAACACACAGAACTGTATGGCGTTAAATTTGCAGTAACACAATGAAATATACAGCATTAAACTTGCAGTAATGCAATGAAATATACAGTAATGCACAGAACTATACGGCGTTAAACTTGCAGTAACGCACAGAACTATACAGCGTTAAACTTGCAGTAACACACAGAACTATACGGAGTTAAACTTGCAGTAATGGACAGAACTATATGAAGTTAAACATGCAGTAACGCACAGAACTATATGGCTTTAAACTTGCAGTAACACACAGAATTGTATGAAGTTAAATTTGCAGTAATGCAATGAAATATACGGCATTAAACTTGCAGTAACGCAATGAAATAAACGGCGTTAAACTTGCAGTAACACACAGAACTATATGGCGTTAAACTTGCAGTAACGCACAGAACTATACAGCATTAAACTTGTAGTAACACACAGAACAATACGGAGTTAACTTGCAGTAATGGACAGAACTATATGGCTTTAAACTTGCAATAATGCAATTAAATATATGGCGTTAGACTTGCAGTAATGCACAGAACTATACGGCGCTAAACTTGTGGTAAGGCACAGAACTATATGATGTTAAACATGCAGTAACGCAAAGGACCGGAGGGGAGACCCCCGAGCCGATGGGCGAGGGATCCCTAACTTTGTTCCAGGATACTTGGCACTGTACCTACTTATGCAAACCAGACCCTTCCCTCTCTCTCCCCTCCCCTCCAAACCCCCTCCCCCTTCCTCCTCCCACCCCCCACTCCCACCCTGGTGATAGTATTTTGACCTCATGGTCTCAAGAGCAGAGAGCGTTTTTATTTGATGGGGCTAAACCTTGCTCCCTCTACTCTCCTATAGCCGAGGTGGAAATCTATAAGACGTCCTGGGCCCCTCTCGCCTATACTAAGAAAGAGTGGCCCCCTGAACACGCCATGGGTCCTGGCCTCTCCTCCCCGCCTCTAACCTGTTTTCTTTTCTTTCTTTTATCCCAATTCCAACCCCCCTTTAAATAATACTACATCTTGACTTTGTAGACTTAGCACTCTTTTTCAGATCCCATATTTCATTTAGGCTCTATTTAGGGCACTAATTCCTATATTCTGTTCCTAGAGCTCAGTTGCCATTGCGTTTCGTCTTGTGTCGTTGGTTGTTCTTGTCGTTACTTATATTTCTGCAATTTTCTGGTAGTGGAATTTCTAATTTATTACAGAAGTCCGGGATCTCTTCTATAAATCTTAGTCTGGCACTTCTTCCATTTTTCCTTGCTATCAGGCATGCAGGAGAGCCCCAGTTGTATTGTATTTCCTGCTCTTGGAGAATTTTCAATAAGGGTCTTAACGACCTTCTTCTTCTTAACGTTTCTTGGGATAAGTCTTGAAAAATTTGTATCCTGGCTTCTGCGTATTCGATCGGTGGTTTTCTCTTCAGGTTCATCCAGATTCAATTTTTTTCTTCCCAGTTTTTAAATCGAACGATTATATCTCTTATGCCGCGTACACACGGTCGGACTTTCCGGCATACTTGGTCCGGCGGACCAGAGTGTGCCGGACAATCCGCCCGTGTGTGGGCGCCGGCGGACTTTTCCGGCGGACTTTTTCCCAAAAGCCCGCCGGACCTAGATTTGAAGAAAGTTTTAAATCTTTCCGCCAGACTCAGTTTCGGGCGGAAAGTCCGCTCGTGTGTGTGCTGGTCCGACGGAAAGCCCGCTCGTGTGTATGCTGGTCCGACGGACCAGATACGACACGAGGGCAGGGTATTGCATCTCGCGCTCGCTGCAATAGGAAAAACAAATTTTCCTATTGCGGCGAGCGCGGGGCATACCAGGCCCTTAGGTCTGGTATTGATTATAAAGGGAACCCCCCTACGCCGAAAAAACGGCGTGGGGTCCCTCCTAAAATCCATACCAGACCCCGATCCGAGCACGCAGCCTGGCCGGTCAGGAAAGGGGGTGGGGACGAGCGGGCGCCCCCCCTCCTGAGCCATACCAGGCCACATGCCCTCAACATGGGGGTGGGTGCTTTGGGGGAGGGGGGCCGCCCTGCGGGCCCCCCCCACCCCAAAGCACCTTGTCCCCATGTTGATGAGGACAAGGGCCTCTTCCCGACAACCCTGGCCGTTGGTTGTCGGGGTCTGCGGGCGGGGTCTTATCGGAATCTGGGAGCCCCCTTTAATAAGGGGGCCCCCAGATCCCGGCCCCCCACCCTATGTGAATGAGTATGGGGTACATGGTACCCCTACCCATTCACCTAGGGAAAAAGTGTAAGTAATAAAACACACTACACAGGTTTTTAAAATATTTTATTAAACAGCTCCGGGGGGGGATCTTCCTCCGGCTTCGGGGGTCTTCTTCCGGCTTCGGGGGTCCCTCCGCTTCATCTTCTCCCGGCGTCCGGTTGGTTCTTCTCCGCTCTCTTCTCTCCAGTTCTTCGGCCGGCTCCTCTGCTGTCTTCAGGTAGCTCTCTTGCCAGCAGAGGTCCGGACTTCTTGTCTTCTTCTCTTCTCCAGATGTTGACACGACGCTCTCTCCGGCTGGACTGCTCTCCGAGGGCTGCGTTGTGACTTATATAGGCGGAGACCCCGCCCCCTTTTGATGTCACAGTCCTTGGGCATGCTGGGACTGTGACGTTTTAGGGGGCGTGGTCAACATCACCCAGTGACCACTTACACTTTTTCCCTAGGTGAATGGGTAGGGGTACCATGTACCCCATACTCATTCACATAGGGTGGGGGGCCGGGATCTGGGGGCCCCCTTATTAAAGGGGGCTCCCAGATTCCGATAAGCCCCCGCCCGCAGACCCCGACAACCAACGGCCAGGGTTGTCGGGAAGAGGCCCTTGTCCTCATCAACATGGGGACAAGGTGCTTTGGGGTTGGGGGGGGCCCGCAGGGCGGTCCCCCTCCCCCAAAGCACCCACCCCCCATGTTGAGGGCATGTGGCCTGGTACGGTTCAGGAGGGGGGGGGGGCGCTCGCTCATCCCCACCCCCTTTCCTGACCGGCCAGGCTGCGTGCTCGGATCGGGGGTCTGGTATGGATTTTAGGGGGGACCCCACGCCGTTTTTTCGGCGTAGGGGGTTCCCTTTATAATCCATACCAGACCTAAGGGCCTGGTATGCCCCGCGACGGGGCTCGCAAGGTGTCAATCTCGCCGATAAAAGCGGCAAGATTGACATCCTTTTCTAGTCCCGTCGCACCTGAGTCACGTTCAAAATGAACGGACTTGTCCGTGTGTGGGCAAGTCCGTTCATTCTGAAAGTCCGCCGGAACTCCGGCGAAAGTCCGTCGGAAAGACGGGCGGACTTAGCCCGCCGGAAAGTCCGGGCGTGTGTGGGCAAGTCCGTCCGTTTTAAAGTCCGGCGCACCTGGCGGACAAAGTCCGTCGGAAAGTGTGCCGGACCAAGTAGGATAGAAAGTCCGACCGTGTGTACGCGGCATTAGTTTTTCCATTGAGAGCCCTTGGGGTCTTCTTATTCTGTGTACTCTTTCTATTTTTATTATATTGGAATCTTCTTTTCCCAGGATAGGGTTAAAAGTCTTATTTATTATTTCTATTAAATTTTCTGCTTGTGTAGCTTCAGTGAGGCCTTGGATTCTCAAGTTTTTCCTTCGTTCTCTATTTTCTTGATCCTCTATTTTATAGGATTGTTCCGGTTGTTCCTTTTTTAATATGTTTATTCCACCCTTCAACTCTTTTATCATTTTTAAGTGGAAGTCTACTTTAGTCTCCACTTCTTCCACTCTTGAGAGGATGTGTCCCAGATCGTTAAGTATTGTTGTCATCTCTGCCTTCAGGGAGTTTTCTAGTGCTGCAAACATTTTCTCCATGTCAGATTTTGTTGGTAATTGAGGTGCATGTTGGTCTTCCTCCCTTCCTCCTTCTTCTTCACCTTCCACTTCTGGTTCTTGTTCCATTCTGGATTCTGAGAGTAGGCTAGTTTCAACTACTGTCTTATTCAGACTCTTTTTATCTTTTTTCTCCTTCTTGTCCTTTGTGTCTATCTGTCGGGCTATTATACCGGGTTGTCACTTTCCTTCGCCATTTCCTTGCGATAAATATCTGTTCATGGGGCCAGGGCTAGGGCCTAAGCTAGCCCGGGGTGATTTAACTACTGCACCAGCACTTTTTGTCATTTTACCCCTCATCACAGCAAACAAACAGAGAGCGAAACCCCACCCACCTCTCCAAGTGTATGTTAGGATTATAACTCAGGGTCTAATTATCCGTTCTCCTTGTATATAGAGCTTCTATAGACCACCAATTGGGAAGGAAAGAAAAAAAAAAACTCTCTCAGGTTGATCGTATCTATGTCCTTCCCATCCTAAGCAAACTGATCAATTATCATTTTTTTAACAGACAGCCTCTGCTCATTATCATTGGGTTACTCTGTTGTAGAAAACAGATATTTAAGCAAGGAAAAAAAAAAAAGAAAGGAAAAAAAATATATATCATCCTTGGGTTCTTTTCTTTTTTAATATCACAGTGTCCCAGTCTCTTTTATAGTTTCTCCTTTCCTTTTCCTCTCCTCTCCTTCTTCCTCCCTCCTCCTCCTCTTCCAGTTCTACTTTTTTCTTCCCCTCCTTCTTTCCTTAACCACAAGCGCTTTTAGCACATTTTATTTAATTATTTAATTCTTTGGTCTTGCTTTAGTCTTACTCCCATCTCCTTCTTTTCCACCATTTATTTATTTTTTTCTCCTTCTTTCTTTTCAAACATACAACCGGGAAAAGCAAAGAGGTATACTTATCTGTGTGTAGGAGGAAGAGGTTCAGGAGGCATGCGGGTGAGTACTTCCACTAACACTTGCCGTCCTCGGTCACCTCAATCTCGCCACCTCCTCTGTGCGCTCGTTCGGGTCTTTTCGGGTCTACTCGGCTCCTCTCGGCTCCTCCCGGAGCTACTCGTTGTCCTCCCTCGCTTCCCGTCAGCCTCCGGCAGCCAAACGCTGAGCAAGGACCGTAGCTGGCGACTTAGAGTCCTGCACAGCGCCACGGCACCCTGGCTGATAGCCGGAGGAAGGAAGGATGGATGGCTAGATGGTTAGTGTCTCAGATCACTGTCGGTGAAGAGAGAGAACCTCGTCTTCCTCACTCACATCAAAGAGGTAGGGGGTGCCTAGATGTCCGTATGGAGGTACATGGTGATTTGTATGGCTAGTACGTTGGGGGGGTAGGCAGGGTGAAGGCTGCTAGCAATCCTTCATCGCCGAGGCGGGGGAAGAGCCCATGGACTCCTCACGGCGTGCAGCACGGCGCCATTACCAGACTCCTCCCTCTCCTACCTGTTGGAGTCAGTAAATTAATACTGACCGAAGACTTCAATTTCTCCATGGACCATAGATTAGATAGTACCTCCATAGCAATATACAGAGAAGTAAGACAACTAAGGAAATTAAAAGAAAAACTATATGAATACCAATTAGTCGATCCATGGCGAATACAACATCCAAATACAAAAGATTATACCTTCTACTCAACAGTGCATAGAACATATTCCAGGCTGGACTATATTGTGGTTGAACATAGAAGCCTGGAAGAAATAATATAAACAAAAATAGGAATAATAACAGCTTCTGATCATAGTCCAGTAATGTTGAAAATTAAATTGCAAGGAGAACCCTCCGAGAAAGGTACATGGAGAATAAATGAAGATATAATTGAAGATAGGGATACGGAAAAAATTATAACAGAAGAGATCAAAAGATATTTTCAGCAGAATGATACCCCAGAATTATCAAAAGCAACTATCTGGGAGGCGCATAAGGCTGTCATCAGGGTAAATTAATAGCTATTGGTGCAGGAAAAAAGAAGGAAAGAAGAAAAAATATGACGAGAATTATAAAAGAAATACATGAACTGGAGCAAAGTCATAAAAAAACAATCAGATAAAGAAACATATCGGACTTTAATTCAAAAAAGAGATCAATTAAAGGAATGGATGGAACAAGAAGAGAGGAGGGAATATAATAGAGTACTACAGGAGAGATTCAAATGTGATAACAAGCCAGGAAAATACCTTGCAAATATGATTAAAAAAAGAAGTCTTTAAATTATATTGAGAAGATTAAAAATGAGAAAGGAGAAGTGGTAAAAAAGACAACGGATATTGCATTAGCATTTCAAAAATACTTCAGCTCACTATATGCGATAAAAAAACAGGAAATACATTTTGAAGAAGATATAAGAAAAAAGAAGATACAAGACTATCTAAAAAAAGCAAATTTACCAAAAATAAAACTTAAGCAATTAAAAGAGCTGGAAAAAAAAATAACGCAAGAGGAAATAAAACAGGCATTAAAAGAAACTCCTACAGGAAAAAGCCCAGGACCAGACGGGTTCACGGTCAAATACTATAAAAAATTTCAAGAACAACTGATCCCTAAGTTGCAAGAATATCTGAACAATATAGGAGACGAAGAAGAAATAAGACGAGAATCGCTATTAGCCCACATTACAATATTACCCAAGGAAGGGAAAGACAGAACCAATTGTTCAAGCTACAGACCTATTGCACTGTTGAACGTGGACACAAAACTCTATGCTAAAATTTTAGCTACTAGACTAAAAAAATTAATTCCACTTTGGATAAATCCTGACCAGACTGGATTTGTACCGGGGAGAGAAGGAAGGGACAATAGCTTAAAAACAATATTGATGTTACATAGGAGTAAACAAAGTGAATCCCCAGTTCTATTCCTGTCAATAGATGCAGAAAAAGCATTTGACAGGGTAGACTGGAGATTCATGATGGATACGTTGCGGCATTTGGGACTAGGACCAAAAATGATGAAGTGGGTAACAAATCTATATAACGGTCCAACAGCAATGGTAAAGGTGAATGGCAGACTCTCACCTTTGATCGCGATGCAGAACGGAACACGGCAAGGTTGCCCGCTTTCCCCACTACTTTAGAACAATTCCTGGCGACACTTCGAAACAATCAGGATGTGAGGGGGTGAGAGTTGGAGAAAAAGAGCACAAAATCGCGGCATACGCGGATGACATCCTGACTAACCCAAGAGTGACTCTGCCAAATATACCGAAAGAAATAAAAGAATACGGGGAACTGTCAAACTTCAAAATAAACCCAATAAAAACAGAGATATTAAATATTGGACTAGGGAAAAGGTAAGCTCTGTCTCTTCAAAAAGAATTTCCATTCACATGGGTAAAAGAAGAACTAAAATACCTTGGAATTAAATTAACCTCAAAAGTTGAAAAAATATCCCGGCAAATTATGTCCCATTAATCAATGAGATTAAGGAAGAGACAAAAAAATTAAGTATACAACCACTTTCATGGATTGGAAGAATAAATATGTTTAAAATGATGGTACTTCCAAAAATAATTTACAAATTTCAGATGTTGCCAGTAAGGATTCCACAGAGCTTTTTCAAAATAATTAAAACAATATTGTTAAAATATATTTGGCATAATAAAAAAACGAGAATTAAATTTGCACAAATCACAAGGAAAAGGGAGCACGAAGGATTAGAAACTCCAGACATAAGTAGGTATAATAAATAGTCTTGTCACGAATGATTGAGTGGACAAACGGAAATAGTGAAAAAAAGTGGGTGGAGATGGAAAACACAATAAGTAAAACCATATTACACAAAAACATATGGATACCACGAAAGTTTAGATTAATGGATTTGGAAACTCACAAAATAACTAAAAACATTTTCAAAATCTGGGATATAGTACACATGAAGAATGAATGGAGATATAATTCACCATTATTAGCACTCACAGGAACAAATTTTTTCACTCCAGGGAAGGAAATATTTGTAGGACGAGAAATAAGAAATCCACAATTAAAAGATATCACCATAAAAGGTAGGATTAAAACATGACTAGAATTAGAAGAAATTAATGGGTGGAAGATGAGTGAATGGAATTATTGCCAATTAACACACCTAGTAAACACAATACCACATCCACTCAGAGAAGAAGAGAAATTAAGCCCTTTGGAAAAGCCACCAAAACACCACTTAGAAATGGAATATCAAAAATCTATGGAATACTGGCTGACTTAGATGGACAAGAAAGACCTGAGTACAATGGGAGAGAGAAATGAATTTAAAATTTGAAGATCAGAAAGTGGAAAAGATGATAGAAATGGTATACAATAATGCCTGGGATATGAAGACCATTTAAATGAACTATAAGCTGTTAGCAAGGTGGTACCTGACACCAGTAAGAACCCACAGATATCAACAAGCGAAAACACCCTTGTGTTGGAGAAAATGCGGTCAAAGAGCAACGATGACATATTTATGGTGGGAGTGTCCAATAATAACGGATTACTGGCAAGAAGTTCTAAAAAATATAGGGGAGATAACTAGTGAGAGAATGGAACAAAATATATGGACCTGCTTGTTTCACAATCATAAAATAACAAAGAAACAATATATGAGATCAATGGTCCCAAAACTCCTGAATGCCGCAAAGGGTCTGATCCCAAAATATTGGTTAAAAAGTGGAAAACCAGATATAAGAGAGTGGTACGAAAAAATAGACTATTACTGTAAAATGGATTTGCTGAGAAACAGGGAGAGAAGAGATAACAAGTGTAATAGTCTCTGGGAGGGATGGAAATTATATAAAACCTCGGATATATACTTAGACAAGATGAAGGAAGGAGTAGGTATTGAGCTAGAATCATAAGGAACTTGGGAAGAAGCAAACCAGATAGAAGGGGGGGGGAGGGTGGGAAGTCAGGGATAACTGATTGAGTGACAAGGAAGGGATAGAGGAAATGTGGTAGTTATATATCTTTTTAACATTTTGCAATTAAATAAATTAAATATTTGTTTGAAAATTACCAAAGATAATCTTGAATAAATCTACAATGATGTGAAAAATGACAGGGGACAAATTTGATCTCCAAAGTTGATACAACGTCTCTCAGAAAATTTTCGCTGAAGTGGAAAAAAACAAAAACAAAAATTACCAAAAAAAAACCATGCAGTAATGCACAGAACTATACGGTGTTAAACATGCAGTAACGCACAGAACTATACGGCTTTAAACTTGCAGTAAAGCACAGAACTGTATGGCGTTACATTTTCAGTAACGCAATGAAATATACAACGTTAAACTTGCAGTAATGCAATTAAATATGTGGCCTTAAACTTGTAGTAATGCAATGAAATATACAGCGTTAAACCTGCAGTAACGCAATGAAATATACGACATTAAACTTGCAGTAACGCACAGAACTATATGGCGTTAAACTTGCAGTAATACACAGAACTATATGGCATTAAACTTAGACGTAGTAACGTCCAACTTTGTCTGTGGACACATACGATGCTGGTCCCCTTACAGTGCCATGGGAATGTCTGCCTCTCTTTGCTTCCTCTCAGACATGATGGGGCAATGAAATGTACAGTGTTAAACTTGCAATAACGCAAATAAATACATGGCATTAAACTTGAAGTAACGCACAGAACTATATGGCGTTAAACTTGCAGTAAAGCACAGAACTATATGACTTTAAACTTGCAGTAATGCAATTAAATATGTGGCCTTAAACTTGCAGTAACACAATGAAGTATACAGCATTAAACTTGCAGTGACGCAATGAAATATAAAGCGTTAAACTTGCAGTAACACATGGAAATATACGGCGTTAAACTTGCAGTAACGCACAGAACTATATGGCATTAAACTTTTAGTAATGCAATGAAATGTACAGCATTAAATGTGCAGTAACTCAATGATATATACAGCATTAAACTGGCAGTAACGCACAGAACTATATGGCGTTAAACTTGCAGTAATGCAATTAAATATGTGGCCTTAAACTTGCAGTAATGCAATGAAATATACAGCATTAAACTTGCAGTAATACACAGAACTGTATGGCGTTAAATTTGCAAAAACGCAATAAAATATATGGCGTTAAACTTGAAGTAACGCACAGAACTATATGGCGTAAAACTTGCAGTACCGCACAGATCTATGCGGCGTTAAACATGCAGTAACGCACAGAGCTATACGGCATTAACTTGCAGTAATGCACAGAACTATACGAAGTTAAACATGCAGTAACGCACAGAACTATATGGCTTTAAACTTGCAGTAATGCACAGAACTGTATGGCATTAAATTTGCAGTAATGCAATGAAATATACGGTGTTAAACTTGCCATAACGCAATGAAATATACGGCATTAAACTTGCAATAACGCAATTAAATATGTGGCCTTAAACTTGCAGTAACGCACAGAACTATATAGCATTAAACTTGTAGTAACGTTTAATTTTGGCTGTAGACACATACGCTGCTGGCCCCCTTACAGTTCCATGGGAACGTCTGCCTCTCTTTGCTTCCTCCCAGACATGATGGGGGGAGTGGGGGTGTTTATTAACAAAATGTAATAAAGATGTGTAAATGTGTATGTGGATGCACTTTAATCAATAGAAAGTGGTGTTTGGTGCATTTGAGTATTCACTACACAGACACAGTAATGCACAGAACTATATGGCCTTAAACTTGCATTAACGCAATGAAATATTGTCATGTACCTAGCAGTTGAGCCCGATATGCAGAGGAAGGCCTCTCTTATGCCCCTGACTCGAGGCCCCTGATAGAGTGAACAGGAGGTGCGGGAGTGCGGTGAAACACGAGTGCCTGACAGGATCAACAGCTCGGAAGTAGGTCTGGAGTTAGTTCCGGATGATGCTGTGGCTGGGAGTCAGCAGATTGGAGACAGCAGACTTGGCTGGAGACTGGAACAGGCTCGTATCAGGAAGCCACACACAGGATACAGAGAGGAGGATGCCAGGACTGGAACACAGGAAGGTCAGGCAGGCCGGGTCATACACATATAGGCAGTACTGGAACAGATGCAGGAGACAAGAGCAGAGTCACTGGACAAGCCTGGTCAGTAACAGGCAGGCACGGATGAACCAAAGGATAAGGCAGGTGCAAGGTCGTGGACAGGCCGGGGTCAGATGCAGGCGGATAGCAAAGGTAGTCACAGGGCAAGCTGGGTAATCACAGGAATAGATCAGATAAGCAGGTAACTCACAGGGAACACTGTAGATCAGATAGCAGGGCTTCGGTGTAACAGCTGAGTTTAAATAGCCCACCTGGCACTGGGGATCGCGTGCGAGCGCTCCGGTGCGCACGTGTGCATGCACACGCTTGTGCAATGCGCATAGGCACCCGCAACCACGCACCAGTTTGTGTAGAACTACTGTTTCCAGCAAGCCCTTCCTGACAAATATACATTGTTAAACTTGCAGTAATGCAATGAAATATACAGCATTAAACGTACAGTAACGCAATGCATTATACGGCGTTAAACTTGCAGTAATGCACAGAACTATACGAAGTTAAACTTGCAGTAATGGAATCAAATGGGGAGTGAGTACAGCACTGCTCCAATGGTGTTATAAAGGTAGTTACACAATAAGCGGCTAACGCACCTCTAAGACAAAGATAGAAGTAAGTAAATTGACAAATATATATATAGTGTAGCGCTATGTGTATAAATAAATGAGAACAAAGAATTAGGTTTGAGCCATCTTTCAATGGGCAGAAAATAAACAAGAAATACTTCAAAATTGGATGAAAAGTGACGCAATACAAAAAGTGCACTATATGTTACAAAATGACATGTAAAACATAATAATAATAACAATAAACCAGTGAAATGTGAAAACAGGACCAAATTATAAATGGATAAGAAATCAGCCAAAAAAGTCCATAAATATTTAAAAATGTGTTCCTGATAAAAATCAAAAACCACCACCAACAGTCTCTGAGGATTAACTGATGAAGACAACAACGGAATATCTCTGATGGGTGAGAAGGTAAGACACCAAATGAAATGTGACGTCTAAGTATGTAACAGGACCATCACCATAGCATCTGAGAAGGCTTACCGGAAGCAGGGGACTTGAAAAGACATACGTCTTACAAGTCTCAAAAAGCTTGTTTAGCCGCCAGGGCTGGCAGGATGAAACATCGAGTATCCACAACTTCGAATAGGGGGGGAGGGAAAATCTGTCAACAGCTTCCAATGTCCAGACGTATCAGCAGGCCAACCGGATGTTTATTTAAAAGCCATGAGAGAAAAAAGACTCACATGGCATGATATCGTTTAAAAAGCATGCATTTATTGGAACAATAAAAAAAGGAACACTCACATGATATAAGATCGTAAACAGCTCAAATAGTATCAAACGCGGTGATCATAGGGGGTCCACCCAACATGTTTTGGCTAACAAGCCTTCATCTGTATATATCATATAGACAATAAGCGGTGTTTATACCGCTGGTCCTAAACTTCAGGACCAGAAATAAATGTAAAATAGTGTTGACGTTGTGGCCGGCCGGTCCGGAAGTATTCGGAATAGAAACCAAGCCTCCTTCTCGGCACAGCCAAATCACATAGGACGCCTTCACGCTCCACCCCCTGTACTCAGCCAGACACTGGGGCCGTGCGCAGTAGCGGAACTCGCAGAAAGGAAGTCCGCCGGCGCACCACGCCTCGTTTTGGGCAGTAGATCCTATAGGACATTTATTTCTGGTCCTGAAATTTAGGACCAGCGGTATAAACACCGCTTATTGTCTATATGATATATTTTACATACAGTACGTACACACTAATTCGAGAACCGGAAGTGACGTCAGTCGGTCACTTCCTGGGTTGTGACACTCCCAGTGGGGGTCATTTCTAGTTTAAATAGCGGTGGGATAGGGGGGGTCCACACCCCAGATGAAGGCTTGTTAGCCGAAACATGTTGGGTGGACCCCCTATGATCACCGCGTTTGATACTATTTGAGCTGTTTACGATCTTATATCATGTGAGTGTTCCTTTTTTTATTGTTCCAATAAATGCATGCTTTTTAAACGATATCATGCCATGTGAGTCTTTTTTCTCTCATGGCTTTTAAATAAACATCCGGTTGGCCTGCTGATACGTCTGGACGGTGGAAGCTGTTGACAGATTTTCCCTCCCCCCCTATTCGAAGTTGTGGATACTCGATGTTTCATCCTGCCAGCCCTGGCGGCTAAACAAGCTTTTTGAGACTTGTAAGACGTATGTCTTTTCAAGTCCCCTGCTTCCGGTAAGCCTTCTCAGATGCTATGGTGATGGTCCTGTTACATACTTAGACGTCACATTTCATTTGGTGTCTTACCTTCTCACCCATCAGAGATATTCCGTTGTTGTCTTCATCAGTTAATCCTCAGAGACTGTTGGTGGTGGTTTTTGATTTTTATCAGGAACACATTTTTAAATATTTATGGACTTTTTTGGCTGATTTCTTATCCATTTATAATTTGGTCCTGTTTTCACATTTCACTGGTGTATTGTTATTATTATTATGTTTTACATGTCATTTTGTAACATATAGTGCACTTTTTGTATTGCGTCACTTTTCATCCAATTTTGAAGTATTTCTTGTTTATTTTCTGCCCATTGAAAAATGGCTCAAACCTAATTCTTTGTTCTCATTTATTTATACACATAGCGCTACACTATATATATATTTGTCAATTTACTTACTTCTATCTTTGTCTTAAATGTTCTCATTTATTTATAAACTTGCAGTAATGCACAGAACTATATGGTGTTAAATTTGCAGTAACACAATGAAATATACAGGGTTAAACCTGCAGTAACGCACAGAACAATATGGCGTTAAACTTGCAGTAACACAATGAGATATATGGCATTAAATTTTCAGTAACGCAATGAAATATATGGTATTAAACGTGCAGTAACGTAATTAAATATATGGCGTTAAACTTGCAGTATTGCACAGAACTATGCAGTGTTAAACTTGCAGTAACGCACAGAACTATATAGCAATAAACTTGCAGTAACGCAATGAAATATATGGCGTTAAGCTTGCAGTGATGCAATAAAATATATGGCATTAAACTTTCAGTAATGCAATGAGATATATGGCATGAAACTTGCAGTTAAGCAATGAAATATACGGCACTAAACTTGCAGTAACCCACAGAACTATATGGCGTTAAAATTGCAGTAACGCAATGAAATATACAGAGTTAAAATTGCAGTAATGCGCAGAACTATATGGCATTAAACTTGCAGTAATGCAATGAAATATATAGCGTTAAGCTTGCAGTAATGCAATAAAATATATGGCGTTAAACTTTCACTAATGCAATGAAATATACGGCATTAAATTTGCAGTAAAGCAATGAAATATATGGCGCTAAACTTGCAGTAATGCACAGAACTATACGGCGTTAAACTTGCCGTAATGCACAGAACTATATGGCGTTACACTTGTAGTAATGCAATGAAATATACAGTTTTAAACTTGCAGTAATGCAATGAAATATATGGCATTAAACTTGCAGTAATGCAATTAAATATGTGGCCTTAAACTTGCAGCAACACAATGAAATATACAGCGTTAAACTTGCAGTAACGCAATGAAATATACAGCGTTAAACTTGCAGTAACGCACAGAACTATACGGCGTTAAACTTGCAGTAATGCACTGAGCTATACAGCGTTAAACTTGCAGTTACGCAACTGAAATATACTACATTGCACCATCGCACAGAAATGTACTGCGTTAAATGGCACATAATGCACTGAAATATACGACGTTAAACCTGCAGTAATGCTTAAAAATATACTGTGTAAAACGGTCACTACACTCACACTGACTGAACTATCCCTACATTCACACTAATGTAAAGATGAATGGTCGCACTACGCTCACACTAAACTATCCCTAGATGCACAATAAACTGATATTCTACACTGACATCAGAATAGCACACTATAGCACACTTATGCCCCGTACACACGATCGGACATTCCGACAACAAAATTCATGGATTTTTTCAGATGGATGTTGGCTCAAACTTGTCTTGCATACACACGGTCACACAAATCTTGTCAGAAATTCCGAACGTCAAGGACGCGGTGACGTACAACATGTACAACGAGTCTAGAAAAATGAAGTTCAATAGCCAGCGCGGCTCTTCTGCTTGATTCCGAGCATGCGTGGAACATTGAGAGTCGGAATTGTGTACACACGATTGGAATTTACGACAACGGATTTTGTTGTCGGAAAATTTGAGGGCTTTCGGTGACGGCGCAGTGCATTGTGGCCGTTCGGCGGGCCGAACAAACAGTCGAATGCCCTGATAATTCAGTTGTTCAGCGAATGTGCGAACAGCTGATGTTCAGCCCGAATTCATGCTCGGGCCGAACTGTTCACCCATCCCTAGTGATCAGTGGACTTTGATCACTCAGCTCTCAGTCTTAGAGGGAATGGGGAACAGATGCAGCATTGGATTGATTCTGCAGCCACCTAGTTAACTATATATTTTTTTTTTTTATTCCCACACTTTTAAAATGAGGATGCTGTGGATGAGAGGGTACATGACAGCGTAGACAATAACCCAGATCAAACCTACCTATAGATCAGAGAACAGAAACAGATCAAGAAGTACTATATCCTTGAGCATACTGTACATGATGAACAAATTGTGCACATATGCAATTATGGAACTGCAAAAGAATTGTGGGAAGAGCTACAGAAAGTACACAAAAGAGCTATATCATACAAAGCTAATAAAAGGCCAGTACATGCCAGAGTATAATATATACCTTAGAAATGGTATAATGGCTGCAAGCTATAGAACAATACAATAAAATACTTTCATTAAGAAGCATTGCTATTCAGTGGTCCCCCAGGCAGTGATGATAAGGATGCCATCTGTCATTGCATGCTGAGGACCTTTCCAGTTTTGAGGGGTCTGTCCCCCTGAAAGAGGTTTCTCTAGCACCCCAGCAGACTACAGTAGATAATGCACAAATAATGCACAATTCAGGTACCAACTCACTAGCCCTTTTCAATGTCATCGCAATGTGGCCAAATCCACTATTTAATGATTCTGCACTGCTATATGTGCTACTGTTTTCTATGTTCATTGTTCCCAATTGTTGCAGGGTGTATTAAAAATAGAGGTGTGACTTTGGGGTGTGGCTACAATTGGAGGGGTGATTTGTGAGTGTGGTTTAAAAGTGGATATCAGATTTCCCTGGAATTCTTTCTGAAAATCTGGTAATCATAAAGTGATTGTAAACGATCACCTTGTAAAACAACCCATTAAGTTTAAAATAGAGACAAAAGGCAAAACATTTTTGTATAGCTATAGCATTATAGATACCTTTTTCCCCTTTTTTATAAGTGAGTACCTTCCCTCTGATCTCAGCTGCATAGAGCTGGTGGGAGGAGAAGCAGCAGTACACTGGACTTTCCAGTGAAAAGCTGTGAAGGGGGGTGGGGGGAGTCTGTCAGGAGACAAGTCTGGTCATTTGAGGAAAGCACACGGAGTTCTCAGCATAACTAGAGAACTGCCCACGTTGTGTTCTCACGCTTAGTGCTTAGTGTGGTCAGTTTCTAATATGAAAGCAGAGGGTCTGGCAGGAACACCAGGGATTTCACACAAAGGAGGTAATACAAAGAGAATAGGATATGTTCGCATACAAGTACATGGTACAGCAGGCATACATATCAGGAATATGAACTGTTGGGGCAACAAACCCTTTAAGCTATGAGATACTTATTACAGCACTCGGTACCACCCAGATGATGAGCTTGCCCTGGAAAATGATAACAGCAAGCTTGTGAATAAATATATACAAATATCATAAAATGCAAACAATAATAATGCTGCTAAAGAAGAACCTGCAGTAGCCAACAACTGCAATAATAGTAATAACATGTGGTATGAAACAAGTAAATGTTTTGTATGCAGAAATACAGGTCAATAAAAGACAAACTGCAGAATCTGGAAGGTTAGAATATAGCAAAAGAGGAAAGTTGAAGTGTTATTAAAACCTCATATGTAAGAACCTCAGCACTTACCATATTTAATGTGTGCCTGTCTTGTGCAAGCTCCACCCCTGCTCCTTCTCCAGTGTAACATAATAACTGCAGCTCCTGAGGCTGAGTCTAGGAGGAGGGGGTATGGCACTAGAGATTATGTATGTATGATGTTTGTATGATGCATGATGCATGTAGAGATTTTGAATGGTCCCAAGGAGGTTGATCATGTGACCTGCTAATTGTCAGCTTCCTGCCCAGAAGTTCAGGAGCCAGCAGAGAGGGGAAACAGCTATATGTGAGGTTCAGAAATGCAAGCAGTCTGCCATGACACCTGCTCCTAAAAAACATCTAAAAGGCATTCATTCAAAAAGGTTCCAACAACTGACACCCTTGGCTTTTGGATCTTGCAACATAAACCTCTAATGAAATCCCATTGGATGAAACATGTCAGGTGGTGCCGATGCAAGCACGCTGAAAGCCGCGGTTTTACACATCATGATGTCTGTATCCTGTAATCAATTGTAAGTGAACTACAAATACATTTGTTTTTTATACCTGACGGGCTTCACTATTGCTACCTTATTCTATTTATATGGTTACCGCTGACTTATTGATTGGATGAAATCATATCTACCATATCCTTGGAGTTTGGAATTTGATCAATGAGTGCCCAGTACAAGCTATATTCCATGATTGGATCCAGTGTATTACTATTAGTGTTGGGATAAGCGATGAAATGATGCCTTGTGATTGATGATTTTATGCTTATATATTATCACCTTCTGGTAAGCAGATTGGATTCACATTGGGTGTGGTGTGCTTTTCCATACACACTAAAGCTAGTGAAGGGTCCTTTCATATCTATCCCTTCTTGGAAAGATCTGTTATTTTTAAGTGCTGCATTTTAGACTTTTAGATATATGTGAGAGCTTTAATCTATGCTTAATGAAATGCTTTAGAGAGGTTTCTTTTATTCATGTATAATAATATATTAAATTGAAAAAGGAGTTCTTAGTGCTACTTTAAATAACAAAAGGTTAAAAGTGTTAAAAAAGAAACAGAAGATGCTTCAGACAATGGGTGTGCCTTTCATGACAAAAGAGGGCACCTCATTACTTTTTTCACCTGGTGCATTGGCATGTAGCTACAAGTCATCTTATCAATGATAAACAAAAAAAAAAATAATAATTCACTCGATTTTATCAAAACAAGTCAGGAATAATAACAGCAAATGGACAGTATGTTGTCTCAGGAGAAAAAGTATTAGTTTGTCTACATCAGTGGTCATCAACCCTGTCCTCAGGGCCCACTAACAGGCCAGGTTTGCAAGATAACTGAAATACATCACAGGTGATATCATTTGCTGCTCAGTGATTGCAGTATTCTAGTCTGCATCTCCCCAAGGTAACACATAAAACCTGGCCTGTTAGTGGGCCCTGAGGACAGGGTTGATGACCACTGGTCTGCATGACCCTAGAACTGAAACAGTCGCTGGAAAGCTATCTATCAAAGATGTACTATATGTTCCTCCTCTTGAAAGTAACCTCCTCAGGAAAGTGATAGAAACATGCTCTTTGAGATCCATGAGTTCCTGGCTCTGCTTGCATACTGTGATGAATTTGTAATAGTGTACTGTGGAGAATAGTGTACAGAAGAACACACAAAGTGGTGGGTACACTTAAAGTTCACAGGTTACCAGGAACAGTTTCAGAAATTATAGTAAGGAAATCTTGCTGTTGGAAGATCAAAAATCTATCAAAAACATATGGCATCACTTTGGGGTGGATTGACTCTTTAATGTAGCCTTTAGGGCCAGTTCATACCAGTGGCTGTGTTAGAACACAAAAGTTCCCATAAACCAGGCAAATTCCTATTAGTAATGTTAGTCAACCTAAACCCCAGATTTCAATTACTGATAAGATGTTCTCACCATGGTACTTAGCTTAGTTCTCAACCTCTTTGTCTTACTCTTCCTCCTACAATAGGTGTGTTGCAGGGAGCTTCAATCCTGGTTGCACTATCCATGTTATAAAATAAAGTCGCAACCTCACAGGGATAAGAGTGTAGAAGGGCTGGAACCCTTTAAAGTTTGTATAGTTGTCTGTGTCTCTGTTAGGAAGTTTTACCCTGTCAGCAGGATAGAAAGTGAAGAAATGCAGTTATTATCAAAACAGGAGGTGAGGTAAAACCTTCCAATGGAGACAACCTGTTCTAGTGACACCTAAGATGCACTTTGTCATATTTATAGAGAGAGTCTTCTCATACTACCTGTGTGTCTCCAGGACAGTAACTGAAGGCAGCTTTTCCCAATGGGAACACAGAGAGCAAGCAAAAAAGTGAAATCTATTGAAAGTTTAAAAAAAAAGCTTTAGCTTTAGATGTACTGCACTTGGACACCCACCTTTCACCCATTACTATTTGTCCAAACATCTATAGGATGACTTAAGTGTAGAATAGACTGGAGCTAAGCATGATTTGGGGACTGTAACTGCTATATGCTTATTAGTACTGCCGGGGCATTGGGCTTCCAGTAAAACTTAATAAAGTAAAAAGCTTAATACCAGTATTTTTATAAGCAAACAAAATATTAACACAATTTGTGTTTAGCGCATTGGAATAATACTTATTTATTGCAGGAAAATATATGCTCCTGGATTTCAGAAAACATTAAAAAGAAAGAATGCACATATTATGTGGAAAGTTCAAAAATTGCTCACACAAGGTAAGTTTTTACGTACTATAATATACAGTATATATTTGTAGGGCCAGTTCATACCACAATCCCTAAGTCTGAGAGTCTGAGAGTCTAATGCCCCGTACACACGGTCGGATTTTCTGACGGAAAATGTTCGATGGGAGCTTGTTGTCGGAAATTCCGACCGTGTCGGACCGCTCCATCAGACATTTTACAACGGAATTTCCGTCACACAAAATTTGAGAGCTGGTTCTCAAATTTTCCAACAAAAAAATCCCTTGTCGTAAATTCCAATCGTGTGTACACAATTCCGACACACAAAGTTCCACGCATGCTCGGAATCAAGCAGAAGAGCCGCACTGGCTATTGAACTTAATTTTTCTCGGCTCGTCGTACGTGTTTTACGTCACCGCATTCTTGACGTTCAGAATTTCAGACAAAATTTGTGTGATCTTGTGTGTGCAAGACAAGTTTCAGCCAACATCCGGCGGAAAAAATCCATGGATTTTGTTGTCGGAATGTCCGATCGTGTGTACGCGGCATTAGAGTGAAACGCATGGGCAGCCTGTTGGTGGGGACATCAGTGTGTTTTGTGCTGGTTCAATAAATTTGCATCTGTAAGCAATTGTGTCTGACATTTTTTATAAAAGCGATATCCCAGTTACACTATAATGTTTTTTATAAAGATGCCAGCACCCTTGCTTCTCTTTTTAGGTTTGTATGACATAGTGAAAGGATGTAATATTTTAAGTATTCTTTATTGTTTACCATTTCTTTACTATTGTTTACATAATTTGACTTTGTTAGGGGTGAATTGATCTGATTTAGGCCCCTTTCACACGAACGTTTCATCTCACCGCTTTTCATCCATCTGTTGACTAGGGATGAGCCGAACACCCCCCCGGTTCGGTTTGCACCAGAACCTGCGAACGGACCGAAAATTCGCACAAATGTTAGAACCCCATTGACGTCTATGGGACTCGAACGTTCACAATCAAAAGTGCTCATTTTAAAGGCTAATTTGCATGGTATTGTCCTAAAAAGGGTTTGGGGACCCGGGTCCTGCCCCAGGGGACATGTATCAATGCAAAATACTTTTAAAAAGAGCAGTGATTTTAATTATGCTTAAAGTAAAAAAAAAAAAAGTGAAATATTCCTTTAAATATCGTACCTGGGGGTGTCTATAGTATGCCTGTAAAGTGGCACGTGTTTCTCGTGCTTAGAACAGTCCCTGCACAAAATGACATTTTTAAAGGAAAAAAGTCATTTAAAACTGCTTGCGGCTTTAATGTCGGGTCCTGGCAATATGGATGAAAATCAGTGAGACAAACGGCATGGGTACCCCTCAGTCCATTACCAGGCCCTTTGGGTCTTGTATGGGTATTAAGGGGAACCCCGCACCCAAATTAAAAAAGGAAAGGTGTGGGGCCTCCAGGCCCTATATACTCTGAACAGCAGTATACAGGCGGTGCAAACATGACAGGGACTGTAGATTTGTTGTTAAGTAGAATCTGTTTGTAATTTTGAACTGGTACATTTTTAACGTGCTTAGCTCCAGCCAAAAAATCTATTTTAAGCTTTTTGGAAAACCTAGGGAAGGGTTATCACCCCTGTGACATTTGTTTTGCTGTCTGTGCTCCTCTTCAGAAGATTTCACCTCACTTTTTGTCCCAATGACAAATGTTTTTTGAAAATTTGGGTTTTTTTGTGAAATAAGGATTGGTGATAAAGCATCAGTGGAAAGGAGAAAAGTTTTTCCCATATTAACTCTTACAGGAGAGAATTTCCCTTCCTAGGGGTAGATTTCATCTCACTTCCTGTTGTCTCCTTCCGTTTGCAAATAGGAGTCGTTTGTTGGATGTTTGAAAGTAGGGGCCTGCCCTATATACTCAGCAGAAATTTGGGCCTTAGGTGGTGTTGTGGCCACAACTCTGTAAGCCCTCGCAGGGCCCTGATGTGAAATATTAGATCAAGAATTGTAATTACATGCCCCTGTTGAACAGGGGCAAAAAATTGGGCCTTTGGTGGTGGTGGTGGTGTTGCTGGTGCCACAACACTGTAAGTCCTCACAGATACCCTTGGTGGGCACAGAAACGGGCCCTGCTGTGAAATATTAGATCAAGAATTGCAATTACATGCCCCTGTTTAACAGGGGCAGAAAAATTGGGCCTTTGGTAGTGGTGGTGGTGCTACAACACTGGAGCCCCTCACAGATACTCTAGTTGGAGCACAGGAACTAGCCCTGCTGCAAAGAATTGCATCAAAAATTGTAATTACACGCCCCTGTTAAACAGGGGCTGAAAAATTGGGCCTTAGGCACTGGTGGCAGGACTGGCGGCGCCTAGAACCAAAAATGTTCTTACAAGCTATCATCATGATCATTGAGGAGGAAGAGGATAATTACTCAGTATAACAGGATAGTCACTCAGTATCAGCATAGGCAGTCTTTGAAGGGATCTGACATTTCAAAAAAATGTATTCGGTTACATCAGCATCAGGTGCTTGGTAGCTGGTGATGATCCAAGACTGATTCATTTTTATGAAGGTCAGTCGATCGACCGAGTCGGTGGACAGATGCACCCCATGATCGGTTACAAAGCCTCCAGCAGTTCCGAAAGAACGCTGGATGCAGGACAGGCCAGTAGCTCAATTGCATACTGTGCAAGCTCTGGCCAGTGATCCATCCTCAAGACCCAGTAACCCAGAAGATTTTCGGTGGGAAAGGTGTCCAAGTCAGATCTTGCCCCTAGGTATTCCTGCACCATGTAAAACAGACGCTGACGATGGTTGCTGGAACCGATCATACCTTGGGGCTGCGGACTAAAAAATTGTCTGAACGCATCGGACAGACGGCCACCTTCTCCACCGCTCCTTCTTTGACTGACCAAAGCCTCAGCAACATGTTGTCCAGAAACAGGAGTTTGTAACCTCCCAGTCTCTGGGAACGCGTTGCACAGACCTTTCTGCAAGGCCTCCCAAAGATGTTTCATTTTCTGCTCCCTCTGCGATGGCAAGATAAGGTCCGGAGGGTTGCCAGCCAGTATTGTTCCTTCTCCTTGATACCACGAATATGAGGATCCTTCCGCAGGCTTTGCAGGATCAGGGAGGCCATGCAGCGTAGGTTTACTGAGGCATTCGGTCCGGAGTCGTCTGGGTCACTAAGGACGACATGATCCGCAGCCACCTCCTCCCAGCCACATACAAGTCCATGTGTTTCTTGGGACTGTAAATGATCCCTTAAAGACTGCTG
Organism: Aquarana catesbeiana; assembly: GCF_042186555.1. Lineage (NCBI taxonomy): Eukaryota > Metazoa > Chordata > Amphibia > Anura > Ranidae > Aquarana > Aquarana catesbeiana. Next base: position 258,826,486 of record NC_133329.1, read on the forward strand.
CTGATGCTGAGTGCCAGGCTCCACCTCCATACTGACACAATCCTCCTCCTCCTCTTCCTGTGTAATCGCCGGGCACGCAGGAACACTGTCTGGATAAAGGGGGCCTTGAGAGCTAAGGAAGTCCTCCTCTTCCTGCCTCTGTTCTGCCTCAAGTGCCCTGTCCATTATTCCACGCAGCGTGTGCTCCAACAGGTGGACAAGGGGGACAGTGTCACTGATGTATGCACTGTCACTGCTCACCATCCTCGTGGCCTCCTCAAATGGTGACAGGACAGTGCATGCATTCCTGATCATGGCCCACTGGGGTGGGGAAAAAAAACAAGCTCCCCTGACCCTGTCCTGGTGCCATAGTCGCACAGGTACTCATTGATGGCCCTCTGCTGCGTGTGCAGCCGCTGCAGTATGGCCAACGTTGAGTTCAACCTGGTGGGCATGTCACAGATTAGGCGGTTCTTGGGCAGATTAAATTCCTTTTGGAGGTCTGCCAGCCGAGCACTGGCATTCTATGACCAACGGAAATGCGCGCAGACTTTCCTAGCCTGCCTCAGGACATGCTGTAAGCCCTTGTACCTGTCCAAGAACCGCTGCACCACCAAGTTAAGGACGTGACGAGGTTGGTGCCATTGTCACAAACCATCATTCCTGCCTTAAGTTGGCGTGGCGTCAACCACCTCTGAACCTGCCCCTGCAGAGCTGACAGAACCTCTGCCCCAGTGTGGCTCCAGTCCCCCAAGCACACCAGCTCAGGCATTGCATGGTATCTTTTGGCCTGCATACTTGCGTAGCCCCTTGAACGCCTACGGAGCACCGCTGGTTCCAAGGACAAAGCACAGGAAGAGGCCATGGAGGAAGAAGAAGAGGAGAGGGTAGAGGAGAGAGGTGTGTCAGAATCATTAGTAGTGGCATTTTGGAGGCGTGGTGGTGGAACAACCTCCAACACTACTGCACCTTGTCCTGCATCCTTCCCAGCTGCCAGCAGAGTCACCCAATGCACAGTGAAACTTAGGTAACGTCCCTGTCCATGCCTGCTGGACCATGAGTCAGCGGTAATATGCACCTTACCACTGACCGCCCTGTCCAGCGAGGCATGGACATTGCCTTCCACATGCTGGTAGAGAGCCGGAATCGCCTTCCGTGAGAAAAAGTGGCGTTTGGGTACCTGCCACTGAGGAACCGCACATTTCACAAACTCACGGAAGGTCTACCAACTGAAAAGGTAGCAGTTGAAGTGCTAGCAATTTTGCCAAACTAGCATTCAACCGCTGGGCATGTGGATGGCTGGGAGTGAACTTCTTTCGGCGGTGCAGCAGCTGGGGCAGGGAAATTTGCCTGGTACAATCTGACATCGGTGTACCAAAAGCAGATTGCCCACAAGTACTTGGCTGTGACACACCTAATTCTACACCTTCATTCCTCTCAGTGCAGGTCTCAGAGGACTGAAGGTATAGTGGGGTTGGAGATCTCAGCTGATGAGGAGCAAGGAGAGGTCCTCTTTGTTCTTTGGTGTGGGTCTTTTAGATACGCTTGCCAACGAACTGCATGGCAGGTCAACATATGTCTGGTCAAGCATGTGGTTCCCAAGCGGGAGATGTTTTGGCCACGCAAAATTTGCTTGAGACATATGTTTAAAATAGCAGCGGTGCGATCTGATGCACTCGTCTCAAAAAAGGCCCACACCAAAGAACTTTTGGAATAACGTGCAGAGACAGCAGCGCCCTGCACATGCGGAGCTTTGCGGTGTGATGCAGTCAGTGTGCTGCCCTTAGGTTGGCCTCTGGAGGGCATCCTGCCTCGTTGGTGATGTGCCTCCTCCTCCTCTCTCCAATTAGGCACCCATGTTGAGTCAGTGACCTCATCATCCTCTCCCTCCTCATCACCGGAGCAATCCTGGCAGTATTCTGCAGCAGGGGGAGCATGACTGCCAGATTGCTGTCCTTCTTGGGCACCCCCTCTGTCTGTGCTCACGTTACTACCTTCATCTAGCTCAGTATCATCATCAGAGACTTCTAAACGCTGGGCATCTCAACACTGTGGTCAAACAGTTCGAGGGACTCAGGAGGACATGGTGGGGCTAGGAAAGGAGTCAATGATACCATTGAGCCGAGGGAAGAGGCCGCGTTGGCAGCTGCTTTGCCAGACAAAGTACCCTGAGTATGGGTGAGAGAGGATGAGGAGGATGAGGACGGCTTGGTCATCCACTCGAACAAGTCTTCCGCATGTTACGGCTCAACACGGCCAGCTGCTGAAAAAAAGGCCAAGCGTGTCCCACGGCCACGTGCTGATAAGGATGCACCGTCTCCACGACCAGCACTGTTGCCTCTAGACACAGAGCCTGCTTGCCCTCTTTTATTGGCTTGTGACTGTCTGCCTCTCCTTGTTGGCCTTCCAGACATACTAATGGCCTGCACTGAGATGTAGCTGCACTAAGCTGGGATATATATATATATATATATATATATATATATATATATATATATATATATATACACACTGATACTGCAGCTAGCAAAATCAGCTGCCTGCCTGTAGTATGAGAACACCACCAACCTTCTACAGGTAGCTTTAGATGAACACTTTGCAGAGGACTCACTACGCCAACATTAAAATAATGTAGCTGCCTGCAGTAGTGATAGGATCAGGAAAACACCACCAACCTTCTACAGGTAGCTTTAGCTGAACACTGTGCAGAGGTCGCACTAGACTAACGTGTAAATAATGTAGCTGCCTGCGGTAGTGATAGGATCAGGAAAACACCACCAACCTTCTACAGGTAGCTTTAGCTGAACACTGTGAAGAGGACGCACTACACTAACGTTAAAATAATGTAGCTGCCTGCGGTAGTGATAGGATCAGGAAAACACCACCAACCTTCTACAGATAGCTTTAGCTGAACACTGTGAAGAGGACGCACTACACTAACGTTAAAATAATGTAGCTGCCTGCGGTAGTGATAGGATCAGGAAAACACCACCAACCTTCTACAGGTAGCTTTAGCTGAACACTGTGCAGAGGTCGCACTAGACTAACTTGTAGCTTTAGCTGAACACTGTTCAGAGGACGCACTACACTAACTTGTAGCTTTAGCTGAACACTGTGAGGAGGACGCACTACACTAACTTGTAGCTTTAGCTGCACACTGTGCAGAGGTCGCACTACACTAACTTGTAGCTTTAGCTGAACACTGTGAGGAGGACGCACTACACTAACTTGTAGCTTTAGCTGAACACTGTGCACTACACTAACTTGTAGCTTTAGCTGAACACTGTTCAGAAGACGCACTACACTAACTTGTAGCTTAAGCTGAACTTGTTCAGAGGACGCACTACACAAACTTGTAGCTTTAGCTGAACACTGTGTAGAGGACGCACTACACTAACTTGTAGCTTTAGCTGAACACTGTGCAGAGGTCACACTACACTAACTTGTAGCTTTAGCTGAACACTGTGCAGAGGTCGCACTACACTAACTTGTAGCTTTAGCTGAACACTATGCAGAGGTCGCACTACACTAACTTGTAGCTTTAGCTGAACACTGTGAGGAGGACGCACTGAACTAACTTGTAGCTTTAGCTGAACACTGTGCAGAGGTCGCACTACACTAACTTGTAGATTTAGCTGAACACTGTGAGGAGGATGCACTACACTAACTTGTAGCTTTAGCTGAACACTGTGCACTACACTAACTTGTAGCTTTAGCTGAACTCTGTTCAGAGGACGCACTACACTAACTTGTAGCTTTAGCTGAACACTGTTCAGAGGACACACTACACAAACTTGTAGCTTTAGCTGAACACTGTGCAGAGGACGCACTACACTAACTTGTAGCTTTAGCTGAACACCGTGCAGAGGTCACACTACACTAACTTGTAGCTTTAGCTGAACACTGTGAGGAGGATGCACTACATTAACTTGTAGCTTTAGCTGAACACTGTGCAGAGGTCGCACTACATTAACTTGTAGCTTTAGTTGAACACTGTGCACTACACTAACTTGTAGCTTTAGAGGAACACTGTTCAGAGGACGCACTACACTAACTTGTAGCTTTAGCTGAACACTGTGCAGAGGATGCACTACACTAACTTGTAGCTTTAGCTGAACACTCTGCAGAGGTCACACTACACTAACTTGTAGCTTTAGCTGAACACTGTGAGGAGGACGAACTACACTAACTTGTAGCTTTAGCTGAACACTGTGCACTACACTAACTTTTAGCTTTAGATGAACACTGTTCAGAGGACGCACTACACTAACTTGTAGCTTTAGCTGAACACTGTTCAAAGGACGCACTACACTAACTTGTAGCTTTAGCTGAACACTGTGCAGAGGTCGCACTGCACTAACTTGTAGCTTTAGCTGAATACTGTGGGGAGGACGCACTACACTAACTTGTAGCTTTAGCTGAACACTGTGAGGAGAACGCACTACACTAACTTGTAGTTTTAGCTGAACACTGTGCAGAGGTCGCACTACACTAACTTGTAGCTTTAGCTGAACACTGTTCAGAAGATGCACTACACTAACTTGTAGCTTTAGCTGAACACTGTGCAGAGGTCGCACTACACTAACTTGTAGCTTTAGCTGAACACTGTTCAGAGGATGCACTACACTAACTTGTAGCTTTAGCTGAACACTGTGCAGAGGTCGCACTACACTAACTTGTAGGTTTTGCTGAACACTGTGAGGGTGACACACTACACTAACTTGTAGCTTTAGCTGAACACTGTGAGGAGGACGCACTACACTAACTTGTAGCTTTAGCTGAACACTGTGCAGAGGTCACACTAAAGTAACTTGTAGCTTTAGCTGAACACTGTGAGGAGGATGCACTACACTAACTGTAAATAGTCTAGCTGCCTGACTGTGGTACTAATGGATCAGAAGAACACCAGCAATTTTCTTCAGGTAGCTGTAAATACTGTAACAACACAAGCCTGCCTGTCAGTAGGAAGATAATAACAGGAACGGATCTAGCTAAACTGAATACAGTTCATATATATATATATATATATATATATATATATATATATATATATAAATACAACACCTGGGATGCATATATATACACAATACACTGTAAGTGCAGCTAACTCACTGACTGTCCTGCCTAATCTATCTAACTTAAATCAATTGACACTGTCTCTCTGTCTCTGTCTCTCAACGCCGGAACACACACTACACAGGGCCGCTGTGCAGGCGGCCTTATATAGTGTGGGGCATGTACTAAACCCCCTGAGCCATAATTGGTCAAAGCCACCCTGGCTTTGGCCAATTACAGCTCTCTCTACAGATGGCGCTGTGATTGGCCAAGCATGCGGGTCATAGTGCATGTTGGCCAATCATCAGCCAGCAATGCACTGCGATGCCGCAGTGAATTATGGGCCAAGACGTGCCACATGAATTTGGCACGAACGGCCCATATCGTTCGCAATTCGGCGAATGGGCGAACAGACGATGTTTGAGTCGAACATGGGTTCGACTCGAACACGAAGCTCATCCCTACTGTTGACAGAAGAAAAACAGACAGCAATGTATTTCTATGGGAAAATGGATGTAAATGGATGGTGTCACTAACCCTAACGCAGGTGGTCAGATACTATAGCTGGCTTCTGTGTTCTTCACCTATAGCAGTCCCCTTTCCCATAAGGCAAGCAGGCCTACCAGTGCTTGGTTTCCCCCAGGACTTATACAAAATGCTATAGTGACTGGTTACCATGCCAGAGCATAGTGAACTGAGCAAAGCAAACAGGTTCTTGTGGTTGGCAGACAGGCAAGATTCAGAACAGTTAGGGTCAAAATCCAAAGTCAAAAGGCAGGCAGAGTTCAGAGAATAGTCTACATCCTATCCTAGGTCATCAACAAGGTAAGCCAATCTAGCATAGCACCGTAGACCAACAGGTAGCTTGATCAGATATTACATGCATGGGACTGCAGGCTTGTCTGGCTTAAAATCAGGTTTGGTCTCTACCCAACTTGGTCACAATTAATCACCTTGCAGGTGGACAGACAGACAAGGAGATGGCCAAATCCAGGACGCTGCAATGAGGAGCAGCTGTTAAAGAACAGGAGCGTTTATACGCTCCTGACAGATGATCATTTGTTTACCTCTGTTTACATCCACATCCATTCAGGTCCCTTATTTTAAACAGAATAAGTCCTAAATGGGCATAAACATATGTAAATAGTCAAAGTCCATTTTTTCATCAGTTTTTTCATCTGATTGTGCAGTGGTTATTAGCTGCTGGAACATCCTGGCGCCCTAACAATTAGTGTCTAATCCCTGCTATCAGCAGCAAGGATGAGTCATTGGTTGTTAAGGAGCTGGCACCTGCCAGCGTCCTAACAATCTTGACTCTTCCCTGCTGTCAGCGTGGGATTCTCCACTGACAGCAGAATGTAAACATAGGAGCTAAAATGAAAAAAAAATTGGGGTCCTTTCCAATCTATACAAGGCCCTTAGGGCCACGTGTCCTCAACATATCCCCCAATGTATATCCATTGTCAATCATGCCATCCAGCGATGTAGGTCCACATCAGTCATGATGAACAGCGGCCGCTGACCCACAGGGAAAAAAAATCAACTTAACCTGACCGCTCCTGTTGCTTGCTGACGCTGAATGACAGCCCTGCTTCCCCCTGCTGCTGAAGTAAACAAAGGGGTGGGGTCACCCAGTGACATCACTGGGTGACCCAGGCCTTGTGACATCATTGATCATATATGGATATGTCCCTATATGGTAAATTACAGTATCTCACAAAAGTAAGTACACCACTCACATTTTTGTAAACATTTTATTATCTTTTCATGTAACAGCACTGAAGAAATGACACTGCTACAATGTAAATTAATGAGTGTACAGCTTGTATAACAGTGTATATTTGCTGTTATAACCCAACACGCAGCCATTAATGTCTAAACCGCTGGCAACAAAAGTGAGTACACGCCTAAGTCAAAATGTCCAAATTGGGCCAAATTAACTATTTTCCCTCCCCGGTGTCATGTGACTTGTTAGTGTTACAAGGTCTCAGGTGTGAATGGGGAGCAGGTGTGTTAAATTTGGTGTTATCACTCTCACTCTCTCATACTGGTCACTGGAAGTTCAACATGGCACCTCATGGCAAAAAAATCTCTGTTGATCTGAAAAAAAGAATTGTTGCTTTACATAAAGATGGCCTAGGCTATAATTACATTTCCAAGACCCTGAAACTGAGCTGCAGCACGGTGGCCAAGACCATACAGTGGTTTTTTTTAAGTTTTCTTTATTGCTTTTTTACATAACAAATAAACACAAGACCCAGTGGGCCACACACAAAAAGAACTATTTACATCCTTCAGCACTGACTCTCTCCTCCTCCTTCCAGACCTTCACTCAGTGACAGGATCAGAACAATGATAATAAGGCCACCTTTCCGTAATAGCAATCAATAATACATTTCAATATGTCAAATAGTTACATACATGTTGAATCTCACAGCAGGTGCATTCCATTATGTGCCACTTAATCTGCCACCATAGTTTTGCTATTCATCCAACTTCCCCACACTTTGTCAAATTTCTGTGGTATGCCCCTGCTAATATATGTAGCCTTGTAAAAAAGGTGCAGCTCTATTTACCACACCCTTCCATGCTGATACAGATGGAGGATTAGGCTTTTTCCATGATAACACTATCATTTTCCTAGTGTAATAGATTAGTATCGTCAGTAAAGTACGCGTTACTCTCTTTGGGGCTAGATTGTCTACCAAACCCAAAAGACACACCTCTATCGTGGGCTGTATATTAATAGCTGTTACTTCTGCTATACACTCTGTGACCCCCTTCCAAAAAGCTTGGATGCTTGAGCAATTCCAAAAGATATGCATGAAATCTGCAGTGAGGGAACTGCACCAACAGCAACTGGGTGACCGGGTAGGGAACATTTTAGCCAATCTAGCTGGAGTAAGATAGATACCATGTAGGAATTTAAATTGGATGAGTTGGTCCCTAGCAGAGACCAATCTAGCAAAATGAATGTCCCATATATCATCCCAGTCATCCCCGTCCATCTGGGGGAACACCTCGCCCCATGCCGCCCTACACTTTGCAAGGAGGTCTCCTCCCCCACCGAACATTTGTTTATATATTGTAGACAGGGGCTTGTCCAAAGTGTCCTCCCTCAACAGAGACTCCAAATCACTCATTTTCAGGGTAATACCAATATCCCCAAATTGGGCATTGTATGCATGTCTGAGCTGAAGATAACGGAACAAGTGAGTGTTGGGAAGATTAAACTTAGTTTTCAGGTCGTCAAAATGCAGAAGTTTCCCACCACCCACTATATCCTTCAGCGTCTTGATACCAAATTTAGTCCAGATGATTGGATCAGGGTACTCACAGAAGTGCATTAATTTAGGATTCTTCCAAAGTGGTGTGTAAGGAGAAATACCAGAAGTGCTACCCAACTTGGTCACTGCTACCCATGCCCTACTGGTTGCACGCATGGATATCGTGAGCCCATATGGAGCCCTGACCCCCCCGAAACGGGATGTGTGCCAGCGCCTCATACGAACCAACAACAGCCGCCTCTAGAGTATTGGCAGTGTCATCCTCAGGTAGAGTAAACCACCTGTGTATAAATACTAGCTGACCCGCTAAGAAATATCTGTGAAAATCCGGGACCGCTAGACCCCCTTGTTTCCACAGCAGTTGTAACACCCGGAGTTTAATTCGGGGGTTTCACCCCTGCCACAGGAAATTCGTTATAAGTTGATCTATTCTTTTGAATATATATCTCGGTATCCATACAGGAGAATTCTGAAATATATAAAAACAGAGGTAGAAATTTCATTTTTACTAAATTCACCCTACCTATGAGTGTGAGAGGTAGAGTCTGCTATGCCTGCAATCTGGATTTTAGTTTAGTCAAAAGTGGATCGACATTCAAAGCAATAAAATCTGATACGGAGTTGGAGATATGTAACCCCAGATATTTGATCACCTCTACCTTCTGCAAGGGACAATTTACAGGAATCTCACATGTGGGGGATGGCGTCTTGAGTGGGATTTTACACAGTTGACTTTCAGACCCCAAAAACGAGCAAATGAATTAAGAATGTCTAAAGCTGCCGACAGGGAATTCTTGGAGTCTTGCAAAAAAAGAACCATATCGTCCGCATATAGTGCCGTTTTTTCGGTCAAGCTACCCACCGTTATCCCTTGTACCTCCTCAGAGGCTCGCAAGGCCGCCACCAAGAGTTCAATCATAATAGAGAAAAGACCCGGCGATAAGGGGTATTCCTGGCGAGTGCCCCTATGCACTGGAAAAAAAATCCGATAACATATTGTTTAGCTTTATGGCTGCTGTATTGCAATGATATAGAATGTTGATCCACTTCCGGAACTGAGGACCAAACCCGAATACCTCAAGTACCACCCTCATGTAATTCCAGTCTATGGAATCAAAGGCCTTCTCTAAATCAAGAAAGACCAGTATCCCACCGCTAGAAGTATCTGGGCCCAACTGAGTGTGGGTGAATACCCTGCGCAGATTAATATCCGTGGCCTTTTTTGGCATAAAACCTGTCTGGTCGCGTGAAATAACATGTTGTAGGACTGACATAAGTCTAGTAGCTAACAGTTTGGTCAGTATATTGAAGTCTATATTTAATAATGAGATGGGCCTATAAGACGAACACTGCAGTGGGTTTTTATCTGGCTTAGCCAATAACACAATATGAGTCTTGTAAAAGGAGAGGGGGAGGCTTCCTGTTTGAAAACAGTCAGCGTATAATTGCAGTAGTCTGGGTGCCAGGGTTTCTGAGTATTGGTGGTACCACTCAATTGGTAGACCATCGGGTCCAGGAGCCTTACCACTAGGGAATGATCCTATTGCCGACACCACCTCCTCCTCCCTGAATGCAGCATCCAGAAAACCACTAGCCTCCTCTGGCAGTTTGGGTAACTGCAAGGACCCCAATGTGTCCCTGAGGTCAGCAGTGTCATAGGAATCTATAGGAGAGTACAGAGACCTATAGAAGGATACAAACTCCCGTACTACATCCTCCCTGTCTCTTAGCAGCTGTCCGGACGGGGACAGTATGCAGGGAACCACTGTTGGGAATGTGTCCCCTGCCATCAGGAGAGCCAAGAGTTTGCCATTTGTATCTCCTTTTTCAAACAGACACGCCGCACTCCTTTGCAGCTGACAAGTAGTCACATCCCGATAGTGGAGGGATATATTCCTTCTTGCGAACTGCAATTGAGCCAACGCGTCAGGAGAAGGTGAGTTTGCATGTGCCTTAGCGCATTCTTGTACTTTATCCTGAAGTTGATTTTCTACACTATTCTGCTCCATTCTCTGGGCTTTTATGGCTGACACCCCCCTAGTGGCGGCCTTGAAGGCCTCCCATTCAGTGTGTACCATTGCTGATCCTTCGTTAATCTGCCAAAATGTATCCATATGTGGTTTTAGCATCTCCTCCACAGTGGGTTCCCCCACCCATCTAGGAGACAGACGCCAGATTCTCCTTGAACTCTGGGAGCCTAGTTGCAAGTTAATCTGGAGTGGGGTGTGGTCCGACACACCCCCCGACAGGTAGGAAGCCCCAGCTACCAGAGGCAATAATGCCCCATTAGCAAACACCAGGTCTATTCTGGAGGACGAAGCATGTACTGAGGACAGATACGAATAGCCTCTGTCCGTGGGATGCTTCCACCACCAGATCTCAGTGAGACCCGCAGCTTCCTCCCAGTGTGACAAATCATGGTTTGGAGCCCTGCGTGGGTTGGATGTGTCTAGTGTATAGTTGAGAAAATTTTTGAAATCTCCAGCCACCAATAGCTGGAATGGAGCATGGGGCTCCAATTTCTCCAACACCTCATACAGGATGGTCCCTGTAAAAGGAGGGGGAATATATATATTTACCAGGGCCAACCCGCGTGAGTAGACTTCAATTATTACCACTAAGTATCTTCCCCCAGGATCTATAATTACTGTTTCTATAGAGCAAGGTAAGGACATGTGCAACAAAATAGACACACCCCTCGCATAAGATGAAAAAGTGGCATGTATGGCTCTGTGCATCCAGGGACGTTTCATGGCCAGGATTTTATTACCTAATAAACTAGTTTCCTGTAATAACATTATGTGGGGATGCTGGGCCTGTAAGAAGTTCAACACCAACGCTCTCTTGTATTTTGAATTCAAGCCCCTGACATTGCAGGAGATGATTCTAATAGTCAAGGACATGACTGCAATTCAGAAATTCACCACAAGATGGGGGCCCAGGAGCACAAGTGAGGTCCAGAGTCACACAGGGCCATACAGCATGCCAAAGATTAACATTTACCCATGTGGGCTAGGGTGGGGTCTTTGTTTTTTTTTCTGTTTTCCCTACCCCCCCATTTTTTTCAAGCTGGCAAGACAGGGAATTGTTAAGATGGGACTGTTCAGGAGTGTATGCTTTATTCATGTTCTTTCTTATGTTCTGTATGGGTTTATATGCTCCACCTTTTTTGTGGTCGATTGTTTGTGGTGTCATTCTCGGTGCTATACACATCACTTTGTGGTGTATCCTGTTTCTGAGTGTCCACCAGTCTACCAACCGTGTAGCACCGAGAATGACACCACAAAAAATCGACCACAAAAAAGGTGGAGCATATAAACCCATACAGAACATAAGAAAGAACATGAATAAAGCATACACTCCTGAACAGTCCCGTCTTAACAATTCCCTGTCTTGCCAGCTTGAAAAAAATGGGGGGGGTAGGGAAAACAGAAAAAAAAAACACAGACCCCACCCTAGCCAGCAGACTTTATCCCCAAAACCAAAAAACAATGAAAAATGTAAAGTCGTCTTGTGGAGTTATTCCATATGCCCCTTGGGGAGGAAAAAAAACAAAGAAGTCAAAAGGGTGAGCACTAGCGCTACACGCCTTCTGTGAGTACTCTTTTTGTAAAGAGAGCTTCCGGATTCATGCATATTGTAGCCATGAGGCACTAAGCAGCTGCACATGCACTGCAATACCTTGAAGAGAATGTTTGCGCAGTGAAAGCAAGTTCTGTACATATGCTTCCCTTGATAAGGCACACCGCTAGTAAATCTGTTGGGAAGGGTAACTTGGGAAAGGATTATAGACAAAGCATATGTACCTGCAAGTGTGTAATCAGTCTTTACTCCATCTGATTGTGGTATGGCAGCCCAAAAAATATGTGTCTCCAGCAACAAGAAAGGAGGGAGAGAGTGACGAAGCTGCTCAAACAGAATGTCTCACGAAATACATGATGATTAGCTTTAACCTAATGTATCCAGCCAATCTGAGACATTCGAGGGGACCTCAAAAAATTTCACAGATCCCCGATGTTCAACATGGAGCTTACTGGGGTACAGCATACTATACGTGAATCCCTCTTCCGAACCTCCATGAAGGTGCGACAACGTCTCTGCAGCTCTGGGGAAAAATCTGGAAAGAAATGCAGGGTGGTGTTCTCAAACCGGAGCTGTGGTTTCTTCCGGGCTTCGGCAAGGATGAGATCTCTATCCCGGTAATTTGGAAACCACACAAGGAATGGTCTGGGCAAGATGACTTGCGGTCTTGGGCCTGTGGGGACCCTATGAGCGCGCTCAACAATGTATGCTGAGAAGACTTGTTGTAAATTGAGGATTTCTTTAAAGAAATTTTCGGCAAAGCTGGCTGGGTGTGAGTACTCCGGAAGGCCTACCACACGCACATTATTGCGATGCGGTCTATTTTCGGCGTCTTCAGACCGCGCCATCAGGGTTTTAACTGTGCGTTGTAGGTCAGCGACATTCTGGGAGGTGGTAGCCGTAGTATCCTCTATATCCGAGATACGATTTTCGACCGCAGTGACACGGCCTCTAAACTTGTCTATTTCTTGTCGGATGAGACCACACTTCATGGCTAGTGTATCTATCCTCCCCATGACCATGGTTTTACTCTCCTCAATGGCTGCCAGGATGGCCGTAGTGGAGTCAGTAACCGTTAATTGCTCCACACCTGAGGGCTGCTGAGGGTCTCCTTCGTTTTGCTCCATGTCTCTTAGAAGCTGCAGGGCTGTTTGTATGGCCGCGGCTCGCTCCGCTCCAGAGGGTAAAGTGGCCGCCGCACATGTCACTGCCGGGGAGCTCTGTGTCCTGGGTGGTTGCTGTTTCTTCACTGATCGTCTTCTGGATGGCATCTAGGGATGCAGGAGGTGTCCCTGATCACTATGCAGCTAACTGCTGGCTATGATGTCACTCAGCACAGGAGGTATGGACAGGGAGCCAGGATGGAGGTAGGAGGATGTGGAGGACACTACCCTGGGGGCTCCACCGTCAGCCCACACAGGCAGTCTCTGGGCCCTGAAAGGATCCTAGCAGAATAGGGAGGCAGCTGAGGACCGCAGCATCCGTGCCCTGGATTACAGGCCGGGCCGGCCGCGGCACCCCCCCCCCCGTGGGCCGGTGGCACAGGAAAGTCCGGTGAGTGGCAGGCTTCACTAGGCCGCACAGCAGGATGGAGGCCAGGAAGATGGCGGCTGGGCCGGCTTCTCTCTTGCTGATCTCGGGCGAATCCTGCCCATTATGAACACCGGCTGCTGCAGGTTATGCAGAGGGACAAGCAGGCAGGTGAATTTGTGTTGCTTGGCTGCTTATATGGACAGATGGCTCAGGATTACAATCAGGATTCCTGGAGCTCCTCTCTCACATGTCTGCCCCTGTTCACATCCGGACACGCCCCCGACCATACAGCGGTTTACCAGGACAGGTTCCACTCAGAACAGGCCTCACCATGGTCGACCAAGGAAGTTGAGAGCACATGCTCAGCATCGTATCCAGAGGTTGTCTTTGGGAAATAGACATATAAGTGCTGCCAGCATTGGTGCAAAGGTTGAAGGGGTGGGGGATCAGCCTGTCAGTGCTCAGACCAAACGCCTCACACTGCATTAAATTGGTATGCATGGCTGTCGTCCCAGAAGGAATCCTCTTCTAAAGATGATGCACCAGAAAGCCCGCAAACAGTTTGTTGAAGACAAGCAGACTAAGGACACGGATTACTGGAACCATGTCTTGTGGTCTGATGAGACCAAGATAAACTTATTTGGTTCAGATGGCGTTAAGTGTGTGTGGTGGCAACCAGGTAAGGAGTACAAAGACAAGTGTGTGTTGCCTACAGTCAAGCATGGTGGTGGGAGTGTCCTGATCTGGGGCTGCATGAGTGCTACCGGCACTGGGGAGCTATAGTTCATTGAGGGAACCATGAATGCCAACATGTACTGTGACATACTGAAGCAGAGCATGATCCCCTCCTTTCGGAGACTGGACCACAGGGCAGTATGCCAACATGATAAGGACCCCAAACACACCTCCAAGATGGTCACTGCCTTGCTAAAGAAGCTGAGGGTAAAGGTGATGGACTAGCCAAGCATTTATCCAGACCTAAACCCTATTAAACATCGGTGGGGCATCCTCAAACAGAAGGCACAGGAGGGCAAGGTCTCTAACATCCACCATCTCCGTGATGTTGTCATGGAGGAGTGGAAGAGGACTCCAGTGGCAACCTGTGAAGCTCTGGTGAACTCCATGTCCAAGAGGGTTAAGGCAGTGCTGGAAAATAATGGTGGCCACACAAAATATTGACACTTTGGGACCAATTTGAACATTTTCTCTTAGGGCTGTACTCACTTTTTGTTGCCAGCGGTTTAGACATTAATGGCTGTGTGTTGAGTTATTTTGAGGGGGCAGCAAAGTTACACTGTTATGCAAGCTGTACACTCACTACTTTACATTGTAGAAAAGTGTAATTTCTTCACTGTTGTCGCATGAAAAGATATAATAAAATATTTACAAAAATGTGAGGGGTGTACTCACTTTTATGAGATACTGTACATTGTATGGAGCGGTGCCACCTGGTCATGTCATTGGTGACCCCGCCTTTTTGTTAACTTTAGCAGCAGAGGAAGTGGAGCTGTCATTTGGCATTGGCAAGTGATGGGAGCAATTGGGTTCTGCGCTTTTTTTGTGTGGGTTGGTGGCCATTGTTTATAGTGATTGATGAGGACCTACATCACTGGACACTGTGATTGATGATGGATCTATATCAGGGGCCTTATTTTTTTATTTAAATAAAGGACCTGTCAAAAACCACATTGTGTGTTAATTTTTGTGAAGGAGTCAGGGTACCATGTACCCCAACTCCTTCACATTGGGGGTGTCCACAATATCCATACCAGACCCTTAGCAGAGCACGCAACCTGGCAGGCCACAGGAAAAGAGGCAGACAAGAGAGCGCCCCCCCTCCTGAACTGTACTCGGCCACATGCCCTCAACATGGGGAGGGTGCTTGTCCCCATGTTGATGGGGACACGGACCTCTTCTCCACAACCCTTGCCCAGTGGTTGTGGGGGTCTATGGACGGGGACTTATCGGAATCTGGCCCCCAGATCCTGGCCCCCCCATGTGAATGGGTATAGGGTACATTGTACCCCTACTCATTCACCAAAAAAAGTGTCAAAAAAGTAAAAATGACAGGAGAAAAATGGAAATGATAAGAATTGAACAATGTGCTAGCCTGCCAATATCCTACATAACATTATAGAGAAAAAAATGCAAAGAAATGCACTAAAGGGACACCCCATTGGACTTTAAAGGGCAGGGGGGAGTAAATGGAGAGTAGATAGGTGTAAAAAAGCATGAGGGTGCCAACTTTATTGGTATACAAAAGTAGAAAAATTGTTTCAAAACTAGAAATAATTCACTTAAACAATACAAACAGTGTACCAATGATAAACATCATATCATTGTCTTATTCATAACACAAATATATATATGTATAGCAATGTAAAGATAGTATTGTAACAGAAGCATCAAATTGTAGTTTAACCACTTCAATACCAGGCACTTAGACACCTTCCCGCCCAGCCCAATTTTCACCTTTCAGCGCTGTTGCAATTTGAATGACAATTGCGCGATCATGCTACACTGTACCCAAACAAATTTTTTTTATCCTTTTGTTCCCACAAATAGAGCTTTCTTTTGGTGGTATTTGATCACCTCTGCGGTTTTTATTTTTTGTGCAACAAATAAAAAAAGACCGAAAATTTCGAAAAAAAACAAGTTTTTCTTTGTTTCTGTTAAATTTTTTTGTAAATAAGTACGCTTTCTCCTTCAATAATGGGCACTGATACGGCTGCACTGATGGGCACTGATACGGCGGCACTGATGGGCACCGATGAGGTGGCACCAATGAGGTGGCACTGATGAGGTGGCACTAACGGGCACTGATGATGGGCACTGATAGGTGGCACTGATGGGCACTGATAGGTGGCACTGGTATGCGGCACTGATGGGCACTCATAGGTGGCACCGATGGGCACACATAGGCGGCACTGATGGGCACTCGTAGGTGGCATTGACTGATATATATGGGTGGCACTGATGGGTACTTATGTGTGGCACTGATGTGTGGCACTGATGGGCACTGATAGGTGGGCACTGATGGGTACAGATGGGCACAGATGGGCACAGATGGGCACTGACAGGTGGCACCGATGGGCAATGACAGTTGGCACAGATGGGCAATGACAGGTGGCACTGAAAAAAGCATTGCTGGGCAGATCTGGGCATTGCTGGGCAGATCATGGATATAATAGTGCCAATCAGTGCCCATTTGTGGGCACTGATTGGCACAGATTGGGCACATGTGGATGGCCATGGGGTACATACCTGGCCATCCACGTTGCCCCTTCCCTGGTGGTCCTAGTGGCATCCCTGGTAGTCCAGTGGGGTGATCTGAGGGGGGGCTGCGCTGATAAACAATCAGCGCAGACCCCCCCTGCCAGGAGAGCCGCCGATAGGCTCTCCTCTACTTGCGTCTGTCAGACGCGAGTGAGGAAGAGCCGATCAACGGCTCTTCCTATTGACAGCGCGATCAGCCGTGATTGGACACGGCTGATCACGTGGTAAAGAGCCTCCGCTGGAGGCTTTTTACCAAGATCAGTGTAGCGGTGTGTCAGACTGACACACCGCTCCACCGATCGCCGCGATGCGCGCCCCCGGGGGCGCGCTGTGGCATGTTATCCTGCTGGATGTCATATGACGTCCAGTCAGGATAACACAACCACTTCCCGGACGTCAATCCGCTATAGGGCGGGCGGGAAGTGGTTAAAGCCCATTATATTTGCTACTTTGCAATATGATATAACAGGCTTTAAACTACAATTTGTTGCTTCTGTTACAATACTATGTTTACATTGCTATACATATATATATTTGTGTTACAGATAAGACAAAAATACACCCAATTATAAATCTCCCCTGAAGAAGGAAAAATACACTCCAATGCGATTTTCCGAAACATGTTGGGACAAAGGCTGTACAATTCAAATTGAGCTCAACTCATCCTGAGCAGTGTTTTGGATTACCAGCTTTGGGTGGTATATATTGTATAATTTATGATGTTTATCATTGGTACACTGTTTGTATTGTTTAAGTGAATTATTTCTATTAAAACAATTTTTCTACTTTAGTATACCAATAAAGTTGGCACCCTCGTGCTTTTTTACACCTATCTACTCTCCATTTACTCCCTCCTGCCCTTTAAAGTCCAAGGGGGCGTCCCTTTAGTGTATTTCTTTGGATTTTTTTCTCTATAAAAATGACAGGAGACAGTTTTGGACACGTCCTTTATTAATTTTTTTTTTTAAAGTGTCCCGCGATGTCAATTCATCTTCAGTCACAGCGTCCGACGTTCAAGAGAAAAAAAAGTGACCTGCCCCTTCTGATGTCATGTGACATCATGTGACATCAGAGGGGGGTGGGGTCACCAGTTTACAGCACCGGGCGGCCCTGCCCTTGCATATATAACAGCTGTTAAAGGAAAGATGGCAGTCGCGGGGACGCCTCCCATGAAGGCGGAGTTTTTCCAGGTTTTTTTTTCTTGGGAACATCGGACACTGTGATTGAACATGAATGGACATTGCGGGGCATTTTTTTTATTATTTAATAAAGGTCATTTTTACTTTTTTAACACTTTTTTTGGTGAATGAGTAGGGGTACAATGTACACTATACCCATTCACATAGGGTGGGGGCTGGGATTTGGGGGTCCCCTTGTTAAAGGGGGCTTTCAGATTCCGATAAGCCCCATGCCCGCAGACCCCCACAGCCACCGGGCAAGGGTTGTGAGGAATAGGCCCGTGTCTCCATCAACATGGGGACAAGGTGTTTTGAGGGGGACCCCAAAGCACCATCCCCATGTTGAAGGCATGTGGTCTGGTATGGTTCAGGAGGGGGGGCACTCTCTCGTTCCCCCTCCTTTTCCTGCGGCCTGCCAGAATGCGTGCTTGGATAAGGGTCTGGTATGAATTTTGGGGGGACGCCATTTTTTTTATTTTGGTGCAGGGCTCCCCTTAAAATCCATACCGGTATGGATTTTTGGGGGACCCCCACACCATTTTTTTTTACATTTTGGCACGGGGTTCCCCTTAATATTCATACCAGACCCGAAGGGCCTGGTATGGACTTTGGGGGGGAACCCCACTCCATTTTTTTTACATTTTGGCGCCTTTTTTTCAATGATTTTTATGTATGTTTCCGGGATCCGACAATACATTACAGCCGCAAGCAGTTTTAAATTAAATTTTTTCCTTTAGAAATTACATTTTGCTGTAGCATAGTAAAACACATCACAATGATGCACTACTTTACAGGCAGAGTAAGGAGACCCCCCAGGCACAATATTTAAAGGAATATTTCATTTTTATTGTTTCACTTTAAGCATTATTAAAATCACTGCTCCTAAAAAAATGTCCCCTGGGGTGGGTTCCTTGTCCGAAATGGCTGTGGGGATTGCTTTAGACTGACAGCAGATCTGACGATGCAGTCAGTTTACTCCTGGGTGTTAATAAAAGAAGAAAATAAACCGTGCTGTCTCTTTAAATAATGTATAGTAACAGCCAGCACAACAAAGGATCAGTTTGTAAAGTTAATAGACTATGTATATAATAAAGTGCAGCGCTATAGTGATATCAGTGAGATGAACCTCAACTAAACAACCATATACTTAGTACAAAAACTTCCTAATTACATAGAAAGTCATATAAAGCTATGTTTTGTGGTAAATAATCTCAATATTTTGCATAAACAATAAAAAGAGGTTGGTGCATAATAAAACAGAGTTGTGAAACAAAATTTAGATGAAAACTATATAAGGTAAATGTGTATCCATAAGTGCATATAAAAGTCCATGAATCGTTGATCACTATAGCGCTGCACTTTATTATATACATACTCCTAGGTGTTGGAGGAATGGTTCAGTTTAGTAAGTGGACTAGGCAGTGTAGTCTCTGAGGAGGATAAAAAATTGCTGGTACTTTATTTTATAGGATGCAGTGTTATGGACCGGGTAAGGACTTGGACTTCCAAGAACTGTAAGCTAGCTAGATTTTGTTTAGGCTGTTGGGTCCTATGGATCATACCAAGCATTTCTTGATTAGGCAAGCCATGCGGGTTTATAGCAGAGGTTGGCGACCCTTGGATAGACGCTGGCCGGTGTCGTATGCTTTCTGTGTTCCTTACTACAGGTGCTACTTTCCATATGTTTATGGTTGTAAGTGATGTTATTCAAGTAGCATTTTTGTTAGCTTTTTTTTGGTACCTTGCATATTGGCAAGCTTTTTAGTGCCACCAAATGGGGTGCAGATGGTTTGCAGTACAGAGATGTTAATAGTTTCAATGCATTGGTTGTTTTTTGAATTAGGCGTATCTAAGACAGATCAACTGGGTCATGGGTTGAGAGTGGATTTTTTTGGGGTTCCCAGCTCTGAAGCTTGTCTTGTTCCCAATTGTTTTCAATACAACCCCTCCTGATGTGTGTGGATGGGTCAGCATTGTCATGATATCAGTTTATTTTTGTTTTGCAGAAATGCTTGTCATCTTTTGGTTTTTATGCTTTGTGCTTCTTGAGTTTTCTGTGTAATTGACAGCAGTTATTACGTTTGCTCTTGTGTTTGCTTGTTTACAGGCCCCCTGTTTGATTTTGAAGGTACTACTACGTCATTTGGGGCACTAGGAGTGTGGATGTACGGAAAAACAGACGACAGCTAGGCATCTCCCTAGATCTGGATACAGTGACATGGATTAGAATGCCTGTCATGTTGTGGAGTCATCTCAGAATCAACATTACTAAGTGCAAATATGATAATAGTGAAGTGGAAAGTCCTTAATAGCATCAAAAAATTTATTAAAAGCATCCATGGGCTAGGCAAATACAAATAAAAAAATATATAAAATTCCTCCTATGTGAGCAACCACACTGTGCAGTGGAGGTTATTGGAACAACAAGACTCTCACTGGAGTCAGCGTGTATTCCATCTGTACGTGACGTAGCACAACATGCGTTCCAGACTTACGCGTTTTTATCTTCAGCGTGACGTCTTCAGATGGCGTTTTTGATCCCTCTCGTCATAAGACAGGGGGATCAACAATGTTCGGTGAGTGCAGAACTATACTTTATCTTCACATGGTGTTTACTCCTTTGGGGCCATAGTGGAACCTTACTTTGATTCACACAGGAGGAATTCCTTATTTTGGATGCTATTAAGGACTTTCCTTTGGGACTTTGCAATTCACTATTATCATATTTGCACTTAGTAATGTTGATTCTGAGATGTTGATTAACCTGATGATGTTTCGCATGTAGTTAAGTACGTTTTTGTGCACATACACATTTAATTACATTTTTAGGATATGACAGTTTGTACAAGGGGTATTTTTGGTGTATCACTATATTATTTTATACCTGACATCTTATATATTCAGCATACGCTGTTTGTATATAGAGTCCTTTCTCTTGTGCACCATTCACTATTACTTTAACCCTAGGGTCTGAAACAGCAGCTGCACTCACTTACTCACATAATTTTGGTGACACAATTTTTTACACTTGGCGCGAGTGTATTATGTATACCATATTGTGGAGTCGAGTGGTGGCTGAGGTGAACTGCTTTGTGTGCCTTGATCAGGCCCCTGATATCTTGCTTATACACGCTGGGGATAATGATCTGGGTCTGAGATCGATAAGGGAGCTCATCAGGGATTTTAAATTTAGATATAGATTTTTTGTGCCTCCGTTCCTCTTTCCCAGATATAATTATTGTGTGATCTGATATTGTGGCATGCACTCATTGGAGGATGGCATGCTCGGTTGATAGTAGAAATAGAAAAAATACCACACTACCAAATCCCTACCAGCAGCAGCTAAATTGTGAGATATACACAAAAAACGACAATAAAAAGAGCTTCTCTGTGCTCAGCGTCAAATTGGAAGTATGGCAGGTATACAGACCATACACCAACTGCAGGCTCAGGATGGTTTTCTTTCATCCCCATGATCCTGAGCCTGCAGTTAGTGTATGGTCCTTGTATGTGTTTTATTAGGGGTAAAAATTGTATATTAGTAGAGACCCATCTTGGATATAGCTCCCATTACTCTGGTTGTATCTGAAATTATTGGTTGTCTTCAAACCAGTGTTTTGCAGCTGGAGGACAATTTTTTGGTTTTATGTCAGTTCTTTAAATAGAGATGCCTACAAGGGCCTTGGGGCTCCATTCATACTGTACTGAATGTTAAAATGTTATTTACATCATTTGTTAATAAAGGGCTGCTATGGCCATTAAATAAATGTGTGTCACGTGTGGTTACTTGGGCAAGCGTAAATGGTGGCGTGGTGGTCAGACAGTATTGGAGTCAAATCAACTTTTATATTTTAGTCAAGTAAGGCCCAGAGTAAGAAAAGGGAAAGCCTGGATGCCGGGCTGTTATGACTGGGTTAAAATGAGTTTGGCATAGGAGGGGTGTTTTGGTAGGTTAAATGTAAATAGGATTCAAGGGGTACTTACCAGATTGGTGGGTAGGGCAGTAGCAGGTGGGGTTTCAGGGGACGGTCAGTAGGAGGGTTTTCAAAAGTCTTTGGTTGGAGGGGAGATTGTGTTGGGAAAACTTCCAACCCTCCCTTCTTTATTTACAATATTGTTGTTTTCTGCCAAGTCAGTTACGGGTCTTTATGTGGTTATGTCATAGCAGCTGTTGGGGTACAAGGTCCTTGTATGTTACATACATAGTTACATAGTTGGTAAGGTTGAATAAAGACACCAGTCCATCCAGTTCAACCTGAGTGAGTGTGGGTGCGTGTCTACAATTGTCCCTATCCCTGTACATTGTGTCTCATTAAGATGCTTCTCTATTATTATTATTTTTATCTAAGGTACCCATATAACACCGTCAATTTACACAGCCCTCCACACATACATCACACACTCACATCGGTCCCTACCCTCAAGGAGCCCACAATCCAAGGTCCCCAACTCACACCCATATACCAAGGCCAATTTCGGACAGAAGCCAATTAACCTACCAGCATGTCTATGTTTTTTATTATGGGTGAAAAATGTATATTGATAGGGACCTGTCCTGGATACAGCTTCCTTTATGAGATGCCTACAAGGACCTTGGGGCTCCATTCATACTGTATTGAATGTTAATATGTTATTTAAATAAATTGTCAATAATGGGCTGCTATGGCCATTAAACTCTAACATGTGTCATTGGTGGTTACTTGGGCAAGGATAAATGGTGGAGTGGTGCTTAGACAGTATTGGAGTCAAATCATCTATTACACCCTAGTCAAGCTGTTATTGATGATTTTTGACAAATTTCAATATTTTGCTGGGACCCATAGTACTTTTAATAAGCATGTTTTTCACTATGTATGTGCCACCTAGACCCTAAGTGGAAGACAAAAGACACAACTTATAACTTGCAAGAAATAACAAACAGGGATAGAAGTAAATAAGGGAGAATTATATTGGCATAGAAATATACTCAATGATTTCTTGGATAATTAGTCAGGAATCTGTGAGAAGCTAGCTGTTATCTGATGCTGTCCACCCAGCCAGCGCTTACCTGCAGTGATTGCTGCTGGATGTACTTTGTAATCTAATTGGAGCTGAGAAGCTGTATCCCTTAATGGCAACTTGAAATAGATATAGGGACAACTTGAAAAATTCTGTTGACCAATAGTGTATATGGGCTTAGTTATTGGTTGGTAATGGTGCCATATAAGGATGAAAGGTTTCCACAGTCTAATAAAAAGATATGAATTATTAACAGGATTGTTCCCTGATAAAATACATGCTTACTTTGGGTTTTTTAAGAACTGTATTGTAGAACAGTTGGTTGTTCTTTAATTGTGCAGATAGCTTTGTGCATATATATTACCTCTCTTATCTTTCGCATCACTTTCTTCCCTATACTTTGTTCAAGATCCAAACTTAGGAGAGAATGTTAATGGTCAAGTGGGACTTTACAAATATGGATGCTTGAGCGGCAATTTTAAAATAACATCTAAGTGCTTGTACTTTTTGCACTTGATTTCACATTTATTACCAAGGATTTTTGCACAAGCACTTTATATTTATTTATAATTTTCACAACTATTTTTTCTAATGGATTTATTTGTTCACAAGCATTTATTTATATTGTTATTCACATTTGCATCATAAGTTGAGGAATCGTTTGGTGCTCTTGCAACGTTTGCACATCTATTTACTTCAGGAATTTTGATTGATATCTGTTCACTTTGTTATTTGCGTAAGCACCATATTTATTTATTTGATATACAGTATATGGTTAGAATACATAGATAGATAGAATAGATAGTTTCTCTGATTTCTTGTGCAAAATTCTTCAAGTGGGGCCCTAGATCGTTACCAGGTTATCTGCACACTGGGTTTTTCACCTGCCAAAAAAATGGTCCTTTTTAGGTATGGGGAAGCATGTAACTCTCCCCTTTTCCTACGACTATGCAGATCTGGATGATTGTAAAAATAGTGTAGCGCTATGTGTATATATAATTCATAATTATAACGAATGTGAACAGTGGATCAGTTTGTCCTTTGCGGGACAAGACCAGTATTGAAACAACACTAAGTGATACAAAATAGGCATATAAAAGTGACTACAATAAAAGGGTAGTATAAATCTGTATTATAAACACAAATATTAGGTATACAAAAACGTATATATGTGATAAATCAAATAATAGAGTCCATTTACTGTCTAGGTCAATAATGACTAGTGGAACAGAAAACCACCACCAAAGGTCTATAAGGAAAAAATTGAAAAATAAAAAATTTAAAAAAATAAGAGATGAAATATAAAAGTTCCCAGGGTTTCCTCCTCACTTTTATATGCCTATTTTGTATCACTTAGTGTTGTTTCAATACTGGTCTTGTCCCGCAAAGGACGAACTGATCCACTGTTCACATTCGTTATAATTATGAATTATATATACACATAGCGCTACACTATTTTTACTATTATTTGTTTTCCCTATGTCTAGAGGTGTGTTAGCTGCCAACTGTATATTATAATTACCTCCTGCTTTATTAGCGTCTGGCGCAGCGCTGTACTCATTCCCCTTTTAGATCTGGATGATTGACTGGCCAATCTCTGGTCCAAGTGCTGTCATTTTGTAGAGGGTCCTTAGCTCAATTTAAGCTCTGATTTAGAACTCACACAGGACTTCTTGGGGCTCTGATTGTGGGGGAGTGTGGAAATAGCAGAGGACGAGTACTGTTGAGCAAACCTGTACCTTTGAGCAGAATGGACCAAGTTCATGTTCATTTTAAAGTGGATTTAAAAAAACTTTATTTGTAGAATGTAAACAATGGTGGTGAGAACTAATTCAGTATAGTAGAAATATGTCACTTAGGTATTTGAGCATAATAATCTTTTTAAATTTTCTTTATAGAAAGAGTATATGCATGTGTGGATATGCCAAAGAACAACATATGGATATTGCTACAAGGCCACAACCCTTCCAAAGCAAAGAGATATGGGATCACAAAGAACATATAAAGGAGATGCCTACAGATGCTTTTGGAGATATCAGCTTTGTTGGCCTGAGCCCAAGAGCTGGAAAGGTTTTTTTTTTATAATAATTGTATTTTATCTTTATCTTACTATAAGTTGCTTCATTATGAGCTCTCTTTATTAATATTTCAGGAATTTTGAGAAACTTATGTCTATCGTCAAAAGCTTTCAGGCTGGACAGTTTGTCTTCTAACTTTATCTGTCATAGAAACTGAACTGCATGTAATGAAATGCAGATAAACTAAATTTATTAAAAAAATGTAACACCAATTTAGTTTAAGAGTTTTTAGACCCAAGTTTGGTGTACCTAATCTTTTTTAATGAATAAAATATATGTAGTACAATGATGTAAGGCATGTATTTAAATTTCTGTATGAATATAATATTGATTCTTCCTTTTTCTCTAACCCAGCAGTATGTGAGAGTGTCTTCTGATACTTCATCCAGTGTCCTCTACCAACTGATGACCCAGCAATGGGGTCTTGAAGTTCCCAATCTTTTAATATCAGTAACAGGTGGGGCCAAGGACTTCCGTATGAAAATGAGATTGAAAAACATTTTCCGCAGAGGTCTTGTGAAAGCTGCACAAACTACAGGTGATTTTGTAGTTGCTTTTATATGCATTACCAGTTATCTAGGTTATGTTTAAATTGATTTGATTGATCTAACAAATTAATATTTTCTTTTAAATCATGTGTTACAATCTGCCCTACACTTATACGCAAAGTTTAACCTCAGGGCTTCTTGTCACAATAGAATTATATTTAATCCTAGAGGAAAGTAAAACAATTCAAACTTCACTCTCTTTTTATTGGCACAGCAGGGAAAATTTGCCATGTGAATCATCAAATTGCCCAAATTTATTTTTGTGGTGTACATTGTTTTGGTGCTCTGGGATGAAATCCGAGCTATTATTCTCTTGTGTAGCTAACTGGGTCTGTTTGCTGTGCTGGTTCAGTCAAGCAGTTATGATAAGCTATAATGATTATATCCAGCTCATATAAAAAATTGACACCTTTTCAATTAAGTTCATGAACTGGGTCATACCAAGAGAAAGTAACAAACCAAGTCTTTTAGAGAGAAGTTCACAAAGTGAAATACAATACCATTCCCTATCACATATTCAATTGCCGGTCTTCAATATTTTATATGAGCATGACTGCACGTGATTCTCACCCTTGCAGATTGAGAGCTGAAAGACTGTTGCCTGGAGATTGTAGTGATGATGGGAAGACCAACCATGATGATTTTCACATTATAGGATTATTTATAGATCAAGCAGTGATAATATCTTATATTGTGTAATACAAATTAGCACAATAACAAAATGAGAGGTGTAGGCCACATTGTCCCTGTTGGTCTCTGCATTGCTGGTATGTCTGGGGTTCTCCCTGGTGTCTAAAGGGTATATCTGGTTCACAGTCGTCACTCTCCAGCATGCTCTGGATTTGTGTCCATTGGTCAGGGCTCAGTTTTTCACATGGCTTCTCTGCAGCGTACTCCTGAATCTCTGATCACAGTTGCACTGTTCTATACAGCTGCTCCAAAGCCTCATCAGCCTGCTCTTTCTTCCTGAAGACTGTCTCTCATTTTTCCCTTTTCCTGTCTCCCAGCAGCCTGTTTTGTCTCTGTTCCTCCTTCCCCAATCTTTGCCTTCCCCTAGATCCAGTGGGTGCCTAAGCAGCCAATCAGCATCCTGTTCTCATCCTCTTTATCTTGCCCTGTTCCTTCCAAACACTGTCCTGTCATCCTGGCAGGGAAGAGAGGGATAACTTTGGTGTCTGCAAGAATGCTAGTGTTGTGTGGCTCCCACCTCTTAAAGGGCTGCTGGCCAGGGCTATATTTGCTTTTAAATAAAAGGGACATTTGTATCTTAGAAGAACCTCTTTTATATATACAGTATATTTACAGTGTTTATTTTATTTTATTTCAAGGAGAGGAGCTGATCAGCAATTCCAATTACATCATACAGCATATAAATAAATTGACATATCCAGTGCATCTCAATGAACATATCCAGTTACCAATACTCAAACAGCAGTATCCTAGATTATATTTAGTGAAGCCAAAAGAGTATGGCACCGATGGAACCTGAGGTATCTCAAGAGGAAGAACCCCCAGGCATATCGAAACTTGTCATGCACCTGGATCAAGTTGAGGCGACCTCTCACATATAACAAGACAGTAGAAAGCTAACAAACAAAAAGGGGGCGGAGAAGGGGGGTGGATGGCTGTTATATAAGGAGAAGGGACATGGGGATAGAGGTGGTGGGGAGTGTGCAATATCTGAGTGCTCGTAAGAAGAAGGTACTGTCCGGGAATACCAAAAGTATCCAGAATGCCAAACTACATCTGTGAACTTACGAACACTCGGTATTCGGAGTGAAGCCATCTGGGCCAGGGGCCTTATTGGGCTGAGTATCTTTCAGAGCCCCTAACCATTCCTCCTAAGTCACCTAGAGGAAGGCTATCTTTAGCCTTTATTTGGGGAAAGCCGGACTCAGTCAGGTAACGAGTAACACTCTGCAACCGCTCAAGTGTACGGGGAACAGCAAAGGAAGGGGCCGAGTTATCGCTGTAGAAGTGCTTAATTCGGCTTGCTATTGCAGCAGGAGTGTGAACCCTTCTCCCTGAGTCTATGCACAGGACATAAGAACCAGTCCTCAACTCTTTAAATGTTTGGGCCAGTAAGCTCCCAGGTTTATTGCCCCATTCATGAAAACTCTTACGCACTAGTGAAAGCCTCCTTGACATTGTGGAGGATAATCTCATTTAAACATAAAAGTGGAAAGATTTCGCGCATCAAATCTATCATAAAAAACTAAATGACTCACATATAATTCTCACATTCGATATTAAGTGTAATATTGTGCATAAATGTGCAGAAACAAAATAATAAAGTCCAAAAAAAAAACTCAAAGTGAATCAATATTGGAATAAAAAAGTTCATCAATCAAAAAAAAACAGAAAAATTGCTCATATCCAAATAGTATGTAATATTGTGCAAAAATGCAAAACCAAAATAATCCACCTCAAAAAAGTCCAAGTGAATAAATATTGCGAAAAAAGTTCATAAAAGTGAATTATATCCACTGGGATTGGATAAATAGAGAGATACACATATACGGTGGTAATGCTGGTATTGTTCCTCATATAAAGACTGCCGGCTCAAACAGGCTCTCTAAACTCTCACCTCAAAAGAAGGGAATTCAGGCATCGATGTGTAGCTTTAAATGGTGTTATACGTTCCAGCATGTTGGTATGGTGATGGCTGAATTATCCTCTCAACCTGACAGGCTTCTATTAAAAAAGAAAGGGATTTTTCCACCTAGGCTGCTCATTTAGAGGAAGAAATCCTGGATAAAAAAAACCCAATGGGTAGACGAAGCTGTGCGAAGTTTCCTCCGAATTCCTTTGCGGGCGGACTTTCCAAAGCTGTCACCTAAGATAGTGCAAGTCAGTACCAGCGGAAGATGAATTTTATTTCCATCTGAAATGTCTTCTTCTGCTTTCTTCAACATACACCACACCGTTAATACCAGACAAAAAGTAACAGAAACCTTTTGTTATTCTGAAGAACTTTACCTTGAGTAAAATCTGCTATTGGGAGACAAAGATTGGATGCAAAATCACACAGATAGATCAGTAGAAGAAATTTGGGATTCAGTGACCCGAAATGCATTGGGGGAAGCGTTATACTGGCTGAAGAGTACCATCACTATCAATCTTATGAGCGCTGTTTGACCTGATGGTCAATTCCTGAGGTCAGTGGGCATTTCACCTGAAGGTGGTGGACAGGCTTTTTTCTCAAAGTTATAAGATCCTTAAAGTGGTTGTTTAGCCAATATAATAAAAACCCCACCCCCTCTGTAACATAATGATATGTTTTCCTGTGCCTGTGTTATATAAAAAATATGCCGATCTGTACCTATATTAGAGCGTCTCCTGGCGCTCACGTGACTCCTCGGCTCTCTCCTCTGCCAGGCTGACAGCACCAGAGAGCGGGGGGGCCGAGCACTTTTGCTAATGTGAGCTGGGGAGGAGGAGAGACAGCCAAGGAGTCACATGCGCGTCGGGAGATGCTCTAATATAGGTACAGATCAACATATTTTTATATGGCACAGGGACACATATCGTTATGTTACAGAGGGGATGGGAGATTTTTATGGTAGTTATATTAGTAGCAGGAGGGGAGGGGGCCGGCACTGACATGAACAGACAGGCGGGGGAGAGGAGGACAGAGAAGGACAGAGCAGGGCTGTGGATGACTGAGGCACGTAAACTAACCACGGTGTCAGGACTCAGCAGCCATGATAAACCGTGGTCAGTTTACAGGGGGAAGGTATAGCCAGACAGGATCAGCCCCCTTTTCAATATCAAAATGTATAGGGGAGTCTCCCTGATCCCCCCAGTGTAAACAAGTCCACCACAACATGCCGAGGTTCATCACAACGAGACCAAGAAGAGTTTCCCCACCCATAACCGTGATAGAGGAAGCTCCTCAGGACTTAACCTCCAACATTGCAAGCAAAACTGGACCCTACAACTTTAAGAACATGTGAAGATTTAATAATCCACCAGTTCAGTGAGCGTGTGGCAATTAGAATATGGCAGAAGGTCCTCTGCAATCCCACACTCAGCACTAAGGGAGGCAGGTCAGGATAATCCCAACGGGAACCTCCACCACAATCGCTTGACCTGAGGAAGGCAGTATTCTGAAAAGTGGTCAAGTCAGAAAAATATGCACACATCCAAAGCATTAGCGTAAGGCCAATACAAAAGATATGGCTCCGGTGACAAGGCATTGACTGGTAGGAGCCTAGGCAGGGGTCTCGCTTCAGAGGAATACAAGGTGGAGTAGAGCTAATACAGCTGAGCATCGTGGTTGTGCATCAAAAGGAGTGGTCCACAGTTGTGCCTGGGATATCACAGTACTGGAGCTCGTGAGCCCCCATGTCAAAAAGAAACAAACATATACCCCTGTAGAGAGCAATGTTCCATACTACTTAATATACCCCAAACAGTTTAGTCACGTGTAAAAGAACATGGGTTCCATACAGTGTATTGGCTCCACAAGGCTCAGGGCTCAGGAGTGGTGGGATCTGAATTCTGCATCCTCCTAGTCGAACGGAATCTTTGATGCCTTTGACGCTGTGGGTAAGGAGCCTTCAGTTGGGAAAGAATCATTTTGGAAGGCAGTGCCAGTCAGTCGGGAACCTGGATGGACTCATTGTTTAGGAAGGCAAAGAGCACTGCAAGTTGAGCTGATGTCCGTAGGAGAAACTGTTGGACATCTTTTTTAACCTGGAGGTGAAACAGATAACCCCAGGTATAAATTGCTTTATATCTCTGATGTGTTGGGGAGGCGGGGGAGTTACTTCCACATGAACAAGGTCAGGCCTGATAGGTCATGGTTAAAAGGTGATGGTGGCTCCATCAAATTTAATGCCCTTTTTTCCCAGGCCTTTCGTAAAACCTCCTCTTTGAGGACATAAAAATGTATGTGGTACAGGACATCATGTGGATGGGAGCTGTATTCATTGTCTCATGGGCCTGTGACTCGGTGGACTCGTTCAAGTTCAATATGAGTGGAGACTTCCCTATCCAACAGAGTATTAAGGATGGCTTAAACTGTATCCCTGAGGTCAGGTCCTCTGGTCCCTTCAATTATACCATGTATGCGGACATTGTTGCGTCTACTTAGGTTTTCTCCATTGTCAAGCTTATTTCTAAGCTGTTGGAAGGCCCTCACCTGGATAGCATTGGTCTGTTCCAAGGCCTTGAGTCATTGTTCCAGCTAGGTATAGGAGGATTCCACATTAGAGAATCTTGTTTTCACCTGGGCAATGTGTTGTTTCACCTCTGAGAGTTGCTTTTTTAATGTGCCCTCCATGCAGAGAACCATGGGAACCAGATCCGACTGTGGAGAAGCAAATAGCTCCCTGAGCTCCTGACTCTGCTGGGGCTGAGAATTGCTTGTGGAGTGGGCATCAGTGGGACTTGGAGTGGTATCTGAGCAGAATACCGGAGGAGTATCGGAGAAGGTAGTGTACCCAAGGGGAGTGTTCCAACCCCTGCAACTCCCTACCGCTGCTCTCCTGTCCCGAGGCTGTCACAGGCCTGCCAGTGCTGCCCGCTTGTCTCCTCATCAGCACCATGTTGGATTGTCCTGATAGCTTGGGATCAGGTTCAGTGGCGGCTGGTGCTGGAGGATTTGGGGGGGCCGGAAAAAGCAGAAGAGGGAGAGCGTTGCCTGTCAGCTGCAGTACCTGTGTATCCTTGCGGTGGCCATCTTAGATTTATTGTCGGCTGTGACATAGTCCTGCAACCAGCGGGGGAGAGACTGGGAGTGGGTCATGGTCCTGGGCATACCTAGAGCATTTGGCACCTGGGGCAGATCCCATATCTAGCACCCCCCCTGACATCTTTTTAAAAAGTTTCTACATCGGAGACCCGATCAAAGCCAAATCTGGCTTTGTTTAGGTCACCGGCCAGCTGGCGGACGTGCCGGTTTTAGGCTCAGGTCTCCCAGTGGGATGGGAGACCTGGGCAGAGGGGCAGGAGGAGGGGGGAATGTCCCCTCCCACTCAGTGTAATAACAGCCGATGCTGTTCTTCCATGGCAGCCAGTGACAATAGATGGGACAGGACATAGGTATCAGTCACTCAGTTGTAAGCAGATTTTCGGTCAGATCGCGGTCAGGGAAGTGGAGGGCTCACCATGGAGGACTAAACTGTAGCTGCTATGAGGGAGACATTGGAGTGACATGGGGGGACAGCTGACAATACAAAGTATGGTCTATACTTTGCAATATCTGCTGTCCTCAGGGACAGATCCGATACAGAGATCCCACTGTATGGTCACCGGATCTGTCCCTAGGGACAGCAGACAATGGCATCATTCTCACTGATGATTAGATTCAGATTTTGGAACTGACCTGCTGACAAGGTGTAATCTAATGGCCGCAGGGAAGATGGAAAGATGCCGCTGTGACCTGCTGCTTGCTGGACAGATCTGTTGGCCGCAATATGTGGATGTGGATCACTGTCTACACCTGGTCTGCAGACACCCCAAACCACCCCCTCTTATCAAACTAGCTCATCTACTATACCTGGATGCTGGACATGGCAACACCACCACCCTCCTACCCTTATCAGATCAGCTACTATACGTAGGTGGTGGACACACAGCAACATCCCTCCCCCTGTATCAGATCAGCTACACCTGTGTCCACCACCCACTATACATGGGAGGTGGACACAGCAACCTCCCCCCTTCCCCATTATCAGACCAGCACTGGGTGGCAGGGCAGACACAAACACCCATCCGGGCCTCTTCTCACATCAGCTCAAGTGACTGGGTGGTGGACACCGTGGCTGCAAATCCACACCCCCACCACCACCTTATCACCAGCTCACCTCGACTCGGACACTGCCATTGCAATCCGCCACTCGCCAGGGCGGGCAGGAGTCTGGCTCAACCTCAGGTACACCCAGGTGGCAGCTAGGAAGGACACCCCCCAGTGTGTGGCAACCGACACGGACCCCCCCCGTTGGTACTCCTCTGCCAATGCCATCGCCCATTCGCTCGTATCGCTGGGTGGGAGGCCACGGGGTACAGTGATCTGCGCCCAGAGGACAACATAATGCTGGCCAATTGGGACCTCAGGCTATGGTCATGTGCTTGTAAGGGGCTGCACAGAGTACGGCCATGCAGATGGTGCGGGCTGGGGGGCGACGCCCCTGCACCACGTGTGGACCGGCTGCCACCGATAGGTCTCTCCGCACGAAATAACCAGGGCAGGCTCGCTACAAAAGGCTTGCTGTTCTGTGGAAAATGCTTCCCGGGCTTGTAGCGAGCCGGTATAAGCTGTAGATCAGCTGTGTGTTATGGAGATTGGGAAGGTGGGAATATGAGGGCAGTTGCTAATGCTGACCAACACATATGACCACTTAAAGTGATTGAATGGGCAATCTCCGTATTGATACAATGACAAGATTAATGTGATAAAAATCTAATTTTAATACATAGAAACCATAAAAAAATATTAAAAAGTATACACCACAAGTAACTAATGGGTTCCCCCGTAGAGTTTCTATTGGAGTGGAGTATAGGTTGTTTCCTCTACCGGTTTTGCGGTATAAACCGCTTCTTCAGGAGGGGTGGTCTATGAAATAGATAATACATTAAAACAAAACATATTTACAGAGCAAAATAAACTTTAACAACATATTACAATCAATATTAAAGTAGGAAGACCTGCTCACCCGATTGGACAAAACCGACTAGCGATAGGACCCGACAAATTCCCCCCGTGGCGGACAAGGGGGATTGTGAATGACAATCTCTGATTAGAAGGTAATAATAAAGAATATATAATAAATGTGCCCGCGCTAGTATAGTGTCACATATAAAATATATAAAAAATATTTTCACATATAAAACACATGTAATGTGATAAATAAAACCATACAGGTAAAATATAATGCAAATAACTATAAATGATAAACCACCAAGTGCATATAAAGGTGCAATCGTGGTAGTAACTAATAAAAGTGCAACGTGCTAAAATATAAATATCAAAACACTTTCCAGTGACAAATGAGTGTATATCCCAATTAATAAATACAAATCACAAAAAACGTGAATAAATAGTGTCCATAAAATGAATAAACATCATGCTTCTTCTGATGGGTGTATAAATCACAACACGTGAAAACTGTGCTCTCCCGTGACACCCCACATGTGCTTGCGCTCACCTTCAGTCCTGTGACACAGTAATTAAACGGTGTCAAAATAAGCATTGGGGCCACTCCTAGGCTCACTCAGGATACAATGATGCAAAGACACTCCTCCCAGGTGAAACTGCTAGGCTCACTCAGGTTACAATGGTGCAAAAACACTCCTCTCAGGTAAAACCAAGATCCAAAATCATAGAAAAAACAAACAGAGGGACTCCATAGTGCAATATAGCCAGGACATTTATTAAAGAATAAGCCCTCCAAGAGGGTACTCACATTGGATGGGTGCTAGAGTGCACCAGACTGTACAGGTAAAATAATAAGCAGCTGATCGTATGGCGTGCGGTATGGCATGTGCAATCCTCCTCCTCTGCTGACAGCTCTGTCCTACCCCTCCCCGACGCGTATTCGGCACAGGGGTTTCGTGCCTTCCTCTGGGGGATAACATTGGACGGATGCACAGTGTGAGATATATATGCTGTCGGCGGCCATTTTGCCGAGGACCGCCGACCACCGTATTAAGAGACGAATCACTAAAGCGGACATTTTGCCTGTGCCCACCAGTCTATAATGTGACTTCAATACTGTGTAATGATTGGAAAGTGAAACCTAATCACATATCATCCAATCGGATTGTGTCGGCGGCCATTTTGCCTAGGCCCGAGGACAGCTCTAGTGATGGGCTACACCTATAATGTGACCTAATCACATATCATCCAATCGGATTGTGTCGGCGGCCATTTTGCCTAGGCCCGAGGACAGCTCTAGTGATGGGCTACACCTATAATGTGACTCCAATACTGTGTAATGATTGGAAAGTGAAACCTAATCACATATCGCCTATCATCCAATCGGATTGTGTCGGCGGCCATTTTGTCTAGGCCCGAGGACAGCTCTAGTGATGGGCTACACCTTTAGGTAAACAACAATAGTTATCATCAAGTGACAGCAATTACCAGCTACCTGAAAATTTATAAAATTAATAATAATAAATAGAGTGGTCTTCATTAATTGTAGTGTAGTGACATAATGTGTATAGATAAATCAGGATAGAGCTGTACATATAGGAGCCATGCCACACCGCACCTCATCTAACTTTAAACATTATAGATAAAAACAACCCCAATATGTTATCTTTATTAAAACGAATAATAAATTACATCAAATTCTCCCCCTCAGAACCTCCTGAAAATCAATAGATCATAAAAGACATCCACGTATCAGATCCCCATATTGGAGTGTAATTAATTAGAATCGGTTAAAATATAAATATAAATATATAATCCCAATCTTCCGGTCAAATCAGTTGTGTATTATATTATATAAAAATATATATTTTATTAATAAAAACGCCCGAATAAATTAATAAAACATTATCCATAACGGTACTATTAAAATAATGTGTAAAAACCCACGTAAAACTCGATTTGTATAAAAACCATCTGAAAGGTACAATAATCTAAGGCTAACTCTTTTATCATTAGAAATTACTGAGGAAACATGTTAAGTCAAAGTCCCTATTGAGCCCCCCAGGGAAAAGTGAACCCAATTGGTGTATCCACCAAGATTCCCGTTTACTGATATCTCTCGTGAAATTGGAACCTCTCCAATGTCGTTTAGGGGCCTCTATCCCCCAAAATTTCATCCCCACCGTACTCTTATTATGCATTTTTCTCAAAATGGATATATAAATGATGTTTGTCTGACCCTTTATGGATGTTGCGTACGTGTTCCTCTAATCTGTCTTTTAGGGCTCTGGTGGTACGCCCCACATAGATAAAATCACATGGGCACTTTAAAGCGTATACGACCCCAATAGTGTCACACGATATGAATTCCCTGATAGTATAGGATTGATGGGTTCTGGGATCATGGAATTCCTTTAACCTTCTATCATTCCCTGGAACTCTCACACAGCTGTAGCATCTACCACATCCATAGAAGCCCTTAAGATCCCAAAACATTCTAGGATTTGGTGGGGGTGGCTCAACTACGTTGTGTACCAATATATCCCTTAGATTGGGTGCCTTTTTAAAAACAATTTTAGGATTCTCCGGGAGCACACTTTTGAGGTGAGTGTCCTGCTTTAGGACATTCCAGTATTTTCGTATAATTTTCTGTACTTCATTATTTTGTAGGGAGTGATCAAGAACGATACTAATATTGTCATTAGCGTTGCTATCCATAATTTCAATCTTATCTCTCAATAGATTGTCCCTCTCCAGACGTTCGACCTCCATTTTTTCTTTTTGTAGGAAATCGTTGTGGTATCCTTTATCTAAGAACATGCTGCTTAGCTTGTTGGACTGCCACTCAAAGTCCTCAATTTTTGTACAATTCCTTCTCATTCTCATATAGTGGCCCCTGGGAATGTTCCTCAACCAGGGTTTGTAGTGACAGCTGGTAATGGGTATATAAGAGTTACGATCTGTTGCTTTAAAAAATGATCTGGTAATGATACCTTCATTGGTGTTAAAAATTTCCAGATCTAAAAAATGGACGTATTCTTTATTGACATCCTAGGTTAAGGAGATATTGAGATCGTTGTGGTTCATGGAATCCAATAGTTGCATTAATGCCTCCATGCTTCCCTTCCCTTCCAAACGATCAGTAGATCGTCAATACATCTCTTGTACAATAAAATATTATCACCTACTCCATTCAAAACTCCTTCCTCTTCCCATTGGGCCATATACAAGTTCGCTACGCTGGGGGCAAATTTAGCGCCCATAGCGACACCTTTTATCTGTAAGTAAAATTTGTTCCCATACCAGAAAAAATTATGGCGTAAACAGAAATCTAAACATTTGAGGATAAATATAACAAAATCTCCATCCACGGGTTCCTCCTTCCTCAGGGCCCACTCTACTGCTTTCATGGCTCCCTCATGGTCTATACTAGTATACAAAGAAGCTACGTCCCCTGTGGCCATGATAATATTATCTTCTGCGTTGCATTCACTTAATAATTGTAATGTGTGCTTAGTATCCCTGAGGTAGGCTTTTGTTTTTTTCACTAATGGTTGCAGGTGGATGTCTATATATTCCCCCAACCGGGAAGTCAAAGATTCAATGCCACTTACTATTGGCCTTCCCGGGGGATTTTTGCTATCCTTATGTATCTTTGGTAGGAAGTATATCACTGGTATCTTGCTAACTGTAGGGACAAGGTGAGGAAGAAGGACTCCTGAGTAAACAGGAAGCAAAATATCTTGTCCCTACAGTTAGCAAGATACCAGTGATATACTTCCTACCAAAGATACATAAGGATAGCAAAAACCCCCCGGGAAGGCCAATAGTAAGTGGCATTGAATCTTTGACTTCCCGGTTGGGGGAATATATAGACATCCACCTGCAACCATTAGTGAAAAAAACAAAAGCCTACCTCAGGGATACTAAGCACACATTACAATTATTAAGTGAATGCAATGCAGAAGATAATATTATCATGGCCACAGGGGACGTAGCCTCTTTGTATACTAGTATAGACCATGAGGGAGCCATGAAAGCAGTAGAGTGGGCCCTGAGGAAGGAGGAACCCGTGGATGGAGATTTTGTTATATTTATCCTCAAATGTTTAGATTTCTGTTTACGCCATAATTTTTTCTGGTATGGGAACAAATTTTACCTACAGATAAAAGGTGTCGCTATGGGCGCTAAATTTGCCCCCAGCGTAGCGAACTTGTATATGGCCCAATGGGAAGAGGAAGGAGTTCTGAATGGAGTAGGTGATAATATTTTATTGTACAAGAGATTTATTGACGATCTACTGATCGTTTGGAAGGGAAGCATGGAGGCATTAATGCAACTACTGGATTCCATGAACCACAACGATCTCAATATCTCCTTAACCTGGGATGTCAATAAAGAATACGTCCATTTTTTAGATCTGGAAATTTTTAACACCAATGAAGGTATCATTACCAGATCATTTTTTAAAGCAACAGATCGTAACTCTTATATACCCATTACCAGCTGTCACTACAAACCCTGGTTGAGGAACATTCCCAGGGGCCAATATATGAGAATGAGAAGGAATTGTACAAAAATTGAGGACTTTGAGTGGCAGTCCAACAAGCTAAGCAGCATGTTCTTAGATAAAGGATACCACAACGATTTCCTACAAAAAGAAAAAATGGAGGTCGAACGTCTGGAGAGGGACAATCTATTGAGAGATAAGATTGAAATTATGGATAGCAACGCTAATGACAATATTAGTATCGTTCTTGATTACTCCCTACAAAATAATGAAGTACAGAAAATTATACGAAAATACTGGAATGTCCTAAAGCAGGACACTCACCTCAAAAGTGTGCTCCCGGAGAATCCTAAAATTGTTTTTAAAAAGGCACCCAATCTAAGGGATATATTGGTACACAACGTAGTTGAGCCACCCCCACCAAATCCTAGAATGTTTTGGGATCTTAAGGGCTTCTATGGATGTGGTAGATGCTACAGCTGTGTGAGAGTTCCAGGGAATGATAGAAGGTTAAAGGAATTCCATGATCCCAGAACCCATCAATCCTATACTATCAGGGAATTCATATCGTGTGACACTATTGGGGTCGTATACGCTTTAAAGTGCCCATGTGATTTTATCTATGTGGGGCGTACCACCAGAGCCCTAAAAGACAGATTAGAGGAACACGTACGCAACATCCATAAAGGGTCAGACAAACATCATTTATATATCCATTTTGAGAAAATGCATAATAAGAGTACGGTGGGGATGAAATTTTGGGGGATAGAGGCCCCTAAACGACATTGGAGAGGTTCCAATTTCACGAGAGATATCAGTAAACGGGAATCTTGGTGGATACACCAATTGGGTTCACTTTTCCCTGGGGGGCTCAATAGGGACTTTGACTTAACATGTTTCCTCAGTAATTTCTAATGATAAAAGAGTTAGCCTTAGATTATTGTACCTTTCAGATGGTTTTTATACAAATCAAGTTTTACGTGGGTTTTTACACATTATTTTAATAGTACCGTTATGGATAATGTTTTATTAATTTATTCGGGCGTTTTTATTAATAAAATATATATTTTTATATAATATAATACACAACTGATTTGACCGGAAGATTGGGATTAATTATATATTTATATTTATATTTTAACCGATTCTAATTAATTACACTCCAATATGGGGATCTGATACGTGGATGTCTTTTATGATCTATTGATTTTCAGGAGGTTCTGAGGGGGAGAATTTGATGTAATTTATTATTCGTTTTAATAAAGATAACATATTGGGGTTGTTTTTATCTATAATGTTTAAAGTTAGATGAGGTGCGGTGTGGCATGGCTCCTATATGTACAGCTCTATCCTGATTTATCTATACACATTATGTCACTACACTACAATTAATGAAGACCACTCTATTTATTATTATTAATTTTATAAATTTTCAGGTAGCTGGTAATTGCTGTCACTTAATGATAACTATTGTTGTTTACCTAAAGGTGTAGCCCATCACTAGAGCTGTCCTCGGGCCTAGACAAAATGGCCGCCGACACAATCCGATTGGATGATAGGCGATATGTGATTAGGTTTCACTTTCCAATCATTACACAGTATTGGAGTCACATTATAGGTGTAGCCCATCACTAGAGCTGTCCTCGGGCCTAGGCAAAATGGCCGCCGACACAATCCGATTGGATGATATGTGATTAGGTCACATTATAGGTGTAGCCCATCACTAGAGCTGTCCTCGGGCCTAGGCAAAATGGCCGCCGACACAATCCGATTGGATGATATGTGATTAGGTTTCACTTTCCAATCATTACACAGTATTGAAGTCACATTATAGACTGGTGGGCACAGGCAAAATGTCCGCTTTAGTGATTCGTCTCTTAATACGGTGGTCGGCGGTCCTCGGCAAAATGGCCGCTGACAGCATATATATCTCACACTGTGCATCCGTCCAATGTTATCCCCCAGAGGAAGGCACGAAACCCCTGTGCCGAATACGCGTCGGGGGGGGAGGGGTAGGACGGAGCTGTCAGCAGAGGAGGAGGATTGCACATGCCATACCGCACGCCATACGATCAGCTGCTTATTATTTTACCTGTACAGTCTGGTGCACTCTAGCACCCATCCAATGTGAGTACCCTCTTGGAGGGCTTATTCTTTAATAAATGTCCTGGCTATATTGCACTATGGAGTCCCTCTGTTTGTTTTTTCTATGATTTTGGATCTTGGTTTTACCTGAGAGGAGTGTTTTTGCACCATTGTAACCTGAGTGAGCCTAGCAGTTTCACCTGGGAGGAGTGTCTTTGCATCACTGTATCCTGAGTGAGCCTAGGAGTGGCCCCAATGCTTATTTTGACACCGTTTAATTACTGTGTCACAGGACTGAAGGTGAGCGCAAGCACATGTGGGGTGTCATGGGAGAGCACAGTTTTCACGTGTTGTGATTTATACACCCATCAGAAGAAGCATGATGTTTATTCATTTTATGGACGCTATTTATTCACGTTTTTTGTGATTTGTATTTATTAATTGGGATATACACTCATTTGTCACTGGAAAGTGTTTTGATATTTATATTTTAGCACGTTGCACTTTTATTAGTTACTACCACGATTGCACCTTTATATGCACTTGGTGGTTTATCATTTATAGTTATTTGCATTATATTTTACCTGTATGGTTTTATTTATCACATTACATGTGTTTTATATGTGAAAATATTTTTTATATATTTTATATGTGACACTATACTAGCGCGGGCACATTTATTATATATTTTTTATCTATCTTCACGCAATGAAACGTGGTTCAGTGCTTGCAGCTTAAATAGTTTACTCCTTAGAGGCATTAGTCCATCTGTGGCTCACAGGACACCTATATTTTGTAGGTAATAATAAAGGTTAGGGTATAAAAAAGTATTTATAAAAGTTGGTGTAGTACAGTGGTGGAGGAACCAAGATAGTGCCGCTGTGGGCCCGAATGGGGTGGGGGGGGTTTAGAGGAAACATGATGGTACTTCTATATTATATATTATCTATAAGTATATGAGGCTATACTCAAATTTTGGTCATGTGTGTTATGGAGCTCCAGCTGTGCACATTCTCATGGCTCCATTGCTAGGAGACACCTCTGTACCTCTTATATTTTGAAAATGTTAAATATTATTTAAATACAGCTTAGACAGTTTTAGGGGGTTTTTTTTGTTTTTTTTTTAGAGTTAGGTTTCAGCAAAATTAAAACTCTAAACTGATTGCTTTTCACAAAGGATATTCTGGTAGTGTTATTATGCAATTAGACTGTCATGTGTAGAGCAAGATGTGGGGATTATTTATAAACTATTTTTGATCATCAGTTATCACACTAACATGAATGATGGTGAGTTTGGCCTTTTTCACATTATGAAAACAGCAGTGTACACTGAATTATAGTTTCTGCTGCTTCTATGTATTAAAAAGCAGTAATGATTTTAGAGAATTGCCATGGGTGTTGAATTGTAACATTGTGCCATTTGTATCACTCAGGCTTTGGCAAAAATAGACAAATGTTATATAGTATTTATAACTATTTATTTTTTCACATATTCTATACATGTCATGTAGGTGCCTGGATTATAACTGGTGGTTCTCATGCTGGTGTAATGAAGCAAGTTGGTGAAGCAGTAAGAGACTTTTGCGTGGGCAATGCCAATAAGAACAATAAAGTTGTTACCATTGGTATAGCTACCTGGGGAATTGTTCATAATCGAAACAGTTTGATTTCTACTACAGTAAGTGTTACATTTTACATGTTTTACTTATCAAAAATTGTTTGTGCTTTCTTAAGTTATTACTTTTTGTCATGCTTTTTCATCTTACTAGGGGAGATTTACTAAAACTGGAGAGCTCAGAACCTGGTGCCGCTGTGCATGATAGCCAATCAGCTTCTAACTTAAGCTTATTCAATTAAGCTTTGACAATAAAACTTGGAAACTGATTGGTTTTTATGCAGAGCTGCACCAAAATTTGCCTGCTCCATTTTTAGTAAATCCCCCCACTGTGCTCTTTTAGCCTCTCACGCTTTTACAGATATTGGCAATTGCCAGGGGTGGTCTATACACACACACAGGAGTCCTCCCTTGTGTACAATAACATCTGCATCATAGTCACTGTTGGTCATTCACTGTGCAGTTCACAATGGCTTCAGAGAAGGAGCAGAGAAGGCAAATCGCTTTAAATTTTGCCCACATGCTTTTATAGCTGGGCTAAATTGTAGTAAATAAAAATGCTAGACACATATGTAGTTTGTGATCTTTTTCATATGAACAGTCTTTTTATTTTGGTTATTTTGTTCAAAAGTAAAGTGATTTTGAGCTGCGCTAAGGTTTTGTATTAGAAGCTTATCATGGCAAGCAGTACAATTTATTTTGCAAAACTTTTAATTTTTGTCCAACCAGTCATGACCCCGCTGTAACAATTAACCACAATAGTGCTTGAATGAGCATCAACTGTGAAACCACTGTCATTTTTTTATATCTTTGTGTAAATTTCTCTTTGTTCAACAGGAAGTCAGAGTTGTCACTTGAGCACATGTGCCCACTGAAAGATTTCTCCTTTATTCCTATACCCTCACCTTTATTCCTGGGGACATTGGTGATCAGAGTAGTGATTATAACCCCTCACCTACCTGACTAAATCTAAAAAAAAGTTAAGCCTTTAGTTATGCTTTGGGAAGAACATATGATGGCGCATTCAAGATATATAGCGCTTACAAACCTTTATTTGCAGTTTAACGTGAAGGAAACATAATCATTGACTGTTTTATATTAAATAGTGTGTAATCATAGGGGGTATTTATTAAAAAATATCATATAGCAATTCGCCCAGTGAAAGTGCAAGTACATTTGTTCTGTGCGAATGGCAAAAAACTGACATTATTGGGCTGTTCCCTGTGTTTGTCAAAGGTTTTTTTTATTGATTTAAAACAGAAAACACCACATTTAGACTAAGTATCGTTCGTATTATACTTAGCTTCATCTAGTGACCAAAAGCAGTAATTTTCATTTATGTAAAATATTCGACCAGTGCAGGAAATAGTCTTATAACATACATTTTTTTCACCATTCGCACAGAAAAAATGTACATGCACTTTCATTGGGCAAATTGATGTGGAAATGTTTTAAAAATACACCCTACAGTGTCAATTAAGTTATTATTTCATTTCATTCGCATTTTATTTTATTTGATACAAATAAATAATCAAAGTGCCAAAATTGTATTTCATTTTTTTTATAAATAGATGTTGTGTGAACTCTTATATGAGTTCTTTAAGCGCCTCTGTAATTATGTTTGTTCTCTGCATGTTTGTGCGGTCTTCCAACAAAAATCCAAACACATGCTTGTAACTAAATTGGCCCTTCTGTATATGTGGAATCATCTTTGAAGATAACAAGTGATGTCAGTGGTTCAATGTCAGTAGTTCAAAAAGAAAAATAATATAATACAGAAGATACTAAAAAATCTAGTCTTTCTAGTCTTTAAATCTAGTCTTTAAAGGTCTGGGAATTTTGGATTTCTTCTTGATCTTACTACCTAGTGAGTCACTGACCATGCAGGATAACAGTTCAGATTATTCCAACTTCACTGGCTGCCTGCTTGATCCAGATCAGTAACTGTCTAGGAAGTAAAGCCAGGATCAGGGTGACAACCATGGAGCCTACATGTAATGACAGCTCTCAACTTTTAACTTTAGACATACACTTTATATTGCTTAGAAAGATGTGGCCACGTGCATACTGATTATTGAGATGCATTGTGGAAAAAGGAAGAGCTCTTGTGGTTTGATATATTGAAGCATTCTCATACATATTACAAACCTAGTTTACTTATTTACATTTTTTTATTTTTTTCATAATGTATTGTATTTTTTCACATATGCAGGGGGCATTTCCAGCTGAATACCAGATAGATGAAGATAACCAAGGAAGTCTATCCTGTTTAGATAATAACCATTCCCATTTTATTCTTGTGGATGATGGTACAAATGGAAGATATGGTGTTGAAATCACTCTGCGGGCAAAGCTGGAAAAGTTCATTTCAGAGCAGACAAAAGTAAAAGGAGGTAAGCAAGAGTTCAATAGGAAATGGCAAGCACCTATAGCAAATCTAGCTGAATACTGTATGGCCATGTAAGGGTTTAATTTGCTAAATGAGGGGCGTCTTGACTTAAATTAGATGTTGACTTAATTTAGTGAATTAAGTGATGGTGTTTTCAGTTTGAATAACAAATAATGCACAAGGTACATAGGGGGGCAAAGGTATTCCATGGAAACATTGCTGCTGTAACTCTAATGTGAATCACATTAATCTAACATGAATCATGTGTACAGCAATTACCCCTATGTGACAGCAAAATAAATAAATAAACCAATAATAAATATATATAATGTATAAAAATACAATTTATCTTTTAAGGTGCTCTAAAAAAGTACAGAGAGTTTCCTCTGGATAAGCACTTTTTTACCAGTGAGTAACTATCATTTTGATTATGCTGTAAGAAATCTCTATTGTTTTAAGCTACATTAATTTCCCATTCTCTGTGTTTTTCATAAAACACATAAGAAATACTGATAAACGCAATAGATCTACTTTATAAGAGGAGGTCATTACCACCTGATGAGTTTGCTTAACCACAATAGGGAAAAGGAAAGTTAAAGCTGAACTCAAGGTTTCTTTTGACTACAAATAGTTAATTTGAACCAAGGTGGTCGAAACTAACTATTTGCTGACTGCTGCTCAGCCACTCAAATGGAGCATTCCTGTGGGCTTACTCTCATTGGCTTAGGTAGAGAGGCAGGCGGATGATGTCACAACCTCAGTATCACAGCCAGGGGTTAGGTTTGGAGACCATTAGCTATAGCAGTAGAAAGTTTCACACAATAACCAGCAGGTTAAATACACAAGCAGGTCCGTCTAGTAGGTGGTATGGGCTCACCTGAGGCACAAGGGTCTACGCACTAACTGGTTTTCATCAAAGTTCCTGATGGTAGAGATGTTTCACAGCCTGCTAGTGCCAGGTCATGGTCTGCAGGATCACCCACC
Source organism: Aquarana catesbeiana (assembly GCF_042186555.1). Taxonomy (NCBI): domain Eukaryota; kingdom Metazoa; phylum Chordata; class Amphibia; order Anura; family Ranidae; genus Aquarana; species Aquarana catesbeiana. The sequence continues at coordinate 258,871,186 of NC_133329.1, forward strand.
AGGAGGTAAGCAGCGGTCTTCTAACAGATGTGCCAGCTTGGGATCAAGTGGAAGCTTAGTTGATGTAAAAGCTAAAGGTTGGTAATGGGTGATAGCAGGTTGAGATTACAATAAGTTGTAGATGAATAAGCTAAAAATCTAAATAATTTAATCTAATAATGAGTGGGTATCAAGTTGGGATCGGACAGAAGCGTAGTTGATAAAAAAACAAAGGTCGCTAATGAGTGATAGTGAAGAAACAGGAGTGGAATGGCTTAAATAGGAGGTTCATGGGAGTTGAAGGTTCAACAGAAACAAAATATAAAGTAAGGTTGTCCAAGGGATCAGGCAGGGAGCTGTCCAGAATTTCAAATGACCTTTATTGCGTCTATTGCCAGACGCAATAGAGGTCCTGGGCTCAGATCCAGATCCTGATAGTACTCCCCTCCTTCCAGGACAGACCCTGAATGTTCCAAGAATTTTCTCCTGGCCCATATCCTTCCCATAATAATTTCCCTGTTGGGATTAGTAAAGTATTTTGGATCTGGTTCTTAATCTGAACCAAATATTGTAATTTGCTCCTAAATATCCTGGAATCAAGAATTTTCTCAATTTTGTTATGGAAGTAGGGTGGTAAGTCCTGATCCAGAAAGCAGTGCCATATAGTGTAGGTAGCTGATGCTAAATATAGTTTATACAGGCGCATCTGCTAGTAAAGCAAATAGTTAATTTGGACCAGCTTAGTCCATTATTTAGGCTGGGTTCCCCACATCCAATTCGCAATAGCAGGAGATAGTGACCGGCTCTCTCTCCGCTGCGGCTCTGGTGCAAATTTGCACAGGGGTCCTGTGCGTCTTTTGGTCCATTTGCGGTCCGAATTCAGCCAAAAATTTGGGCTGAAATCGGATATGAAACGGTGAATGGGGATGCACCAGACCCCTGCAGTGAGCCGCATGCTGCTTATTTGTGAACCCAGCTTTAAAGTCAAAGAAACCTGGGCTTAGGCTTTAAAGTGATTTTAAAGGTAATTTTTTTTAAAATAACAAACATGTCTATACTTGCCTGCTCTGTGCAATGGAGTTGCACAAAGTGGTCGCAAACCTCCTCTTTTCGGGTCCCCTGCTGGCGCTTCTGGCCCCTCCCCTCTGTTCAGTGTCCCCATGGGAAGCGCTTCCCATGGGGGAGTAACAAAATGTCCCACACTCTGCTTAAGTGCTTTCGTCATATACCGCTTCCTCCAGTCTGAATATAGATATCAGATATTCCAAATCTCTGACAACCAAGAACTAGACAGTACTCGTTTTGGCTGCTGAACATGAACTGATTTATTTGAGAACTCACACAAATATATACATCAGGATGACAATACGAACTGTAACCAGAAACCTAATTAACATGAGCTAATTAACTAATCATTTACCCAGACTCAGAGATATACCCTTTCAGGTCAGCCATGCCATCTCCTAACTCACAACATACAATACACATAAGTAGAAAACATGCCCCAATAGTTTGCTAGGTGATAAAGGTGTGTTAATGAGCACAATTAACAATGGGTGAAAGACCCTCCAGACTATTAGACAACAGGAGACCCAGGGCTTTCCAGATCTCATTCATCAGTATTCCTTTCACATACATCTGCTATGAGTCCCACACTGGCAGAGAACATCATGGCCTTTTGCATTACATAACAAAATATCTTCCTAAATGCTTGTACCTTCCTCAAATGCCAGGGCCCATAGTTGGTAAGCAAGAGGGTAGCATTCAGTCCCCTCCAAAAGCCTCTGTCCCGGGTAAGTCTATCACAGGGGGCACTCATGCGTGCTTACACCCGAGCCCCGCTGCTGTGTTCATTTACACAAACAGTGGGACTCAGCCCCATCCCCTGCTCCCTCGTCACTGGCTTTGATTGACAACACCAGGGGCCAATGGCTCCCAGTGCTGCAGCAAAGCCAGGGAGAAGTGGAAGTAAGGGGAGAGAAGAGCTGCAGATGTGCATGGTGTTGGATCGAATGAGGGCTCAGGTAAGTAAAAAGGAGGGTGAGGGGGGATGCTGACACCTAAACATTTTTTTACCTTAATGCAAGGCATGCATTGTGTGATATGTGAAGCAGAACACTTGGATCACCTGTTTTTTGTGTGAAGCAGTCACATGGTAGATGAAGTGTGGATTAATCACACGTTATACAACATATTATGGACTATATTTATTGATTAAGTGCACCTTACAATATGCTATGGATTTATATACTGTACTGTATATGGCACATTCTACACTTTTTATACCACCTTAGTGAATTAATTGTATTTTATATATTATATACTTTATTCATTTATTTATTTTGCTGTCACATAAGGGTAAGTGCTGTGTACAGTATATTTTACTTTAGTAGTTCAACCCTTCTATATTTATCTCACTATATAAATGGTGCACCTCTATTCACCCCATTTTTAAACCTGTTAAAGGTGGTAAACCATGCAACAAGTATAAAAAGACCCCTACTACTTCAAAATCCCTCTAAGGAGCTAATTCTTTTTTATCTGTTAGTTATTGTTTTATTGTTAAGCAAGATGCAAATAAAACAGATATAAAACATAGTATAGCTATAATATTGTAATTTGAATATCACTATCACCATCTGCTCACACTGGTTTATAGACCTGAGCTAATTAAATGACAGACACAGACCGTGAAGCCAATGTACATGAATACAAATCACCTCATATGCAGTTTGTAAAAGGCTGTGCTCTTTAGTTGACTCTGCTTTATCCTTGCTATAATGGCTTATGAAGTCTCCCTCTGGATGTTATTAGTAGAGGACTCATCTCAGCACTCCTGTTTAGCAGCCTTTGCATACTTCTTTTCTTGGCTCACCTTTTTGCATTTTAGAGATATTACAGATGCATTAAAGCAGATGGATTTAGACAAAATGTTATAACTTTTTTATTATAAATGAAAGGCGTCTCCCCTTAGGACATGCGTTTGCACAAAACACGTTGGGAGGGGCCTAAATGCTGACGTCACACCGCTGTTTCCGATTTTCGGAACGGTGACCATCTTTGTAAGTCTGGCGAGTTCAATGTTTGCTTTTACATGTATTTTTGCATTGTATTTTTGTATTTTGCATTTTTGTATGCTGCAGCGTTTTAGGCTATATTTTTAGGCTATAAAATTTGGCAAAAAAGTACTACACTATATAGAACGTTCTGGGCTACGTGCGGTAAGCTTTTTTGTGGAACTTTTGACATTTTAAGAGAAAGTTTGTGCCACAAACAAGAGGAAGCCTGGGGGATTACTTGCAATGGGGATCTAATAGAGGCGTTTTTGTAAATATTTTATTATATTATTATGTTATTATACAGGTTTTATATAGCGGCAACAGTTTGCGCAGCGCTTTACAACATGAGAGCAGACATTACAGTTATATTACAATTTGGTACAAGAGGAATCAGAGGGCCCTGCTCGTTAGAGCTAACAATCTAAAAAGGAAGGGTCAATTGATACAAAAGGTAATAGCTGTGGGGGGTATGAGCTGATGGAGGAAGTAAAACAGTGTTAGTTAGAATCAGGATAGGCTTCTTTGAAGAGAAGGGTTTTCAGGGATCGCCTAAAGATGCATAGATTAGGGGACAGTCGGACAGATTGGGGTAGGGAGTTCCAAAGGATGGGAGAAGCTCTGGAGAAATCCTGGAGGCCAGCATGGGAGGAGGTGACAAGGGAGCTAGAGAGTAGGAGGTCTTGGGATTACCGAAGAGAGCGGCTTGGTTGGTATTTTGGGACTAGGTTAGTGATGTAGCTGGGGGCAAAGTTATGGCTGGCTTTGTAAATTATTGTTAGTACTTTGAATTTTATTCGTTGGGTGAGTGGAAGCCAGGGGAGGGATTGGCAGAGAGGGGTGGAGGACACTGAATGCTTAGTAAGGTGGATAAGTCTTGCAGCGGCATTCATTATGGACTGAAGGGGGGATAGTCTATGTAAAGATAATCCAATGAGGAGGGAGTTGCAGTAATCGAGGCGAGAGATGACCAGGGAGTGAATTAGAAGCTTGGTGGTGTCATTAGTTAAAAAGGGGTGTATTCTGGAAATGTTGTGGAGGCTAAGGCGGCATGATTTTGACAGGGATTGTATGTGGGCCTGAAAGGACAGTTCAGAGTCTAAGGTTACCCCTAGCACCCTGGCATGCGGGGACGGACTGATAGATGTGCCATTGATCTTGACAGAGAAGTCAGGGGAAGGGGCACATGGGGGAGGAAATATTAAGAGCTCAGTTTTAGATAGATTCAGTTTGAGGAAGTAGTTTGACATCCAGGCTGTTAGTAGATCAGTGATGTGTGAGGAGACTGATGGGGTGAGCTGAGGGGCAGAGAGATAGATCTGGGTGTCCTCAGCATATAAATGGTAGTGAAAGTCATGGGAGGCTATCTGCTGACCCATGGAGGATGTGTAGATTGAGAATAGTAGAGGTCCAAGGACAGAACCTTGGGGGACCCCAACGATAAGAGGAGTTGGAGAAGAGGAAGTGGAGTTGTAAGTGACACTGAAGGTATGATGAGATAGGTAAGATATGAACCAACGGAGAGTGCAGCCATGAAGACCAAGCAAATTGAGTTTTTTGAGGAGGAGGGGTTGGCAACTGTATCACAGGCAGCAGAAAGGTCCAAGAGTAAGAGTATGGAATAATGACCGTTGGTTTAGGCTGTTAGTAAGTCGTTTGTGAGTTTTAGGAGGGCAGTTTCTTGGAGGGCTGTGGGCGAAATTCAAACTGAAGGGGATCAAGAAGGTTATTCTCAATGAGGTGGTCGCCCAGTTGATTGTAGACTAAACGTTCAAGGAGTTTGGAGGCAAAAGGGAGTAAAGAGATGGGTCTTAGGTTGTTAAGATTGGTGGGGTCTAGTGAGGCCTTTTTTGGTATGAGAGTGACTAGCGCATGTTTTAGAGGGTTGGGGAAGATGCCAGTAGAGAGGGAGAGGTTGAAGATATGAGTTAAGGAGTGTAGGTTTGAGTCAGATGGTGACTGTAGTATTTGAGAAGGAACAGGGTCCAGGGGGCAGGAGGTTAGGTGGGCATTAGAAAAAAGTTTAGTGACTTCCTCTATAGTAGCTGGGTTAAAATAGGGAAGTACTGATTGTGCAGGAGGACAAGGAGTGTAAAATGAGGGAGATATCTGTAGAGCGGAGATCTCAAGACGAATTGTCTCAATCTTATTTTTGAAGTGATTAGCAATCTCCTGGGCAGTGAGTAAGTTAGTGGGTGGGGGTAATGGAGGAAGAAGTAGAGTGGTAAAGTTAGAAAAGAGTTGACGGGGAATGTGTGAGAGGGTGTTAATGAGAGTGATAAGTAGGTCTGTTTGACAGTGTGGAGGCAGGAATGGTATTTTTGGAGGGCAGATTTATATTGGCTGAAATCTTGCTGTGACTTTTACGCCACAAACGCTCAAGAACTCAGCTACATTTTTTGAGGCTTCTGGTATTGTCTGTCTGCCAGGGTTGTAGCGGTCGGGGCCTGATTCTGTGCATAGTGAAGGGGGGGAAGGTATCCAGGGTGGATGACAGTGAACTATTGTAGACAAAAGTGGCCAAGTTGGGGCAGGACATGGATGAGATTTTGTCGTAGAGACAATCTGTAGCAGAAAAAAAGAAAAGAAGGCTTAAGATGGCGAAGGTTTCTATGGGTAATAGTTTGGCAGTTGGAAGGCAAGGAGGAGGCAGACAAGGAGAGAGTGAAACTAATAAGGTGGTGATCAGAGAGAGGAAAAGGAATATTGGAGAGGTTGTGCGGAGTGCATAGGTAGGAGAATATGAGGTCAAGACAGTTGCCAACAGAGTGAGTAGAAGCGCTTGTCCATTGTTTTAGGTCAAAAGAGGAGGTTAGGCTCAGCAGCTTAGAAGTAGCGGGAGTGTTAAGATTAACAGGGATGTTGAAGTCACCAAGAATGATTGTTGGAATTTCAGAAGAGAGAAAGTAGGGTAGCCAGGCAGAGAAGTCGTCAAGGAAGTTTGATACCGGTCCAGGGGGCCGATAGATCACAGCAATTCTCAATGAAACTGGAGAAAATAGACAAATACAGTGAGCCTCAAATGAAGAGAGAGACATAGAGGAGGGTGGATGAAGAACCTGAAAAGTGCTTTAAAGGGATAGGAGGATTCCAACACCACCTCCTTTCCGTCCACTGGGCCTGGGAGAGTGAGTCCACAGGAGGCCACGATAGGAGAGAGAAGCAGGAGAAGGAAGGTCAGATTCTTGAATCCAGGTCTCAGTAATTGCAAGTAGGTTCAGGGAGTTTGTGATAAATAGGTCATGGACGATGGTGAGTTTGTTACAAACAGAGTGGGCATTCCAAAAGGCACAGGAGAAGTGGAGGCTGGTTCTAGGCTGAAGAGGAATAGAAATGAGATTGTGTGGATTGCGGCTGCTATCAGAGGATGGGGGGTGCTGGGTATGTTGGCCAAAGCTAAATGATGGCAGGCCAGGATTTGGGGAAATATCTTCAGAAGTTAGGAGAAGCAGAAGGGTGAGAGAGGTGATATGGGAGTGTGACTTATGTGGGGGGACACGTTCCAGTGGCCTGCAGGTTTTATTGGTATATGGGTTCAGAATTATCAGGAGCTGATAAGTGCAGTAATAAGGTGAAGACAGGAGTGAGGGTGATATATATAAGCTGTGAGGTGGAGAAGATGGGTGAAGGAGTGAGAATTTAAGGAGAGAGGATGCAACTGTGAGAAGGAAAAGTAGGGAATGCATGATACAGAGTGGTGAAATTGAGAGGAAGCCTGAATCAGAGATGAAAAAGTTTGATGGAGAATCAGGTCACCTGTAGTCTGTTTAGTGTTCTGCAGAAGTCTGGTGTATATTTTCGCTTTGTGCATTCGCTGAAGTGCTGAGTGGATTATATCTTTTCATGTGACGACACTGAAGACCATGACACTCCCACCACCATGCTTGACTCTAGGCAAGACTCACTTGTCTTAGTACTCCTCACCTGGTTGCCATCACACATGCTTCACACCATCTGAACCAACTAAGTTTATCTTGGTCTTATCAGACCACGGGACATGGTTCCAGTAATCCATGTACTTATTCTGCGTGTTTTCTGCAAACTGTTTGCAGGCTTTCTTGTGCATCATTTTTAGAAAAGAAGTCCTTCTGGGATGACAGCCATGCAGACCAATTTAATGCAGTGTGCATCGTATGGTCTGAGCACTGACAGGCTGACCCCCCACCCCTTCAACCTCTGCAGCAATGCTGGCAGCACTCATACGCCTATTTCCCAAAGACAGCCTCTGGATATGATGCAGAGCATGTGCACTCAACTTCTTTTTTTTTTTTTTCAATTAATAATTCTTTATCGGATTTTCAGAAAAAGGTACATACATGTCATGACCAAACCAATAGTATTAGCAGGAACAGATGTTCCATCTAGAAACAAGCTATTTTTACAGATAACATTGTGTAAAATAAAAGTAAACAGCAACATTTCAAATGGGTTGGCTGAAGCAGGTAGTCGAGTAAGGAGAGAATCTAGATGGAGAGGGGGTGGGATGGGGAGGGGGAGAAAGGAATTGGGTTATAGGGAGGTGGGGGGGGCAGGGCACCAGCTGACCAGAGATAAAGACAGAAATGTTCATATCAATTCAGTTACACTTGAACAGTACATTTTGGGTGTCGTAACCAGAGTGACCACAAAGCCATATGTTTTCGGACAGTTAAATTTTTCCTAGCCACTATCCTTTCCATTTCACACTGGAAGTTGAAATCAGCGACAGTACTAGAAATGGAGGGGACTGTGGTGGTTTTCCATAGTCTGGTGATGTTTAATTTGGCGGCATATAGTAGGTGGAGAATTACACATCTAGCTTGAGGTGGAAATTTTTCTATGCCAATGTGTAAGAGAGCCAGGGCAGGAGTCGGGGAACATGAAATCCCAGTGATGGAGGAGATCAGAGCAAATACTTGGTTCCAGAAAGAGCTCAAGGATTTGCAAAACCACAGCGTATGTGCAATGGAGCCAATACTGCCGCAATTTCTCCAGCAGGATGATGATTGGCCTGGATACATTTTAGACAGTCGGTAGGGGGTGAGATACCATCTGTGGATGGTCTTTTGGTAGGATTCCCAGTGGTTTGAGCAGCGAGACGCTTTATGAGTTTCTGTGAATGCTCGTTGCCACTGGGTTTGCGTGAGGGGGACTTTCAACTCCTCCGCCCATTTGTTTAGGGAGTGCACTTGGGAGCACGGTCGAGTGTCGCTGAGACATGAGTACATCAGGGAGATACCTCTACTGGGGCATGGAGTAGTGGAGTAGTAGTGGTAGATTGGTACAGGGATATTCACTGTGGAGGGTAGTTTAACAAGGTTTAGGAAGTGTGAGATTCGCATTTATGTGAAAGCTTCTGAGCTTGGGAGTTTGAATTTGACTTGGAGAGATTCAAATGTAAGCAGCGAACCATGACCTCTCAAGTCGCCAATGGTCAGAGTACCAGCAGATTGCCACTTGGAGAGGTTCAGATCAGGGATGCAGAGGGATATGGCTTTTAATGGTATCGGTAGAGTTCTACTAGGTGAGTTTTGCGGGTAAATATTTAAAAGTTTTCTCGAAGCCAACATGGAGGCAGATATCATTGGGTTAATTTTCCGAGGGGCCGGAGAGTATCCAGCTGCCATTAGTAGGAGGTAGTCTGTCAAGGTAGCGGGTTGTGCGTAAGAAGCTTCTATGCCGGACCATATTTTTCGGGTGTAGGATGCCACCAATAGTAAATTTGGTCTAAGACTGAGGCATAGTAGTAGTTGTCGATATTGGGTAAGCCCATTCCCCCTTGGTCCTGGCGTCTAGTGAGAATGTAGCCAGCACATCTAGGTGGTTTAGAATTCCAAATATATTTGGTCAGTTGACTTTGGATTGAGGACAGGAGAGAGCGGGGAAGAGGCAGAATGAGTGTTCGGAATAAGTAAAGCAGCTTGGGCAGTATGATCATTTTAAAGGAAGCTATACGACCTAAAGTAGAGAGGCCTGTGCTGCGCAGAGATTTTAGTAGGGCAGGTAAGTTTCGAGAGAAGGTAAGGTAGTTTAAGTCAATCAGTCGTTTTGGGTTGGGGGAAATCTGAATTCCCAAATATGAGATAGATGTGCTCGCCCACATGTAGGGCAAGGTAGATTTCAACCGGGCAGTCATTTGTGGTGGCAGGAGTATGGGAAGGAGTGTAGATTTTGTGGTATTTAGTTTATAGTAGGATACGGAGCTAAATTGGTGGAGGGTGTCTTGAATTTTTTGTATGGACTGAATGGGATTAGTGATCATCAGGATCACGTCATCGGCAAATAAGCTAATTTTGTGATCTGTGCCATCATGGGGAATACCTGTTATTAGTGGATCGGATCTAATTTTGGATGCCAAGGGTTCCATCAGCAAGGTAAAGATAAGTGGGGAGAGGGGGCACCCCTGTCGTGTGCCGTTGGTAATCTCGAAAGGGGTGGATAGAGTCCCTCCCGTGAGTACTTTAGCTGATGGGTTGGAGTATAGGGACAAAATTACAGCTTGAAACCACCCTGTAATACCAAATTTAGTCAACACTGCTTGAAGAAAAGACCAGTGGACTCTATCAAACGCCTTCTCTGCATCAAGGGATAATAGCAGAGAAGGCGTGAGAGTGAGTGCGGCATGTTGAATGAGGTTGAGGACTCTCCTGGTTGCGTCAGGGGCTTGTCTACCCGGGACGAACCCAACCTGGTGTACTAGCTCAGGGAGGAACACCATCAGTCTGTTGGCAATAACTTTAGCAAGTAGCTTGATATCGGTGTTAAAGAGCGATATTGGTCTATAGTTAGAGGCAACAGAGGTATCCTTCCCAGGCTTTGGGATGGTGGATATGATTGACCTTAACATATCAGTAGGTAGGGAGCCCGAGGAGCCAGCAGCATTGAAGAGGTCTGTCAGTCTAGGGACTAAGGTGTCGGCAAATTTTTTGTAAAAGACATTGGTGAAGCCATCCTCTCCTGGAGCTTTATGCAGAGGGAGAGCCTTGATTGCTCTAAGGACTTCCTCTGGAGTGAATGGTTTAGAGATATAGTCGAATTGGGACTTAGAGATTTTGGGGAGATTTATCGGGGTGAGAAAGTTTTGTATTTGTTCTGCAGTTGGTTGTGGGGTGAGAGGGTCATGTTTTAGATTATTTAGGGATGCATAATATTCACTGAATGCGTTAGCAATTTCCTGAGGGTTGGTTAAGAGTCGTTTTGAAGTAGGGTGATGGAGAGATAGAATTTTGGCTTTCATACGTTGGGCCTTAACTTTTTTTGCTAGGATTGACCCGGCTCTGTTGCCTAGGGCATAGTAATTGGCCTTCGAGAATTTAAAGTTGTGCTCAAATTTGTGGAGTAGGAGAGCGCGTAACTTCTGTCGGAGCTCCAGGAGCTGGGTGGCTTGTGTGTGAGAGGGAGAGGATTTGTTTGTTTTTTTCTATGTTAGATATTTGGGACATGACCTCGTCAATCTGCTGGGTCCTCAGGCGTCTCACTCTTTTACTCATTTTTATAAAAATTCCTCGAAGGTATGCTTTGTATGTTGACCAGAGTACAAATTTGTCAGTGTCAGGCAGTTCATTTTGTTCGAAGAAGGAGTGGTGCTCGGCTTCAATTTCTTGTCGGACTTTAGGGTGTTCTAACAAGGAGGGGTCTAGTCTCCAAAGTCTCGGAGGTCCAGGTCATTGATTGCCCAGGGAAATGGAAATAGGGGCATGGTCTGACCGTGATATTAGGCCAATGTCAGATTGCGTGACGTTTTGTAGGGTCCATTTATCTACTATGAAGGCGTCAAGTCTTGAGTAAGATAGCTGTGAGTGAGAAAAGTACGTGTAGTCGCGTTCTGAGCCATGTTGTGCTCTCCACACATCAAAGAGATCTAGGTCGTGGAGTAGGGGGTTCAAAGCCGGCCGGCTTTGGCCTTTGGTAGTAGAGGCATCTATGGAGGGATCGCCAACTATATTGAGGTCGCCTCCCATTATTATGATTCCTTTGCGCAGGCTGTTGACCTTCTTGTAGAGGCGTTGAAGAAGCGGAGTTGTCTGGAATTAGGTCCATATATATTGACCAAGGTGTAGGTGGTTTGAGCAACGGTACAGATGAGTATCAGGTATCGGCCCTGCGGATCAGCATAGGTGTGATGGTGCTGGAACTGAAGGGTGTCTCGGACAACTGTCATCACTCCATTTTTCTTCTTTGGGCCCGAGGCGAAGAAGACAGTGTTATATCCCTTAAGTCTAAACTTAGGGGGTTTTGGATTCCGCAAAGTGCGTCTCCTGTAGGAATGCAATGTCTGCATGTTGTTTTGTCAGTTCTTTTTGTAGATTGGCTCGTTTGTGTGGGCTGTTCAGGCCCTTGACATTCAGGGATGTCAGTTTTATCAGCATTGTAAGGCAGTCAGCGGTAATTCTTTATGGCAGGACTACAATAGTAGGTATGGGGTTTCTCTGATAGAATCAGGTAATGGCTGAGGGGTGTGGCCCAGGGGGAACAGGATATTTCGGTTCGCCTATATGCGGGCTGTGGTAGTAAGCAAAAATCAGCGGGATGCTGGTGTGGAACAGGGCAGGGAATAAAAAAGAAGAGCCCGTTAGGAATACGGGTTCAATGTGCAGAGTAATTGCTAACAACTTGAAACGGGGGGGATTTCCTCCAGTGGCGTCTCGGAACACAGAGCCAGTGGAGTGAAAGAGAGGCTTGGGAGAGGCAGTAATCCGCTGCAGCCCGGCTTTGTATAAAGTAGGGTCAAATGTGCGGACGGGATAATTCAGGCATCTTGAAGTAACCAGTCAGCTTCCATTTGCGAAGGAGGTGAAGGAGGAGGACGTGGAGTTTCCTCAGGGATTATGCGCCAGAGCCACAGAAGTTGTAGGCCAGCTTGCAGCGTGCGCACAGCATGGGTTGTGCCCTGGTATGTGATCAGCAATTTAGTGGGAAACCCCCATTTGTACTGTATATGGTGGTTTTGGAGTGCTTTAGTGATCGTGGCGAGTTGTCGACGATTCTCCATAGTTGCCTTAGATAGATCTGTGTACAGCGCAATTGCAGTGAACGGATCAGGAAGGTTTGGGGACCTCTTGGCGGCAAACATCACTTTTTCCTTAGTGCTGTAGAAATGTATGCGTGCTAATACATCTCGAGACTTCTCAGGTGGGAGGTGAGATGGCTTTGGGAGCCTATGGGCTCTATCAATTTCCAGATCTCTATCGGATAACTCAGGTACTAGCGCTCGCATTAGAGATTGCAGGAATCGCACCAGATCAGGTTGCGGTACCGATTCGGGTATGTTGCGGAACTTAATATTGTTCCTGCGCGAACGATCTTCGAGATCTGCCAGTTTAAGGTTGATCGTCTGCAAGTCTGCCTCATGTTCTGTGCATACTTCCACGGTATCATTATGGGCAGTGAGGAGATCAGACATTTTGTTTTCTATGTAATGCAGACGCTGGTCCTGTTGCTGTACTACAGTAGCCAGCGAGGACACTGCAGCCGAGAGATCAGTGTACAGGGTCTGTTTAAGGGAGATGAGCATGTTTTTCATTGTTTGCTCAGAGATGGGCTGGTCTGAGGCAGGGAAGTTATCAATGGCTGCAGGATGCTGTACATTAGGAGGAGGCAGGATGAAAGGTATGCTGGTGTTCTGACCTGGGGCATCCTCCTCTCTCCTGGGCTTAGATTTGACTGGAGAGGCAGAGGCAGGAGAGCGGGGGGGAGAGTACTCACAATTTGTAATCGTGGGATAGCCTGGGCGTTGTGATCCGCCGCCGCCAACGTGAGGTGATAGCTGAGCTGGGAATCTGTGTGAAGTGCCGGCGCCATCTTGTCCCCCTCCCGCTCCGGCCAGACAGAAGAAGTCCGTCAGCTTCTGAGGCATGGGGATCTGTTTCCTTCGTTTCAGCATGATGTCTGGCTGATGTGGGAGTGGTTGTGGGTTCGGTCGGGTGATTTTCATCCCGTTTTTAGCGCTGTGGAGCCGCTGATAGCCGGGTGCTGTGCGGAGCAGAGATTCTAAGCAGCCATTCACGGTACTGGCAAGCCACGCCCCCCCACTCAACTTCTTTTGTCGACCATGGTGAAGCCTGTTCTGAGTGGAACCTGTCCTGTTAAACCACTGTATGGTCTTGGCCACCATGCTGCAGCTCAGTTTCAGGGTCTTGGCAATCTTCTTATAGCCTAGGCCATCTTTATGTAGAGCAACAATTCTTTTTTTCAGATCCTCAGAGAGTTCTTTGTCATGAGGTGCCATGTTGAACTTCCAGTGACCAGTATGAGAGAGTGAGAGCGATGACACTAAATTGAACACACCTGCTCCCCATTCACACCTGAGACCTTGTAACACTAACAAGTCACATGACACCGGGGAGGGAAAATGGCTAATTGGGCCCAATTTGAACATTTTCACTTTTTTGTTGCCAGCAGTTTAGACATTAATGGCTGTGTGTTGAGTTATTTTGAGGGGACAGCAAATTTACACTGTTATACATTCAGTACACTTACTACTTTACATTGTAGCAAAGTGTCATTTCTTCAGTGTTGTCACATGAAAAGATATAATAAAATATTTACAAAAATGTGAGGGGTGTACTCACTTTTGTGAGATACTGTATAAAGTATGATATTGTTGAGAAAAATATATTTGTGTACAAGGTTTTGTATGGTCACCTTGTGTGCTAGCAGCTCTATGATCCCAGGCGCTTACTAGTTATTTGTATGTTTTCCAAAGTTTTTTTATTATTTTGGGGAGCTTGGAAAACTATAATAACCTTTTTCGGGGATATGTTGCTGCCTAGGTCCTTGTTGGTGAGATTTCAACTACATATGCGGTCTCCAGAACAGGAAGTGAGATTACATTTCTTCCCATGGAATACAGAAAGAATAAAAAAAAACTGTTCTAACCTTTCCTAACAATTATCTGCTAAACTGGAGGATATTGTGAAATCGCACCCCTTTCATCTAGATTTTTCTTATACAATCAGTTTTATTGCGAGAAATATTTTTAAAGTCACAGATATTGTCTGAGATCAATTTTACAGAATCTGCTTTACAACTGTACAACAGGTAGAGCATGTGAACTTAAGGAACACTCATGTCATATCTTCAGTTGTTTCCTGGTTTTTGGCCTAGGCCAAAATGATGTAATAGATTCCAGAAGTCTTCATGGGCATTTTTTTCTTTCATCTGGAGGAGGAGAGGGGTGACTTTCTCAGCTATGCACACCCCCCCTGCCTGCATGCCTGAGCTAAGGGCAGACAAATGATACATGAATCATCTGCCCTTACTCAAGATGGCCATGGCTAGAAATGCTAGGGGGTGTTTTTCAAAGTTATTTTTCAACAAAATAAAGGATGGCGACATGGATGGACGAACGAGTTTGCTTTGAATGTTATTAATGATTTAAATTGTGTCTTTGGTTTGTGGTGCTCAGATAAAGTTTAGTTCCACTTTAATATGATGTTACAGAAGTGAAAGATTAGAAAAAGCAAATTCACCTTTGCCCTCAACAAAGACGGCTGTCAGACCTATTTGGGAAACCCTGTTGAATAATCTGTAGCACGATCATAGGCCTAGAGCTGATCCATCTGCCTTTGCTCCCTTCTTAATTAAGGGCCTACAATGTCTTTTACACTGTCATAACCAGCTACTGGTTCCAGAATATCTATTCTCCTGGCCCACATGTTGTACCATAAGCAAAGTGCATTAGCCACTGCAGCTAATTTTATCCTGTCTCTGTGGCTGAACTGGTAAATGAATAGTCACATCCAGATTTCACCTCCAAGCATATCTAACACCATTTTTTTAAAATTTTGTATACTTTAGTGGAAGGTAAAACTGTTTTTTTTTGGCCACCTTCATCTCATTAGGGAGAATCCGCTTTAATTACTGCCCTGTAGACTTAATAGGAAGTGAGAGGATACATTTTCAATGTAAGGGATATCCTATCTTACAGTGTTGTCATGGGAGCAAATGTCCCTAGTGGAAGATTTTCCCTCTAATTCCATTCTGGTGGCAACTCAATATTTTGGATTTACCCTCATTTTTATTCCCAGTGGAATTGGTGATCAAGAAGATTAGAGAGAGCCAATCCCCTAAAGGGAACATAGACAAAAAAAAGAGGTTCCCTCACCACTTTATCCAAAACTAATAAAAACACTTGTCTTTACTTATACTTCAAAGGAAAACTATAATGAGTTTGACTAAATTTTAAGGTCATGTATTTTATATTTGTTTTTACTATCTGTATACATGCTTTGTTTTACATGGCAAAGGATTCCCAAAGCACCTTGGGTTGGCTAACCCCCCCCGTTGGTCTGGTAGAAGACTACAGGCGGTCCCCGGGTTAAAAACAAGATAGGGTCTGTAGGTTTGTTTGTAAGTTGGATCAGGTACATTTTTTAAGTGTCGCTCCAGCCAAAAAAATATTTTTAAGCTTTTTGGGTAGTATAAGGAAGGGTTAACACCTGTAACATTTGTTTTGCTGTTTGTGCCCCTGTTAAGAAGATTTCACCTCACTTTCTGTCCCAATGGCAATTGGATTTTGAAAACTTTGGGTTGCTGTGGAAACAAGCCTTGGTGATAAAGCATCAGTGGAGGTACCTTTTTCCAATAATAACTCTTACAGGAGTGAATTTCCCTTCCTAGAGGTAGATTTCCTTTCACTTCCTGATATCTCCCTCCGTTTGTAAGTAGGAGTCGTTTGTAAGTCGGATGTTTGTAACTAGTAGACCGTCTGTACATGTTTATATGTGATATTAAAATTCAATATAAAAAGATAATTGTTTATCTTTATTTTTTAGCCCTGACTATAATAACGTATTAGAATACCATCATAAAGTCCCTTTAAACACTTTAAGAATCACAGAAGTGAGCTTCATTTTAGAGTATTTGTTTCCATACTGTTAACAAAATTTTGAGTGTTTTTAGAAATGATTGCCTTACCTTTAAATATAGTCATGTGGAGTATTGGCTTTATGAACTGCTTGTGGAGACTGATTTAAATGTGCTTGCTTATTTCTCAACATGTTGGATATCTGATGGCACACTATCTGGATATGACCACGCTGCTTACATTGGTGACTGCATTTCACAAATGGCAAGTCTTAACCCTGTAGTCTCCCCACACAAGAACTCTGCAATTAGGTTTTTTATTCCCTTTCATTTAGTTTGTAAATCTCTTTCCTTACTGCAGTTGATAAAATAGTATAGTATTGTAGATAAGAAGAAAACCTGCACTTAGTAAAAAAATACCCTATAAAATTGTGCGTTTGACAGCTGCACTCACGATATTGTACACATGAATACTAACAAATCTAAATTAAAAATTGTGCTGTGCTGTCACTTGTAAACAATATTCAATCAACTGAGTAAGCCTTATGCCGCATACACTCGACCGGACTTTCCCTCAGAATAGACTCCGACGGTCTTTCCGACGGAGTCCCGACGGAGTTCCATTGAAACGGACTTGCCTACACGCGATCACACCAAAGTCCGATCGTTTAGAACGCGATGACGTATGATGGGACTAGAAAAAGGAAGTTCAATAGCCAGTAGCCAATAGCTGCCCTTACATCGTGAAAAATTTGAAACATGTTCTATTTCTAGGTCAGTCAGAATTTTAGAAAGAAAAAGTCCGATGAAGCCCACACACGATCGGAATGTCTGACGGAATGATTCCGTTGGATCTTTTCTGCCGGAAAGTCCGGTCGTTGTGTACGGAGCATTAATGATAAAGTGCATTAGTGCTAAATTTACAATTCATAGCAATTCATAACAAATGCCTCCATTACTAAAGTGCATTCATGCAACATAAAGTGAAAATACAATGTATAAATAAAATAATCCAGAAATAAAGTCCAGAAAAAAGTCCATTAAGTGATAGTCCAGAGTGTGCCAAAATTACTCCTTTAGTCCTCCAGTGATAAAACACCCAGTGCTCCCCTCTTCAGGTCAAATAAACATAGCCTCTTACCAGAATGTTAGACCTATCAAGGTCAATAATCACCTTAGTGAGCTTCACCTTTCACTCTAGGTTTGGGCTACTGCAGCGTTTTTCAACTGCCATTAACCACTTCAGCCCCAGAAGATTTGGCTGCTCAATGACCAGGCCATTTTTTGCGATACAGCACTGCGTTTCTTTAACTGACAATTGCATGGTTCCAAACAAAATTGGCCTTCTTTTTTTTTCCCACAAATGCTGTACCCAAACAAATTGGCCTTCTTTTTTTTTCCCACAAATAGAGCTTTCATTTGGTGGTATTTGATCACCTCTGTGGTTTTTATTTTTTGCGCTATAAACAAAAGACAAGCGACAATTTAAAAAAAAAACACAATATCTTTTACTTTTTACTATAATAAATTATCTCAAATTAAAAAAGAAAAAAATCTTCCTCAGTTTGGGCCGATATGTATTCTTCTACATATTTTTGGTATAAAAAAAATCGCAATAAACGTATAATGTTTAGTTTACGCAAAAGTTGTAGCGTTTACAAAATAGGGGATAATTTATAGCATTTTTGTGATCTGCGATTTTTATCGGGACTGCAATATTGCAGCGGACAAATTGGACACTTTTGACACATTTTTGAGACCACTGACAATTATACAGCAATCAGTGCTATAAAAATGCACTGATTACTGTATAACTGTCACTGACAGGGAAGGGGTTAACACTAGGGGGCGATCAAGGGGTTAACTGTGTGTATTCTGACTGTGGGGGGATGGGACTGACTAGGTGAGGAGAGAGATCGATGCCCATACTTGGTATGAACACACGATCTGTCTCCTCTCCCCTGAGAGAACCAGAATCTGTGTGTTTACACACAGATCCTGGTTCTCGCTCTGTCACGAGTGATCTTGGGTGCCCAGTGGTCATCGCGCCCACCAGGCACTCGCATCGGCTCCGACGTGGCACCGCAGGTGCACTACGCCACTGTCAGGACTGCGCTCAGCCCTTCCTTCTCTGAGCTGGCCGCTCAGCTGTCGGCTAATTGCCAGCTCCCATCTCTCTCCACAGTTACTCAGTTGTTGATGATCCTGCTCGTCAGTCCTGCCTACTTAAGCTGTCCAGTCCAGAGCAGCTCTGCCTTCGCCTTGGTCACATCACAAGAAACTATCTCCTGCGTTCCTGTTTAGAGATTGGCTTTGCTGACATCCCTTCTGGCTCCAGATCCTGCTTGTTGTTCCACTACTTTGATCCCTGACTTCTGGCTTGGCTGACTATACGTTCCAGTTACTGAACTTTGGCTATGTTTTGACTACGTTTGTTCTTTTTACTTTTATTATTAAACAAGTGTGATTTAACTGTACTTATGTCTCAGCCTGATTTCATAGTTTCTGACAGTAGGCGAAGGCCATGAATTCAGAAGATGCAGTAAATCCACTTGTTGGTAATATTTTTTCCAGATTAGATGAACTGGATCACTGCATGGATCAGTTCTCCATGGCGTTACAAACGCTCCTGAGTCGCACGGCTCACCTGGAATCTCCAACTGTGGCTGCCCCGATACAACCTATGTTGCAGGCTGACCCTGCTGCTGCGCGAGTCTCTGTGCAGGCACCCGCCTCGAGTATTACCTCTATTAGAGGTAAGTCTGGTTCCGCTCCACTTCCCCAGCGATTTGGGGGCGAACCAGTTCAATGCAGAGGGTTTCTCAACCAGGTTGAGATATACTTTGAAATGCTGCCCCAGGTATTTCCCACGGACAGAAGCAAAGTAGGTTTCATGATATCTTTGCTTTTTGAGAGAGCCTTGGCCTGGGCTAACCCTCTATGGGAGATGCCCTCTGCAGCATTTTCTGGGCTTTGCCAACTATTATCGGAAGTTTATTCGTAACTTCTCGTCTCTGGTCAAGCACCTGACTGATATGACCAGAAAGGACGGTAACCCACAGAGTTGGCCTCCGGAGTCCATTAAGGCCTTTAGAGTCTCAAGGCTGCCTTTGTTTCTCCTGTGTTGGCACATCCTGATCCTACGTTACCTTTTATCCTTGAGGTTGATGCTTCTGAGACTGGTGTTGGCTCCCTTCTGTCTCAACGTCCTACCTCTGAGAGCGCTATGCATCCTTGTGACTACTTTTCCAAGAAATTGTCACCTGCGGAGTGCATTTATGAGATTGGTGACAGAGAGCTGTTGGTGATCATTTTAGCCCTGAAATAATGGAGACATTTCCTCAAAGGTACCACTGTGCCGGTTCTCATTCTTACTGACCATAAGAATCTCACATTCTTGTCTGAGGCTAAATGCCTCTCTCCCAGAAGGGCGCGATGAGCTCTTTTATTGTCAAATTTCAATTACATTGTCTCATTCTTACCCAGTACTAAGAATGTAAGGGTTGACGCCTTGTCACGACAATTTTCCTCCATGGAAAACCCAAGTTGGAGTCGGTTCCGGTTCCTGTGATTCCTCCTGATCGTATTCTGGTTACGGTTCGCACCAGTCTCACTTCTCCGTTGGGTGACAAGATTCTTGCTGCTCAGGTCCATGCACCTCCTGAGAAACCTTGTGACCGTTGCTTTGTCCCAGAGAGACTCCGTACTGCCATGATCCAGACTTACCATTCTCCCAAGGCAGCTGGCCATCCTGGGAAGAATCAACTTGTTTGGGCCATTTCCCAACAATTCTGGTGGCCTAGTTCACGTGCTGATGTAACTGCCTTCCTAAATGGATCTACAAACTTCAGTTTACTAGAAAGTAATACAAAGTAAGCATATAAGAAGGTTTAGCTGTAGGTAAAATGAATATCTCCTAAAAGTGCACCATTCAGGAGATATTTACCCTGCATGCAACCAGTGACATCACCAGCTCATGCGCTCTGAAGGTCCAGCATACATTGCCAGAACTTCAGAGCTTTGTGTTTGAACCGAAGGTGAGTGACATCATTGTGGCTCCGGCCAATCGCACAGAGGGGGCATGCTAACCCAGAAGAAAGACCTGGGGAAGATGTCAGCCCTCTCAGCGGTGAGAGTGCACCACGGGAGGGATTCGTTCTAAGTTTATTCCCGTGCTGCAGCCTGTGATCCTGTGATCCACACAGAGCCCTGGTCGGCTCAAAAGCATTTTCTGTTTTTGTCTAGCGACTTAGTCACATTCTCTAAGGTGAGCGCATTACCTTGGGGGGGTCACTTATGTTGCACCATCGCATGACCTGTGGCATGTGGAGATTTAAGCACATTTGAATATATCACCATTGAAGATCACATATCAGCACTTTCTTGCAGGACTTTTGCTCATTATATATTTATGTAGTTCAAGATGGACTAGTATGTACATGAATTATTTTTATTTTTTTTTTCATTAAATAAAGCTTTATTAAAGAGCAGTGCAGTACATTGAAGAAAACAAAATACAGAGGTATATCGACCGAACACTTGCAAGTGCGGGATTGTAATTATGAGAGTACATAGATAATAAACAGAGATTCAGATCCATATGCATTTGTCAATGAAACAGTAGGAAAGGCTGTAACTGATGTTCCCTGTGCGGGATGACATTCCCAACACCCCTAACGGGATCACACTGTGTTAGGAGTCCCCCCATCCCAGGGAAAGTATCAAGGATGACCCAGTGCCCCCGCTGTCCCCACTACCAGGGTCCTGCCAGCATCCCAGAGGTAGAGAAGGGAACCCCTAAAGAGGCCTTTAAACCCCTCCATCAGTTCCCCCCCAACTGGCAGTAATCCGTTTTGAGTCTGGAACTTGAACTCACTATACAGAAACTGATGGCAACTTGAGAAATTCTGCCAAAATGTAAATCAATAATTTAAACATAACTTGTGCACTGCTAATATGATATCAATTCGTAGTAAAAATAGATAGGGTAGAGAAGAAGAAAAGAAGGAGAAAGAAAGTGCTAGCTTGGGAGTATATAATTGTGGCCAGTCCAAGGTGTTTCTTTTTTTTTTTTTTTTTTTTTCTTTTTTTTAAATTTAAACTCCTCTTGCCTGAGTCATTTGAATACCTGGTATAAGGGAAATGCCTAAGTGTCTAGCCCAGGGCTCCCATGTTGCCTCGAATGACTTAGTGGTATTCATCAGAGAGCTGACCGTTTTTTCTTGGGACATAATCCACGAAATCTTTCTTTTGGCTGCCTGGACAGACACTGTGGGTTGCTTCCAGGCCTTGGCAATAGTAGTTTTAGCTCCTAACAGCATGAAGGATATTAATCTTTGAGAGTGTTTCGTTGTTTTAGGGATTGGTGCATTAAGTAGTGCCACTTGGGCTGATTTAGTGATAGGAAGATCCGATACTTTACGGATCAACGCAAATATTTTGTTCCAAAAACCTCTTAATTTCGGACACTCCCACCAGATATGGATCATGGAGCCCTGGGCTTGGCACCCTCTAAAGCATAACGGGGAGACAGAAGTGAACATAGATGCAAGTCTGGTGGGTACTAGGTACCATCGCATAAGCACTTTTAGATTAGCCTCTATCAAAGCTGTGTTTAGAATACCTTTAAAGGCTGTGGATCCTCTCTGATGCCATTCCTCCAGGCTCCAGGTGTCCTGTAGATCCTTCTCCCACGCTTCCATGTAAGAAAATTTTGTGGTGGGTTCCACAAGAGACGCGTATATGAGAGATATACCCCCCTTTGTGTCTAGTGCTTGGCCGCACCAACGCTCATAAGATGTAAATTCCAAAGGGAGTGCCTGTCCCTTCGTTAGAGAGGAAAGAAAATGGGATAACTGGGCAAATCTAAACCTCTCTGTACCTGGGAGTTTAAGCTTATTTATGCACTGCTTTAACGTAATTGGACCCGATGGGGAAAGAAAGTGACCTATACGATACATCCCCTTGTCTAACCACCATTTAAAGGACTTGATGTCCATGCCCGGTACAAATCGGGGGTTATGAAAGATGTGGTCTAAAGGGCGGGTAGGGGAGGTCAAAGCTGGTGAGCATTTCATAGAGTCCCATAGTTTAAAGGATTGGGACAATGTTGGGGCTAGTATAGTAGGCCTCGATTTCATGGGGCTCCAGAGGAGGTAGTCTATGGTGTGTGTCGGAATAGCTTGTCTCTCTATATCTATCCAGTCGGGTTTCTCAACTTTGAAGTATACCATTGAGAGTTGGGCTAATCTTGCAGCTTGGTAGTATCTAAACAGATCTGGTAGACCCAGTCCCCCTTTGGTTTTGGGGCTAAAAAGCACATTGCGGGCTAGCCTATAGCCTTTTTTACCCCAAATGAATTTCACTATTTTTCCTTGTAGGGGTTTAAGATGGTGTTTTCTAATGTCTATCGGGAGTGACCTAAACAGATAGAGGAGCTTGGGCAATAGCGTCATTTTGATAGAATGAATTCTACCAAGCCATGATATATTGTGTTTGGACCATGTTTGGATGTCAGATTCTAGTGTGCGGAACATGGGAGGGAAATTAGCTTGGAAAAGTCGCTCAAACTTGGGGGTGAGGTTTATCCCTAGGTATCGGATCGAAGATTCGCTCCATTTGAATTTGAAAGAGGGCTTGAGCCTATTTACTTCTGCCTCTGGTAGTGAAATATTTAATGCCTGTGACTTGTCCATGTTGACCTTTAGACCCGACAAGGATCCAAATGTTTTCAATAGGTTGCATATATTGGGTAGTGAGGTAGTTGGGGAAGTGACAAATAAAAGGATGTCGTCCGCAAACAGGGCGCATTTGTGGGTATGCGCTCCGCATTTAACCCCCTTAATATTTTGGTTAGACCTGATCGCAATTGCCAGGACCTCTATCGCTAAAGCAAAGATTACAGGAGAAAGGGGGCACCCCTGTCTGGTTCCCCTGGTTATTTGAATGGGATCTGAATAGAAGCCGTGTAATTTGACCTTGGCACTAGGAGTGGAGTATAATGCTTTCAGGGTATTTATAAATTTTTCCCCAAATCCCCATCGTCCCAGGATTGAAAATAGGAAAGTCCAAGACAATGAATCGAAGGCCTTTTGGAGGTCCAACGACAGCAGTAAGCCTTCCTGCTTTGGGCCTCCATCCCAACCCGATTGTAATAACGAGACAATATCGACCGCCCTTCTAATTTGATCCGGGCCTTGTCTTCCCGGCATAAAGCCCACTTGGTCTTTGTTTATATATTGATTGATGAAGGAGTTCATTCTGTTAGCTAGGATTTTAGTTAGTATTTTCAGGTCGTTGTTAATCAACGATATTGGTCTGTAATTCTCGACTAATGATGGATCCTTGTCGGGCTTGGGTATAACAGAGATAAATGCCAAATTCAGTTGTGGCTCTAGGGGTGTCCCTACCCTTATGGAGTTGAAGAATTTTGTAATATGGGGTGCTAAAGTTTTTTTAAAGGTTTTAAAGTATTGATTGGAGAAACCATCGGGGCCGGGAGCTGATCCCCCTTTTAAGTTTTTAATTACCTCTAGTGTTTCTTCTATGGTGAAGGGCGCTTCCATGAGTTCCTTATGCTCTTTACGTAGAGTGGGTATGTCTATATCATCTAAGAATGATTTCAAGGAGGAGTCGGACAAGGGGTCATTTTGCTGATATAGTTTAGAGTAAAAGGATTGGAAAGCTTGCAGGATTTTTGGGGGATTAAGGGTTGAGGTGCCATCCTGTAGTCTAATGTTTGGGATGGTGAAGTTAGTAACTTTGGGAGAGAGCTTTCTTGCTAATAGAGTGCTCATTTTGTCTCTCTGGACGTAGAATTTCGCATTGTTCCATTTCAGATGTTTTTCTGCCCCCACTGTGTGAGCTAAGTTTAATGCTGTTCTGGCTGCATCTAGCTGAGCTATTTGAACCAAAGAAGGGTTCCGTTTGTGCTGTTTGCATAGGATCTTGAATTCCCTCTCTAGTTTCTCTATCTCCGCTATCTGTTCTTTCTTTCTTCGGGATGCCATTTGAATGAGTTTTCCCCGTATGGTCGCTTTATGAGCGGCCCAAAGGGTCTCTGCTGAAATTCCCTCCACATTGTTCCGCAGGAAGTAATCTATTATGTCTTTCTCAATCTCTATTGCTGAAATATGGTATTAAGAATAGTATCATTGAGTCTCCACTGGGTAGTGGGTGGTTTGTGTGAACCGCCCCTTAGTGTGACGATCACCATGGCGTGATCTGAAAGGGCTGTGTCCTTAATATAGGCCTTAAGAACATAGGGTATATGTTTCACTGACAGGAGTATGTGGTCGATCCTGGAGTATGTTTTGTGAGGGTTTGAATAATGTGTATAATCCCTCGTTGTGGGGTTATGTTCTCTCCAAATATCGGCTAGGCCTTGTTGATATATTAGTTTTGCGATCTTGGAGCTTGTTTTTGTGGGGCGGATAGATTGTGCCTTTAAAGGTTTAGATTTGTCTAATCCTGGGTCGAAGGCAACATTGGAGTCACCTCCGAAGATTACCGTTCCTTCTAATAATGGGCTTAGAGTTTGTAACATTGCTTGGAAAAATTTTGTTTGGCCTTTATTGGGGGAGTAATAAGAAATGAAAGAGTACAGGCTTTCATCTATTTTACCTTTAACCAATAAGAATCTGCCCTCTGGATCTTTGTGCACTAAGTCGGGCTTAAATTTACAGTGTTTCGCGAATATTATTGCTACTCCTCTGGTCTTATCTTCTGCATTCGCTAGGAAGAATGTGGGATATTGAGCGTGTAAGAATGTCGGGTTATATCTAGAAGGGAAATGTGTTTCTTGGATCATGATTATCGCCAATTTTTGTGCATGGTAAGATTGAAGTAATTTACGCCTCTTTACCGCAGAATTTAACCCTTGGGCATTATGGGAAGCTAATTTAAAGGACGTTAGGGGCACGGTGTTACTAGACCTATTGGCTATGTGGGGAGAGCTTGTGAGATGCGGCATATCTTACCTTCTCTGCAGCGTGGTGAGGCTTGATTATTCGGATCGTGCGGCAGGATCTGGAGCCTGGAGGAGAGCGGTCCGTCCGAGAATCCTGTGGACTGGCACAGTAGAAAACAGGGTTAGAAAGGACGACAGGAAGAAAAGAGAAAATTAGAAAGAGTAAATGCGAGTGTTCTCGTGTGAAGTGTCCCAAAAGGAACCTGCGGCCTCGAGCGGATGCAAAGATCCCCTTGATGTCGCCTAAGATTAGACAAAAGTAGCCCTCCAAAGGGGCTAACAGTCCATCTCCCGACCATGGGGATCCCATTATCGTGAGATGGATGGAGGCACATAACTGCTACCCCAGTCAGAGCCTGCCCAATTGGTAAACCTATATAAGATATTACACAGAGCCCTGTGCGGAAAACCAATTAAACATTATAACATTGCAAACTGTGTGTATCAAAGCCAGCCAGCTAATAATAAAATAAAAAAGAAAAAAAAAAAAAAAAAGAAAAAAAAGAAAAAAACGAATATAAAAAATCATGCTTTAGGCCTATTACTCCTTGGGGGGGGGTAAGGGTAGGAAAAAAAAAAAAAAAAAGGGGTGGGGGGGTGGAGGGGGAATGAGAGGGGGGGGGTATGGGAAAGAATATTAGGAGAGAGCGGGGGGAGTATTAAGGGAGCTGTATCTCGATCTATTAGAGATTATTCTTCACTAATAGTCCGATGTGTTAGCGTGTCCATCTCCTGGTCCTCCATACTACCAGCCGGTGTTGAAGGAGACCCAAAAGGGGGAAGACCCAAGAGCTTGATCTTTGTAATTTGTTATTAAGTTGGTTGTGGGAGATCCAGACGAAATCTTTGGAAAGAGATGAGAGCTGTGTGTCTGCGACTCGCTTAAGTGGGTACTGATGGTCCAGTAGGAGAAATCGCATAACCAAGAGTCGCATTTTTCTGGTGCCTAACGATCTATCAGTTCTGGGGTGTCATGGTCAGGTGGAGAACAAATGAAGGTGGAAGTCCGTTATCCCTGCTGGGTTCAGTGATCGTGCATCGTAATCCTAAGGGGATCAAGAGGGTCATTTAGGGTTACTGATGACTTGGGTTAGATCCTGTGGGATGTTTTCGGGTAGTGCCCGAATGTGTTCATACGATTCAGGAGGGCATCGGTTCCTTTACTCTTCTGCTTTTGGTAGTTTTCCATAAAGGAGAGACTGGGCTGGTTGGAGTCTGTCTCTTGTAAGAACCGGATTGCGCATTTGATGTGTCCATCTCTGAGTCCTGAGAAATAAGCTTCAGTGATAGGAGGATCCGCTCACCTTCAGGCAGATTAGTGAATGAGTGTGTCTTGCCTTTGTAGGTAAATTTTAAAGCGAAGGGGAAAGCCCACCAATATCTTATTTCCTTTTGTGTCAGGATAAGCAATAGGGGTTTGAGGGCTCTGCGTTTTTGAATCGTCATAGGCGATATGTCGGCAAATATTTGAACATCGTGGCCTTGAAATGAGATGTGTGGTTGCTGGCGGGAGAGCTTCATGATGTTCTCTTTCACTCCGTAGTGGTGCGGCTTCACCACTATATCCCTGGGAGACCCGTCCTTCCTGGGGGGTCCCAGTGATCTGTGTGCTCTGTCTAATTCCAGCTTGTGTGTAGAGATATCAGGAATTAGGGATTTGATCAATTCTTGCACTGCTGTAGATACATCCGTGCACGATTCTGGGATGCCTCTGACCCTGAAGTTCTCCCTTCTTGATCGGTTTTCCAAATCGTCGATCCTATTTAAGGCCGCATCCAACTATTCCTGCACAATCTGAATGTGGTCAGAGTTTTGATTGGTTCTCGATACTGTGTAATCCAGTTTTTGTTCGATCGCTTCTATTCTGGTGCCCAGATTCTGGAAATCAGATCGAATGTCATTTGTTATTTTATGGGCTGTATTAGCTAATCCCCTTTCCAGTAAGTCTGATAGTTTGAGGAAGAGATCCCCTGCATTCTGGGGCATATCTGTGTCTGTGCCTCCCAAAATGCCTTTATTATGCTGAGGGATAAGAGAATGTCCCGGAGGAGACAGCAAGGGGGCTGCCAGTGGGCTCTCATTCAGATAGCCTGAGTTGTGGCCCGAGGATGATGTGGTGGGGTGTGACAAGGAGATTGCCGAGGGGGGGTAAGAAAGTGTAGCAGGAGCGATCACTTGCCTGGCTTCTTGTAGTCCCCCTGAGGCTGCCTGTGTCTGAGGAGCGGCCGCCATCTTGGATTCGGCCTGTATTTTCTCTGCCTCAAAGCGGGGTCCCAGGTCCTTTTTTGCTGCAGTGGCTGGCATGGGTGGGGAACCGCTGTGTTCCCCCAAAAGATCCTGCTGTGTGCTAGCTTGTGGTGGCGTCTGATACGGCGCTAGGGCGGCTGGCTGGCTGGGGTAGTGGGGAGCTCCCGGCTTATGCGGCCATCTTGGAGTCCCTCGCGCATGCGCCCTGATGTACATGAATTATGGGGCACTTAGCACTTTTGTTTGGCACATGGCACTTTTTGGCATTTATTTGCACTTATGAATTATATTTGAAGCAAAAGTGTTTTAATTGATTATTATTTCATATGTTAATTGTATTGTTTACTTGTGCACATTATGCTTATTAGCTTTATGCGATATAGTATTTAGTGTGGTATACACCTCTGTACTCATTTGTATATGCACCATATCTCTTTGTGCCGTGATAGGGGCACGTCTAGCACACTTTAGTGCATCATTATTTATTTATTTGTTATTTACATGCATTAAAAGACGTGGTTCATGCATGCGGCTGTGTAGTGCTTATTTTTAGCACTGGGTTCATTGTGGCTCGTAGGATTTCCTTTCTTTTTCTTCTTCTTGTAACTGCCTTCATAGCTGCCTGTTCCGTGTGTGCTCAGAGTAAGACTCCAAGACACCTTCCAGTGGGCATCCTACAACTCATACCCAATGGAGAGAGGCACTGGACCGAACTGTCTATGGATTTCATTGTGGAGTTACCCAACTCCCAAGGCAATACTGTTATCCTTATGGTGGTTGACCGGTTCTCAAAGATGTGTCAATGTATTCCACTTAAGAAGTTGCCCACTTCTAAGGAATTGGCTTCCATTTATGCTCGGGAGATCTTTCGCTTACATGGGCTACCCAAGGTGATTGTCTCGGACAGGGGTAGTCATTTTTTGTCCAGGTTCTGGCAAGCCTTTTGTGCACAGTTGGGAATTCAGCTTGCTTTCTCCTCTGCATATCACCCACAGTCTAATGGGGCCGCAGAAGGAGCCAAACAGTCCTTGGAGCAATTCCTACGTTGCTATATTTCTGACCATCATAACAGCTGGCCAGACCTATTACCATGGGCAGAGTTTGCTCACAACATTGCCTTGAATTCTGCTTCCCGATTGTCCCTGTTTATAGCGAATTATGGTTTCCAACCTTCCATGTTGCCTGACTCGTTTGTTCTGCAGAGTATTCCTGTGTTAGAGGAGCATCTCCATGGTCTTCGTTCCAGTTGGGTACAAGTCCAGGCGGCTTTGCGTCATGCTAATGATAGGTACAGACTCCATGCTGACCGCAGACACCTGCCTGCGCCTTCCTACCAGGTTGAACAAAATATTACAGCGCACACATGCAAAAAAGACATTTACCGCCAGCAAGGCTTATTTAAAACACCTAGACATTTTCAAAAAGCATTATAAAAAAATATGGGGATTTGGTCACACCATATTGCTATATGGTGCTTAAGCCCACTTACTGCGACAAAGTACCCCATGATTAGTGGGTCCTACACTATCCATAGATTGGGAGATCCTGCTTCTCTAAACCATGGGAGCAATACACTCCTCTGTATGGGAGAACTTGAGGTCTCCAACCATGACACAGGTGGACACTAATGAGAGGTACGTAGCCTCCCTGACGGTATTCCCGAGTGTGGCTCGGGGTTAAATTTCAGCACCATTAGCGGTAACCCCGAGCCACACTCGGAATTACTGTACATCTCAGGATCCTGGTGCAGCTTACTTACCTTGTCCCCAGGATCCTGCAATGTCCCCCTGCACAGTTTGCGGGCTGTGTTCTCCGCCCGATACCTCTCTTTGCCAGGTTCCGTTCCCTGCGAGTGTCGCAACGCACGGGGGCGGAGCCTGGCAGCAAATTTTAAAAATGTAAAAATCATAACACATACAGTACTGTAATCTTGCAGATTACAGTACTGTATGAAATCATTTCACTTCCCTTTTGTCCCCAGTGCTTTGGCCCATGCCCTTCATGCAGTTTTATATTATATATGCTGTTCTTTCTGCCTGGAAACTTAAGATTGTCCATAGCAACCAAAAAGTGTCCCTTTACGTCAAAAGTGGCTTTAGCCCAGCTAGAAAACAGCGATAGTAAATGAGAACACTTGCAGAATTGAGCGATAGTGAATCGCGGGGAAATTTATTTTATTATTATTATATATTTTTTTTAATGATTTATATTTATTTATTATATTATAATTTATGATTTTGTGTTTCAAACTTCATCATACCCGGGATATCTACTAGACTCTTGGTGGACAGATCTAAGTGTGTTATTTCTAAGAATTACAGGCCTAAAATATAAAACGCCAAATTTCTATGCAAAATAATTGTACCGCTTTGAGACGCAAAAATCTGAAATAATCATACCGCTAGGGAGGTTAATGAGGGAGTGGGGTGCTCCACATCCAAAAGAATTTGGTCAGAATCCATACAATAGACAAACAAGATATTTGGGGGGCACACCCTAAAAGATGCATTAAAGATGGTGCAGCCAAAATGTCTAGGTGTTTTAAATAATCTTTGCTGGAGCATAATATTACAAGAACAATATTAAAATGGAGAATGTAAAAATAATATCAATAATGTAATTATATTCTTGGGATAAATATTGTATGTCTAACCATATATGTGTGTCTGTGTATGAAGCTAATGGCAGCTTCCTCATGTGAGCCAGTCTGCCCTGAAAGTCTTTGTTTATCTCTTTTTTACTCCTAAATTGAGCCCCCCACCTTCTCCTAAAATGGGCTGGTTTAAAACTTCTAAATATTGAACAACCCTTCAGCCTAACTCCCTTCCCCCTCACTGAGGGGATGGCCACTGAAATTCTAAACTTAGGGCCCCTTTCCAGAACCACGCTGACATTCCATAAGAATCGGGTGTGGGGGGGGGGGGGGAGCATGACCTAGTATACAATTATATACCTTATACAATATAACTTTATCTATCATCTAAATCAAATAATGTTACATAAATCAATATATGTATATATTCAATGAAAAGCCCCTTTTCTTATTAATATCCTAATAAAAAATATTACAGTATAAAGAACTTATATTCTTAAATCTAAGCCTATGTAATTCTTGGGGCACCTCAAAAGTCCACTTTTTGGTATTTTGGTTTTGGTCCTAGCTTGACAGGGAACAAAGGGTGTAACTAATGAAAAGACTTAGGTCTGTTTACACTTCATAAAACTTCAATTACCCTAGCTTCTAGAAATTTAACTAGGTTTTCAGAATGTATCCAGCAAGATTCCAGCACTTATTACACATTGATGTGTTAATGTCTACTTGTCAGCTCTGAAGAAGTGTCATTGTGAAACAGTCATAGGGTGAGTCCTTATTTTACAACCGTATTGCAATTGCTGACATAAAGTACTTATTTACTATCAATGCACATATCCTAGTTCTTGCCTTTAAAACTTTCAGAATATGAGTTCCATAATGAGGGCCTGGAAACATTACATTTTCTACTAAGTCTCAGAGGAGCCCAATTAAGTTACGAAAAATACAGATATTTTACTTTTTACTTACATTAGTTCTGAATAATGTTTTTACTTAAAAATAATCAATTAAGTGAACCATCTTTTCTGCTGTTAAAGCAGATTTGTCATTAAAAAATGTGTTCCCTTCTCCTTTGTCAGTCCCACCATTCCAATTTCAAGTCATAAATGGTTGCTGAAGGTACCATAGCTGCAGAAACTTTAAGATGTCGCATGAGGATAAGTCAAAAAGCAGGTTGTTGATTGAGGATCAGGCAGTCTCAGCTCTCATTTTGCATGTGTAATCACTCCAGGGACAGTTAAGCAAGTGTTGCTCATAAAAATTTGGATCTTCAATATAATTAATGTAATAAAAATGTATTGTTGCAGTATTTACAAAAGTGGGAATGGCATGGCAAATTATTAATTAAGAATTAGAGTAGAAGATGGTAACAGGAAGATATCTAAGATAAGTGGATCACATATAATCAGTTAGATTAAATTTGGAAGTCTTATTCTATGAAAGACACTACCACAATGCATAGTACTACAATACCCAATTTTGTGACCCTGAATGTATTTTTTTACTTATCTAGGAGTTGCCATCAAGATACCCATAGTCTGTGTTGTACTGGAGGGAGGACCCGGCACCCTAGATGTAAGTTACAATTATCTATGCCACATACATGCTTATAAAATTAGGAACATGCCTTTTACAAATAAGGCTGCCATTCAAAAACAATTTGCAACAGTTCTTGTATATTTGTAATCCCTGCATCTACATACTGTTGCAAGCAGCCATCGGGGAGCCTGCCATTCATTGTTGACTGCACATACATGGTGCATTTACGCACTAGGAAAAAAATAACTGACTGGCATGTTTTTTTATTCACTAAAGCTCTGCTGCATCAGGTTGCACAGTGAATAACTCTGAAGTGAAAGAAGTAATATATTTTCAAATTGTTATTTCAAATTTTTGATTGGGTACTTTTTTTTATATTGTAATTGGAACAATGGTAAGTATTTCACCTTGCCAGCTGCACTCAGGGGGTGGAGGGTTATTAAAGTCCACCAAACTTCACTAGAATTATAGTATGTATGGGTTTTTAAAAAAATGTGGTGGGTGGCTTCAGGGAAGTAGAGGGATGGGTCCCAGGGAAAAAAAGGTGGAATTGTGTTTTAAAAAGTGGACAGGGAAATTAAAGCTAAAGAAATACACCCTCCCCAGGCAGCAGGCCTGGGAAACAGAGAATTTTCAAAAGTCACTCCAAATATTTATACCCTTCCCCATCATGCACCACCAGCAATAAACCTCTTGGTCTAGGGGGACATAAATATTCAAAACTCAAAATTATCAAATTTTCCCACGCTATTGCCAGGGACACTCCCCAACAGCAGCCAGAGGCGAGCAATAACACTGAGCTTAGGGAAAACCTAAGTGAAGCAGAATTATTAGTTCCAGCTCAGGCTGACTACAGACTAGCAGTACTAAATTTAGACTAGGGACACTACTGCCTAGGTCAAGGTCCTTATATTTTCTCAACTCACAACAATAGGCAGCCCATAGATGAGTAAGTTTTTTTTTTTTTTCAAACAGCAGGTTGAATGATGAAAACTGACCCGATTTCCCCTATCCACACATTCGAGGTGGATGAGTGAATTGTTCCCGCTGTTTCATTGTAAAAAAAACGCCCCACCGTCAGAATACGTTGATCAGTGTTGCAGGCTGAAGCTTACAGTGCTGATTGGGCAAGGAAAATCTGACAGGACTGTTGTACAGAAGTTGATTGGTTGATCGACTTCTGTACCCATACATGAATTGAAATTTGGATGGTCCCTGCTGAATTTTGATCCATGTCTACCAGCTACCTTTAATTTGGAACAGCATAGTATTAAGTATTGTTTCACTGTAAGTGAAATTTTGGGGTGTTACATCAATTGATACAGTTATAAAAAGTAATACTTTCTGTGCTCCCTGTCTGCAGACAATCTATAATGCTATCAGCAACAACACACCATGTATCATCGTGGAAGGATCAGGGCGAGTAGCTGATGTCATTGCTCAGGTGGCACAACTTCCCATTTCAAAAATTACAATCGCTCTCATTCAAGAAAAACTGCACACTCTTTTTCCTGATACATATGACACCTTTACAGAGGACAAGATAGTGGAATGGACTAAAAAGGTAAAACAAAAAGCCTGATCTGTTCACTAGTAATGCTTTTATGTGTTGGACTGTATTAAAGTCTATCTACAGCAATTTGATTTTAGCTTTGGATAAAGTGAGAAAAGTTTGTCATTTAAGTACACTATACAGCATTGCAAGTGCAATATATGCATTTTTGCTCTTAAGAAAAACTATATTGCTTTTTAACTAATCTTATTTTATGTTTGTTTACAAGGTTATAAATGTGTACATTGAGGCTGGTTTACTAAAGGAGTTGAGAATGTTCACATAATAAATTGTGTGGTGATTCACTTCAATTATCCAATCATGTGGAAAGTAAATCCCTGTATATTTATTTCATCTGCCAGTGATTGGATAATTGAAGTAAATATTCACACAATTGTGAATATAAAAATATTTAATACAGAGATCTCTAATAATATTTTATTTGTAGGACTTTGATTGACTTTCTAGTAGAAAAGCCCAGCACCAGCTTGTAAGGTGATATTTTACGATTCGGTTCTATTCAGAATACAGGCTAGTCACATCATACTATTAAAAAGCATTGGTGGCAATTTTGCCCCATATCTGCTACTTGCTGGCTTTAAGTGGTAAATATGAATATAGGAGGTATGTCTAAAAAGTTTGGTGAATGGTCCGATTACTCAACGGCAACACGGGCCAGGTGCGCACACGGCACATGGCTATCCAGAGAAACGACGAAAAGCGCCGACTAGCATGGAGTACACGTGACCATCAGGGTAAACCCGCTGCAGGCAGTTGAGAGGTAGGGTCACAATGCAATGGAGCAATGAGTGAACATCAAGGTCTGCATGAAATGTTTGTGCAAGTGTACGAGACGGAAGCCGTGAGCAGAAAATGTGTTTCACGACGGGAAGGAAACGACTGAGGATGAGCCACGTTCGGGTCAGCCGTCGACAAGCAGAATCCCAGACATGATCGAGCGAGTGCGACAAATGCTGGCACGAGATTGGTGACTGACTCTACGATTGATGGCGTAGGAATTAGGCATTATCAAGGACATGAAGACAGGGGTTCTTAGTCGGCTAATTATCTGCCGGTTGTGCCACATCCTAAAATGAAAATTTAAATAAAGACAGTTCCCCTAGTGGACTTTAAAGGCACATATGAAAGGACGTATAAGAGAATGTATGATAGGTGGACAAAAATTTATTCATTACAAAAATATCATAAAAAGTCCTCTGCTGCGGGCAGGGCGCTGTCAGTGTGAGCTGCTGTGATATCCATTACCCGAGACTTATTCGGTCTACATCCATTATCATCTGCTGTTTTCCCTTTGAATCTTCTACAGCAGGTCCACCAGGACCCGCATTTGGCCTCAGTGAGATTCCAGATCCAAAATGTTTGTATGCCCTATATTGATGGGCCCCTCTTCCTACTATTAGGAAGTACAACTACCCTATATATCTATACCCAGCTATCTTCATTTCCATACTAACATTCTGGGCATTCCAAACAACTCTTATGAATCACAATTGGGAAGCACGCTGGATGGGCAGACAGTGTCAGCACCTTTGTTTTTAAAAATTTTCCTGGAATGCGTAGCTAGTTTACATATATACCAATAAACCCTTGCTAAAGTTTACAATCACCCCTGAAGAAGGAGACAAAAACTAACTCCGAAACACGTCAGGTACAAGCACATTGGTATCATTAGCTACATGTATACAGATGCATGAATCGCATTCCTTTCAATTTGTGTTATATGTTTGATGTTTTTATGATATTTTTGTAATGAATACATTTTTGTCCACCTATCATACATTCTCTTATACGTCCTTTCATATGTGCCTTTAAAGTCCACTAGGGGAACTGTCTTTATTTAAATTATCAAGGACATGGTGCGCACCATCGTCCGCAAAGATTTGGGTAAGCAGAAGATTTGTTCCTGCTTTGTGCCACAAGAGCTGACAGATGAACAGAAAGCAAAAGGGGTGTAAACCCCTGGAGATTTTATCACCATTTGTGACCAGGATTAATCCTTTCTGCAAACCATCGTCACAGAGAATAAGACCTGGTGCTACCAGTTCGATCCGGAATCCAAGCGGCAGTCGATGGAATGGCGTTCACCGTTTTCCTCGCAACCCAAAAAGAGTCCCCTGCAAAAGCCCAAAGTCCAGACAATGTGTACTGCCTTCTTCGACAACAATGACATCATCCAAGAATGTGTTACAGCAATTCTGCGATTGATTCCTAAAGATGCCTTTGCTTATAGTTTCCAGAAGCTTTATGAACGTTGCCAAAGCTTTATGAACGTTGCCAAAAATGTTGTGAAGGATGGAGATTATTTTGAAGTACAATAAAGGTAATTTGTTTTAATTTTCTGTTTTGTTTGTTTTCTGATGCCATTAATCAAACTTTTTAGACACACCTCTTATATACACTACTGTGCAAAAGTTTTAGGCAGGTATGAAAAACTGCTGTAAATTAATTAAGAATGCTTTCAGACATAAAAGTGTTAATAGTTTATTTTTATCAATTAACAAAACTGAAAGTAAATGAACAGAAAAGAAATCCAAATCAAGTCAATATTTGGTGTGACCACCCGTTCAAGACAGCATCAATTCTTATAGATACACTTGCACACAGTTTTTGAAGGAACTCAGCAGGTAGGTTGTTCCAAACATTTTGGAGAACGAACAACAAATCTTCTGTGGATGTAGGCTGCCTCAAATCCCTCTGTCTCTTCATGTAATCCCATACAGATTCAATGATGTTGAGATCATTCTGGGAGCCAAACCATCACTTCTAGAGCTCCTTGTTCTTTTTTTATACTGAAAATAGGTCTTAATTATATTGGCTGTATGTTTGGAGTCATTGTCTTGCTGAAGAATAGAGATGGGCTGAACATCCCCCTGGTTCAGTTTGCTCCAGAACTCTCAAACGTCACAAAAGTTCGGACCTAAACTTGAAAAATCAAAAGTCCCCATTTTGAAGGCTTACAGTATCTCACAAAAGTGAGTACACCCCTTACATTTTTGTAAATATTTTATTATATCTTTTTGTGACAACACTGAAGAAATAACACTTTGCTACAATGTAAAGAAGTTAGTGTGCAGCATGTATAACAGTGTAAATTTGCTGTCCCCTCAAAATAACTCAACACAAGTATTAATGTCTAAACTGCTGGCAACAAAAGTGAGTACACCCCCTGAATGAAAATGTCCAAATTGAGCCCAATTAGCCATTTTCCCTCCCCGATGTCATGTGACTCGTTAGTGTTACAAGGTCTCAGGTGTGAATGGGGAGCAGGTGTGTTAAATTTGGTGTTATCGCTCTCACTCTCTCATACTGTTCACTGGATGTTCAACATGGCACCTCATGGCAAAGAACACTCTGGCGATCTTAAAAAAGGAATTGTTGCTTTATATAAAGATGGTCTAGGCTATAAGAAGATTGCCAAGACTCTGAAACTGAGCTGCATCATGGTGGCCAAGACCATACAGCGGTTTAACAGGACAGGTTCCACTCAGAACAGGCCTCGCCATGGTTAACCAAAGAAGCTGAGTGCATGTGCTCAGCATCATATCTAGAGGTTGTCTTGGGACGTATGAGTGCTGCCAGAATTGCTGCAGAGGTTGAAGGGGTGGGAGGTCAATCTGTCAGTGCTCAGACCATTTGCTGCACACTGCATCAAATTGGTCTGCATGGCTGTCATCCCAGAAGGAAGCATCTTCTAAAGATGATGCAAAAGAAAGCCCGCAAACAGTTTGCTGAAGACAAGCAGACTAAGGACATGGATTCCTGGAACCATGTCCTGTGGTCTGATGAGACCAAGATAAACTTATTTGGTTCAGATGGTGTCAAGCGTGTGTGGCGGCAACCAGGTGAGAAGTACAGAGACAAGTGTGTCTTGCCTACAGTCAAGCATGGTGGTGGGAGTGTCATGGTCTGAGGCTACATGAGTGCTACCAGCACTGGGGAGCTACAGTTCATTGGGGGAACCATTAATGCCAATATGTACTGTGACATACGGAAGCAGAGCATGATCCCCTCCCTTCAGAGACTGGGCCGCAGGGCAGTATTCCAACATAACGACCCCAAACACACTTCCAAGATGACCACTGCCTTGCTAAAGAAGCTGAGGGTAAAGGTGGCGGGCTGGCCAAGCATGTCTTCAGACCTAAACCCTATTGAGCATCTGTGGGGCATCCTCAAATGGAAGGTGGAGGAGCTTCTTGATCATCGTCATGGAGGAATGGAAGATGACTCCAGTGGCAACCTGTGAAGCTCTGGTGAACTCCATGCCAAAGAGGGTTAAGGCAGTGCTGGAAAATAATGGTGGCCACACAAAATATTAACACTTTGGGCCCAATTGGGACATTTTCACTTAGGAGTGTACTCACTTTTGTTGCCAGCGGTTTAGACATTAATGCCTTTGTGTTGAGTTATTTTGAGGGGACAGCAAATTTACACTGTTATACAAGCTGTACACTCACTACTTTACATTGTAGCAAAGTGTAATTTCTTCAATGTTGTCACATGAAAAGATATACTAAAATATTTACAAAAATTTGAGGGGTGTACTCACTTTTGTGAGATACTTTATAAATATATACACTATATTTCAAAAAGTATTGGGGCGCCTGCCTTTACACACACATGAACTTTAATGGCATCCCAGTCTTAGCCCGTAGGGTTCAATATTGAGTTGGCCCACCCTTTGCAGCTATAACAGCTTCAACTCTTCTGGGAAGGCTGTCCATAAGGTTTAGAAGCGTGTCTATGGGAATGTTTGACCATTCTTCCAGAAGCACATTTGTGGGGTCAGGCAGTGATGTGGAACGAGAAGGCCTGGCTCGCAGTCTCTGCTCTAAAGCATCCCAAAGGTGTTCTATCGGGTTGAGGTCAGGATTCTGTGCAGACCAGTCAAGTTCCTCCACCCCAAGCTTGCTCATCCATGTCTTTATAGACCTTGTTTGTGCACTGGTGCGCAGTCATGTTGGAACAGGAAGGGGCCATCCCCAAACATGGGAGCATAAATTTGTTCAAAATGTCTTGGTATGCTGATGTCTTAAAAGTTCCCTTCACTGGAACTAAGGGGCAAGTCCAACCCCTGAAAAACAACTCCACACCATAATCGCCCCTCTACCAAATGATTTGGACCAGTGCACAAGGCAAGGTCCATAAAGACATGGATGAGCAAGTTTGGGGTGGAGGACTGGCAGGTAGAGCAGCAGACTCCTAAAAACAAAAATAGCCAGGTAGACAGCAATACAGAACAAGGGCCTTAGGCCTGCACCCAATGTCCTGTACCTATTTAGCAACAACTGTCTCCTACAGCAAACAAAAACCCACAACACCATGCAGGGTGTCCTTGGATGAGTCCCTCTTGATGCTTTCCCAGCTTCTCCGCTGTCCCCGCCTCATGAAGAGTAACCTCTGGTACTTCATCTCAGAACATAATTTTTATCCTCAAGCCCCCATACAACAAACAGGCTCTGTCTGGCAGAGCCTCAAGCATATGGCCAGGCCTTAGACTTCAGGCCTCACCGAACACAGCTTTTCCTCACTAGATCAAGGTCTGGGTTTGAGGACCCCGATCAAGTGACCTCCTCCAAATATATACTCTCTCCCAGGATGCTCAGTGGCCTGAAACTCCTACTGATTGACTGAAAGAGATATGCATATTCATAACTCAGTTTCACTGCAGCTAATCATACTAATGCCAGAGGCAACAGTGCCACCTATTGACAGAAGAGAAGAACCATAGTTAAACCAGGCTTAGAAGAAAACCCAAATGATCACAAAGACTACAAATCAGCCAGGTTAATTACCACATAGCACAACTAAATTTACTAGTAGTCCCTGTTTAAGACAAGGGTGCTACACACACACACATATATATATATATATATATATATATATATATATATATATATATATATATATATCTATCTATCTATCTATCTATCTATCTATCTATCTATCTATCTATCTATCTATCTAGATAGATTTATATATATATTTATATATACATATATACACAATATTTCACAAAACTGAGTATACCCCTCACATTTTTGTAAATATTTCAGTGACAACACTGAGGAAATGACACTTTGCTACAATGTAAAGAAGTGAGTGTACAGCTTGTATAACAGTGTAAATTTGCTGTTCCCTCAAAATAATTCAACACACAACCATTAATGTCTAAACCACTGGCAACAAAAGTGAGTACGCTACCCCTAAGTGAAAATGTCCAAATTGGTCCCAAATTGTCAATATTTTGTGTGGCCATTATTATTTTCCAGCACTGCCTTAATCATCTTGCGCATGTTGTTCACCAGTGCTTCACCTTTATAACAACATTATGGAGCTGGTGGATGTTAGAGGATGCCCCACAGATGCTCAATAGGCTTTTGGTCTGAAGACATACATGGCCAGTCCATCACCTTTACCCTCAGGCAGTGGTCATCTTGGAGGTGTGGCATTCATGGTTCCCTCAATGAACTGTAGCACTCCCACCACCATGCTTGACTGTATTGCAATAGAAACCAAGTAGAGTAATAAGCTGGATCTCTTAATACGGCCCCATATGCTATATGATAGCTATCATATACCACGGTTATTAGCCTCACGGAGGCTGTGTCTGGTGTGGGGTTCTGGTCATATGAGGTTCTACTATTTAGCAAGTCTTCTGAGGAATTACCAGTGCATGGCATAGTTTCTTTGTGCAACTGAATAGCATATGGGGCCGTATTAAGAGATCCATCTTATTACTCTACTTGGCTTCTATTGCAATACCAAGTGTTATACCTCACTGCTACATTTACTTTTGGGCCATTCTTTGCTTCAAGCACCTATCTGTGCTACGCTTAACTTATCTAGCAATTCCCATTGCTGCTATGTTTTACTCTGTGCCAATATCATAGGTACCTTAATAACTTACCCTACAGCCCTTCTGTGCTTTATCGTGCTGTTTTTAATCTGTAGGCTTTCTCTCAGTCCACATTCTGCATCAATATACAAGCTCCTGAGGAAGCGCTAAGCGTGCAACATGTAGAGCGAATTATTACTTGAACAGCAGTACACAGTCTATCTGTTTGTGAACCACATCCTTGGATTTTTACATATTATGGAATGATTCCCATTCATCCTTCTGTTTCCTTGTAGATATCATTGGTTCTATCAGTAGCGGTAGTATTACTATGTATTGTGTCATCAATGTGGATTTTTAGAGATCATGTATTTTTTTATGTGTTCATATTAAAATAAACTATTTATGTATTAAATTCATTGTTGACTGTGCCTAAAAAGTCCAAGTCCCATTCTCTTTTTTGTTATACTCACTTTTGTTGCCAGCGGTTTAGACATTAATGGCTGTGTGTTGAGTTATTTTGAGGGGACAACAAATTTACACTGTTATACAAGCTGTACACTCACTACTTTACATTGTAGCAAAGCGTAATTTCTTCAATGTTGTCACATGAAAAGATAGAATAAAATATTTACATAAATGTGAGGGGTGTACTTATTTTTGCGAGATACTGTATGTGTATATATATATATATATATATATATATATATATATATATATATATATATATATATATATATATATATATATGTAGCGCTGGTAGATTTTCCAATCTACCGCTTATATGTAAATTTAGTGGGTCGTCTGGGCTGTACATAGTTCAGATTTAATTTACTGTTAGATTAGCCTCTGTTCCAGTTTGGCTGTGTTGCGTGCAGTTCCGCAGTTCCGCATTCTGCCTGTGGGTGTCGTTGTCACTCTGGGTCAGTGTTGGAAAGCAACAAGCTGAAGTATATGAGTGCTCTTCTGTCCTGTAGACAACTCGGCGGAGGTGGTCCTCCGGGTTGCATTCTGGGAGAGAGTATTTATGGGGCAGATGCCATGTTTCTGAGAGAGCTTTACCTCATGGCCCTCCTGGCCTAAAGGTATGTGTTAGTGAGTTCTACCTCGCGGCCCTCCGGCCTGGAGGGTTGTGTTGCGGCAGCCGTGCGGGTAGGCCCAGAAGCCTGTCTGGGGCCTGCTATCGCTGGGATGGTCCTGTGCTGTCTGTCCTGCGGGAAGAAGACGGACAATTGGGAAGATCCAGGGGAGGACCCATCTTGGAAGGGACCATGCAAGGCTGGTCTTAAGAAGGGCCTGGTGACTCGATTGGAGGACGCATCTTAAACTAATCTACCGCACAAGTAGTGCCGGGTTGGCTTAAAGGTTCTGGTACTGTGTTTGCTATTCATCGAAAACTATTACATCCTGTGGCAGAGGATCGTACAGTTTTGTTTCACTCATGTCTGTGGCAGAGACTTTCTTGTTCGTGCTACATTCCGGCTGCTAGGTTAGTGAGAGAGACCTATCCGGGTGGGCAAAGATTCAATCCTGAACAGAGAATATATTCACCCCTGAGACTTCAATTCATTAGTGCTACACCAGAAAGGGTATTTGAACTTCCCTGCAACTCTTCTTCTACCTCTTTCCTGCTACTTCTTCCAGTTATCTCCCATTAAAGCATTGGAAAAGTACTCAAGTGACTGGTGCCTACATTGTCTTCTAATAAGGTGAACGTGGACTCTAAGTTCGGTGTTGGTGAAATTACAGGTAAAAAAAGGTGACGGTAACAGCCCGCTTTAAATCAGCAGCTCCACCGTGAGTTATTGCTACATGTGGGGGCTCGTCCAGGATTGTTTGCCGTTGCCCTAAGCAGCCCTGAGGAATATTTCACCGGGAGTCTATGTTAAAAGAGGTTTCTGGACTTTGTCACTTTTTCCAGGAGAAGAAGGGGTTAAACTGCAGGATTAAATTTCTGACTGCGCAGGCTGCGGGTGAGAAGTAAAAGCCCGGGAGCTACGTGCTCAGAGGAACAAGTGGGAGGAGCCTAATCAACTTGTTGCCCCTAGGGATGCGGTTGTGTGAGTGTTTGGCGCCAAAGGAGAAGAGAGGCCTTGTGGTCGTACGAGAGGATCAGAGTGCAGCCATGTCTTCTTTTCCGTTGATACCATCAACTATGGGTTCAAGATGTTCCCTACAAGTACCGCTGCGGGTGCTATGTTGACCCGAACCCTGCTGACAGATACCGGTATTCGTTTGAAGCCGCAGGGGCGGTTCGTACTATACACTGTTGGAGATATTGAAGGGCTGGGCATGCTTTGCCACAAGTGTGAAGGACTGGCCATACATCTCCATTGTTCGTTGTTTGCAGTGCAGAGAATACTTATTCACAGTGGAGCAACCTACAATGTCGCCCCGTGCTTATCGCGTGGACTGGGCTACAGGTACCGCCACAGTGGAAACTACTGCTATCGCTGCTGGAGAGCAACAGGCCGTGGTCTCATCTG
This sequence comes from Aquarana catesbeiana, assembly GCF_042186555.1. NCBI lineage: Eukaryota > Metazoa > Chordata > Amphibia > Anura > Ranidae > Aquarana > Aquarana catesbeiana. Next base: position 258,913,248 of record NC_133329.1, read on the forward strand.
CTACCGTGAGTGTTTCTGAGGGAGATTCTGCTGTTACCGCTTCATCAGCGGACATCACCTTTATTTCTACTTCTACTACACCTATCCCCGCTGCACCTGTCCAGAGGAAGGTGGGATATGTGAAGGCTTCCCGCGCCGTGGTCAAGGCCTACCCCAGAGACTACCTGAACCGTAGCCATGGATTCTGGGAAGACATCACCTTGTGTGGAGCCGCACAGTACTACCAAAGAGACATTGTCTAAAGTTGCTAGTTTGCTTGAGTTTGAGCCGACACCTATCGGATCTATGGTGTGCAAATCACCAAATTCTTGTGTGCCTCCTGGTTTGGGGAAAAACAGAGCTTTGCCTAGACTTGCCCGTTTACAGAGAGTGCTCACCAAACGTGTTGCCACAGAATATGGTCTGGAATTTCCCTATGTGACTCAGGAAATTATGCAGGAAATTGAGGCCAACCGGGAACAGTAGTACTGTGAAGCTGTTTGGGACCATTTGTCTGTACCAAAACCTTTCCGGAAAGCTGGGTATTCTGCTGCTATGGATGAACATTTCAATGGATGTTTGCTGCATTGGAACTATGGTCGGCACATCTATGCTGACAAGGTGGTCATTTGCAGACCCGCAAAAGATAACATTGTCTACTTTATCACCACCGTGGATAAGCAAGGGAAGAAAATGACATTACCAGATCCCCGGTTTTATTGGTGATTATGCAAAGAAACTGTTGTCTTCTGTTCTTCCAAGAGAAAAAAGAACTTTGGGGTGTATAGCTAGATAGTGTTAGTGTTTCGAGATCTCCGTGATCAAGAGACTTTATTCACCTCAGCGCTAATATATATCCAAAGACTTTTCGCTAACCGGATTTCTTTTACTGGAAAAAATATAATTTGCCCAAAAGATAGGGATGGACTTTTCAAGTTATTTTAGTTCATTTTTATTAGAAGAAAACATGTGGGAAGAGAATGTCATTCTCTGGAGAATGAGGCTTTGCTCCTGAATAGTTTAAGTGATGCTACTGTACATATTTGTGTGTGTTTAACTTTGTTTCTTTCAGGAACGACTAGCTCTCCTATCAAGCTGTTAGGCTTTTCAGCTAGGTAGATAGTGAGGTTTTGTGACGTGACTAATGTGATTTCTTTTAATGATATGAATATTGTTATTGTATAAATGTTGAAACTATAACATTTCTATACTGTCTCTTTTTCCTTACTCATCCAAGTTTTAAGTTCAGGCTTGAGAGTCTAATTTTGCCAGACGTTGAGGACAACGTCTATTGTAGTGGGGGGAGTATGTAGCGCTGGTAGATTAAAGCATTGGAAAAGTACTCAAGTGACTGGTGCCTACATTGTCTTCTAATAAGGTTAACGTGGACTCTAAGTTCAGTGTTGGTGAAATTACAGGTAAAAAAAGTGACCGTAACAGCCCGCTTTAAATCAGCAGCTCCACCGTGAGTTCTTGCTACATATATATATATATATATATATATATATATATATATATATATTTTATATATTAAGAAACAGTCTGAACTGGAGTTTCCCCCCTTTCCCCATATTATTGCCAAATCAAGTTCACACCTATAATTAGAAAAGATCGAATTGAAGTTTGAATAAGAAGATTTGGAGAAAATTGTTGTATTGTCCTCATCAGAATGCGAGACACAAATCAAATAACAGTAATGAAAAAATGGGGGATTTTTAGATCTCATCACAGGATGGACTGTGGAGATCTTGTAAATAGGGCAGTGCCAACGTCCTAAACTATAAATGTTAGAAAGGGTACACCCAAAGGAGTAAGAGACATAGACTTTGTAGGCACCAATCGTAAAATTAAATACAACTTTTATTTATATAAAGAGATACATAAAAAGCAACAAACATCAACATTTTTAAAATTGCAAAACATTGCAAAAAAAAAAAGGGTAATAGGTGCTACCACATCGATACATGGAAATAGATCGGGGTAAACCCTTACATATAAGGAAGGGATCTCACCCCTCTATTTCTACTAAAGAGACCTCAAACTGATATAGCTCTACATGTTTCGCAATTTGAATGCTTCTTCAGGAGCTTGTTTGAGTTACCTGTAATAGGGAAAAATTGGAAGAACAAATAACAGTAATGTTTTAATGCTGTTAACTATAGTTTATTTTTCAAATTAATATTTATTTTTCAGATACAAGATATCATGAGGCACAGTCAGTTGCTTACAATCTTCCAAGCAGACAAAGATGATCAGCATGACATTGATGTTGCTATTCTTCAAGCTTTGCTTAAAGGTATTTAGTGTATTGAACACATTTTATAATTTCCATCTAATATATAAACTGTGTAAAGGTAAAACATAGGTTTTAAACAGATGATTTATATGATGTTTCTTTCTGTGTAAAACATTTCACATTGTCAAATAAGCATTTTATATGAAGTACACTCCTGACTCTGAAATAACAGAGAATTATGGATTTTCACAGACTGCAGCAAAAGCTTATTGTCCCCCTCCCCCTCCTATCTCCTACCCTCTCTTGCTTCCTCTCTCTTATTGATGTTTGTATGGGACTATCTAAGCAGAACTGACAGAGAAAGGAATTAGTCAATCCTGTGACTTATTTAGTGGTGAGTGTAAATTTGAGCTTGAGCTATTGAGATCTGTAAACACCAGGATATGTCTTGTTTTCCAAAGCAGGTAAGAACAGATAGGTAAACAGGAACAGAAACCAGGTGCTCCACCTACTTTTTGAAATAAACAATGTATTAATGCACGATTTCAAATGATTAAAAAGTAAACAGTTTTTGTTATTGTAATAGTTAAGATATGAGCATAATCAAAGAAAGGAAACAAATGAAAACCCAATGCAACCCCTTTATGCACTATGTCTAGAGCTAAAATCACTACAGACAGTACAATTGCTTATGTTAGGGTCTCTTTAAGGGGGGAAATGTGTCTCCTTCGAGCAGTGTACAGCAACATGCTGCTCTCCCCAGTGGTTGATGAGTTCTGTTTCAATCAGGCAAGAGGGTGAATGAGTGAGGAAGATTTGTCAGTTGGAGCTGTGTGTTGAGTTGGAGAGGAGAGGACATCTCAAACTCTTATGCCGTGTACACCCGACTGGACTTTTCGACTGGACTGGTCCAACGGAACCAATCCGTTGGACAATCCGACCGTGTATGAGCTTTATCAGACCTTCAGCTGACTTTTTCTGTCGAAAATCAGAAGGACTTTAGATTTGGAACATGTTTCAAATCTTTCCAACGGACTCGAGTCCGGTCGAAAAATCCGTTCGTCTGTATGCTAGTCCGATGGACAAAAAAGGATGCAAGGGCAGCTATTGGCTATTGGCTATGAACTTCCTTATTCTAGTCCCTTCGTATGTCATCACGTCCAAACCAACGGACTTTCGAACTGACTTTAGTCCGTTCGTGTGGGGGCAAGTCCATTCGTCTGAAAGTCCGTCATAACTCCATCAAAAGTCTGTCAGAAAGACCGTCGGACCTTTGATGCTGAAAAGTCCGCTCGTGTGTACGCGGCATTAGTAGATGATGGAAAGAGATCACTATGTAATCACTAATTAGTGTCCCCTTAATTTTGGAATTTGATGGTATTGCCAACTGTGTTCCCCAGAGTAAAAGATTACCCTCTGATGGAGAAAGGTGGGAGGGAGAGTACTTATATTGTGCAGAACTGTTTTAGCTTTAAAGAAAAACATCTTTCAAGAAGAAATGTTATATTTTTTTATATATCCACGTGTGTGGAATTCCTTTACCCCAGTAGCACTAAAAAAAGAACGTGTCTAAGGGAAAATTGCAATCAGTTAAAATGAGGATGATAGATACCTAAAAGGGAAAGAGAAAAAATGAAAAGACTATTGAGTTCTGTAAAGAATGCGGTGAGGTCAGAGGAATTTGAGGTGGAGTCAACCAGATATGGTGATTTTCTTTGATGGGAATTAATAGCCCCACAAAACAGCCATCTGAGAGGAATGGGAACATCTGAGCTGTCTTCATGCCAGGTATGTATGTAACTGGAGCAGCTGCAGGACTTTTCCCTGGATGAGCGATATTGAAACACCATCAGGCCTGGCTGCTGAAGAGGCCGTTTCCTTGAATCCTTTTAACAAGGACCTGTCCATGATAGAAGACCTTAATTGGTTCGGTGCACTGCAAAAAGTGTGGATCTGAAAATGGCTGCTTAATCCCAGAAATGTGTATAAAAGGTTTATGAGTTTGTTTTCTGTTTTCTTAGACATTTTTAACATTTTATAAAAGTAGACTTACATAATTAAACTGTTTATTGTTAGTGCTATTTCTTCTATTTTTTCCAGCCTCTCTAAGTCTTGATCAGCAAGGACATGAGAACTGGGACCACCAGCTAAAGCTGGCAGTGGCGTGGAACCGAGTTGACATTGCTAAAAGTGAGATTTTCACAGATGATCATCAGTGGAAGGTGTGTTGGCCGACTAAACTATTCAGTTAATAAGCTTACTGTAGCTATATTTTTAGTCATTAAAGTACATGTGGACCCCTACCTTTTAAAAACAACCCATTCAGTTTAAAATAGAAATGTAAGGCAAAATGTTTGTGTATATATAAAAAAAAATTATAAATGCATATTTTTTTTAATAATTGATCGCATACCATCTGTTCTCAGCTGCATAGAGGGGCATAGAGAGCTGGGGATGGAGACTGCAGGGGGTGTAAGAGGCTGTGGAACAGCAGCACACTGATCTTCCCAGTAATTATTTGTGCAAGGGGCATGTTAGCACAAGTCTAACTGATGAAGTAAAATTGTTTAACCGCTTCAGCCCCGGAAGATTTTACCCCCTTCCTGACCAGAGCACTTTTTGCGATTCGGCACTGCGTCGCTTTAACTGACAATTGCGCAGTCCTGCAACGTTGCACCCAAAGAAAATTGACGTCCTTTTTTTCCCACAAATAGAGCTTTCTTTTGGTGGTATTTGATCACCTCTGCGGTTTTTATTTTTTGCGCTATAATCAAAAAAAGAGCGTCAATTTTGAAAAAAAGCTCAATATATATATAAAAAACTATTTTTTTCCTCAGTTTAGGCTGATATGTATTCTTCTAAATATTTTTGGTAAAAAAATTGCAATAAGCGTATATTGATTGGTTTGCGTAAAATTTATAGCCTCTACAAAATAGGGGATAGTTTTATGGCATTTTTATTATTATTTTTTTTAGTAATGGCGGCGATCTGCAATTTTTTATCAGGACTGTGACATTATCGCGGATACATCGGACAGTTTTGACATTATTTTGGGACCATTGTTTTTTATACAGCGATCAGTGCTATAAAAATGCACTGATTACTGTGTAAATGACACTGGCAGTGAAGGGGTTAACCACTAGGGGGCGATGAAGGTGTTAAATGTGTCCTATGGAGTGATTCTAACTGTTGGGGGGGATGGGCTTCCAGTCACATGACAGCGATCACTGATCCCGATGACAGCGGTGATCTCTGTCATGACACAAGGCAGAACGGGGAAATGCCTTGTTTACATAAGCACTTCTCCGTTCTGTGGCTCGGTGACACGATCGCGGGGAGACCGGCAGACATCGAGTCCGCCGGTCCCACGGGAACGATCACACTGTACATGGCGCGCATGCGTGCGCCTGCTATCCCCGCCTCTTAAAGGGGACATACAGGTATGCCCATTTGCCCACCGCTGCCATTATGCCGACGTATATCGGCAAGCAGTGGTCAGCAAGTGGTTAAACTCTGCAGTTGGGCCACGTTTTTGCCATCCTCAACCACTCCCCCTGTTGTTGCTGAGGCAGCGGCTGGGGATTTACACATGCTGTGGCCACAGAGCTTTGCTTCGCTGCCACAGCGGGAATTATACCTCTTGTCACGCACAGCAGGTGGTGCTGCCTGTCGAGCACAACCCATTCAAGGGAATAGTGCTGCCCTGCAACCATCCCGCAAAAATGTACAATGTTCACGGATGCGGCATGGTTGTTCGGAAATTAGGGGGTTAACACAGGCAGTGAGAAGGCAATTCAAAGAGCAAACTGAACATGAATCACGCTTCAGGTAGCAAAGCAAGTCTAAACAAGGCCTAATCCACCTCCTTCTGGCCTCTCTGCCATTCACAGGACTCATATTACTACACTACACAATGCATCATGTTCTGTGAATGAGCAGTGGAATCCCTTCATTCAGCTGCTTCACCACCCATTCACAGAACATACGTTGCATTTTGGGAATGTTATAATCTGAGTTCTGTGGATAGGTGAGAGGGCAGAAGGGGGGCCGGAGTGCACTGTACAGAAGGGGGGGAGTGCACTGTGCACCTTTTTTCAGTAGCACAGGTTGCAATTGACTTTTACAGCAATGGAAGGTAAACACTCAAAGCAGTATCATGTGGATCCAAAGAGGCTCATTCAGGAAGCGTTTAAGTAACAACAGACAGCTGCATGCAGTGCTGGGACAAGGCCATTTGGTGCCCAGGGCGAAGATGGCAAACTGCGCCCCCCCCCATCTCCCCCACTGTAATATTCACATCTCCTCCACTGTAATATCTGCATCTCCCCCACTGTAATATCCAAATCCCCCTACTGTAATATCCACATCTCCCCCACTGTAATATCCACATCTCCCTCCACTGTAATATCCACATCTCCCCCCCACTGTAATATCCACATCTCCCCCCACTGTAATATTCACATCTCCCCCACTGTAATATCCACATCTCCCCCCCCCCACTGTAATATCCACATCTCCCCCCACTGTAATATTCACATCTCCCTCCACTGTAATATCCACATCTCCCCCCACTGTAATATTCACATCTCCCTCCACTGTAATATCCACATCTCCCCCCCACTGTAATATCCACATCTCCCCCCACTGTAATATTCACATCTCCCTCCACTGTAATATCCACATCTCCCCCCCACTGTAATATCCACATCTCCCCCACTGTAATATTCACATCTCCTCCACTGTAATATCCACATCTCCCCACTGTAATATCCACATCTCCCCCACTGTAATATTCACATCTCCTCCACTGTAATATCTGCATCTCCCCCACTGTAATATCCACATCTCCCCCACTGTAATATTCACATCTCCCTCCACTGTAATATCCACATCTCCCCCACTGTAATACCCACATCTCCCTCCACTGTAATATCCACATCTCCCCCCCACTGTAATATTCACATCTCCTCCACTGTAATATCCACAACTCCCCCACTGTAATATTCACATCTCCCTCCACTGTAATATCCACATCTCCCCCACTGTAATATTCACATCCCCCCCCCCCACTGTAATATCCACATCTCCCCCACTGTAATATTCACATCTCCCCCACTGTAACATTCACATCTCACCCACTGTAATATCCACATCCCCCCCCACTGTAATATCCACATCTCCCCCCACTGTAATATTTACATCTCCCCCACTGTAATATCCACATCTCCCCCACTGTAATATTCACATCTCCCCCACTGTAACATTCACATCTCACCCACTGTAATATCCACATCTCCCCCCCACTGTAATATCCACATCTCCCCCCACTGTAATATTCACATCTCCCCCACTTTAATATCCACATCTCCCCCCACTGTAATATCCACATCTCCCCCACTGTAATATTCACATCTCCTCCACTGTAATATCCACATCTCCCCCACTGTAATACCCACATATTCCCCACTGTAATATTCACATTTCCCCCACTGTAATATTCACATCTCCCCCACTGTAATATTCACATCTCCCCCACTGTAATATCCAAATCCCCCTACTGTAATATCCACAACTCCCCCACTGTAATATCCACATTTCCCCCACTGTAATATTCACATCTCCCCACTTTAATATCCACATCTCCCCCACTGTAATATTCACATCTCCCCCACTGTAATATTTACATCTCCCCCACTGTAATATCCACATCTCCCCTACTGTAATATTCACATCTCCCCCACTGCAATATCCACATCTCCCCCACTTTAATATCCACATCTCCCCCACTGTAATATTCACATCTCCCCCACTTTAATATCCACATCTCCCCCACTTTAATATCCACATCTCCCCCACTGTAATATCCACATCACCCCCCACTGTAATATCCACATCTCCCCCACTGTAATATCCAAATCCCCCTACTGTAATATCCACATCTCCCCCACTGTAATACCCACATCTCCCCCACTGTAATATCCACATCACCCCCCACTGTAATATCCGCATCTCCCCCACTTTAATATTCAAATCTCCCCCACTTTAATATCCACATCTCCCCCACTGTAATATTCACATCTCCCCCACTGTAATATTCACATCTCCCCCACTGTAATATTCAAATCACCCTACTGTAATATCCACATCTCCCCCACTGTAATATCCACATCTCCCCCACTTTAATATTCACATCTCCCCCACTGTAATATTCACATTTCCCCCACTGTAATATTCACATCTCCCCCACTTTAATATTCACATCTCCCCCACTGTAATATCCAAATCCCCCTACTGTAATATCCACATCTCCCCCACTGTAATATCCACATCTCCCCCACTGTAATATTCACATCTCCCCCACTGTAATATTCACATCTCCCCACTGTAATATTCACATCTCCCCCACTGTAATATCCACAACTCCCCCACTGTAATATCCACATCTCCCCTACTGTAATATTCACATCTCCCCCACTGTAATATCCACAACTCCCCCACTGTAATATCCAAATCCCCCTACTGTAATATCCACATCTCCCCCACTGTAATATCCACATCTCCCCCACTGTAATATCCACATCTCATCCCAACCGTAATATCCACATCACCCCCCACTGTAATATCCACATCTCCCCCACTTTAATATTCAAATCTCTCCCACTTTAATATCCACATCTCCCCCACTGTAATATTCACATCTTCCCCACTGTAATATTCAAATCACCCTACTGTAATATCCACATCTCCCCCACTGTAATATCCACATCTCCCCCACTTTAATATCCACATCTCCCCCACTGTAATATTCACATCTCCCCCACTGTAATATCCACACCCCCCTACTGTAATATCCACATCTCTCCCACTGTAATATTCACATCTCCCCCACTGTAATATTCACATCTCCCCCACTGTAATATCCACATCTCCCCCACTTTAATATCCACATCTCCCCCACTGTAATATCCATATTACCCCCCACTGTAATATCCACATCACCCCCCACTGTAATATCCACATTACCCCCCACTGTAATATCCACATCACCCCCCACTGTAATATCCACATCTCCCCCACTGTAATATTCAAATCCCCCTACTGTAATATCCACATCTCCCCCACTGTAATATCCACATCTTCCCCCACTGTAATATTTACATCTCCCCCACTGTAATATCCACATCTCACCCACTGTAATATCCACATCTCCCCCCCACTGTAATATCCACATCTCCCCCCACTGTAATATTCACATCTCCCCCACTTTAATATCCACATCTCCCCCCACTGTAATATCCACATCTCCCCCACTGTAATATTCACATCTCCTCCACTGTAATATCCACATCTCCCCCACTGTAATATCCACATCTTCCCCACTGTAATATTCACATTTCCCCCACTGTAATATTCACATCTCCCCCACTGTAATATTCACATCTCCCCCACTGTAATATCCAAATCCCCCTACTGTAATATCCACAACTCCCCCACTGTAATATCCACATTTCCCCCACTGTAATATTCACATCTCCCCACTTTAATATCCACATCTCCCCCACTTTAATATCCACATCTCCCCCACTGTAATATTTACATCTCCCCCACTGTAATATCCACATCTCCCCTACTGTAATATTCACATCTCCCCCACTGCAATATCCACATCTCCCCCACTTTAATATCCACATCTCCCCCACTGTAATATTCACATCTCCCCCACTTTAATATCCACATCTCCCCCACTGTAATATCCACATCACCCCCCACTGTAATATCCACATCACCCCCCACTGTAATATCCACATCTCCCCCACTGTAATATCCAAATCCCCCTACTGTAATATCCACATCTCCCCCACTGTAATATCCACATCTCCCCCACTGTAATATCCACATCACCCCCCACTGTAATATCCGCATCTCCCCCACTGTAATATTCAAATCTCCCCCACTTTAATATCCACATCTCCCCCACTGTAATATTCACATCTCCCCCACTGTAATATTTACATCTCCCCCACTGTAATATTCAAATCACCCTACTGTAATATCCACATCTCCCCCACTGTAATATCCACATCTCCCCCACTTTAATATTCACATCTCCCCCACTGTAATATTCACATTTCCCCCACTGTAATATTCACATCTCCCCCACTTTAATATTCACATCTCCCCCACTGTAATATCCAAATCCCCCTACTGTAATATCCACATCTCCCCCACTGTAATATCCACATCTCCCCCACTGTAATATTCACATCTCCCCCACTGTCATATTCACATCTCCCCACTGTAATATTCACATCTCCCCCACTGTAATATCCACAACTCCCCCACTGTAATATCCACATCTCCCCCACTGTAATATCCACATCACCCCCCACTGTAATATCCGCATCTCCCCCACTTTAATATTCAAATCTCCCCCACTTTAATATCCACATCTCCCCCACTGTAATATTCACATCTCCCCCACTGTAATATTCACATCTCCCCCACTGTAATATTCACATCTCCCCCACTGTAATATTCAAATCTCCCCCACTGTAATATCCACATCTCCCCCACTTTAATATTCACATCTCCCCCACTGTAATATTCACATTTCCCCCACTGTAATATTCACATCTCCCCCACTTTAATATTCACATCTCCCCCACTGTAATATCCAAATCCCCCTACTGTAATATCCACATCTCCCCCACTGTAATATCCACATCTCCCCCACTGTAATATTCACATCTCCCCCACTGTAATATTCACATCTCCCCACTGTAATATTCACATCTCCCCCACTGTAATATCCACAACTCCCCCACTGTAATATCCACATCTCCCCTACTGTAATATTCACATCTCCCCCACTGTAATATCCACAACTCCCCCACTGTAATATCCAAATCCCCCTACTGTAATATCCACATCTCCCCCACTGTAATATCCACATCTCCCCCCACCGTAATATCCACATCACCCCCCACTGTAATATCCACATCTCCCCCACTTTAATATTCAAATCTCTCCCACTTTAATATCCACATCTCCCCCACTGTAATATTCACATCTTCCCCACTGTAATATTCAAATCACCCTACTGTAATATCCACATCTCCCCCACTGTAATATCCACATCTCCCCCACTGTAATATTCACATCTCCCCCACTGTAATATTCACATCTCCCCCACTGTAATATCCACACCCCCCTACTGTAATATCCACATCTCTCCCACTGTAATATTCACATCTCCCCCACTGTAATATTCACATCTCCCCCACTGTAATATCCACATCTCCCCCACTTTAATATCCACATCTCCCCCACTGTAATATCCACATCACCCCCCACTGTAATATCCACATTACCCCCCACTGTAATATCCACATCACCCCCCACTGTAATATCCACATCTCCCCCACTGTAATATTCAAATCCCCCTACTGTAATATCCACATCTCCCCCACTGTAATATCCACATCTCCCCCACTGTAATATCCACATCACCCCCACTGTCATATCCACATCTCCCCCACTGTAATATCCATATTACCCCCCACTGTAATATCCACATCACCCCCCACTGTAATATCCACATCTCCCCCACTTTAATATTCAAATCTCCCCCACTTTAATATCCACATCTCCCCCACTGTAAGATTCACATCTCCCCCACTGTAATATCCAAATCACCCTACTGTAATATCCACATCTCCCCCACTGTAATATCCACATCTCCCCCACTGTAATATTCACATCTCCCCCACTGTAATATTCACATCTCCCCCACTGTAATATTCACATCTCCCCACTGTAATATTCACATCTCCCCCACTGTAATATTCACATCTCCCCCACTGTAATATCCACAACTCCCCCACTGTAATATCCACATCTCCCCCACTGTAATATTCACATCTCCCCCACTGTAATATCCACAACTCCCCCCACTGTAATATTCACAACTCCCCCACTGTAATATCCAAATCCCCCTACTGTAATATCCACATCTCCCCCACTGTAATATTCACATCTCCCCCCACTGTAATATTCACATCTCCCTCCACTGTAATATCCACATCTCCCCCCACTGTAATATTCACATCTCCCTCCACTGTAATATCCACATCTCCCCCCCCCACTGTAATATCCACATCTCCCCCCACTGTAATATTCACATCTCCCTCCACTGTAATATCCACATCTCCCCCCCACTGTAATATCCACATCTCCCCCACTGTAATATTCACATCTCCCCCACTGTAATATTCACATCTCCCCACTGTAATATTCACATCTCCCCCACTGTAATATCCACAACTCCCCCACTGTAATATCCACATCTCCCCTACTGTAATATTCACATCTCCCCCACTGTAATATCCACAACTCCCCCACTGTAATATCCAAATCCCCCTACTGTAATATCCACATCTCCCCCACTGTAATATCCACATCTCCCCCCACCGTAATATCCACATCACCCCCCACTGTAATATCCACATCTCCCCCACTTTAATATTCAAATCTCTCCCACTTTAATATCCACATCTCCCCCACTGTAATATTCACATCTTCCCCACTGTAATATTCAAATCACCCTACTGTAATATCCACATCTCCCCCACTGTAATATCCACATCTCCCCCACTGTAATATTCACATCTCCCCCACTGTAATATTCACATCTCCCCCACTGTAATATCCACACCCCCCTACTGTAATATCCACATCTCTCCCACTGTAATATTCACATCTCCCCCACTGTAATATTCACATCTCCCCCACTGTAATATCCACATCTCCCCCACTTTAATATCCACATCTCCCCCACTGTAATATCCACATCACCCCCCACTGTAATATCCACATTACCCCCCACTGTAATATCCACATCACCCCCCACTGTAATATCCACATCTCCCCCACTGTAATATTCAAATCCCCCTACTGTAATATCCACATCTCCCCCACTGTAATATCCACATCTCCCCCACTGTAATATCCACATCACCCCCACTGTCATATCCACATCTCCCCCACTGTAATATCCATATTACCCCCCACTGTAATATCCACATCACCCCCCACTGTAATATCCACATCTCCCCCACTTTAATATTCAAATCTCCCCCACTTTAATATCCACATCTCCCCCACTGTAAGATTCACATCTCCCCCACTGTAATATCCAAATCACCCTACTGTAATATCCACATCTCCCCCACTGTAATATCCACATCTCCCCCACTGTAATATTCACATCTCCCCCACTGTAATATTCACATCTCCCCCACTGTAATATTCACATCTCCCCACTGTAATATTCACATCTCCCCCACTGTAATATTCACATCTCCCCCACTGTAATATCCACAACTCCCCCACTGTAATATCCACATCTCCCCCACTGTAATATTCACATCTCCCCCACTGTAATATCCACAACTCCCCCCACTGTAATATTCACAACTCCCCCACTGTAATATCCAAATCCCCCTACTGTAATATCCACATCTCCCCCACTGTAATATTCACATCTCCCCCCACTGTAATATTCACATCTCCCTCCACTGTAATATCCACATCTCCCCCCACTGTAATATTCACATCTCCCTCCACTGTAATATCCACATCTCCCCCCCCCACTGTAATATCCACATCTCCCCCCACTGTAATATTCACATCTCCCTCCACTGTAATATCCACATCTCCCCCCCACTGTAATATCCACATCTCCCCCACTGTAATATTCACATCTCCTCCACTGTAATATCCACATCTCCCCACTGTAATATCCACATCTCCCCCACTGTAATATTCACATCTCCTCCACTGTAATATCTGCATCTCCCCCACTGTAATATCCACATCTCCCCCACTGTAATATTCACATCTCCCTCCACTGTAACATCCACATCTCCCCCACTTTAATATTCAAATCTCCCCCACTTTAATATCCACATCTCCCCCACTGTAATATTCACATCTCCCCCACTGTAATATTCAAATCACCCTACTGTAATATCCACATCTCCCCCACTGTAATATCCACATCTCCCCCACTTTAATATTCACATCTCCCCCACTGTAATATTCACATTTCCCCCACTGTAATATTCACATCTCCCCCACTTTAATATTCACATCTCCCCCACTGTAATATCCAAATCCCCCTACTGTAATATCCACATCTCCCCCACTGTAATATCCACATCTCCCCCACTGTAATATCCACATCTCCCCCACTGTAATATTCACATCTCCCCCACTGTAATATTCACATCTCCCCACTGTAATATCCACAACTCCCCCACTGTAATATCCACATCTCCCCTACTGTAATATTCACATCTCCCCCACTGTAATATCCACAACTCCCCCACTGTAATATCCAAATCCCCCTACTGTAATATCCACATCTCCCCCACTGTAATATCCACATCTCCCCCCACCGTAATATCCACATCACCCCCCACTGTAATATCCACATCTCCCCCACTTTAATATTCAAATCTCTCCCACTTTAATATCCACATCTCCCCCACTGTAATATTCACATCTTCCCCACTGTAATATTCAAATCACCCCCACTTTAATATCCACATCTCCCCCACTGTAATATTCACATCTCCCCCACTGTAATATCCACACCCCCCTACTGTAATATCCACATCTCTCCCACTGTAATATTCACATCTCCCCCACTGTAATATTCACATCTCCCCCACTGTAATATCCACATCTCCCCCACTTTAATATCCACATCTCCCCCACTGTAATATCCATATTACCCCCCACTGTAATATCCACATTACCCCCCACTGTAATATCCACATCACCCCCCACTGTAATATCCACATCTCCCCCACTGTAATATTCAAATCCCCCTACTGTAATATCCACATCTCCCCCACTGTAATATCCACATCTCCCCCACTGTAATATCCACATCACCCCCACTGTAATATCCACATCTCCCCCACTGTAATATCCATATTACCCCCCACTGTAATATCCACATCACCCCCCACTGTAATATCCACATCTCCCCCACTTTAATATTCAAATCTCCCCCACTTTAATATCCACATCTCCCCCACTGTAATATTCACATCTCCCCCACTGTAATATTCACATCTCCCCCACTGTAATATCCAAATCACCCTACTGTAATATCCACATCTCCCCCACTGTAATATCCACATCTCCCCCACTGTAATATCCACATCTCCCCCACTGTAATATCCACATCTCCCCCACTGTAATATTCACATCTCCCCCACTGTAATATCCACAACTCCCCCACTGTAATATTCACAACTCCCCCACTGTAATATCCAAATCCCCCTACTGTAATATCCACATCTCCCCCACTGTAATATCCACATCTCCCCCACTGTAATATTCACATCTCCCCCACTGTAATATCCACATCACCCCCCACTGTAATATCCACATCACCCCCCACTGTAAT
The DNA here is from genome assembly GCF_042186555.1 of Aquarana catesbeiana. Lineage (NCBI taxonomy): Eukaryota > Metazoa > Chordata > Amphibia > Anura > Ranidae > Aquarana > Aquarana catesbeiana. Next base: position 258,928,943 of record NC_133329.1, read on the forward strand.
ATCCACATCTCCCCACTGTAATATCCACATCACCCCCCACTGTAATATCCACATCTCCCCCACTTTAATATCCACATCTCCCCCACTGTAATATTCACATCTTCCCCACTGTAATATTCAAATCACCCTACTGTAATATCCACATCTCCCCACTGTAATATCCACATCTCCCCCACTGTAATATCCACATCTCCCCCACTGTAATATCCACATCTCCCCCACTGTAATATTCACATCTCCCCCACTGTAATATCCACATCTCCCCCCCTGTAATATCCACATCTCCCCCCCTGTAATATCCACATCTCCCCCGCTGTAATATTCACATCTCCCCCCGTAATATCCACATCTCCCCCCCACTGTAATATTCACATCTCCCCCCTGTAATATCCACATCCCCCCACTGTAATATCCACATCTCCCCCACTGTAATATCCACATCTCCCCCGCTGTAATATTCACATCTCCCCCCGTAATATCCACATCTCCCCCCCACTGTAATATTCACATCTCCCCCCTGTAATATCCACATCCCCCCACTGTAATATTCACATCTCCCCACTTTAATATTCACATCTCCCCCATTGTAATATTCACATCTCCCCATACATCAATACATCACAGTCCGCTCAGCCCCCCCCCACCTGTCAGCCCACCACATCACAGCCCTCAACAACTCCATTTTAATGTCCTCAGCGAGTCAGCACACACTTTCTTCCTTATCAGTGTCCTCACTCCCTGTAACTTCGCCCCCTCCCTCACTTACCTTGCACAGACCGAAGATCGGAGGGAGGCACGGCATGTCTCGGATGGAGGGCTGGTGTTGCCAGATGGTGATTGGTTGCTGAGACCGCCCTTCATCCTAGCAGCCAATCACCTGCTTGTTAACATCCAGCACCTCTGCCCTCCATCCAGAACTGTCCCGCCTCCCGCTGTCGGCTCTGTGTGAGGATTATAGAGACGGCAGGGGGAAGAAAAGACTGCTAAATGGCGGTACCATGGCGGGCCGCATAGGAGAGTAAGACGGTCTGCATTTGGCCTGAGGTCCGCCATTTAGTGATGCCCATTTTAGGACACTTCACTGCGCCCCCCCACCCCCAATAAATTGTCCCGCCCAGGGCACCCTTCCGCCCACCCCTTGTACCGGCTCTGGCTGCAGGTAATGGGATACACACTATTTCACACAACTAATTTGTTTTGTTCTGTATCCCAAAGAAAATTATATATTAAACTTTAAATGTATCAATCTGTCCAACCAAGCAATCCATTTACCAACCAACTAGAATTTAAACTGCTGAACTCAGATGAGAACAAATGCAGTCCGACTGGCTGCGATCAGAATTTTTACTTAAGAATAACCACAATATTTGGCATTGTAATAAATTAGACTGATCTTGACTTAAAGTGGAACTTCTTCTCAAAGGGGAAGCTCCACTTTAAGGCCTCCTCCCCCGCTCCTCTTTGAAATGTGTCCATTTTTTTGGGGGGGTACCAGGTTTTTACATGTACCGACTCCCACTTACGTTCAGATCACCTAGGAAGTTCTCCACTCTGCTTCTTTGAAAGTTCACTATGGTCAAAAACAGTCATCAATTTGACACCCATAACTATATTAATTTTTATCCATATCCTTGTAATAAGCATCACATGTTTTATTTATATAACACCATGGCATGGCTAATTCCATAACTGTCTTTATGGCCTTATATACTGTACCTTCAATCCATGCTGCATACTTTTTTACTATTATTTACTAATTACTGCTATATTAGATGTATATGTTAAATGGTAATACACAGTATAAGCATCAGGTATCTGAATTTTCTGGCAAGGTCCTCAACATTAATGGTTGCTTTGGGGGACTGTTTATTTTAGCCTATGCTACAGGAGAAATTGAGGTGTGCAACTGGAATTGGTTTATCAGTAGGAAAACAACAAAAATCAGACCAGGTTTTATAAATGAAAGCCCGTAGTAATTCCCCCATCCACATCACACATGTGATGTGGATGGGGAAATTACTCCCACTGTGCCATTGTGTTCTGATGGCAGAGAGCCTTCCCCCGCCATCAGAACACATCAGTGTTGCTGGCTATATTCAGTATATGATCTATATATAGATTGACGTATATGTACAACAGCCCACCCATACATGTATCGAAATTTGGCTGGTCCCTGCTGAACTGGCTAAATTTTGATCCATGTATGGCCCTCTTAAACTATTGGTTTTTCTCTAGATAAATTTCAGATGGTAGTGTCTCTGTGGGCACCACACAGCTAAATTTGGAGAGTCTTGCATATTTGTGCACAGCAGTTAAACTCATTATAGTTCATAATTACTAATATACAGTAAAGGGTAGTTAGCTGTGTGTCCCACATAGCTAGGTCAGTTTGAACCAATGGATTTTATTGTTGACAATAAAGCATTTAAAATCAACCCATGTTGACGTCCTTTACAGCGGCTTGTTAGTTTCTTGCATTCTGTAGTGCCTTTTGCACATTAATTGTGATTGTTCTTCCCAGCCTTCAGATCTGCACCCAGTCATGACAGCAGCACTGATTGACAATAAGCCTGCCTTTGTAAAGCTTTTCCTTGAACATGGTGTCCGTCTAGAAGAATACGCCACTCAAGAAACTATATTAAACCTTTACAATAACACAGATCCATCATGCTTATTCCATGGCAAGCTTGCTAAAACATTAGAAGATGAAAGGTTTCGCTGTGAGTTTCTAAAGACATCAAAACTCCGTCTTCACCATGTATCACAGGTTTTAAGAGAACTCCTGGGTGACTTCACAAAACATCTGTATCCAAAGCCAAAAAGCACAGAACGGCCTCGGCTGTCGATTGCCGTCCCACACATCAAAATAAATGTACGTTTATTGCTTGTTTTCATCATAAATGTGATTATATTTTTAGGTCACCTTATAATGTATGTTTTGTAATAACATAATGTAACATCATGACAGACTAGTGAGGATGTTGATCTGCTTATACTGAATCCTTAAAATGTAGGAATGACAGCAATATGCAATTATACCTTTATCTCTTAAACGGTAATATTTTACTTTGTGCACATAGATTCAAAATACAGATGTGGCTCATTCGATCCAGTGCTGTACACATCTGCAGCTCTTCTCTCCCCTCACTTTTGTTTCTCGCTGGCTTTGCTGGGACACTGGGAACCATTGGCTCCCAGTTCTGTCAATCAAAGCCAGTGACGAGGGAGCAGGGGGACGCAGCAGCTAGGGTGCAAGCACGCACGAGTGCCTCCATGGGAAGTGGCTTCCCATGGAGGCACTGAGCAGAGGGGAGGGGCCAGGAGTGCCAGCGGGGGACCTGAAAAGAGGAGGTTCACAGCCACTCTGTGCAATGGAAAGTATAGACATGTTTGGTATTTAAAAAAAAAAATGACCCTTATAATCACTTTAATCAACTTATTTTAACCATTTGCCAACTGCTGCATGCCAATATATACATCGGCACAATGGCAGCGGTGGGCAACTGGGCGTACCTGGGCGTACCTCTACATCCCCTTTAGTTGGCGGGCCCACCACGTACAGCGTGACTGTGCCCGCGGGACCCGCGGACTCGATGTCCGCCAGTCTCCTGGCGATCATGTCATGGAGCCGCAGAATGGGGAGATGCCTATGTAAACAAGGCATTTCCCCATTCTGCCTTGTGACATGACACAGATCACTGCTCCCTGTCATCGTGAGCAGTGATCGCTGTCATGTGACTGGAAGCCCATCCTTCCCACAGTTAGAATCACTCCCTAGGACACACTTAACCTCTTGATCGCCCCCTAGTGTTTAACCCCTTCCCTGCCAGTGTCATTTACACAGTAATCAGTGCATTTTTATAGCACTGTATAATTGACAATGGTCCCAAAATAGTGTCAAAAGTGTCCGATGTGTCCGCCATAATGTCACAGTCATGATAAAAATCGCAGATCGCTGTCGTTACTCATAAAAAAAAATTAATAATAAAAATGCCATAAAACTATCCTCTATTTTGTAGACGCTATAACTTTTGTGCAAACCAATCAATATACGCTTATTGCAATTTTTTTATACAAAAAAAAATGTAGAAGAATACATATTAGCCTAAACTGAGGAAATTTATTTTTTTTTAAATTTGGGATATTTTATTATAACAAAAAGTTAAAGATATTTGGGGTTATTTACTAAAGGCAACTCCACTTTGCACTGCAAGTGCACTTGAAAGTGCACTTGGAAGTGCAGTCACTGTAGATCCGTGGGGGACGTGAAAGGAAAATAAAAAACAGCAATTTTGCTTGTACATGATTGGATGATAAAATCAGCAGAGCTTCCCCTGATTTCAGTTCTTCCCCTCAGATTTACAGTGACTGCACTTCCAAGTGCACTTTCAAGTGCACTTCCAGTGCAGAGTGGATTTGCCTTTAGTAAATCAACCCCACTGTGTTTTTTTCAAAATTGTCACTCTTCTTTTGTTTATAGTGCAAAAAAATAAAAACCACAGAGGTGATCAAATACCACCAAAAGAAAGCTCTATTTGTGGGAAAAAAAAGAACATCAATTTTGTTTGGATGCATTGTCACACGACTGCGAAATTGTCTGTTAAATTGACACAGTGCCGAATCGCAAAAAGTCCTCTGGTCAGGAAGGGGGTAAAATCTTCCGAGGCTGAAGCGGTTAACAGACATTAATTAGGTGTAGGGAGCTGCTGCCCTCTACTGTCTGCATTTGTAAGTGGCTGTGCTATGAGTTACTTATGTACATCACTTCCTCTTTTGGGCTGGATTAAACCCAGAAGGAGGAATTGAAGTGGAGAAAGAGAGAAAGTCTAAAGCCCCATACACACAATAGGACTTTGTACAAACTTTCCCTTGGATTTTTGTACAAAGGGCGTTGGCCAGAAGTTTGTCTTGCATACAGACGACAGGACTTTTCCAGCCAACTTTCACCAAATCATGTGGTTTTTCAGCTCTTTACCACCACCCTTTGGTCAACTTCTGTATTGTCGTCTGATCTTTTGCATTGGTTCTGAGCATGCGTGTTTGTACTTTGGACTAAAGTCCTATGGACTTGTGTACACACTATAGGATTTTGCACCATAGGACTTTTGTTGCCGGAAAGTTTGTCTGTTTGCACAGCCAACATTTGTCCGATGAAAAACGAAAAAGTTTGTCCGATGGAGCGTACACACGGTAGGATGTTGCCTTAAAACAGCTAGTTTGCATGTTTGTTGTCAAAAAGTCCTATCGTGTGTATGGGCCTAAAGACCACATGTTCTGTTCACGGAAAAGCTGCTGCTAAATGCAGACCAGAAGGGATCAATTGGCATGTGCTCCTATATTTAATAGTTTACTATTGTTGCTTCAATTGCTCAACCGAGGGGGAGGGATTCTTGAAGGTGCAAAACAGTGTCATGAGGACTCTGGGGGAACAGTGCTGACCGTGGCTTTACCTATATAGAAGTGAAGACACAAATGTGGAAATTTCAGGCCAAAGCCAAAAGGACCCCTCGTATTCTCTAAGTCTTTAGGTAAAGTTACTGTGATCGGGATTACAACCCTAGCTCTGTTTGACACAGGCTCCAAAGGTTTTGTCATTTTGTCATGTAGCAGAATCTCTGACCCCTTCCAGTCTAATGAGAACCTTCAAGGCCAAAGATAGCTGACATCCTTCAATATGTGGTGGGCTGCGAGGCATAGTGGGTGCAAAGGTGGTAAAAGTCATTGGGCACCAGACACTTCTTGGATGTAAAAGAAGTTTTAGTTCTTTGACAGTCCTTTTTATATTTTGCAAGGGAAAGAGGGTTAGGGCCAGGACACCCTTCAGTAGTTGCAATTTCAAATTGCAGACTCCAAGACTTCAAAAGGAGGACAGCCATACAGGGAAAGCCCCTAGCAAGGTGCCACTTCTGCACGTGCAGGATTGATGTCTCCTATGGCAACAGTACATAAACAGTTCCTAACTCAACGTAACTGTTCTCTCAGCTGTACTACAACTTCTCCTTGTAGTTCTTCAGCCCTTTGAGCTCCTGGTGTCTCACTGGACCCTCTGATTCACTGACTCTGAATCCCATGAGCTCCTCAAGGCTTTTGCGGTGGTATCTCCCTCAAGCGCCACCCACGCTTCCCTGCTGGGTCCCTAGCTTGGCACTTTGGATACCTTCAAGCTTCACCCCTGCTGACCGGCTCAGTCCCTAGCTTGACACACAAGGCTGCTCTGCAAGCGTCACCTCCGCTGGTTGTGTCCCTGACTTGATCACCGCCTGAAGTTTCCCGATTCTCCACTGTGCCTGTTCGGTGAGAATACTGCTCCGGTACTTGCTTTAGTTACTTACTGTGGTCCCTGGTAAAGTTGGTTGGTCCCTTTATGCGACAGCTTCCCTTCTATCTCCGACCACGACAGGTTCTCCAGCCGGCAGAACTGTCACTTTTGGTTGGACTGCAAGCCCCATTCCCAACCCTGCTCTGCCCTCTTACTTCTGGATAGGCCCTTACACAGCCGGGCAGCCTGATGCCCCCGGGATAGGCCCAACCTCCAGCCTAGCAGCCCGGGTCCGACAATACATGTCCACCCGTGGCACCTCATCCGAACATATAGGCTCTCCCAGCAGGCCAAGGGATTCAACAAAATCCCTGCCCATTGGCTGAGATACCCCATATACCCATAACCCGGCCTTGAGTTGTCCTTCTCAATCTAATACCTCCAAGTACCCAGCCACCTGGTGGTAGAAGAGGAAAGTACAACCAGGCCAATCTTGGGGAGAAGTCAATGGATCCCTAGTAATTAACTACAGTAGCTACTCCTGATAAGGAATTTTGCGAGGAGCTCCCTGACTAAACCCCAGGGTGCTACATCCTCCCCCTGCCAAAGAAACGACGTCTCGGAGTTTGCATTAAAAAAAATAATAATTTGAGCTCCCAAGCCTGAGAGTGGATGTCCTGGCGAAAAAAAAAATGATGGCATTTTATATTTAATTATTCACATTTATTTATTTATTTGATGTATTTTATATTAATTTATTCAAATTGATCAACGTTTATTTTCCTACAAGTTTAGTGCAATATCCTGTTTGGGGAGGGGGATATGGGGAGGGCTACATTGGCACTGCTAATCACATTTCTAGAAATACAAAACAATGCTGTAAGGAACTAAGGGAACACATTTAAAATCTATATTTGAAATGTAATAATTTATATCGACGAGAAACGAGTCTCTTAAGAAATACTTTCATGTAAATGCAACAATAATACCTAAAGTATAATTACTAAAAAAATGCATATTAGTTTTCTTTTAGACATACAGACTGGCCTCTAACCAGACACTAAACTGTAAAAAGAGATTATGCTATACATTTTATAACTTGTGGCCTAATAAAAAAATTACATTGCTATTGCAATTGGCATTAAGAAGGTGGGGAGGCATTACTCTGAACAAATCTTCTTGTTGTGATAAAGATGACTACCAAATACATAAAAGAAACGTAAAGATGCCAAAAAATGCTATGATAGGAGAAAGTGACCATTAAATCTCATATGTTGTCTCCTAAGCTTACCATTTCCAAGTATTTCAAAACATTTGAAGAAATTGGCCAATCATATTCTAACAGTGGCTAAGAGATTTATAAGTATCTTTTGAAGATATACTCTTTTCCCATCCTATGATCGTTGATCATATTTTGATGTTAGTGCAGACCATACAAGAAAATACAGTTTCACTGTAGAACTTTGTAACCCAACATAGATGTCTTATACCTGTATACCATTATACCATAAAAAAGTTCTATAAAGCCAATAAACTTTATTTACCAAGAAAATGCTATGATCAAAATGTATGTTTACTTGAGACAAAGAGTTTGTAGGACTCCTGTATTCTCAGCTTGTGAAAATGTAGTTTGTCAAAGGGCTAATTTATGTAAGTAATGAATAAAGGTATACAAAAAAAAACATTAAACCAAAATATTTGCAGCCAATGGTAATTTATACAGATTTATTTCATTTAATTTACATTGACTTTATTTAACAATGTATGATTTATGATCTCTTATTATGAACTTTATATTTTATGAATTGAATATGACATCTTTAAAAATCAATACATCAATACATCAATAAAAAGAGTTTTACAGTATTTTTGTTAATATGATACTGATGTCCTTAACCCAGAGGCAGGCTAAAGCTTGTTATATTTCTTTCATCTGACGGAGCACTTCCATTCCTTTGATGTCACTTTTCCTAACTTTGACACATTATAATACATTTTATATATAAATGAACAAAAAAATCAAATGATGGAAATGTAAACCCCTTCTTTTGCCGTATATCTAGGTACAGAAAGTCACACTTCGTTCCTTTCACAAAAGATCTCAAGTAAAATCATCTTGTTCTATGGATCCAACCAGAGATTTGCTTCTTTGGGCTGTTGTTCAAAACCGAAAAGAACTTGCAGAAATCTTTTGGGCACAGGTACTAACAGATCATTTAATTTCTGGAAAATTGCAGTAAGGGTTCAATAACACTGCTTATAAGGAACAGCCACCATTAGATATGTTTCATACTTAACACTGAAGGCTCTATGATTCTTTTAATTTAAGACCCAAATATTGCCAAAAATCTAGTGGAAAGAGCCAAACTTGTTGTAAGGACTCGTAAAGCTTATCTAAAGTTAAGTTGTCTCTCATGCATTTAAAGTCTCCAACTAGAGTCATTAAAATTAGATATGATGTGATAAATTCATTCAAAATAGAGGTCACTTTTGGTAAAAATAATAATCAGTAGGTCCAGATATTTAGGTCACTGAATTTATGTACGATACTCAATTTACCTATAAAAGTCTTGCCTCCTTCTACTTCCCTCTTTTAAATGTTTTTGTAATGTAATGGCAGCCTCACTCAGATAAAGACTCAGGAGACAGTTAAAGCTCTATATTTAAAGAAAATGTAAATATTTTAATATTTTTTTAAATTCTGTAATAATGACACGGTTGATTGCCTCTTTATACAGTAGCTATATTCAAGTAATGATAGTAATGTCTTTTTAACAAGAATTGCCTCTACAACTGATGCATTTGATCAGTAGTAAAATAATATTGACAGAAGCTGATGCTGCTGAGTTATTAAATTCAAACTTGCTGCTATCAGTTTTTGCATACTGTAGTGTGGCTGTAACAGTTTAAGCAAATCATCCAAATGAATTGGCTATCTGTAACTTGAAAATTAATAAGTATGTGCAGAAAAAGATGTACAATTCAAACAGGGAAAGAATGGGGGGAAAGTATAAATATAGTAAAGAACAATGTTAATAGATTATAAAGTACTGCAATCTGGAGTTTTTCAAATCATGTTCTCTTTGGCTCAATCGGAGCACTGGGTGGCAGTACAGCACATTCTCTAAAAGGCTCTATAGCAGTTGTCTCCTACTTTGAGGGCCATATTGTACATTTTACACATATTCACAGGTTGAAAAAAACAGTTATTTATAAATGAATGTGCAGCAGCAGAATAGAATAGAATAGAATTTGACAGGCTGCCAGCAGTAGAGCTGGATGGCGCACCTGTATCCTCCGCTCGCACCAAAGTGTGCACAAAGCATTACATCTATGTTACCGTCACTCCCCCATACATTTGGCCCCCATCAGAGTCTTCCCTTTGTGTCCCATCCCAGTCACCCCACACATCTGTGTCTCTGACAGACCCCCCGCCACACATCTGTGTCCCTGACAGACCCCCCACCACACATTTGCGTCCTCATCAGAGCCCCCCTGCATATTTGTGTCCCTATCAGAGACTCCTTGAATATTTGTGTTCCCATCAGAGACCCCCTGCATATTTGTGTCCCCATCAGACACCCCCAACACATTTGTGTCAGCATCAGAGCCCCCCACACACTGTGTCCCCATCAGACCCCCACCGCATATTTGTGTCCCTAGAAGACCCCCCCGACGTACATTTGTGTCATCATTAAAGCCCCTCTACATGTTTGTGTCCCAATCAAAGAACCCCATATATATGTGTTTCCATTAGAGCCCTCCTGCATATTTGTGTTCCCATCAGGGACCCCCCACATATTGGTATCCCCATTAGAGCTCCCCCACACATTTGTGTCCCTGTCAGAGTCCCCCTGCATATTTGTGTCCCCATCAGAGACCCTCTGAATATGTGTGTTTACAACAGAGACCCCATGAATATTTTTGCCCCCATCAGAGACCTCCGCATATTTGTGTCCCCCTTAGAGCCCACCTAGACATCTGTGTCCTCATCAGAGCTCCTCACACACATTTGTGTCTCCATCAGAGCCTCTCTGCATATTTATGTCCCCATCAGAGGACCCCCCCGAACAGCACCAGCAGTCACATTTGTGTCCCACTTACATCTGTGTCTGGTTTCAGTACAGTTCTGCTGCATCTCCCGACTGCCACCCAACTATTACACATGCAAGTGGTATGCAAAATTACAGTTGTAATGGACATACCAACAGTGGGGCCCTAGCAAAGGTTCTAGCTGGCAGTCCTAGCAATCAACAACTTAGTCAGGCACTAGGTTGGCGGGTGTTTGTCAGGTTGCGAGACCTGTATTGCATACAGCCCGGGGTGAGCATGCGTTGCAGGTCATGCTACCGGACATTGTTTGAGCAGAAACCGACCCTGTAGTATGTCTGAGGACTCAAGCTGTGGCCTGAAAAAACATTGCACCAGGCTGGATGTGGCCCCTGCTCTATAGTAACAGAGGCTAGGGAAAAATGACTACTTCAGAAAACAGACATCTCAACCTGCAAAAAACTCATTTCAGGGAGGTGGCAAACTCATTTCAGGGAGGTGGTGCCCCCCCACAGGGGAGAGCAGGTAGCAGTATATGAGGGAGATCAGTATACAGTGGGGTGGAGCAGTATACAGGGGAGAGCAGTATACAGGGGGAGAGCAGTGAGCAGTATACAGGGGAAGAGCAATGAGCAGTATATGGGGGAGAGCAGTGAGAAGTATACGGGGAGAGAGCAGTGAGCAGTATACAGGGAGAGAGCAGTGAGCAGTATATGGGGAAAGAGCAGTGAGCAGTATACAGTGGGGGCAGGGCAGTGAGCAGTATACAGGGGGGAGCAGTAGGCAGTATACGGGGGGCAGAGCAGTGAGCAGTATACAGGGGGAAGCAGGGGAGAACAGTGAGTGATATACAGTGGGGCAGAGCAATGAGCAGTATACAGGGGAGAACAGTGAGCAGTATATGGGGATGGCAGTGAGCAGTATACAGTGGGGGGAGCAGTGAGCAGTATATAGGGATGGCAGTGAGCAGTATACAGTGGGGGGAGCAGTGAGCAGTATATGGGGATGGCAGTGGGTAGTATATAGTGGGAAGGGAGCAGTGAGCAGCATATGGGGATGGTAGTGGGTAGTACAGAGTGGGGGGGAGCAGTGAGCAGTATATGGGGATGGCAGTGGGCAGAATACAATGGGGGGAGAGCAGTGTAGTGGTTATGGGGGAGCAGTATACAGGGAGAGCAGTGAGCACTGGCAGTATAGGGGGCACAGTAAGGGGAGGATCAGTGAGCAGCATGAAGTGTACTGACCACATTAGGGAGCTGAAAGATTGTAAATAGAGAGAATTGATGCAAGAGTGACATACTGATGGAGGGGAAGCCTTCCGGGGTCTCCATGGATGTTCCTCCCCCCAGTCTTCTACCATGCAACTACCTGTGCATGTATGTGAAGATGGCCATACCCCTGCCCTGCCCACCTGCTCAGGAAGCCTGTGGAGAAACTGGGAGAGAGACCATCAGGTCTGCCAGCCACAGGAGACTACACATCGGGGAAAAGGCTGCACTCCACTGCTCCCGGGGGAAAGCAGAGGCAGCCCTGGTTGCATGGTGTCATACAGGTGCCCGCACAGATCCCCTGCAGCATGAGAGGGGCACAATTGCAATCCCTGAAGGTCCTCCATTGGGTAGGAGGGGTGGCATATTGAGGAACCGATGTGTCCATTTCTCTCCTGCCACCGCTGGATGCCTGCAGGAGAGAGAGGTGGACATTCAGCGGTGGCAGGAGAGAAATTGACGCATCAGTTCCTCCATATACCGCCCCTCCTCTGGCAGAGTGTGACAGGGCGCATCGGCCTTGCAGCCGGGATATCGCACAGCAGTAGTGGGTGCTTGGGAGCCGCAGCCTAAATGCGGGAGACTCCCGCACCTCGCAGGAGACTTGGGATGTCTGAGAAAAGATTACAGTACAAAACAGTTACTTGCATGTATCCTTACAGGCAGCATTTCTTACAGTAATGTACAGGCAATGCCTAGTAACACAGATGAACAGCTGGAGGGATCTCTGGGCTTGTAACAAAGGTGAGTGGCTGTAGGAATCTCAGGGATGGTAACATAGGCTAGCCACTAGGGATGCAGGGCTACCCCACTTGAAGAATAGTACTCAGGTATCTATTGGAGCAGTGTTCTCTGCAGTGGCTGGGTTTTCCATGAAAACTATGTGCTACTGGGCTCCTGCTCATCTGTCTGCATGCCAGGCATAACAGTGGAGAACTGTACACCTGGCTGCCGATCACATGCCCAGCCACCTCTGTCTCCTCAGGTGCAATCTCTTTGAGCTACTGAGTGAGGAAATGTTGAGTAAAAGGGCAATCTGTTGCTAAACTTCCTCTTTGTATTTTCAGGTGCTTCCACAAACCTTATATCCTGCAAAAAAAAAAAAAAGTATTTTCTTTCTTAGGTTCTTACTAGTGACAAGTAAAAACCTTTACAGGAGTTTTAATCCTTTCCCATGCTAATACCTGAGAAACCTTTTTGGCCTGACATGCACTTTAATGTGACAGGGATATTTTCATATTACAGCATAGACTAATTTTCCTTGCTTCTCTGCAGCTTCCTTCCAGTATTTGTGGGGTTGTATGATCAAAGAATGTAAGCTGAATGCAAATAAGTCATTTGTAAACTTAGTTAGAATAACCACACCTTTATTATTTCTTTGTGTTTGTTATGTCTAGTGCCGCGACTGCATGGCTGCCGCCCTCGCCTGTAGTAAGATTCTAAAGGAGCTCTCCAAAGAAGAAGAAGACACAGACACATCTGAAGACATGCTGGCATTGGCTGAAGACTTTGAGCAGAAAGCGATCGGTAATTGAATAGTTTAAAGTGACCACAGTGTTAAGTTAATAACTAGGGAGTTCATTAGGAATACTGTTATTTTACTTATGTTAGATTTTATGCATGAGTTGTACTTCATGAAAATATCTTGCAGCGTCAAATTGCCTATTACAAAAGACAATCAGTGCATGGAAAATGTTTGACTTTTTGCTTGTTGTCTACTGGAAACCTGGATTTTTTAAAATTTTTTGTAACCTATTTTTTTAGTGCAATGATTATTTTTATTCATTGCATCAATTGTCCGGTTTTTGGCCCTCTGTGCCCTCTTGCAGTTTTTCCCTCCACTGTTTTCCCTGTAGAAACACCTGGAAGTCAGACAAACTTAGGCTGATTTACTAAAGGAGTTGAGAATCTTCACACAATAAATTGTGTGAATATTCACTTTTTTCCAATCATGCTCAGATAAAATAAACAATCGGGAGTTGGTGTTTCACATAAATGGATAATTGAAGTGAATATTCACATAATGCTATTGTGTGTAGATTCTCAGCTCCTTTAGTAACTCACTCTCAAGCTAAATGGGGGCTAAAAAGTGAGGACAAATTCCTCTTACACCAAAGTAAGTGTCCCCATTGGAGCATTTTCCCAAATGCCTCAATAGATAGGCACCAAAACAAGTGTCATCAGATGATTTTTCCTTTATTTCTTTTTCAGAAATAGGTGTCATTTTCTCCAGTGGGATCACATACAGCAATAAAAAAAAAACCTTTAAAAACCTGGTTTTAACATGTCCACTCCCTATCTGAAACAATCCAATTCCTGCAGGTTGACAGGATTGTTTGTGGTTTATTGCATCTTCTCCTATACAGAAACATATTTCTAAAAATGGCTATCAGTCCAGGTCTGTGTAAACAATAAACTTTTTTTCCTGTAAATTCAGGTGTTTTCACTGAAAGCTACAGAAAAGATGAGGAAAGAGCTCTAAAACTACTTATACGGGTTTCTGAAGCCTGGGGACAAGCTACCTGTCTGAAATTAGCCCTCGAGGCTAAAGACATGAAATTTGTATCTCATGGAGGTGTCCAGGTTAGTTTGACTACTATCTAAATATAAATTTTTAAAGCACTAGTTACCTTCAAATCATGTTTACCATCAGTAATACAGTTTGAAGAAACAGCAATATATATTGAATAGTTGTACACACGGACTTTTGGCAACTAGCATAGAAGATCTTGACGCTAAATATGGGACCTGCTGTTGCTGCCTCTTTTAAAAAATGATTTGCTTGACTGTGTCCAGCTTACATTCTTTTGTGTTATTGGCCTGTGATAAGTATGCCGTAAATGAGTGTAAAAATTCCTTATCTCTTTATTCATTTCTGGTCAGACACTAATGCCTCGTTCACCCAATGAGAATATCAGAAGAATCTCGTATGACAGAATACAACTTCAGAAGTGATGTAATGTGTTGTATTGCAATGTATTCTTTTGTTTCCGAACATGCGTGGTCTTGTTTCGGACGAATGCTGTCCTGATTAAATGAAAATCATTCATTCTGGTATTGTACTAGAAAAATTTTCGTGTTTGTCCCTTTGGATAATTATGCATGAACTGTCTTGATCGGCTCTCAAAAAGCTGTGTAATATTGATCAGATTATCGTGCGATTGCTTTAAAAGCAGTATTTTTTGTCTGATTTTCTGATTGCGTGTACTAAGCTTTAGAGAACATTGATGCCAAAGCAATTATCATGACAATTATCATTAACATTTTCAAAGAAAAGGTCAGCAATGGCAGGCTCCATACATTTCTCTCTTTAATAACTTATTTATTGTCATAAAACACCCTGATCCTTGAAGGTTTTTAATGTGGAAATATCCACTAATCAGTAACAATGGAAACATTTTCCACTTTTTTCCTGGTAGATCGATAGCTGATGGAGTCACATAAAAAAAAAATGGAATGGAAGGACAGCAGACCTCTCTTTATTACCCATGTTGCTGTCATGCAGATGTTGGTGCAAAACGATTATTTTGAAAAGGAACTCTGGCTATAGTGGGTGAAGTGCCATCATCCCTATTAAATATACAAAAGGAAGCACTCTGGAAGTGGGACTTTATAGGCACCGAATAAACGTTTAAGCTATAAAAAATATAATTTATTGGTACAAAAAAGTATTGAAAACTTAGTAGGACATACAGAGAAACATACAAATGTATATGTAAAGATACAAAATGATCATAAAAGAGTAAAGACACTAACACGTTTCGATGATTCTTCTTCAGAGGTGTCAGAACACGATGATACAGATCATTTTTCTGAAAGGTAAGTGTAGACATAAATATACATAGCCACAATTATATATACAGTCACTGAGTGTACACAAATATAAAATTACTATACTAACCAAGTCAGAGAGATTACATCACATATGTATGCCGCTATATTTTGAAACCAAGACAACAGGGGCCAAGGATTGCGCTGATGCTCACACCCCGCCGGACGCCCACCGCTGAGCCACACGTGGCCCCTGCCCAGTATCACACTGCAAAAGATCCCCTTAGTGGTTGCTGGAGCTGAGGAACACAAAAGTCTTGTGGGGTCTATAGTAAAAACAACTAGGAAGCAATCTATAAAAAGACCAACAACAAATTATATAGCAATAGAAATGTTATTTCTATTGCTATATAATTTGTTGTTGATCTTTATAGATTGGACTGTCTATAAAGTCCTGCTTCCAGAGGGCTTCCTTTTGTACAAAACGATTATTTATACTGTAATTGATTATGTATCATGAACATAGGCGTGCCCACGGGGTGTGCCCAGGCACACCCTAATCATCCCCGTGCTCTGTTGGTGTTTCACGCCTTTTGTTAGTGCTGACTGCCTGCAAAATGTCTATCCATCCCTGTGTAACTCAGTCACCACCACTGGGGTTTGGTCAGGCCGGCAAAAACAGCTGTGCTGTGAGTAGGAGGTGATTGAGCAGGGAACTAGGACCACAGCTGTGGAGTAACCCAGCCGCATTTGCCGATGCAGCTTCTATAGTTCCGGCTGCAGGTCCTGCAGGCGCTGGCGGAGTGATCTACATCTGCACTCCGCCCCCCCTCTGGCCTCTCTCTGTCTTAGAAGCAGCGGACTGGCGGAGCCTGGAGAGCGGCAGACAAGTGGCTGCAGCCTGCTAGGTTGAGGTGAGTGAGACAGCACTGAGCAGGGAACCTGGGCAGGCAATGGGCAAATGATGCACCAAAAAAAAAAAAGCCAACCAATCCATATGAATCTTACCCTGGCTTGTCACTATATATATATATATATATATATATATATATATATATATTTATTTTTACACTATATATATATATATATATATATATATATATATATATATATATATTCTATATTTTTTTGTGTTAAAACTATATGAACCCTGTCTTGTCAGCAAAAAAGTGCGTATTTTTATATATATATATATATATATATATATATATATATATATATATATATATATATATATATATATTACATGTCTTTGGTATAAAAAAATAAATCCCAAGTGTATATTAACCACTTCCCATATGCCCACAGCCCCAATTTATGGGGGACAGGAAGCAGTGCCAAATGTGGGTTAACGTTTGGAGTAGTGGCAGCCGGTGCTCAAAATTTTTGGGGGGCGCGAACAAACTGGAAAAAAAAACCATCTATTGCAGCCACTGTGCCCATCAAACGCAGCCACTGTACCCATTTATTGATGCCACTGTGCCATCAAATGCAGCTACTGTACCCATCAATTGCTGCCAGTGTGCCCATCAATTGCCGCCACTGTGCCCATCAATTTCTGCCAGTGTGCCCATCAATTGCCGCTACTGTGCCCATCAATTGCTGCCAGTGTGCCCATCAATTGCTGACACTGTGCCCTTCAATTGCTGCCAGTGTGCTCATAAATTGCCGCTACTGTGCCCATCAATTGCTGCCAGTGTGCCCATCAATTGCTGACACTGTGCCCATCAATTGCTGCCAGTGTGCCCATCAATTGCTGCTACTGTTCCCATCAGTTGCTGCCAGTGTGCTCATCAATTGCCGCTACTGTGCCCATCAATTGCTGCCAGTGTGCCCATCAATTGCTGTCAGTGTGCCCGTCAATTGCTGCCAGTATGCCCATCAATAAAAAAAAAATGTGCATTTATTATTTTTTGTTGCAGAAGCCTGGAAAGCATTGCACAAGCGATCAGCAGATCACTGATGCCATGCAGGTCTCATGTACACTGTCGGTGTATCGACTTACCCGTAAGAGTAAGCAGATACTCCCTGACAGCCTACCATTAAAGTTCATGTGCGTGTAAAGGTAGGCGTCCCAATTCTTTTAGTAATATAGTGTAATATATATATATATATATATATATATATATATATATATATATATATATATATATATATATATATATATATATATATACACACGCATTTGTGTTTGAGCTTTGGGCTGCACACCCTAATGCCTAAGGCTGCGCACGCCTAAGATCATGAATTATCATGCATAACATGATGTATATTGATAACCTTTTATAAAAAATTGATGAAAGCACTTATACCAACGTGCATCTCCTTGACAAGAAAGGGGAAATTGTATTTACTGAATCATGAACCATAATCTTTACCTCCAACATTGGACATTGTCAAATGGATTCCTTTTTTCCTTTTTAAAAATGAAATGGCAATTCCTAGAAATTTTTTTTTTTTTAAATAATTCCCATTCCTTACAAATGTTGCACATCTCCGCTAGTATTCAGACATCAGAACCCACCACCTATCCCACTTATTTTATGGAACTAATTTTCAAAAGGCTCCTTTTTCTACCTGAATAATCACTAATCAGCGTTTCTCAACCATTTTTTCAGTCATGGCAACCATTAAAATTATGTACAATTTCAAGAAACTAATTTTAACCGCTTCTGCTGAAGATTTTACCCCCCTCCTGACCAGAGCACTTTTTGCGATTCGGCACTGCGTCGCTTTAACTGTCAATTGCGCGGCCGTGCGACGTTACACCCAAACAAAACAAAATTTTTCCCACAAATAGAGCTTTCTTTTGGTGGTATTTGATCACCTCTGCGGTTTTAATTTTTTAAAAAACATTTTTCTATAAACAAAAAAAGAGCGACAATTTTGAAAAAAAGCAATATTTTTTACTTTTTGCTATAATACATATTCCCAAAAATATATTAAAAAAAATATTTTTTTCCTCAGTTTAGGCCAATATGTACTCTTCTACATATTTTTGGTAAAAAAAATTGCAATAAGCATATATTGATTGTTTTGTGCAAAAGTTATAGCGTCTACAAAATAGGGGATAGTTTTATGGCATTTTTATTATTATTATTTTTTTTTTACTAGTAATGGCGGCAATCTGCGATTTTTATTGTGACTGCGACATTATGGCGGACACATCGGACACTTTTGACACTGTTTTGGGACCATTGTCATTTATACAGCGATCAGTGCTATAAAAATTCACTGATTACTGTGTAAATGACACTAGCAGGGAAGAGGTTAAACACTAGGGGAGATCAAGGGATTAAGTGTGTCCTAGGGAGTGATTCTAACTGTGGGGGTGATGGGATACCACTGACATGACAGCGATCACTGCTCTTGATGACAGGGAGCAGTAGATCCCTGTCATGTCACTAGGTGGAATGGGGAAATGCCTTGTTTACATAGACATATCTCCATTCTGCGGCTCCATGACACGATCCCCGGGACACCGGCGGACATCGAGTCCGCGGGCACAGTCACGCTGTACACGGCGTGCGCCCGCTAGCCACGCCGATTAAAAGGGACGTACACAGCTGCCATTGTTCCAACATATATCGGTGTGCAGCGGTCGGCAGGTGGTTAAAATGTAAATAAATAAACAAATCATTTTACATAACGCAGCAGTATGCACACTTGTGGGCCATCCAACATTAGAGGTGATTTTTCCCTCCATGTTCGCAAACTGATACTGACTAGTATTTTAGCAGTTTTTCTCCCTCTCTCTGCTAACATGACTCCAGTGCTGACAGAGAGGGGCAGGGGAGGAGCAAACAAGAATGTTGTGCAGGCTCCCGACATCCTCCTTATCAACCAATGATGTCATTGGTTGCTAGGATGCCAGTGGCTTGCCCACATGGTGACCAAGGATATAATACTGCATAACAAAAACCTGTGGCTTTGTGTAAGAAAAAGGCAGACTTGATCCACTTGCTGGCTTGTTGACAATTTTTGAGCACTTTGTGGTCATTTGTAGGCATTTTGCCACCCTTGAAGAACCTAGAAAGCACCCTGGTTAAAAAAGGCTGTCATAGACTGCAAGCTGCATAGTTCCATTGATGTCCCATTGTGTATAATAATTAATGGAGTCTAACAGGAATGTACCACCCCAATCACACTAATAAGAGTTTATTTTCCTATAGGCATTCCTTACTCGAGTCTGGTTTGGAGAGTTAAGTGTCGACAATGAATTATGGAGGGTGATAGTCTGTATGCTCTTTTTTCCTCTCATTTTTACACGTCTGTTAACATTCAGGTAAGTAAATGAAAAAGCAATGATTTATAACCAAAGAATGTAATATGCATTATACATTTTATATATTTTTTTTAAAGACTCATGTTTTTAAGTCCATTTTTCTAGTGCTTTTCATACTAGTCCTTAGGCCTCATGCACACTGGGCATTTTTACAGCTGCTGCTTTGGGCATCAGACTTTTTTATAACTGCCTCTAAACTCCATGCATGTTTTCTTATGTGTTCATGCACACATAAACTTTTTTTTTGTGGCCTTTTTTTAGAGGCAGAAAAAAAAACCCCTCTGCCAGCATAATTAGGAGTAGCAGTGTTTTGGCAGAAAAAAGGCTGACGGCTCCTAAACTCTCCTAAATGCTGCTTAATGTCGGTGCCCAGTGTTTAGCAGAGCGTTTTTTGTTTTTTTTTTGGAAGCAGAGGCCTCCAGCATCCTTAACATCCATTGAATAGCTGAATGTTCAGGAGTGGCCTGGAAAGCCGGCTGCCACATCCACATCCTGTTCCCCCGCTAACAGCTGAATGTAAAAAAAACAGTTGCCAGATAATAAACATTGTGAAAAAAACGGCATGAGGCCCCCCCCCCCCCCCCCCCCAAAGTCCATACCAGCCCCCTATCCAAGTACGCAGCCTAGCAGGCCAGGAAAGGGGGGGAACAAGTAAGCCTGGTATGGATTGGGGGGGGCAACCACACCATTTTTTTCACAATTTTTTATTGCTGGCAACTGCTGTTTTTACATTCTGGAAACCCCGCCGACAGCTGATAACTCATACATTGTTAAGAATGCAGCAGCCGGCTTCCCGGCCCACTCCTTAACTACCAGCTATTCACTGGTTGTTAAGAACACCTGCTGCCCCACTCCTTAATGCTAATGCTACTAAACATAGCTTACACACTATGCTAAACACTGCTTAATGTCAGCAAAGAAAACTATTTTCATATTTTGCATCAAAACATATTCCTATTATGTTAGCTTTCCTTGCACATGATTCGACAATTGGCGTAAATGCAACTTCATCTTGTTCACTAAAGTAGAAGTATGGCCTAACCATGACCATATTGCTACTTTTTAGGGAAAAAAAATTCTTCTAGCACATTTACAAAGTGCAGCCATGTCTGTTTAATTTACTTGCTTTGGGTCTCTCCCTGCAAGTGAAACCCCGATAAATGAATGTGGGAGGAAAAGTTCCAGGAGTAAACCTGGCACATGATTTTAACAGATCACCTGATAGGGTTCTCATTCTTTTCCAGAGTGTTATTTATTTATTTTATTTGTTTCAAGTACTTATATAGCGCCATCAATTTACGCAGCGCTTTACATATACATTGTACATTCACATCAGTCCCTACCCCGAAGGAGCTTACAATCTAAGGTCCCGAACTCACGTTCAAACATACTAGGGACAATTTAGACAGGATCCAATTAACCTACCAGCATGTCTTTGGAGTGTGGGAAGAAACCGGAGTACCCGGAGGAAACCCACGCAGTCACAGGGAGAACATGCAAACTCCAGGCAGGTAGTGTCGTGGTTGGGATTTGATTTCTTACTGCTAGGTGAAGGTGCTATCCACTACACCACTGTGCCGCCCCATGTTCTAGGATGCATTAAGCAGAGAACTCTCAGAAGGACACCCTGCTCTGTGTTTTATAATGAAAGAAAAACACAGACGCAGTGTGGTGTAATAATAGCAGGGGGCAGGTTGGATGGAGCTGTATTTGATCTCTGCTATAAATAACCCTAGCCTTAAGTTAAACTGTAATTAAAAGCAAAACTTTTTTTTTAGGTTTTGTATAGAGTGAAGAGGGATTAGAATACCTGTCAGGTTTTATTGCTCTCTTTGTTCCCATTAGGGAAATTGACTCTCTCCATTTGTCTAGTTTACCATTATCATCGAAAGTGAAAGTAAAAGAAAATCCCTAATTTTGGGTTGACATCGGAAAACTAATAGAGGGGGAATCTTCCAATAGGGACACTAGTTCTGGGGACCCTGGTGACATACCAAGGTTCCCTCACTTTAGACGGTTTTCCTCCTACTTCCTGTTTTGGCTTTTAGTTACACTTTAGGTGAACATTTACTATGCAAAATGGAGGTTCTGTATTGCTTTTGTAAATCATCCTCAGTGTACTTCTACTTAAACTATACCATCAGCATTATTTATTGGGGAAAGTGGACACAGATAGTTTCATAGAAGTCAGTCAAGCTACTTATTTAATTAGTATCAGCTCTCGAAAATATAGGAAAGCAAGCAGAAATGTAAACTAAGTATATATAATGATTTAAACTGCTCCACAATAAGTGCAATTTCTTGCTATCAAAATGAGGAATTTGAGAAAGATGGGTTATCACTTGCACTATAATCAATCTCTTTATGCTAATAGAATTTTGTGCTTTAGTACCATTCTATAATGTGACGTGCTTGCCTTGTTAGAGGCTCCCAAGCTACAATATCATTTCTAGAAGCAGCAGCCAAATGCAATTACTTCCTGAACACCATTTATACTGCATAGAAAAAAAAATGATAAACTTTAGGGGCAATAATCTCAGCTAATAATGTTGACGGGTTGAGTGTGAATGGAATCTAATGTCTGTTTTATCCATAACTATATTTAACTACCATCACAGGAAAGATGAGGAAGTCATTCAGAATCAAGTTCTGAAGAAAGAAAATAACATAGAAGTGTTTCCTATAGAATGTACACCTGGGGAGGCAGTGAAAAACAGCCTGTCATTAAGATAAGTATCCATATAAACACAGTAAGAGGTGACACAAAATTGTTAATCAAACTAAACAGACAAATGTCTTTCAAACTAATTATCAGACCTTTTTTTAGGGAAACAAGTGCTGCCCAAAAAAATCTTTGTTTTGCCCAAAGCCATATGTGACATGGTTTCATTCTTAGGATAGATGTATTTTGCCCATTTTTTGCAAACTATGCATGAGCTATGATCATTACTGGGGATGAAAGGTTAGACTAGGGAATGGAGGGGTTCCTAAAGGACAATAAAGGTGATTTGTCAGAATCACTTGTCATATCACAGATGTAAGTATGGATGTTTATGCTCTGTGCAAACACTCTGGTGCTTCTTTTATCTTGGGGAACAGTATTGATAAGCTATTGTTCCCCAAGATTCAGCTCGAAGAAGATCCAAATCCATACAATATTTTTGCAATCTATGTTGGTAGATCAGGCAACAATAACCATGGACCTATGTCTTCTGGTACCTATAACTTAAGCCTGGAATGTCAAATGAATCTGTCCAAATGTGACATCACACTAGTAAGGCACTGGCCAAACTAGCTTATCAACATTTAGTAACACAGAACATTGGTGACTATCCGTTATAGAAAACACAGCCCATGCAAACAGGACTACATTTTTTTACTCTTAATAATATTTTTTAGAAAGAGTTTTGCATAATTACAGAGTCATGTACTGGTCACACATCCTTACTTTCACACTAGTGATAGCTGGTCTAGAACAATTTCACACTAGTGATAGCTGGTCTAGAACAATTTCACACTAGTGATAGCTGGTCTAGAACAATTTCACACTAGTGATAGCTGGTCTAGAACAATTTCACACTAGTGATAGCTGGTCTAGAGAGAATGCACATTCCACAGTGTTCTTTTTGCAGTTGAAGAGGGAAAGTAGAGAGAAAAGCAAGAAGGAAAAAAAGAGGACAGGGGGGAAAGGCAAAGGCTTTATTTTTCCAGTGCATGCATTCAAATTTCTGTAATCTGCTAGAAAAGCTGTGACTAAGGGTTAAAATTGAAGGGCCCATTCAAACTAGGAACTGCATGTGAATCACACAGGATTACGCTGCATGTTTCTTTGCAATTCACTTGCAGTTCTTTACAGTGCAATTTCACCAAATTAATTTTGATCACATGGCACATTTATATGATGCGATCCAGTGGGGGCAAACACAGTGCATTTGCAACCTGCATTTTGGGGTGTCATTAACTTTGCACTGACACCCGCTGCAGAACGCAATGGCAGTGCGATCTGAATGCGGTGCAGGAAACTGACACAGAAAGCAAATTTCCTGCACAACATTATAGTGTAAATGGGCTCTAAAAGCTATGAATAATTCTATTTTTTTAGTTTCAAATGGCATGGGTGGCGGTTAGATTATGGTCTATAAAAGGCTACAACACAAATACTCAAGACACCACATTAGAGACGTGACCAGGTTAGAATTCCTTGTGTAGCGCTACCCCCTAGAGAGCCGCTTAATGTATGTTTGGTTCCATACTCTGCCTCTCAACCCCAAGAATGGTCTCAACCCCTCTGGCACACCTGCTTGATAATATTAGCGTGGAACCCGGCAATAGAGAGAAAACACAGTAATGATAAACCATGAAGTATATTTCCGTCACTTCACCAGCTGTGGTAGTAAATAGAAACTCACACATAATATCAATGAACCACTCAGAAAGTTTACTAAAGTGGATATTAAACACAATGAACAATGTGATTAGACAGAAACAATAAATGACAATTGGTAACAGTCAGTGTAGATATGAGAACGGTGGATTCAATAATCACAGGGAGCATATGTATACAGCTGTACAATGGGACAAGTGTTCAATATGCTCCAAAACCTATATTAAACACCTTCCCACTGAGGCCCCAATACACACACCAAATTGCAATATAATGTTACCTACATTCAGTAATACAATGCAATATATATATATATATTTTTTTTTACAAAACACGGAACGTTTATTACGGGATTGGACACGGGTTAGGTAGACTGGCAAGCATTAACAGATTTCGGAGCCCCTCCCCCTCTGGCAATGGGAATCTGGCAGTCTGGCGAGATTGGTGGTCGATTGTGGGTGGGGCTTCTTTAGTTCCGGCCCTTCATGTGCTTACAGTAATAGTCATTTCAGGCAATGGTGAGGCCGGCGATGAGGGAGAAGAAGCTGTGGAAGTTGACCCGCCCATCGCGGCACTGATCCAAATCCTTCATTATCTTATCCACCGCCAGGGGGTCATTCTGATTCTTGAGGAATTCGGAGAACTGGCTCTCCATCAGGTGGTGCAGGTCCTCCTTGTTCATGTAGTTCTTGTCCCCAGTGTACTTATGGAAGGTGAACATGATGTTCTCCATAGCTTGCTCCATCTAGGATGGGACGCCCATGTCTGCGGAGTCTGGGTGGAGTTCTTTGGGGCAGATAGAGAAGCGGAGGACGGTGCTGCTCGGAGTCGGTCTGCACAATGTGAGCTGTCAGCAGAGAACTCCTGACAATGCAATATTTAACCTGTCCTCAAGGGCGTTCAAACTACAAAATAGCTTTGCAGAAGATGATAAAAGTTCCTTGACTCTAAAAATCTTCAGCTAGCCTGTAGTTTCAACTGCAGTATTTGTAATGTTAGGGAGAGAGAAAGCATACTGTAGAATAAATGGTACGTTGATAACTGTGTAACTGAAGAAATATGGCACTTGTAACCTCCTCCTTATATGTGAGTGTAATACAGTACTGACTTTACAGCACAGGGAATAACAAATCCTAGAATTTCGCTGCATGTGGCCTGTGAATAAGTAGAATCACTTCTGTGGAACTACAAGTCTCATCAGCAGTCTGTAAAATAACTCACTCAGCAAACAGTGCACTTTACTGAAATGGACAGGTGCCCTCCCACCACAATAGACTCAAAGGCTGTGAGGCTCCGTCCAGACTCCCCTCCTGATGTCTCAGTCTGATGAAAAGATGGCGCTGCCACGCTGTACCGCTCCTCTGGATGGCTGAGATGCAGGAAAACTTCCAGATGTCCCGGCACTGCACACCGATCAGCTTGCTAAACTGGCAGGGCTGTACTCTGAAGTCCCTCAGAGGCTGACGATCCTGCTCCGCGCCGTAGGCTGCAGTCTCTCAGCCCAGGTCTCACACACAGACCGCCTGCTGGTTGTTGAATGGCGTCCGGAGAGGCTGAAAGCAGGCCACACCTGTCCTTTTATCTCTTTACCCAGCAGGCTGCTCTGTGACTTGGCATTGTGGGTCTGTGACTTGGCATTGTGGGTCTAGTAGTTCCCAGACTGGGATATGTAGTTTGATTTCATCAAACTACATATCCCACAATGCATAACTGTTTGCTTCTTAAATGAAAGAAAGATCCTGTAAAGTTTTAGCGATCACTAGAAGGAGCCAAACCCTTACTTAAGAAACAATGAGCTATTCAACATAATAACATTAATAGCAACCCTGTGCTACACTTGCATGAATGCTCTGTGTTTCCAAGGTTGACAAAGTGTTCATCAAAACCTAAGGTCATATTTACTGTATAACATGATGAATGTGACATTCAATAACAGTCTATGTAGGTGAATAAGTCACTATAATTTAAAACACATGCACCAGGAAGATTTACCTGCAGTGAATGTTTGGTAACTGTCACATTCACTGTTCTATAAATATTCTGCCTAGTGTCTGTGCATAATAATGTCCAATACATGTTGTATGTGCTAATAAATTCAAGTAAAGGTAGCAGCAAAGAAAAGATATTTACAGAAGAATATTTTCACTTTTAAGTCGCAGACAGTTGTTCAAAACAAGAAAAACTGCGGGAGCATGATGGAACGTTTCACAGCTTTTTTCATGGCACCAGTAGTGATTTTTCATCTGAACATCTTGTCATACTTTGGCTTTTTGCTGCTTTTTGCATACGTGTTAATGATCGACTTTCAGCCTGTGCCTTCCTGGAGGGAGCATGTTATCTACCTCTGGCTTTTTTCACTTGTTTGTGAGGAAATAAGACAGGTAGGAACACAAAGACATATCCACCAGTGTACTACAGATATTTTAAAAGTGTCATTTGTTTATGTTTCTGTAAACTTGGTTTTGAAAATGTTAAATATGTTTCTTAAAGTGGTAAGCCTTATTATAGGCTTACCTGTAGGTACAAGTGGTGTAACTAGGTTTACAACCACTTTAAGATGTTACAAATAATAACATTTCCCTCGGAACAATATAAGCATAAAGAATGCTCACAGCGTTAATGAAACGTATATTTCTGAGAAGTTCTTAGAAATATATATAGTAGCAAATCTAATCTTGTGCACACCAACCATTGAGAGTTGCAAACATAAAGTGATAAACACCGAAAACAATAAATCAAAATGCTGCGGATTTCTGAATATTGAAATACAGAGCACACAAATGCATTAGATCCAAATATAAACATACCAGTGTAAAAGAATAAAAAAAGTGTGCTAGTGAAAAAAATATTCAGAGTATAAGTTTGTTAAAGTAAAATAACACAGTGATACATAATGTGAACATATTAATACATAACTACATAATAAAAATTATCACAAATTGTTTATAAATGCTTCTGAAATCTTCCACCATCAGAACACTTTTGTGAGTGATCCCAGTAAAACCTCTACCAAACTCGTATGGGCTCTCCATCACCTTATTGGCATGACCTTTAAGGAAAAAAAGGTTTATCACAGTTATGCTTTTTATAGCTAGGACAAGGCTGTTTCCTCTCCAGTGGAAGAAAGCTGTTTGTGCTTTTGGAACCCAGATCAACTCAAAGATAAATGAAAACAGAAGCATAGTGCTCTTCATAGTACAACATTTGTATTATTAAAATGGTTACACTAACTATTTGTAAATAGTTGAATTCAAACAAGCCTTCATATACAAAATGGCAACATGTCATTAGGGGCATATTTCCTCTGAAATAGAAAGTGTTGCAGATAAATCCTCAGTATGTGGTGTAATATGTTTATTTCCTATGATCCTCAGATCCATATAGAGACCATAGTGTGGTATTTTCCTGAAATACCTAAATACCTAAATACTGCATTATGGGCACTAGATGGAACTTACAATTTTACTATGTTGATTATTCATGACGGCTGCATGATTGCTTAAAGTACCCTAACACTAAAATCGCTACATCTAGAGGCACCCACGATCTAAGACTAACCTATCTAGCCCTGTAAAGAAGCAATTACTTTACATACCTTTTCTGAAGCCGCTCCACTCCGGTCTCCAGCGGTGGAATGAATGGGAAGTGATGTCACCCATAGAGTTACTATGGAGCTTGTGTTGTCGGCTACCTCCTCTGCATCCGTGGGACCGGACCAGAGCGGCATCAGAAAAGGTATGTATAGCGATTTCTTCTTTACAAGGCTAGATAGGTTATTCATAGATTGTGGATGCCTGTAGATGTAGAGATTTTAGTGTTAGGGTGGACTTCCCCTTTAATGCTTAATGGATATACGCAGCAATAAATAGATTAAAGGCAGGTGCACATTTAAAAACCTAGTAATTGACTGTGGGGGACAAACTAAAGATCTTTTTACCTTTTGGCTGTGCTGGGCTTCTGTTGTGTCTCTACACCTTTAAAGGGGAACATCACCTAAAAAAGAAGTTCTACTTTTTCTCCTCCTCCCCCCTCCTTCTCTAACACTTTTGGAGGTTTATTTTTTTACTTGGAGTGGGTACCTATTTCTGACAAGTACCTACTCCACTTCTGCTCAGGTCACCTAGGTTCCCCCTCCCTGCCTGCAAACCCCTGGTTATAGGTCTCAGGAGGCTGCAGTCCCATTCACAAAGCGCAGCGTAACTCACGCATGTGCAGTGGAGAGCGGACTGTGAAGCCACAGGAAGTCACAGCCAGCTTCCTATATCCAAGATGACAGCTACAGAGACCTGAAGACCAGTGAAAACCAACCCAGATGAGAACAGCACTGGACCACTGGACTGGTAAGTGCTTATTTATTAAAAGTCTGCAGCTCCAGTATTTGTAACTTTAAATTTTTTCTCCAGCCCTTATTTAAGAAGGAATTAGTTACTTCCACGCATACCTGCCTTGAGCACATTCTCACACATCACACATAGGGCAACCCATTTATTTCAATGGGCTACCCTACGCATGAGAAACATGGAAAAGAAGTCCCTAACTCTTTTCCAAAAATATGTCTTACTAAACCGCATGGTGCTGCAGCATCCAGTTTAGCAAGTGTGAAAACATGCATTTTTTGATGAGTGGGGGGGCCATTAACAATTAATGGCACCGCCATGCATCTGCTAAATGGCAATGTGTTTCTCTCAAATTTGCATGTGTTTTCACCCCATAGTAGTGTAAACCTAGCCTAGGGGCTACACTATACAGAGGGACCATGACAAGGATGTGTGGCTACAAATATATGAAACGGCTCTGTGTTTAATACATAGTGGGGTTGATTTACTAAAACTAGAGAGTGCAAAATCTGGTGCTGCTGTGCATGGTCGCCAATCAGCTTCTAACTTAAGCTTGTTCATATAAGCTTTGACAAAAAAAAAATGGAATTTGATTGGTTTCTATGCAGTGCTGCATTCAATTTTGCACTCTCTAGTTTTAGTAAATCAACCCCTGTGTTTAAAGTGGATCTTCACCCAAAATTAAATGTCATATTGCCCTGACTCCTACCCAATCCCTCTCTCAAAATTGGATGTCATTTTTTTTTTTCCGCCAAATCAACACTTCCGGATTTCTTGCCTATGCAAGAATAATGTTTGTGTCCTGCCCCTCCTATATTCTGCATGCACGTACAGGTGCAGCAGGGCTTGGGGTCCCACATCTGCACACGTGCGAGTTCCCTTGGACATCTTCACACAAGTTTTCCCTGCATATGTGCAAAGACAGCTAGTAGGCACGGTTCTGCTGCTTGCTAAACACAGGAGGTTGCCCGCTCAGCACAAGCGCCATTCAGAGAACAATTTGCAATTACTCAATGAATGCAAATTTTTCTCTGATTGGACAAGGTGGAGGTTGTGAAGTCACCTCTCATCCTCTCCACCTTGCCCAATCAGGGAATGCTTTGCAACTCCAAAAGTGCTTCCTTAAAGTTGAGAACCACTCTTTAAGCTGTACAACTACTGAGGCAGGCGGGGAACAGGATTAAAATGTTTTCCATACTTTTGTTTGAAGCTATACTCACAAGATGTGATGGGCGATGCATCTTGCTGGGCTTCTAATTGTCAATTGACATCTTATAGTATCAAAAAGTTATATGACTTATATGTATTGCTTTATGCCACACTAGGTGGGGATTGTGTAACAGAACCCATCATTCATCTATCCCAGAATTTTCCAAGTTTTTTAAGTGATGGAGTGGTCTTTGCATTATAATTGAGGTGTAGGAAGGGATTGGGGACCTATGAATAAGCACTCCTATTCTTCTGCTTCTGTAATATAGCACCAGTTTCTTAAGAATACATTTTTGGCACTGGTAGCTTGGAATACATGTGATGATGTGGTACTATTCCACCTTTTTGTAATGTGAGGGGATTCTCAGGTGGAACACTGTGTTAAAAATTTCAACCTTGTCCCCAGCATGCCCTGTAATAAAGTGAAATACATTCATGCAGCATATCAATAAATTGTTTTATTTTTTTTGAATTTTTTGTAGCTGATTTATGACCCTGATCGATTTGGTCTCTTGAAACAAGCATCATTGTATTTCAATGATTTTTGGAACAAACTTGATGTCTGTGCCATTCTGATCTTCATTGGTGGGCTGATTTGCAGGTTTGTTATTGATACATTTTGACATCATGATTATAGCTTATATCTATATTGTGAAACCAGAGTAATAAACTTATCTGCTGCAAAGCAACATACCTGAGTCACAGCAGCTGCCTACTTTCCCTTGCTAAACTTAGACAAGGCAACATGTTTCTTCTTTGGGTCCTTTCTCCACTCCTAAGAATTTTATATACAAACCCGATCCAGAGGTTCCTTAGCATTACAGGATAGCATAAAGTATGTGGAATATATTATATTATATTTATATTATATTATATTATAATGTTTTTCCTCTGATTGATAGAAAATGCACACAGGTTAGAAGGCTGGCCGCAGGCTAGCCTGGATTTGTAGGAGGAGTCTGAGAGCTATATATCCCTCCTTCTCTATCAGATCCTTGTCAGCTCGTCTCTAGGTTATGCCAACAGACGTCGCTTCCGGGTCCTTACTGAGCGGCGGTCGGCTGCAACAATGATGGCGGTTCCCCTCTCGGTGCTTACGCTGGGCACCACCGGGGAGACTGCCTGCCCACCCACCTTCATATCACCCTAGGGCATATCTGGCATCACGAGGGGGCCGCCCGCCCACTCGCATGGGGGGGTGTTTGGCCACCCGCCAGCTCCTCTCCCCCTGTGCTGATTCGGCTCCACAAGGGGGCAGCCTGCCCGCTTCTTCCAGTGCTCACGCCGGGGGGGTGTTCGGCCACCCACCAGCTCCTCTCTCCCTGGGCAGATTAGACTTCACGTGGTGGCCGCCTGCCCGCTTCTCCCTACAAATTGGCATCGCTGCAGTATAGACACACAAACAGGGACAATATGTTTTACTGTGCATCTACCTACATCTTGTTTAGTCCGCTAAGGTAAGCACAATTCTCTATATCAGCCATTACGAAAGAGGAAAGGAAAGACATGTTCAGTCTGTTCTACTTCTTTTGTTGTATCTTCAGATCATTTAAAATTAAAGTTTAAATCTAGAAGCAGCAGAGAATTACAAACACTGAATGAAATGAAATATGTCTTTCACAGCACAGTATGGCAAGGTGCACGATCAAATAACGAGAAATGTTTTTTCTGCCCAAGCGCTTCTTCAAAAGAACATAGCTGAATAGGGGTGTTGTTCGATCTGTTAACCAGTACCAGAAACATTGGTCACGTGTATGGCCAACGTGAGGCCAGAGTTATTTTAAGGGCTCATTCACACCTGGGGGGTGGGAAAACCCATGGGGTTGAGTCACTGGGGTCACTGGGGTTCATGGTCTTATTACCATACCGCAGTAACGATGTTGGATTAAAGGATATGTCCTTCTCTGCAATATTCCTCTGGTCACCTCTTTCTTTCTTTCCCCATGCATCCTCTCACTACAAAACAGTTCGTTCTCATGTGAAGGTTTACCTTCCAAAATTAGGCTTGAATCCTAAACCCTTTTCTGGATATTCGTCAGGATCGGAGGCAACTTTTGTAGGTCCCGAACAGGGGGTCCCTTCTTTTATCATCAGGTACATGGGGGCTGGATATCTTCCTGTTTTAGCAGTTACATACGTAATTCCCTTTTTTGTAGTCATCCGGGCATTCGCTATTTTCTGGACTGATGGTTGTTGCTGGCCCTTCATTGAAGCTTTCACATCACACCTACTTCATGTCTCTTTTTGCCCTCTTTTAGGCATACTGACCATCTAGGCCAAGGCACACCACAGTTAGAAGGCTGGCCGCAGGCTAGCCTGGATTTGTAGCAGGAGTCTGAGGGCTATATATCCCTCCTCCTCCTCTATCAGACCCTTGTCAGCTCGTTTCTGGGTTCCCACCCACCCGTTCCCCCATACTTTCATCATTTCATTTACATTTCATACATATTCATTCAGGGTGTGCCCTCTTTTAGGCATACTGATTAGCTAGGCCAAGGCACACCGCAGGTCTTGGTAGTTAGGATTATTGTATTTCCAAGTGAACACTCTGATTACAAATAAAACATATTAGGCTGGTACAGTAACTGGAAAGGTTTAGTAGCTAATGCTATCATCAATTTGAAATCTGCTATAAGCTGTAATACACTCATGTGTGAAAATTACAGAACTCACTCTAGCCAATATATTGATAACTGCATAAGTAGTGAGCTTTATTAAGATGCAGGGTGGTTAATGCAAACCTGAAAATCTACATTTTTGTTTCATTTTTGAATTGGAGTTGATTTAGCCTAGAAAAGTGAGTATTTACTTAAAGTGGAACTAAACGTGCCACATAAAAATTGGCTAGGTGGTAGAAGTTATTTTGCTAGATGAGTTTTTTAAAGAGGAGCTGCACCTTAAAAAAAAAATATTAAAAGCCAGCAGCTACAAATACTGCAGCTGCTGACTTTTAATAAATGGACACTTACCTGTCCCAGGGTCCAGCGATGTCGGCAGCCGAAGCCGATCAATCGATCGGCTCTCGGCTGCCCCCGCCGCTATCCTCGGTCAGGGAATCAGGAAGTGAAGCGCTGCGGCTTCACTGCCCGGTTCCCTACTGCGCATGCGCGAGTCGCGCTGCGCTCCTGTACTAGTCCCCGTTGTGTGCTGAGAACTGTGTGTTTCCCAGTACACAACGGGGGGGGGGGGCATCTGCGGATATTCTGAGGCTGTCTAAGCCCGGAAGTGGCTGCAGATACCTGTATTACACAGGTATCTGCACCCCCCTCCCCCCTGAAAGGTGCCAATTGTGGCACCGGAGGGGGGGAGGAATCCGATGAGCAGAAGTTCCACTTTAGGGTGGAACTCCACTTTAAGTTTAAAAAAAAAAAAAGTGGAAAGTGCACCAAAAATAAGCCACGTCCATAAATCATTGAGGATACAAAATAAGGTAGTACTGAGTATTACCAGGGAGGCGGACTTTTTAGGCTAAGAACCAGTGGAGAAGATATAGCAGTATAAAAAATATAAATTTATTGAAAAATACAATATCTAAAAAACAATGACAATTGTAACATATAGCATCTATGATTATTGTGCAGTGAGTGACATACAAGGGCTCACTGCACAATAATCATAGATGCTATATGTTACAATTGTCATTGTTTTTTAGATATTGTATTTTTCAATAAATGTATATTTTTTATACTGCTATATCTTCTCCACTGGTTCTTAGCCTAAAATTCCGCCTCCCTGGTAATACTCAGTACTACCTTATTTTGTATCCGCTTTAAGTTTCTTCTGCCAATAAACTCACTTGCCTGCTAGCCAATTTTTGTGTACACAGTCTAGTGTATCTAGATTTCAGTAAGGCATTTGGTATATTACCCCGTAAACACTTAATTTTACAAACTGAGGTCCTTTGGCATTGATGATATTGTATGTACCTGGATAAAAAATTGGTTGCAGCAGTGAGTCCAGAGCAGGGTGGCAAACCTCCCGCAACTTTATTTACTGACAGAACATGGAACATTTACTGACATAGCACTTTTTTTACTGACAACCTGAAAAAAATGACAGAACTCCTATTAGAAACTAAAACAATTGATATTTAAACAGTATAAACACAATCTGTAGACACTGACAATACCCATAACAGGTAATTGGCCTGGTTTACATTTAAAAAATCAACACAACATGACAAATTATTAGCCACAATGCTGGGATACAGTTGAAAAACAAGTTCTGTTATGCATGCCAAAGAGAGCAATGGGCATGACCAGATTGCTTCTAATAGTGGGAGTGGCCTAAAAGAGGATGATTAAACAGAACTGCTCCCTGACCACCTACCTCTAAATGAACATAGCAGCTGCTTGGGTGAGTACACATTAAATAAATAATAAATAGTGCTGCGCTGTTATGTATAATCGCTAGTTGATAAGTAAATATAAATAATATTATATTATTAATGTAAACTAAAATCCATACATAGTTAGATATAAAAGTGACAATGTGCTACAAAATTCATCATAGTGGAAAATTACAATAAACTGCTAAATGCAAATTAATGGCAGTGTACACATGTGCAAATCGCATATAGATCGCAAGTAACTATAATTAAAATTCTTGGTGGAGGGATGAGCCCAAATGTTGGATCCCCTTTGAAAAGTGATATAGAAAGTGTGTTTTCCTTTTTATTGTGCAGAACAGTGCAATGTGCATAGAGTGAGTGTCTTTTCTTCTTCTGTGCAGAGTATTTTAAATAGACAAAATAAAGTGCAAAAGTGACTTCTCCTCTTTGGTGCGGCACACTATAATGTTAGGTGGCCTCTTAGCTTATGGCTGTAAGGTAACAGCGTGTATATATGGCTTTGGAGGTCATGGGTGTTCCCACTGTATATCTTGATGGTAATTGTGCTCTTAATCTGGTGCTTTCAGTATAGTAGTATATACCTGCTCTTTTGCAGCCAATCGCGGTAGTAGTATCACTCCCTCGGTTGGTATGTATATAAGGTATATTGGGAAGAAGAAGGGGGGATTCCAGATGGTGTAGTACGTTTTTTTAAAACATTTTATTATTAAAAAGCTTCAGGTACCCACATTTCACAATGGTAATAAAATTCAAAACACCACGAGCAGCGAGCTCGCCGACGTCACTTCTGGTGCCTGTATGTCCCAACGCGTATCGTAACTGTCACGTGACTTCATCAGGGGATGTGTACTGGCACTGCAAATGTCCTTAAATAAGTTGACCATTGAGCTAATTGGGCAGCCATTTTCCCGTAGTGCAATGAGAGGAAGTGAAGCGGCAGCCATTTTCTCATAGATGTTGTATGTAAAGAGTATTGCTGCCATTTTTTTCTGGTCCAACAATACAATACAACATAGCGACCATTTTCTGAGTGACCTGTGAGTTTATCAAAGGAAAAAATGTATATATTAGAAACAGGAATAAGTAAATGGCGAAAACTAGTTTAATACTTAGATAAAAAGTGTCAGCTAACTCTAAAGCCCCATACATACGATCAGATTTTCTGACAGGAAATTTTGTATGTCAGGCTGTTGGCGGAAAATCTGTATGTATGCTCCATCAGACAATTGTTGTCGGACTTTCTGCCAACAAATGTTGGCCAGCATGTCTTCAAATTTTACGCCAACAAATGTGTGTTGTCGGATTTTCCGATCGTGTGTACACAAGTCCGTCAGACAAAAGTCCAAAGTACAAACATGCATGCTCGGAAGCAGAAGCGGTTGGTCTTGTAAACTAGCGTTTGTAATGGAGAATTAACATTTGTGACGTGGCAAATTATGAAATCAAAAACCAAATGCAGCGCACATTCTCTTCTTCTTTAATAGGATAATAATGAAGCTTCTTTGCTGGTGATACTGATGGAGTTATTGCAAACAAATTTTCAAAGGCTTTTTTGTTTCTAGTGATATCAAGAATAATATTATTATGTTTCCTTTTTTTGTTTATGCAAGTTACCACAACACCATTATTCTGTAGTTTTTAAGATCAAAGATACAACTATGTTGGTGTCCCTTGTTAATTTTACATTGTATTTTTTTAAAATGTATGTGCCTACTCCCAAACTGTCATTTGAAGTAAAACACGTAGCCAAGTATTCTCCACAATTTTTTTATTGTGCATTAAAAAAAAAAAAATTAAACATGCTATCTGCCAATAGAACTTAACCAAAAAGTGCATTCTATGCATCCAAAAATATAGAAAATCTACCAAATCAAATCATTATTCAACCAAAAAAATAATGTCAAAGCAATAACTCCAAGGCTGATAATAAATAACACGTTATCTCCGCCGATCCCGCAGCATGTCTGGTTGACGAACGGCCGTTCAGAAACAAACTGAAAAGCGCTAAATGAAAAACACGAAAAGAAAAGCACGAATCAACACTCACCAAACTTCTACTAACACAAAGTTAGCAGAAGGATCCCAAAGGGTGGCGATAAAGAGATGAAAAACCTTGTAGTACGTCTAGTACGTCACTACGTTCGTAATTGTTGGCCAACATTTGTGTGACCGTGTGTATGCAAGACAAGTTTGAGCCAACACCCTTCGGACAAAATTCCACGGTTTTGTTGTCGGAAAGTCCGATTGTGTGTATGTGGCATTAGAGTATACATAGACACATGGGAATAGATAAAAGACCTATAAAGATAATAATAAAAATTAATAGTCAAACGGTACTATGGGGATGTGACAGACGCTACCGTTAATTAATTTGGGGTAAAGGGGACACAGGAACTGGTGCCAGCGCAGTGTGCACATAATAAACGTAAATTGAGATATATGAAAACATACACCGGAACTGAAAGCGCACGATTACCATCAGGATTACCAAGAAAAAATACACTTTCTATATCACTTTTCAGACGGGATCCGACGGGCTCATCCCCCCCCACCAAGACTTTTAATTATATTTACTAGCGATCTATATGAGATTTGCACACATGCACACTGCCATTCCTTTGCATTTAGCAGTTTATTGTCATTTTCCACTATGATGAATTTTGTAGCACATTTCACTTCTATATCTAACTATGTATGGATTTTAGTTTACATTAATAGTATAATATTATTTATATTTACTTATCAACTAGCGATTATACATAACAGCGCAGCACTATTTATCATTTATTTATCTTTTTTGTGGTTATGGAATAACCCTTCAGTGCTTTGCAACAGTTAACTACTTCAATACAGGGCACTTACACCCCCTTCCTGCCCAGACCAATTTTCAGCTTTCAGCGCTCTCACACTTTGAATGACAATTACTCAGTCATGCTATGCTGTACCCATATGATATTTGCATCCTTTTTTTCCACACAAATAGAGCTTTCATTTGGTGGTATTTAATCACTAGCAGGTTTTTTATTTTTTGTGCTATAAATAAAAAAAGACTGTCAATTTTGTAAAAAAAATGCCTTTTTCTTTGTTTCTTTCATAAAATTTTGCAAATTAGTAATTTTTCTTCATACATTTTGTCCAAAATTTATACTGCTACATATCTTTGGCAATACCACATGTGTGAGACTTTTACACAGCCTGGCCACATACAGAGGCTCAACATCCAAGTAGCACCTTCAGGCGTTCTAGGAGCATAAATTACATATATAATTTCCTGGCAACCTATCATTTTTGAAGGCCCTTCATATTTCTAACACATAGCATGTACAAACCAAGAATTACAATCCCAAATAAATTCTATTGTGGAAATGGTAAAAGAAAAACATTACCTGTGCTTTTAGTAGTGTCCACAGAGGAGAGCACTGGTCCAGACAGCAGGCAGGGATGTGCTTAGCGACAGCAAAAGTAATTATCTAGGCAGCAGGCAGGAATATTGTCTATAGTCAGCAAAAGGATATTGTCAGCACAGCACAGTCCATAGAAATTGTCCAGGCAGAGACAGCCAGCACAGCCATAATATTGGTCCTGGTACACTGCTACCTTCAGACACTCATTATTGTACCGCTCTCCAGCCCTCCATAAACATAAGCCTCTTGCTACAGCTAATTATTTGCATAGTCCAGGAAGCAGGCAGAGGTGTGGTCCATTCATGCGGCAGGCAGAGGCATGATGGCAGTAAGTCAGCAGCAGGCTGAGGGCCACAATCAGGTAAGATGTGTGCACAGGGGCACAGGGGTAGTGGCTTCGCCTACCCAAATCTCTATGAAGCCTCCGGACTCCAGACCCTAATCTGGAAATTATAAAACCTGGAGAAAACAAAAAAATAGTTTTCTCTACCTGGAAAAACAATTCTAGAGCCCCTCACATATGTGAGACCCCTGTGTACTACAGTAGCAGGGCAACAGATCAGTCCAAACGGTAGGCAAAAGCATAGTCCATAAAACAGGCCAGGGTCAGTTCACGTGCAAGCAGTCCAAGCGGTAGGCAGAAGCGTAGTTTGTAAAACAGGCGAGGGTCAGTTCACATGGAAGCAATCCGAACGGTAGGCAGAGGCATAGTCACAAAACAGGCCAGGGTCAGTTCACGTGGAAGCAGTCCAAATGGTAGGCAGAGGCATAGTCAAAAAACAGGCCAGGGTCAGTTCACGTGGAAGCAGTCCAAATGGTAAGCAGAGGCATAGTCATAAAACAGGCCAGGGTCAGTTCATGTGGAAGCAGTCCCAACGTTATGCAGAGGCATAGTCACAAAACAGGCCAGGGTCAGATCACGTGGAAGCAGTCCACATGGTAGGCAGAGGCATAGTCAAGAAACAGGCCAGGGTCAGTTCACGTGGTAGCAGTCCAGACGGTAGGCAGAGGCATAGTCAAAAAACATGCCAGGGTCAGTTCACGTGGAAGCAGTCCAAATGGCGGGCAGAGGCATATTAAAAAAAACAGGCCAGGGTCAGTTCACATGGAAGGCAGTGGCATGGTTATTTGGGGAAGCATGGAAAATGGCCAGCACAGATGATGGAAATGGTTAAAAATATGGGCTAATATTTTAGGGATGTATGAAAAAGTTGGAAGCATTCACCAATGCAAAGGCCAGGTTGGGAGGAACACTGGGGACAATGGTAGCTGGTATCTCTGCGAAATCCTCTTTTGCTGTACACACAACATTTTTTTTTGCTGTCTTCGCCCTGCTTCAGATGGTGGAATGTTGTATGGGAAGTGGCACTCATTAAGTCATCTAACAGCATCAAAGCGAAAGTCTTCTGGGGGGGTCTTTATTGATAGATGACAACTTCTTCTATGAATTTTAGGAAGGGGGCGGGGCTTTCCATGGATTTGGTGTAGACTACGTAGGAATTATAAATGGCCAAATGGATTCGATAAATTGCTACCTTCTTGTACCAGAATCGGGACCTCCTTATTGACAAATAGGGCTGAATCATTTGATTATTGAAATCCACCCCCCCATGTAGAGATTGTAATCTTGGACACATGTTGGCTTTTCAATGGGACCTCATCTTCTTTGAAGTGTCGTCATGGATGGTGGACATCATGTGCACGTCCCTTTTATCCTTCCACCTCAAGGCCAGCACTTCGTTGCATCTCAGTGCTGCTCTTTCCCCCTTCACAGCTTTTTGTTCTCTAGAGATTGTGGGACATTACAGCAGAATAAATGGGCATGTGGTGGATGGGGTTGGTGGACCAATAGGCATGTCCTTCATTTTTTTTTGTAAGCACCATGTTTACGGTGAGGCCCATAAACAATTTGAACTACTCCAAATTCAGATCTCTCCACTCAAACAGACGGACATATGATGATTGGGGGTTGTTGGCAATATACTGCTGGGCATATAAATTGGTCTGGTCCACAATGAATTGCAGCAAAGTGTTGGGCAAAAATAAATAAAAACAATCGATCTCTGTGAAATTTTGGGTGTTGGCCTGCACACCTGGCTGTGCTGTAAAAGGGGGAATAATTGGTGATCCCGAGTCGGAAGGCAGCCATGTTGGGTTGGCAAGACCATCTGGCATGTATGTAGAGGCCCTGGCTCTTGGGGGACGTGACATTGCAGTCAGTGGTGGATTTGAATTACCTGTGCTGGTACTCAGCACTGGTACTGGGCATTTG
Source organism: Aquarana catesbeiana (assembly GCF_042186555.1). Lineage (NCBI taxonomy): Eukaryota > Metazoa > Chordata > Amphibia > Anura > Ranidae > Aquarana > Aquarana catesbeiana. The sequence goes on from NC_133329.1 coordinate 258,968,533, forward strand.
TTCCTGGGGCCTATCGCCGGTGGCGGTACTGGTACTGGGCATTTGTTCCTGGGGCCTATCGCTGGCAGCAGCGCTGGTACTGGAAATAAGGGAAAAAAATCTTGCGAGCCACAATGATCCAATGCCAAATATGTAACAATACTCAGCTCAGCATAAATAGATACAAAAGTGCTTAGTGCTCCATAATACTTATAATAAACAGTCCTGATGGATGATCATAAAGTGATTGGTGAAAAATCCTGTGAATCAACATCAAATAGGTGTGTAAAAACAGTGTCCGTAGATGGTATTATCCAACATGCTCATAAAATCCTTGGTGCTGCAAACCATCCTCCGGTGCACTTCAGTGGCCCCCCTAGGATATTGTGCTCACCTCAGAGCGTGTGACCCAGCTGCTACATTGAGTCAAAACACGCTTTGGAGCCACCCCCGAGCTCTGTGCTGATTAACAGATGTCAGTCTCCAGCTTGGTTCAATGCAGCTCCATAGGCATAAACAAAAGAAAACTCAATGGTGTGATATCGTTGGGTAAATGTATTTAATAAATAAAATACACTCCCCACAATGGGGTACTCACACTATCCCGGTGCATAAGTGCACCGCTCGATATCAAGCATCAATCCCCCAAAAGACAATAAACAGTCAGTTGCTCTCTTTTCTTGCTTTTATATGTGGGATTAAACTTGGAGAGATATTAGGGATGTATGAGATGCCGATGAAGATTTCAGAAAGATAGGTTATCATCCATGGCCTTGGCCTTGTTAATGGATTTCCCCTATAGAGTTATCACTGCAGACTATTGCTTCTTCTGTTATCTATCTGACTGAAGATTTACTACTCACGGCTTCCAGTTAAACAAGATGAATCACTCTGAATAATTCCCCTGTATTAGACTGATGTGATATTCCTGCTACTAATAGAGAGCCAAAGGCCTATACCGCCTATCTTCCGTGGCTCCATGAACTAACAGCCCCACAGTCTCTGGAAGTTGTTGCAAACGTGAACTTGGCACATATTAAACGACAAACTATTTCTCCAGCCCGTCCACTTCTGTCCATACTGTGTTCCCTGGCCACACAGCATGCTACACTATGCGCTCCAGTACTTCTGCTTCTTCAACGTTACACTGACCTTCTCCTTGTATCAAAGTCCTGTGTTCCCCGGTCACAGAAATCCAATAAGCTGGTCTACTTCCGCCGCTTTACTCCTACTTCCTCCACTTGATCCTCTTTACAGTCAAGCACTGTGTTCCCCAGTGACAGAAACCCAATGTACTCTGTGGAGATGAAGATCCTCAACTTTAGCTCCTTCCCCCGCGGCTCCTCCATCCCTCCTCCGAACACGGCACATCCCCGCATGGGGATGTCCGGTATAGCACCTCAGCATGCCATGCTGTCTTTCCCGTCCTCCACAACTCCTCCCTGGAAGCATGTGACCCCAGCTTATATAGGAGGCCTGCCCCCTGCCAATGCAAATTAATGATTAGTCAGAGCCCCCCACATGAGCTGCCTGCCACTCAGGTCTCAAGTCCAACCTCCCTTCCAGAACAATTCCACTGAATGCAGGAGAGGATCTCTGAGCCAAAGTGTAGGTGACACATCCCCCACTATACTAACACTCCCAATCCCAAATCAGTACAACCAGGCCTGGAATAGAAACACAGGCCTGGCTGAATTTACCTGCCACTAGTCCTGCAACTAGAAAAACACTAATCTAGCACCTACCTAAAAGTAGAGGGTGCTACACTCACCCCCCACTAAAATCACAACTGTCCTCAGTGCAGGGTTCAGGGGTGCTTTGCATACAGGGTTCAAGGGTGTGCTGCATAAAGAGTGCAGGGTTTAGGGGCGCTCTGCATACTGAGTGCAGGGTTCAGAGGTGCCCCATTTTCCCCCAAATCACCACCTCCCCAGCTCTACTCGCACCTCTAAATCACCCTCCTTGAGAGTACCTAATAGATAACTGCAACTGCAGAAAAGCAGGATAGGTTACTCAGGAGGAGAGTGAGGCCATGGGCACAGGCTTTAGAGCTACTGACAGCAGACAAGAACTGGATTCCAACTACATATCTATGCAGAGAGGCAGCAGGCGGAGCACAGTTGAGATCACTCTGCAGCTGGAACTAGAGGAGCGGGATCTGCTAATGCAGCCGCCTGCTCTTTCCGTCGCTGGCTTCTGCCTGCTTCTATTTAAAAATCATCCCAACTGTTCCAAACTCTTCCTGAATAAGTGGCTGCTGGTGCTGCATCCAGCTGGCAAGGGGTTCCTTCATACACTAATCTGCCTAATAAAAAAGAATGATTTTTACTGACATAAAGTTTCCTAGACATTTACTGACAGCTGTAAAAATTACTGATTCCACAGTTGGTGGTGTCAACGTGGAGCATAGATAAATTCAAAAACCATTTAGATGTGTTTATAAGTGAAGACTGTACTGTATGGAAAATGGTAGCGACATGAACAAACACACACACACAGGTCGAACTGGATGGACCAGTGTCTTTATTCAACCTTTCCAACTGTGTAACTATCTGCAGCTGTAAGATGCTGAGAATTAGGCTAGGATAATGGCATGCACAGGAGTTCCATCATCAGCGAGTGAGCGTAGAGTGCAGCAAGAACTTGCTGAACCTGAAAGAAGAGGAAAAATGGCAGCGGTGGCGAAGAAGTGTATACTTGCATGCTATGGTAAACACCTGCCTTGCAAACTCCCCAATTTAGCTCTACTTTAACTTAGTGAATAAAGTAAAGTCGTGTTGACTTCAATAATCTAATCACGTACGGGCAAAGATCTTTTTTTTCATTTTTTTCCTGTTTTCATGATTAAAAACAAGGTGTTGAAAGTGAAAACAACCTCACATTATTCACTTTTGCTAAATATTTCTATTCTTTTTAGTAAATCGACCCCAATAAGTATGTTCTTGAATACTGCTCATAAACAACAATCTGTTATTTTGGAAATTGCAGTAAATGCCTTTTTAACGAATACATTCTATAGACCTTTAACATTTACAAAAATCTCCCTACCAGACATCTTCAGAGCTTTTAGGAGTCACGTAATGTTCGTTGTGACCTACAGAGCCATCAAATGTGAATGGACTGAACCCTTACTTTATGGCTTTATACCGTTCCATTACAAAACTTATTACAATAATCTAAGTTAATTCAGTTTACAACAATAGAAATTATGTGCTTTACAGGTTGTCTTCTTTTACAGGTTAATTCCAACAACATTTTATCCTGGAAGAATAATTTTGTCATTGGATTTTGTGATTTTCTGTTTACGTCTCATGCATATATTTACCATCAGCAAAACCCTTGGACCTAAAATCATCATTGTTAAAAGAATGGTAAGTAAAATATTGATTAAAATGTATTTAACTACATTCAAATATAACAAAGTTAAGTATGAGACTATTACAAAACACCCAATTTTTGTTATTTATAATGTTTAATTAAAGGATATCTGCCAAGACAAGTACAGTACATGGGCCTGCAAGAGTACATTGAATAATAATTAGTCATGCCTTCTACGAAGATTAATCTGACCATGTAATACAAATTAATTCAGGGTACAGCTTTCATGAATAATTATTCTCATTGTCTGGTTTTGTGCTCTGACTATATGCAGATATTAGTCAGTTTTCTTGCAAAAGTGAAGGAGATTTAAAGTAGAACTGCAGCTAATACGTGTCACCACTATGCTTATAGAAGATGAATGGTATAAAGCTCTCTCAGGTTTGTATTGCTGTCTCTGACCCTGTTGTGGATAATTCCCCTCATTTCCAAGAAGGAATTTTGTGATGCGCACAAAAATCCTATTTCATATACTGTTGTAAACAAAACAAAGAAAGAATGTAGAGCTTAATGCTCTGCATAAGGTCCTTTGGAATGAAGTTTCCTTTTTTTTTGTGGCTTGGCAATGAGAGTACCATAGCATAAAATTCTGCATGTGCGAGCCCCATTTCTTACAGTTCCTTGGGTTACTAGACACACACAGGAAAGATAACTTTCCCAGCTTTCCTTGCTCAGCAGCTCAGGGGGCACACCTGATGAGGCACAGATTGCTGGGCAAGTGATCTGCAGCCAGATGAGTGGCCCTCCACTGTCAGAAACAGAGTGCGGGCAGCCAGAACTAAACCTAATAGCATGCTCTTTCTCCAGAAGTCCTAGCTTCTGTGGGGAGCCTCTCCTGAATTGCTACCAGAGTTCTCCGGTTTGTGTGAGTGGTCCGTTGCCCTTGGGCCTTGAAACCCTCCAGCTGTTCACCTGTGTTATCAGAGTGACCCTGGACTTCACTGAGAGGGATGCTGTTTCTGCACATAATTGCAAGCAGCTGTTTGTTTTCTGAACTGTTTTGCTGTAGTACTAATTCTCAGCTAAACGTTCAGTTTTTATATTGTCTTCTAGAGAGAATGTTACCGCATATCACTCTGACTAAGCCACAGAGACATTGCTGTAAAGAGTACATGTTTGTGCAGCTTTGATAATCTGTTTTGTACTATTCTGCAGTGTGTGCATGCTCTTTGCCATCTTGAACCTGTTTTACATGACTGCTGAGAAGCTTAGGCTTGTCTTAACCCAACTTATTGAAACCCAAAAACCCCCCAAAAAGACACAGAGACTACTTTAAGTTGGAAGTAAGGCAAGGCCACAGCTTTATTGAACAAACCAAGTATAAAAACCTTCAAAATACCACATAACCATAGGTGTGCGCAGCCTCTTGCATTAGGGTGTGCACCCCAAAGCTCAAATACATATGCATGTGTATATGTACTGATGGTGTCAGTAGGGCAGTGGACAGTGTAATTTTGTTTATTTTCTTTGCGAAAAAATAATTTTCTTTTGTAACATTTTTTTTGGGGATGAAATATCAGTGGTCTAAACAGGGGGGAATATGCTCCACACAAGGTGATTAGGGTGTGCCCAGGCACACCTGGCACACCCTGTGGGCACGCCTATGCACATAACCATGCTAGTCACAGTTATACTGTGAGCATCCATAACCAAACACGAATACTCTAAGAGGCCTGTCTCCGCCATCAGTGCAAGACAGGGGTTAAACTGACCCCGGAATTAAAATTGAGGGCATAGCTCATAAAGTAATATCAATCGCTGGCAAGGCAAAACCGCAGGCGGCTGCCTGCCAGCCGTGGAAACATCAGTGGGAGGTGAAGTGGGGACCGAAGAAACAGGCTCACCAGCGAGTAAAGGCAGGAGCCAGTCAGCCTGACCTCTTGCGAGCAGATCCCTGACCCTCTCAATCAAGGCGTCTGTGTCCATGGTGAATCCAGCAGGGACGCAGGGGAGGACAACTCTTGTGACGTCAGCTTCTCTTGAGAGTAGTGGGACACGCCTCTGCGTAGCCTTTTCTAGAGTTCAGGCTCCACCCAGTCATCTTGTGCCATCGTAGCCAATCCCAATGGAAACACTCCAACTGCCTGGTTAGGATGACGCCCACATAGATGCCAAGCATCCAGCAGTCATGGCTCCCTTTCCTTAGGATGGGAAGGGTCAAGGGGCCTTCATTGTTGCTTCTTGTACCTGTATGGTTAACGTAGTATAGTTACAAGTGCTCCCAGTTTGATCATGTGGCTGATTACCTATTATGTTAAAGTATTTTTTTGTGAAAGGGTACAGTTGTGTATTTACCAGTCAAGGCTAAGGCAATTTTACTGCTTTTCTCAGGCTGCTACAATGCAGTGGGGTTGATTTAGTTGTAGATGCTGTTCAGAAAAGCTAGAAAAAAAGAAAAATGGGGTGCCTGAATAAGGGGTGCTGTACCACCAACCAGACCAATCTCTTCTTTCTAGAAAAATGTATGTTCTTTTTGCAAAGTAAATATTAAAGCAGTTATAAACCCAAAACCAAAAAATTTCGCAGCTTACCAATCATTAGGTGCAATGGCTGCATTTGTTTTCTTCTTTAGGCTTTTTTACCTCTGCTTTCACCTAGCAATCTGGCTAGTAACACAACTCCTTTATTAGAGTGCATTCAGTCTGGATGAAGAAGCACAGGGGGCACCTTTGGACAGCAACACTGTTAATCTGCGAGGGGGGGGGGGTACGCTTTATAAGAAGTTATAAACAAACAGTTTTTTTTCCTTTTGGGATAAAGGTTTTACATTAACAAATAAAAGCCGATCATTGTAAGCACTCCTGCCAGTGTTAAATGGCTTGTCCCATCTCTGTAACTGACACATTCTGCTGGAGAGCTTATTCTTTTGAAAAACAACAGACTTACTGGTTGGATCACCAAATAGAAGAAAGAAAGCCTAAAAAAGAAAAACAGCCATCACATCAAAGAATTAGTACGCTGCAATTAATAAATGTTTGCTTTTGGGTTTAATACCGCTTTTACCACTTCCCACCCAGCCTATTGTAAAATGATGGCTGGGCAGGACATTCGGAGTTCCAGGTGGACGTCATAAGACGTCCTCCCAGAACACGCCTTGCTCACGCCCCATGGGCCGCGCTGTGGGCGATGTGTCATCGGCTGTGTCCACCAAACACAGCCGATGACTAATCAGAGTACCTGCCCGCTGCTGGTACCATGTGATGAACTGTGATTGGCCCTGTCTGTACAATGTGATCACTGTGACACAGCAACACAATTATACACAATGGATGGCATGAAAGGAAGCTACATACATTGTTTACAATTGTTATGTGATCTACTGTGTCACAGCAGATCACATCGTACAGACAGGGCCAATCACAGCTCATCTGTACCATGTGATTAGCTGTGGCTAATCACAGCTAATCACAATACACACTGAATGAATCAGTTTCATTCAGTAAAAATGGTTGCTTATACCAGTAAATTCACTGATATAAGCAATCATAATGTGTAAAAAAAATAAAAATACTGATCACTTCCCCAGAGTAGTACATTCTGGTCACAATGTGAAAAAGAAAATAATAAAACAATAGTAATAAAAAAGAAGAAAAAGAAATTATATTGAAAAAAATATATTAAACTTTTTTTTTTTTGTTTTTTTTTTACATACTGTCCCTGATCACCACCACACCAGTTATATGATGACTAGCCATGCCTCTTACTAAATAACTTGGACTGTCTACTTTCCAAAAAGGGGTCATTTGGGGGATATTTCGGCCAGTCCTGGTGTTTTCGGGCCTCAAGAAATGTGATAGGCCGTCCGTACATCAATTTTCAGATATACACTCACTGGCCACTTCCTTAGGTATACCTGTTCAATTGCTTGGTAACACAAATCGCTAATTAGACAATCAAATGGTAGCAACGCAATGCATTTAGACATCTAGACGTGGTGAAGATGACTTGCTGAATTTCAAAGCTAGCATCAGAATTGGAGAACAAACGAATAAGCCTGGACGGCAGCACTCCAATACAACACCTTTATTACGTTAAAATCCAGTGTACAGCAGTCAATCCATACAATACAAAAGGGGGGATGCAAACAGCTTACCTGTTTCACACCTGAATCTGGTGCTTAATCATAGCTAGTGTAGTGACAAAACGGATGTGAATATATGTATGGCAGTGGCCAATGGGATCCTGAGGGCCACTCCCACATGCATAATTAGTTATTCAAAGAATATGGAACAGCTGTGACTGGAGATCCCTCCAGTCCACAGCTCTCACATAGACAGGTAAAAAACCCAAAAACGAACTCACCATCACATTGACACAAACCCAAACCAATTAAAAATAACATGTTAAAATTAAATCACCACATTAACATGTACATTGGGTATAACCCATGAGACATAAAATCATAATGTTATTTTAAAAATTGGTATTGTTATCCACACCACATGTGTGAAAAAATTCACACATGTATATGTTCAGTTATCTAAAATCACACCAAGGACCTTCCATGTGTCAGATGTAAATGCAAGACCGTAAGAATGCATGTATCAAATCAAAAAACAAAGAACAAAAAAACATTGAACAAGCGTGTACATACGAACACATGGACTAAGGAACGATACAGCAGTCACTCAGAGACCGTTTATAAAAACAAAAGCAAAAACAAGAGAATTTTCTCTTTTCATATATATGTCAGGAAGGCTGTAAAAAAAAAAAGTCTTTCTTCTTTTAGTTTTTTTTCCTTTTTTGCCATATTTTTGCTGGGTTTTTTTTTTCTCCTTTTTTTTTCTTTTTGGTGAGCCATTATAGGGTCTCTTCATCCACATATGGACCGATTAGGAATGATATCAATAAAAATTAGTCCATGTGTCCATCCTTAGTCCATGTGTTCATATGTACACGCTTGTTCAATGTTTTTTTGTTCTTTGTTTGAAAAAGAGGGCAACTAGGACCTCTCCAATTGAGTCCTGCCTCTTACAGAAGGTTTTAGGACTATTGCGGTACCAAAGGGATGTAGACCAGAATGTATATAAAATCTTTTAGTTTATTAAAGGGTCAGTCATTAAAAAGTCCATATAAGGACACAATTGTAAATGAACAATAACATAATAACAAAGGACTGTTTACAGCAATGTTGACAAAAGAATTGTGTTAATAGTTTTTTTGTTCTTTGTTTTTTGATTTGATACATGCATTTTTACGGTCTTTTTTACACCTGACACATGGAAGGTCCTTGGAAGGTGTGAATTTTTTCACACACGTGGTGTGGATAACAATTGCAATTTTTAAACTAACATTATGATTTTATGTCTTATGGGTTATACCCAATGTACATGTTAATGTGGTGGTTTAATTTAAATATGTTATTTGTAATCGGTTTGGGTTTGTGTCAATGTGATTGTGAGTATTCGTTTTTGTTTTTTTTACCTGTTTATGTGAGAGCTGTGAACTGGAGGGCTCTCCAGTCACAGCTGTTCCATATTCTTTGATTAAATAATTATGCATGTGGGCTACTCGCGATACTTTATTTCCCATTGGCCACTACCATACATATATTCACATCCGTTTTGTCACTACACTAGCTATGATTAAGCACCAGATTCAGTTGTGAAACATGTAAGCTGTTTGCATCCCCCCTTTTGTATTGTATGGATTGACTGCTGTACACTGGATTTTAGCCTAATAAAGGTGTATCGGAGTGCTGCCTTCCAGGCTTATTCATTTGTTCTCTGATCCCAGCAGAGCCTGCACCTGAGTGCCTATCAAGGGTGTGTATCACTTGGAACCTGTGCTTTGAGAGTGGCTTTTCTTTTTCTAGCATCAGAATTGGGAAGAAAGGAATTTAAGTGACTTTGACCATGGCATGATTGTTGGTGGCAGATGGGCTGGTCTGAGTATTTAAAAAACTGCTGATCTACTGGGATTTTGACGCACAACCATCTCTAGAGTTTACAGAGAATGGTCCAAAAAAAAGAGAAAATATGCAGTGAGAAGCAGTTGTGTGGACGAAAATGCCTTGTTGATGTAAGAAGTCAGAGGAGAATGGGCAGAATGGGTTTGAGATGATAGAAAGGCAACAGTAACTCAAATAACCACTTGTACAATCAAGGCATGCAAAATACCATCTCTGAATGCACAACACATCGAACCTTGAAGCAGATGAGCTCCAGCAGCAGACCACACCAGGTGCCACTCCTGTCAGCTAAGAACAGAAAACTGAGGCTACAATTTGCACAGGCTTACAAAAATTGGACAATAGAAGATTGCAAAAACATTGCCTGGTCTGATGAGTCTCGATTTCATTTGCAATATTCAGATGGTAAGTTTATCTCAATACTTTGTTATATATCCTTTGTTGGCAATGACAGAGGTCAAATGTTTTCTGTAAGTCTTCACAAGGTTGTCACACACTGTTGCTGGTATGTTGGCCCATTCCTCCATGTAGATCTCCTCTAGAGCAGTGATGTTTTGGGGCTGTCGCTGGGCAACACGGACTTTCAACTCCCTCCAAAGGTTTTCTATGGGGTTGATATCTGGCTAGGCCACTCCAGGACCTCGAAATGCTTCTTACGAAGCCTCTCCTTTGTTGCCCAGGCAGTGTGTTTGGGATCATTGTCATGCTGAAAGACCCAGCCACGTTTCATCTTCAATGTCCTTGCTGATGGGAGGAGGTTTGCACTCAAAATATCACGATACATGGCCCCAGTCATTCTTTCATGGATCAGTTGTCCTGTTCCCTTTGCAGAGAAGCAGCCCCAAAGCATGATCCTGCCACCCCCATGCTTCACAGTAGGTATGGTGTTCTTTGGTTGCAACTCAGCATTCTCTCTCCTCCAAACACGACGAGTTGTGTTTCTACCAAACAGTTCTACTTTGGTTTCATCTGACCATATGACATTCTCCCAATCCTCTTCTGGATCATCCAAATGCTCTCTAGCAAACCTCAGACGGGTCCGGCTTTTCTGGCTTAAGCAGGGGGAGACTTCTGGCACTGCAGGATCTGAGTCCCTGGCGACGTAGTGTGTTACTGATGGTAGCCTTTGTTACGTTGGTCCCAGCTCTCTGCAGGTCATTCACTAGGTCCCCCCGTGTGGTTCTGAGATTTTTGCTCACCGTTCCTGTGATCATTTTGACTCCACGGGGTGAGATCTTGCGTGGAACCCCAGATCGAGGGACATTATCAGTGGTCTTGTATGTCTTCAATTTTTGAATTATTGCTCCCACAGTTGATTTCTTCACATCAAGCTGCTTGCCTATTGCAGATTCAGTCTTCCCAGCCTGGTGCAGGTCTACAATTTTGTTTCTTGTGTCCTTCCACAGCTCTTTGGTCTTCACCATAGTGCAGTTTGGTGTGTGACTGTTTGAGGTTGTGGACAGGTGTCTTTTATACTGATAATAAGTTCAAACAGGTGCCATTAATACAGGTAATGAGTGGAGGACAGAGGAGGCTCTTAAAGAAGAAGATACAAGTCTGTGAGAGCCAGAAATCTTGCTTGTTTGTAGGTGACCAAATACTTATTTTCCACCATAATTTGCAAATAAATTCTTTAAAAAATCAGACAATGTGATTGTTTGGATTTGTTTTCACATTTTGTCTCTCATAGTTGAGGTATACCTATAATGACAATTACTGGCCTCTCTCATCTTGGTGGGAGAACTTGTGGGAGTGGGAGAACTTGCACAATTGGTGGCTGACTAAATACTTTTTTGCCCCACTGTATACCATAGTTTGGGGACTCTATAACTGTTTTACAGACTAATAAACACTTATTTTAGTTATTTCCGCCAAAGAAATGTAGCAGAGTACATTTTGGCCTAAATTTATGAAGAAAGATTATGTATTTGCCCAATTTTATAATAGAACCTAAAAAAAACACGTTTCGTTTTTTTTCAAGAATTTGGGGTTTTTTTTCGTTTATTTAGCAAAAAATCAAAAACCCGGTGGTGATTAAATACCACCAAAAGAAAGCTCTGTTTGTGTGAAATTTTTTTTAAAAAATGTCATATGGGAAATAGTATTGTGAAACTGCGCAATTGTCATTCAAATTGTAACAGCTCTGAAAGCTGAAAATTGGCCTGGGCAGGAAGGGGGTGAAAGTGGTTGGTATTGAAGTGGTAAAATACCCAAACGTATGTGGGAATTTTTTGTAAAAATGCTGCATTTTTGCTAGTATATGATTGATTAATTAAAGTGAATGCAGCTTCACCTTAGTTATCAACATTCTTTTTGTAAAGTGAACATACACTTAGCTAAGTGAGAAAAATGAGAGTGAACGTATAATGCAAACAATCTATGGTCCTTTAGGAAAACAACCCCAGTGCCTACATATATTTGCCGTGTTTTATTCATTCTTATTTGTTTCTTCTAATAAAATATGCAGTAAACTCAATTTGTTTTACAAATATGGTGACAGGTTTAGTTTTAAATAGACCCTCAGATAACACACACTAATATTTGTAATAAATGAGTACTGTGTCTTTAGCTGTTTACATCTTTTTTATGTGATGTTTTGCATAAAAAAAAGCTTCAGCAATTACTGTTTAGGCAGCTCCAATTGTAGACACAATTACACAATAAAAGGAACATTTATACTGCTGGTAGGAAATTATTTTTACATTTGTCTACATTTAGAGCACAAGTAAAATGTCAGGTAAATGGCTAATTGTTTTCCATAATGTTGTATTGGTATATACAATGTTAAAATAAATTGTTGAACACAGTTTTTTTTTTTTTTATACGTGCTTACTGGAAGGTGTTCTACCTTATTTTTACGTAGTACCGCTTTAAAAGTGACTATAGTGGCTATACAATCTGATTGTGCAATCCCCTTTAGATCTAACAGTCTAGTTAATTAGATTGTTTAGGTGTGTCCTCTTATTACATTGTACATCTAAAGGAGATTGTACAGAGATTGTTTAATCAAACTGTATAATGTGTAGCCAGCTTACATTCTATCATATAAGTATAGTGTCAGGTTATCTGTGATCCAGTGATTGAAAGTATATGTGTTGTATATGATTTACAGTACATTCACACACTCTTGTATAAACATACATAACGCAATCAATGTGTTTCTTTTCCCAAGCACAGATGAAAGATGTCTTCTTTTTCCTTTTCCTCTTGGCTGTTTGGGTGATATCCTTTGGAGTTGCAAAACAAGCGATATTAATTCACAATGAGATAAGGGTTGACTGGATATTCCGTGGAGTTGTTTACCATTCCTACATGACATTATTTGGGCAGATTCCTTCTTATATAGATGGTATGAAGTCAAGTAATTATGACAATATGTCTGATGATCATAAATAACACACAACAAGACTGCATAGCTAGTTCGGTGGCCTTACTTGTCACACTTGCAATTATACTTCTTAGTCACCAACACCCCCCAAGCCCATTGATTGGACAAAGGAGGAGTAGCAGATTACTTACTAGGTCATCACTATTCTCTGTTTACTTGTAAATCTGTTCATAGTGTTAGGCCTGGTTCACGCTGGCGTGACTTTGAAGACAACATCCCAGCGCAAATTTGACACGACTTTTATATGACTTCTTTAACAGAAGTCAATGCAAGTCATGCCGAAGTCAGACCAAAAGTAGGGCAGGAACCTTCTTCTAAGTCAGAGCAATTCAAGTCACTCCTTTTAGAACAGTTCCATTGCACTAAATGAGGCACGATTCTCATACAACATGTGCTCTCAAAGTCTGAGCGCATGTCACATTAGTGTGAACCGGGGCTAAGACTAAAAGCATTGTGCAAAGTGTGCTGCTGTACACAGAACATCAGGAAACTAATATAAAAATAAATATTGGTACTTATGTTAGCATTTAAAGCATATCTAAACTCAAAACACAATCACTAAATACATTGCAAGTTACCAATCCTTAGATATTGTTATTAATTTAGGTTTCTGTTTTTTGGCCTTTTTTTCCCCTTTATTTTCACCTTGTGATCCAACCAGTAACACACTGTAGGGCTGATTTACTAAAACTGGAGGGTGCAAAATCTGGTGCAGCTGTAATTGGAAGCCAATCAGCTTCAGCTTGTTCAATTAAGCTTTTACAAAAAAATACCTGAATGCTTATTTTCTTCTATGCAGATCTGCACCAGATTTTGCACTCGTCAGTGTTAGTAAATCAACCTCTTTCTGTCTTAGTGTTGCTACGCTCACTCCTCCACTGTATCTATGGAGGAGCAATGTAGCCACCCTTGGACAGCTGCAAGGTCAATCTGTGGAGAGGGTAGTGTTAGATGGACTAGTGGATTTAGATGGACTTTACAAAAGTGACTAAAAATTTAAGATGATTCCAGCTAACACTTTTTTAAGCATTTATAGAAACATTTTTTCTTCCTTTTGGAATAAAGGTTGGAGGATGCTTCACCACTGACAGGCCACAAGTGGCTGGCTGAAAAATGCTTAAAAAAAATCTTTGTCGTCGTCTCTGTACTGTACATGCACAGTTCCAAAGCCAACCGATTATTCAGCTGCCGAGCTTGGCCTCAACTTATGCAGCGGGGTGTTCGAATATAAACCACACCTGATGAACACCATGATGTCAATGCAAAGGCGTGCGCATAGACCTGCCCTGTCGCCCAATCTGAGCCCGAGCCCAGCAGTTCTCTATTTGGCTGCGCAGTTCAGAGTCACAGACAAGGGGATTCTTTAATGGGCACTTTTTTCCTGTCTACAGAAATTTACAGACTGGAGAAAAGTGCCTGTTTTTTACAAACTGTCTGTAAATTTAGTGAACAGCAAGCTTTAACTATTTTCATTTTTTTCAGATGAATTTGTTACTGAATTTATAACTGAACTAAATTGTGTTTTTAGACATGTCTTGAGTCCAGTTCTCAGAAATGTGGAACTAAACCTAATTGATGTAACTGTTTCCTAGAACTTTTACACTTTATAGGGTGCTTTTGTGCTCTCATCCAAACTGTCCAGCCATCAAATGGCTGGTGTCATAGCTGATCATATCTGGCAAATGCAGATCAAACAGAGGCTAATGCCCCATACACACAAGCGGAATTTCCGACGGAAAAATCCTGGATTGTTTTTCCGATGGAATTCCGCTGAAGCTTGGCTTGCATACACACGGTCACACAAAAGTTCTCTGAACTTTCGACCGTCAAGAACGCAGTGATTTACAACATAACGACGAGCCGAGAAAATTAAGTTCAATGCTTCCGTGCATGCGTCGAATTGTTTCCGAGCATGCCTGGTTTTTTGAGCATGCGAATTGCATACAGACGAACGCATTTTTGGATAGGAACTTTTTCTGACCGAAAAATAGAGAACCTGCTCTCAATATTTTGCTGGCGGGAATTCTGCCAGCAAAAGTCCGATGGAGCATACACACAGTCACAATTTCCGACAAAAAACTCACATCGGAGTTTTGCTGGCGGCATTTCTGATCGTGTGTACGGCGCATTAGATGGCAGCTTCTTTGGCTGCAAAGAATAGGAGGGTTTAGTTCTGCTTACATTCCAATATGTATTATTCTGAGGGTTTAATCTAGTAAAAAAAACAAGCTTGCTAACTTATTGTACTATAATTTGTTTTATTTGTAGGAGTGAATTTTAGTCTTGACCAATGCACTGTAAATGGGACAGATCCAAACAAACAGAAATGTCCTGAATCTAATAAGGAGAATCACCAGCCAGTATTTCCACAGTGGCTGACTGTTTTATTACTGTGCCTCTACTTATTGTTCACCAACATTCTTCTCCTAAACCTTCTCATTGCTATGTTTAAGTAAGTCACTCTTTATGCAAAATCTGATAACTCACATTTAAGCTGGGTATAAAGATATCTAAATTTGACTGGTTCAGCAGCAACAGGACGCATTTTGGTATGTGTTTAGCCCTGTTTGTTCATCAGAAGCTGGTCATTAGACTGGCATCTGTCAAACCGTTCTTTTGGAAAACCAGATCAGCTGCTACAGCACTGATCAATGCATTCTGACGGGAAGGGGAGTCCTCACTGTCAGAATACAATAGCACAGCGGGGGAGATCCCCAGAACCACATTGCTTGTGTGGATGTGGGGATCTATGAGGTTTTCTTTGTTCAACCCACTGGTTAAACAAAAAAAAACTCTGCGTGTATACCTTGCTTTAGTTGTAAGTGCAGAAAATGTATTTGACACAAATACTTTTTATGATACATACAGTACATCTGTTCATGTAATGTTTTGACATTTTATTTGTTAAGGAAGTTCACTATTTCTGTCATCTCATGTCATCTCTTTTTTTTTTTTTTACCGAGGTGCCATAGTGAAGTACAACTGCCAAGGCAGAGTGAAGTGCTTCATCAGTCTTCTCAAATATTTGTGTTCAGCTTCAGATGCCCCAGGTCCATGTTACCCTTCACATTGTTTTTAGGCTTCCCTTTTAAATGCATAATTCCTGCCTTTAGCTCATCTAATATTTTTGCTTTGTCATACAAAAATTACCAACAAACAGATGCCACATGTTTATTAGCTCACATTGGTAAAGGGTGGGTTTAGGTTTAGATATACATTTCCCAGTTGCCACTCTCTACCCCACTAATATACTGTAAGCTAAAACATCCCCCAACCACATGCCCACTTACATTTCTATTATGGTGGTAGCATCCCGCTGTGTGTACAACCTCTATGCAAAAATCTTTGAAGTGCTTCTTGTGCAGTAACTTTTCATATACTTGAATAGGGTCTTACTCGAATGGTATAGGTACAGCCATTTAAGGGTAAGGGAAGTTATTGGACAGGCATGGCAGTGTGATGGAAAATGCAGATACCTTGGAAAGTAAGCAATTGGGTGGAGAAGATTTAGCCTAGGGTAAGTTAAGGAGTAGGGAGTGCAGACTGGGGACTTTTTATTGAAAACTGGACTTGTCCTTTAAGCAGTCTTGAAATTTATTTTGGCAGATTTGATAATTAAGTTACAGAAAAATAATGCTGAAAAGAAATACATGGTAAAATCAAGAACTGAAAGGGGGTAGCAGTTTTACCAAAATACAGCAAAGTATTCATTACCATTACCACCCCTCAAAATTAAGAGTACTACCTCATAGTAAGACCTCATCTGGAATATGCAGTTCAGTTTTGGACACCAGTTCTCAAAAAGGATATCGTGGAACTGGAGAAAGTGCAGAGAAGGGCAACCAAACTGATAAGAGGCATGGGGGAGCTCAGCTATGAGGAAAGATTAGAGGAACTGAATTTGTTCACTCTTGAGAAGAGGAGAATAAGGGGGGATATGATCAACATGTTTAAATATATAAGGGGTCCATATAGTGAACTTGGTGTTGAGTTATTCACTTTACGGTCAACACAGAGGACAAGGGGGCACTCTTTACGACTGGAGGAAAAGAGATTTCATCTCCAAATACGGAAAGGTTTCTTCACAGTAAGAGCTGTGAAAATGTGGAATAGACTTCCTCCAGAGGTGGTTCTGGCCAGCTCAGTAGATTGCTTTAAGAAAGGCCTGGATACTTTCCTAAATGTACATAATATAACTGGGTACTGACATTTATAGGTAAAGTTGATCCAGGGAAAATCCGATTGCCTCTCTGGGATCAGGAAGGAATTTTTTCCCCTGCTGTAGCAAATTGGAGCATGCTCTGCTGGGGTTTTTTGCCTTCCTCTGGATCAACTGTGGGTATAGTATTGGGTATATTGGATTGTACGTTTTTTTTTTTTTTTTTGTGGTTGGACTGGATGGACTTGTGTCTTTTTTCAACCTGACTAACTATGTAACTATGTACAGAACAACAGAAGTACTAGGAACTGACTGTGACTCGATCATATAGATAGTCTTTGTATATTGTTTTTCATTTGTATTCCTTAGTGAGGAAAATGCAGGATAGCAAATTATTAGTTGCTATGGTGACTAGTCAAATTTTCACACATATTTTTTTTATTAAGTCACAATTGAGATGTGTAAATCTTGAAATCTGCATTCTTTTTAACTTGCCTGATCCATTCCCAGAATCCATTGCAATGAATTTGTGTCTGCCAATCTGTTTATTCTGTATTCTTATTTTCCAAAAGCCCTTTTTTAAAACTCAAAACAGAAAAATGCCTCTTACCCACTTCAAATGCTAGATACATGATTTACCACACAGTTTGGTATCACCATAATTGGAAAGCCAGCAAGCATATAGGCTCTGTGCCATGCCGTTACCAGTATGTATCCCCCTTTGTGCTTGGTGGGTGTTTCCAGAGTGGAGACCCAAAAAGTGGCACATCACAGTGCTAAATGGACACCATTCTCGTCTGTACTACTGTGGAGGTTGTAAGCAGCAAATGGAGCAGTTCAGTTTACTGGACGTTCGTTCACTGAACAATTTCAAACATCTGCAACCAACATAGCACCCAAACTCTATTGACGTTTATGGGAGCCAAACATTCATTCAAGGCTAGGTTGCAAGCTTTTTGAAAAAAGTGCATGAGTAGCTGGGTACTGCTATGGGGAATATGAACCAATGCAAAAAAAGAAAAAGAAAAAAAATACTATTAAACAGGGAGCAGGTTGTTTAAAAGGCCTAAAGAGCAACATAAAAATATACAATTACTTGAAATAACATTCTTGGGGGAATGCCTTAAACCTGCACGTGAAGTGGCCCACCTGCTGTACAATGTACTAAAGCAAAAGTGACAGAGGGACAGCAAGCACGCACCCCCCCCCCCCCCCCAACCATAGCAAGCCAACAAGCAGTAGCAGCCAGAGGATGGGCACAGGCAAACAGGCCAAATCTGGTCATTTAGTTTACCCGTTCAGTAAACCTGGAACAGCTACTGGCTAGGCTGAACACTCCCTTTGACCCAAACCCAAAGCTTATCCCTTAAGTTATTACACAAGCTACCTGGGGGTTAGTAAAGGAGTCCTTTGTGCTTGTGCTGATAATTTTAGTCTGAGCAACTTGTTATCAATGGCCCATTGTCAGAAATGTGTTAAACTGGTGAATATTCAGGCATTGTCAAACATAACAGCCCTACTTTCAGTTATTCAACCTTTAGTGATGATCCCTTTGTTTCCTAAATACTGTACTTCTGTCAATTATTTTTTTTTCTTTTGTCCTGATATTCATTAAGCCACAGAGCTCACTTTTGCTTTATTATTACATTTTTTCCATTTACCATGACGTAGTCATTGTTCCCTTAGTTTACCCTCTCTTGTGTATGACAGAAAAAACAAACATACTTAAGGAAAGACTTGCCAAAACCATTAGTCATAGCAGTTGTTTGTTTGTTTTCAACTTTTTTTAAATTGCAGATACAGTAAGTAATTTGTGCATCAGGATTCAAAACATACCATATCTCTTGGTTCATTAGGATATCTACAATTTTTTTGGTGGTTCATGCCAAAAGTGACTGCAGCAATTTTAACTCCTACTGGTTTTTCGGAGGCTCGCCAATGCTGCCTTGCATGTTCCCCATTCTTCCCTCTGTCCACCATTTCCCACTAGTCAGGCAATGTTTCATAAGGTACAATTTTAACATTAGAGCATTACAGGATCATAGCACCTGCAATTGGCTGATTACTGTCACTATCCCACTGTATCATATGTCACAGTGAAATTAGGGTTACTGTGCTCTGCACTTTAGTTGCATAATACAAATTAAAAAATAGTGTGTGGTAGGGATTTTAAAGGTTACAAACACATACAGATGTATAAAAATACAAAATTGTTTTATTAGACATGTAAAAAACAAAAACACTGGAAACACAGGCTCAAAGATTATTGTAATCATTGAACAAAAGCCCAAAAAGGGCTAGCTGACTATACATACTTATCTAAACCCCCCTAATGTGACATTAATCTGGAAAAGTTCAGATAATATGGTTCCCATGACAAATGTGTCTGAAGACTAAAGCTCTTTTTCTGGGACAACCCTGGAACCCTAACATTGAAGATAATATTCATAAACACATAAGCATAGGTGCCAAATATAAGTATGGAACATAGGACACATGATATTAATTGCTTACAACATTCAGAGGTATAAAATAGATCACATATGGAGGTATAGCCTGTGGTAAATTGTTAAAAACACTTGTGTATTATATAGGTGTTCAATCAAGCCAAAAACAAAAAGGGGCCAGAAGGCAGGGCCGGACAGCAGAGATCTGTGGGGGCTGCAGCAATAAATTAATAAATATCACCAATAGAGAAAAAAAAAAAAGACCAACAACCAAAACAAGAAAAAAGATTACCCAAAAAAACAAAAATGCCAAAGATTAAAATTAAATGAAAGAACAAACAAACCTACATAATCCTAACCATATACAAGGCCCATCTGGCAGCACGGCCACACAACCATCCAGCAACAAGCAAGCAGTGTCAGCTATGCTGCTGGATGGGCTACATTAAATACACTAAAAGCAGGAAGAGGAGGAAACCTCTCCCCCGAAAACCAACACGTCTAGCCCTAATGAAAGGATCATCAAAGTTGCAGCTCACAGTTGTACAGAGCAACGCCCCCCAGCACCGCCCTATTGAAGCTGAACCAAGGAAAATTGGCCACAGTGATGTCACACGCATTCACGGCGCCATGTGGTGGCCATATTGGAGACCGGTGTCTCCAAAGACCTAAATATGGAAAAATCAGGCCAAAGAACACCAACCCTGCTCAAAAGTGGGACAGGAAGCATGGCACTAAGATCTGGAAATTCACAAGTGACCCAACAACTGAGGGAGACACAGAAGGGGGGGTTACATGTGCCGAGCAATGCCAATCCAGCCCAACCAAAAGAACCCCCCCTGAGCCAGCAAGTAGAGCACCCAAAAACCATCACAATAGTAAACCATAACAAAAATATCAAAAACAAAGAACAAAAAAAAGGGAAAAAAAGAAATGTCAAAACAATTGAGATTATATTACAAAAACAAGAACGTAAATCAAAATGCATTTTTGCTCTTATACCTCATTTTTATATATCTGTTTTGCATGCGTTCGTTCATGTTTACTAAATAGCCCTGAAAAAGGGGCGGTCTTTTCCCCCCGAAAAGCATTGGCTTGATGAACTTATCGCTAATTTTATAAACACCTTTTAACCTACTTTCAAATAAGCATTTTTTGGACATCAGGTGTTCCTTCCTCCCTTCCTACTTTTTTAGGCACATATTTGGGAATAAGTCTAACCTGAACTGCTTTGCTTAAAAATACTTTATTTAGCTGAATTTGAAATTGTACACATAGGTGAATAAGCCAGAGGCTCACCTTTATTCCACCTCCCCTTCTCTGAGATATGTGTACACTGACAAAAAAAGTTGTTTAGCAAAAAGTTATTTTCTTCTTTGCTTTTTAAGGAGAAATGTTCTGAGTTATAGCTCACACAGAAAAAAAATCAGAAAAAATAAAAGAACTTTGAAAATCTTTGTGAGATATAGACTCTGTAAATTAGCTTGCGGGAGCTAATGTCAGTGAAGCAGATTTTAAGGTTTGCTCATCTCCATCATGCACTGTGTTCTACATTGTACTGTTATTTTTTGACAGTTTTGTATGAATAGATACAAGTTAAATACAGCATAATAATTTGTTAGATGATTTTTATACTCAATGTTAATTAATCTAGCTGTATTTTTTTAGCTACACTTTTCAACAGGTTCAGGAACATACAGATCAGATCTGGAAATTCCAGCGACATGATTTAATTGAGGAGTATCACGGTCGGCCACCTGCCCCTCCACCCTTTATTCTCCTTAATCATCTGCATCAGTTTATCAAAAACGTCATTCTTCACGAACCTGCAGGAAGACAAAGGCAACTTAGTAAGAGCTTATTCTAATTAAATTGAATTCCAGGCAAACAAACAAATACACAGTTGTAATACATATGGAGCTGCTTTACTTGTCAAAGTAGCTGTAATTTTTTTCCAAACAAAACTGAGATTTACACAGCCCTAAGTTAGACTTCCCATTCTCCACAGCCTGTGATTGGACAATAAAGGAACAGTAATAGACTGATGAAGTTATCACTTTCCTCTTACCCAGCGTTAGTATGTTCCTTATCAGCACATGTACATGTAGCAGAGCCTGATTGACTCAGAATGTTGCCTCTGTCTCCCAGTCCGAGCCCTACTGTACAGATGATTATGACAGGCTGGTATCAAACCACATTCAGGTACTGCAGTTGTACATTAGTAGCATGTATACATTTATTTAACATTTCTAATCATTACCTACTTGTAGGGCGGCACAGTGGTGTAGTGGTAGCACTCTCACCTAGCAGTAAGAAGGGTCGCCGGTTCAAATCCCAACCACGACACTACCTACCTGGAGTTTGCATGTTCTCCCTGTGCCTGTGTGGGTTTCCTCTGGGTACTCCAGTTTCCTCCCACACTCCAAAGACATGCTGGTAGGTTAATTGGATCCTGTCTAAATTGTCCCTAGTATGTATGAATGTGAGTTAGGGACCTTAGATTGTAAGCTCCTTGAGGGTAGGGACTGATGTGAATGTACAATGTATATGTAAAGCACTGCATAAATTGACGGCGCTATATAAGTACCTAAAATAATAATACTTGAAACTGTATGTGCCTGGAGTTTAGCTTTAGGTTGTCACATTTGAATGATAGACAATAGTCTATGGCATATACTGTACTTTGGTGGAAATATTTGTCAGTACAATATATTTGTTTATTATTATTTCATGTTCTGCATATACGCCACATGTCAGGCTCTCTGCATTGTAAAGTCTGGATGCAGGCACACCAGTCTGAGTAATTGGTGGGCTAGTGTAACTTCCCCTATAGCAGCCACCAGGGGCGTAACTACAGGGGTCGTAGGGGTTGCAATTGCAACCCAGCCCCATGCTCCAGGGGGCCCATGCAACTCCCCTTTACACCTGGATAGGAGGGGCAGCAGAGGCAGCATATAGAGGTATCAATGCCCTCCATCATCTGCAGCCTGCTTCTCATCCTCTCCCTTCCACAAGCATTTAGAGGCTGCTTAAGAAAGATGGAGGGCATTGTTTCCTCTATATGCCGCCCCCACTGCCACTCTTATCCTGCTGCCTCCTGGCCATGTCTGCTTCCCTGGTCACCCCCCCTCCTATTGGCTGCTGCAGGGGATGCTTTGAAGATGGTGATGGGCGAAGGGACCGGTAAATTTGTAATTTACTGGCCCCTTCCTTTTCTGAATGGACACAGTGAGGGATTGGTACCAATCGGCCCTGTGTCCATTCATAATTTGTGACTAGGCCCTGGCATTCCACCACTGTGGGGGGTTGAGGAAAGCAGAAAGGGGGCCCGCTGCCGAACTTGTGAAAGTGTCCCACTGCGGGACCTTCATAAAGGGCCCCGTGATGGGAGTAAAGGGCCCAGGCTCAGAGGGATAAGCCCTGGCTAGGGATCAGAGGGGCCCTTCATGGTTTCTTGCACTGGGGCCCTGAAGGTTCTAGTCATGCCTCTGGCAGCCGCCTTCCATTAAGGGAGGCAGGCCTACCAGTACTAGGTTGCCCCCAGGACTTAATACACAAAACGATATACTCTAGTTGTAAAAGGCAACAAGCAGACCTAGAGTAAAGTTAAGGAAGAATGTATCATACAGTGATGGAGACATACTGTATAGGATGGCAGACACACCACTGGACAGGTGGACAGGGAGGAGCTAGTTAGGCAGTGGGCAGACTGGAGAATCTGAAAATGTAGCCAAGGTCAGGGCTTCTCTGCATTCCAGTAGCATCACACAGACTCCAATTTATTACAGCCAACAATCGCTATGAAAGTCCCAGCCTTCAGGACTTCCCAGTTAATGCGTTACACCCGATAGGGCTTACCCCTCTAATGTGTTTCACCCAAAAGGGTGAGTATGCCCTTTTGGGTGAAATGAGTTAGCAGGAAAGTCCCAAGGTGGGGACTGTTATAGTGATTGTTGGCCTTAATAAATTGGAGTTTGTGTGATGCTATCGGAGTGAAGTGAATTCCTCCTTTTTATTTATGAGTAATGAGTGTGGACGGCTCAGTGATTCACCTAAACTCAGACGCAGAGGGTAAAGCAGGAGCAATTTGGCTTAACAGCAGAGGAGATCTTCCATGCACACATCATTCTACAGAGCTAAGGGCTTGCAGCAGACAGTAGGCACAATCCAAGAATGTAGCAAAGGTCAGGGCATGCAGAAGATAGTAGGTGTATTCTGAGACATAGCAGAGGACAGGGACAGGGATAAACAAACAGATCATGTGCGCTTGAGTAGCAGGAACGCTACTACAAGTCTTAGGGCAGGCATGGGCTTGTAGGGTTTAAGTAAGGTGCCTCCTGTGCCTTGAGCCAAATCTGGAACCAGAGGGATGTAACATGTCCCATTGCCCAGCAACTGACTGGGGGAAGTACAGGTGGCTGGCTTGGCGGTGGAAGGAGCCAGGATGTGTGCTCCACAGCTCATTGCCCAGCAACAGACATGCAAGCCAGCCAGGAGGCATGCACCATGTCCCATTGCCCAGCAACAGAGATGCAAGCTGGTACTAGGAGGAGAGATGCCAGCTGGAAGATGACAGCAGAGGGTGCTGCTGAAAAGGTAAGTAATTAGGGTACTTTACATAAATGTCATTATCATTAATAGGGCCTAATGAACAAGCTCATGCATTTACATCAGGTAGACAAAGTGGCTTATGTTTAAATATAAGCCACTTTGTCTACCTACAGAAATCTTACTTGGTCAATATTTTCATTATTCATTAAAGTGTTACTAAACCCACAACAGTAAATTCAGTCTGTATATACAGTAAATCATGCCTGTTATACTCAATGGGGAACCTAAGGGGTTAATCCTCCACATTGTGTAAAAAGGCTGCTTGATCCTGTTTTCTCTGATCCTCCCCTTCTTTTACTGTCCCCAATCCATCTTCTGATAGAACAGAGCTCTAGGAGGCACTCTGCACATTCTCAGTTTGGTGTGTGTTGCTAGAGAGTTTTTTGGGGTTTTTTGGGAGGGTGCATGTGATCAGCACAGGGCCAATCAGCACTGTACAGACAGAGGGTCAGGGGTCATGCAGCCTCATAGGACAGTCAGAGGAGAATGAAAACCCCTCCTACAAGCTTTAACCAATGCTTGGTCGAATATTGATAGAAGTCACAAGCTACAGTATATACTGCTGATAAGAAAAGGTAATTACTTAAATATTTGCATTTCCATGTTCCGTGTACTGTGGGAGATCAGATATAGTGAATGCAGGGCACTGGGTTTAGTAACACTTTAATACTATCATTTGCCTGACCCTTGGTTGTTTTTAGCTGTACCTTGTCCCTGGTACATCCCTTGTCCTTGTATTTCTACCTCTTTGGTGCATACCATTACCTGATAATTAGTCTGGATAATAAAATGGTTTATATGGGTTAAAAAGCAAAGCTATATAACAGCCCTTATCATCAATATGTGGTGTAGTTTCCTTACAAAATGTATCTAATCTTTGTTGCTTACTGTAATTTCTGTTAGAAGAAAAATTGGAAAAGAATGAAGAAACTGCTCTCCTTTCCTGGGAAACTTATCTCAAGGAAAATTACTTACAACATCTTCAAAAGCAAATGAAGCAAAGCACAGAGCAGAAGATTAGAGATACTTCTAAGAAGTAAGACCCACACTATAGGCTTTCTAAGAAGAAAAAGAATAATAGAAAAACTATACTGATACATAATAAAATCAAGATTGAACTTTTGCATTGGCTTTGTAGAACGGAGCCCACTTTGGCACACACATCATGCTGCAGACAGTGCAGGAAATGATGACAGTGCCACAGTGATCCTAGTTGTATAGTTGGTCACACAGTTGACTCTGAGTTTGTACACTTAGAGCCAAACTTCTACTAGGCCAGTGAGACAATTTGTCCTACACTACAATTGTTCTGCTTTTATGTGCACTAACACAGAGCTTGCAAGCTTGTTCCTTGAGACTTTCTATCCCCAGCCTGAGCTTGGTTGGCCATAATGTCACATTTTCAGTGCTGTCAGAAATAAAGAAAAAAGAATGCAATCAGAATTTGTGGGTACAGGCAGTAGCATTAGGGAGCTGAACTCTACATATAAAGGTGTCAAGAGGTACAATCCATTGGTGGTAAAGTTGGGCTTGAGCTATTTCAAATTATATATTCTGCCAACAATGACTGTTTAACGGTGTTTATAACCTACATCTGCTCTGCAAGTCATAGTGTTGGACTCTGTTATAATAAAACTATATATTTAATTGTTGTCATACATTAAAATGTTTCAAATGAAACCACAGTAAGGACCCTTTAAATGTAAACAATGCATTTAACAAGCATGATAAATTAAAACTAGTGCTTCTGTGCTGTAGAGACACACTAGGTTTTAGTCAGAGAACAGTTCTAATGTAGGTCACATATATACAATACCTTACAGAGGGACACAAAGTAAAAAGTTCCAGATGAAAACAGTTATTCCTGGGAAAGCACAGTACTGACAATATTTCTTACCTTAGGATTCCATCACTAAGCCCAATGTCAATAATTGTAATAATAATGTGCATAATGTAGTATGCATCCTATAGGTGGGATACCCCTTTTCCAACTACAAAAAAACTACCTAACTGTCTTCTTCTAGCTTTTTCTAAGGGGTAGAGTCACAAATACAAGGCATTACCCTGCACATATTAAAACATTAGGGTCTTCATTACGTCTGGATATTCCATTGTGGTTTGTTACCACATATAAGTTACTTAAAGCATATCTAAATCCAAGAACCAAAATGTGAAGGCTGCATTTGTTTTATTTTTTCAGGCTAAGATCCTTTTTAGCAAGTACAGAAAATACCTGTTGATCTTATCAGAAAAGCAATGTCCTTTTAACTTCTTGTGGGATAAACTGGAAACAAAAACAGCTTACATGTGTAAACAACTAATCTTACCACCCTGCATATAATGGAGATGAACAAAAGGCAGGCTTATTTGAAGCCCAGTGAGTGGCTACCATGGCTACTTTTATAGGTATAATGAAGGAGTGGGTGCGGCCACCCAGGGAAGGGAATTGTGTTATTCACACACTGCTATACTGTAATATACTACATTTTTGTTTGTGGGGATTCAGATACACTTTAAGGCAACCCATTCATGTAGGCCTACACACAGCCATTAAAAGAGAACCTGATTTGCACTTTTTTTTTGTTAATGAAGTCTACCACATCTCCCAGTGTGTGAGCTGTGTGCTGAAGTGTTTGTTAGCATCTACTGTACTTGTACAGTATTAGGGTTCCATTCTAAAGGAATGCCACCGCAACACACCACATTGAGCATCACTCAATTCAACTTGGCTTTGAAAATATAATGATGTGTGCCAACTTATTGTTGCCAAAAAACATTCCCCAGAATGTCTGAGCTAAAATTAGGAAACTGATCAACCATATTTGAAGATAGATGCAGGTATCTTTTAGGGTTGACATTAGAAAAGTTTATGCACTTGCTTACTACAGAGCGATGCAGTGGTGCATCAAGGTTGAATGATATGCATTTCTTAAAGTTCTGAATCAGCCACATTTTTGGAAACAGGAAGGTTTTGTTAAAGTAGGCAGTGAGGCTTGTTTATAAGGGCTTGTTTTCACAGGCTTTGGGCTTCTATCAATGACATCTATTTGACATCAGTTTGAGACTCTTCATGCAAAATTGATTGACAGGTGCATTTGATTTGTATAGAATGCAAAGCCCATTTGAAGTGAACACATTGTGCCTGTTGACACATGCCCTAAAGGTAGCATAAGTTGTTACATTATTTTATGTAAAGCTAATTTGCAGATGTTGAACTATGGTTACTAAGTAGTAATACACTATTTTATTTCATATGATTTCTTTTTTTATTGTAAGAGTAAATACAGTTGTGGACATGCTGGAATTGGATCAAGTGAAAAGAAATGGATCCATGGAAAACAGATTAGTTTTCTTGGAGGAACAGGTAATATATTTTGATATTGTCTCACAACATTTTTATACAGTATCTGAACAAGAACATAAAATGCAGTTTAAAAAATAGTTACTGGTTACTGTACTGGAAAGGACATATCAGCTAGTTAAATGGACTTTATGTTTCCACTAGAAATGGCTTTGGTTGAATTATTGGGTGTGCTCAACAGACACATCTGCAAACTGTGAACTTTATTGTGAACCCCGTTGAAGTAAATGGTAGGGGAATCTTGAAAATCATTTCTGTCCATTTTCAAAGCTAATGGGCAAAAAATTATCAAAAAAGAGCATACGTAGCTGGGCACTGCCAAGTGGAACATGTACCGTGTACCAACATGTACCATTTTATTAAAAATACCATTAAGCACTGAGAAGCTTTTATTAATAGGGCTCAAAGTGGTTTCAAAGTCAAAAAAGTTTTTTACCTTAATGCATTCTCTGTTACTATTAGATGACATTTACCAGCTAGCTTTGTTCTTTTTCTAACCAAAGTAATTTTCAAGGGATTGCCAAACAGAACGCATGAGTTGCTGTACACTGCCCTAGCAGACATGCTCCAATACAAACAAAAAATACCATTTAGCAGGAAGCAGCTCTTTTAATAAGGCTTAAAGCGGAGTTCCACTCAAAAGTGGAACTTCTGCTTATCTGTCTCCTCCCCCCTCGGGTGCCATATTTGGGGGGAGGTGGGAACAGGTACCTATTTTTGACAGGTACCATTACACACTTCCGGGACACGGGGCCGCGACCTGGTCTCTCAGAAGTTCAGCCCCCTCCTCCTTCCTCTGCCGCCAGACCAATTAGAAAGCGTAGCATGGTTCGTGCATGCACAGTAAGGAATCGGCTGTGTATCTGAAAGGCTTCACTGCCGGGTTTCTTTATCAGGAATGGGGGTAGCTGCACCTGACAGCCGATCCGATGATCAGCTGGAGTGCCGATATTGCGGCTCCCTGGACAGGTAAATGTTCATATATTAAAAGTCAGCAGCTGCAGTATTTGTAGCTGCTGACTTTTAATTTTTTCGTGGGGGGGGGCTGGACCTCCTCTTTAAGTAAAGGATTAAAAATACATGACTTCTTTTAATAACATGCTTAAAAGATACCTTTAACCTGCATGGATGTAAACAACTGAACACAGCTTCTTCTTATTCACTAACATAAAGTTAAATGTGCTACAAATATTTTGTAATTATAGTACCTTCATCCTATAGACATGGAAAATGGAGCTATGATTGTGAGAGGTATTCAGGACATAAGTCCTGAATGCCTCTCACAATCATAACTCCATTCTCCTTATTCACTAACATAAGTGAATATTCACTTTCCAATGGAAGTACTCTTTATGAATTTAATGTTGTTGCTGCAGTGTTGTGGCTAATGAAGAATGTTGCATCACTACTTAACCACTTCAATACAGGGCATTTGTACACCCTTCCTGCCCAGACCAATTTTCAGCTTTCAGCGCTTTCACACTTTGAATGACCTACACTGTACCCAAACAAAATTTTTTTCATTTTTTTCTCACAAATAGAGCTTTCTTTTGGTGGTATTTAAAGTGGAGTTCCACCCAAAAATAGAACTTCCACTTTTTGGATCCCCCCCCCTCCGGTGTCACATTTGGCACCTTTCATGGGGGAGGAGGGAACAGATACTTGTCTAATACAGGTATTTGCTCCCACTTCCTGGCATAGATCACCGCGGCGCTTGCGGTGATCTATGCCACTTCCGGCGCCTACCCCGTCCTCCCCCGCTGTATTCTGGGAGACACACAGGTCCCAGAACACAGCAGGAACCTGAGAGGACACGCAGCGTGACACGCGCATGCGCAGTAGGGAGCCAGGAAGTGAAGCTGCACTGCTTCACTTCCTTAATCCCCTACCGAGGATGGCGGCGGCAGCAGCTGAGAGCCGAAGGATGGATCGGCTTCGGCTGCCAGCATCGCGGGCGCCCTGGACAGGTAAGTGTCCATATATTAAAAGTCAGCAGCTGCAGTATTTGTAGCTGCTGGCATTTAATATTTTTTTTTCAGCGAACCTCCGCTTTAATCACCGCTGGGTTTTTTATTTTTTGCAAAATAAGCAAAAAAAGAGCGAAAATTTTGAAAAACTTTTTTTGTTTCTATTGTACAATTTGTCAAAGAAGTCATTTTTCTTCATAAATTTGGGCCATAATTTATACTGCTACATAGCTTTAGTAATAATAACCCAAATTAGTGTATATTATTTAGTCTCTGTGAAAGTTATAGAGTCTACAAGTTATGGTGCAAATCATTGCAAATTGATCACACCTGATATAATGAAGGCCTATCTCATTTGTTGAGACCCTAACAAGCCAGGAAAGTACAAATACCCCCAAATGACCCCTTTTTGGAAAGTAGACATTCCAAAGTATTTAGCAAGAGGCATGGTGAGTTTTTTGAAGTTTTAATTTTTTCCCACAATTCTTTGAAAAATTAAGTTTTTTGTTTTTTTTTGTTTTTTTTTTTTACACAAAATTGTCATAATAACAAGTTATTTCTCTCACACAGCACATGCATGCTTGCAATGACACCCCAAAATACATTATGCTACTCTTTCTGAGTATAGCGATACCACATGTGTGAGACTTTTATGCAGCCTGGCCACATACAGAGGCCCAACATCCAAGTAGCATCCAATTAGCACCTCCAGGCGTTCTAGGAGCAAAAATTACACATCCAATTTGATGACGACCTATCACAATTTTGAAGGCCCTGGAGCACCAGAACAATGGAAACGCCCACAAAATGACCCCATTTTGGAAAGCTAACACCCCAATGTATAATCTATGAGGCATAATGAGTCTTTTGAAGGGATCATTTTTTTCCAGAAGTTTTTGAAAAATGTGGAGAAAAAATGAAAATGCATTTTTTTTGTTTTACACAAAGTTGTCCTGTTATAAGATATTTCTAACACATAGCATGTACATAGCAAAAATGACACCCCAAAATACATTCTGCTACTCCTCCTGAGTATGGCGATACCACATGTGTGAGACTTTTACAGTCTAGCCGTATACAGATGCCCCACATTGAAGTAGCACCTTCAGGCATTCGATGAGCATAAATTGCACATCTCATTTTTCAACCACCTATTACATTTTTGAAGACCCTGGAGCATCAGGACAATGGAATCGCCCACAAAATGACCCCATTTTGGAAAGCTAACACCCCAAGGTATAATCTATGATGCATAATGAGTCTTTTGACCAGTTAATTTTTTTCCAGAAGTTTTTGGAAAATGTGGGAAAAAAAATGAAAACGCATTTTTTTACACAAAGTTGTCCATTTATAAGATCTTTCCAACACATAGCATGTACATAGCAAAAATTACACCCAAAAATACATTCTACTCCTCCACCTGAGTATGGTGATACCACATGTGTGAGACTTTTACACAGCCTGGCCTCTAGGCGTTCTAGGAGCATAAATTACACATATAAATTCCTGCCAACCTATCACATTGTTGAAGGCCCTTCATATTTCTAACACATAGCATGTACTGTACATAGCAATTACAAACCAGAATACATTCTGCTGAGCAAAGGGTAAAGAAAACATTACCTGCGGTTTTAGTAGTGCAGTGGTCCACAGAGGGGAGCATCGGTCCAGGCAGCAGGCAGGAACATGGACAGCGACAGCAAAACAGGCAGCAAGCAGGAATACTGTCCATAGTCAGTACAGGTAGAGATGTTGTCAGCACAGCCAAAGCATTGGTCCAGGTAGCAGGCAGGGATGTGGTCAGCAGCAGCGAAAGGATCGCCAATGCAGCAGGCAGGAATACTGTCCATAGTAAGTACAGGCAGCAGGCAGAGATATGGGGATTACAGCCAAAGTATTGGTCCAAGCAACAGGCACATGGTCCATAAAGTCCTGGGTCAGTGCAGGCAGAGATATTGTCAGCACAGCCAAAGTATTTGTCTAGGCAGCAGGCAGGACCATCAAGCTTAGGGCATCGGTCAGGAAAGAATGGAGACAGGGGTAGAGGCTTCTCCCACCCAAATCACTTTGAAACCTCTGGACTCCAGACCATGTTCTGGGAATTACAAAACAAAGAGAAAACCAGTTCACATGGAAGGCAATGATATGGTTGGTTGAGGCACCAGGTAAATATTCAGGACAGAAATTGAAAACGAAGAAATGGCAGTCTATTAGAAATACGGGCTAATAGTTTACAAGAGTGTGATAGCGTCTAAAGCATTCTCTGATGCTTCAGATGCATCTAGATCTAGATCAAGGCAGTGACTATGTCTTCAATAAATTTTAGGAAAGTGTTGGGTGTTTCCATCGATTTTTGATAGGTGATGAAAGCATTATACATGGCCAAATGAAAAAGTCAATTGCGACTTTTTTTTATACCAGAAGAGGGACTTTCATGTAGATAGATAGGGCAGCAACATTTGACCATTAAATCCACCCCCCCCCCCCCATGAATTTATTGTACTTGTGGATACAGGAAGGCTTTTGAACGGGACCGCGTCTTCTGCGAAGTTCCACCGAGGTGTCATCATGGATGGTGGACATGATGTATATAGTGGGGCAAAAAAGTATTTAGTCAGCCACCAATTGTGCAAGTTCTTCCACTTAAAAAGATGAGAGAGGCCTGTAAAATTGTCATCATAGGTATAACTCAACTATGAGAGACAAAATGTGGAAACAAATCCAGACAATCACATTGTCTGATTTTTGAAAAAAATTATTTGCAAATTATGGTGGAAAATAAGTATTTGGTCAATATCAAAAGTTCATCTCAATACTTTGTTATATATCCTTTGTTGGCAATGACAGAGGTCAAACGTTTTCTGTAAGTCTTCACAAGATTGTCACACACTGTTGCTGGTATGTTGGACCATTCCTCCATGCTGATCTCCTCTAGAGCAGTGATGTTTTGGGGCAGTCGCTGGGCAACACGGACTTTCAACTCCCTCCAAATGTTTTCTATAGGTTTGAGATCTGGAGACTGGCTAGGCCACTCCAGGACCTTGAAATGCTTCTTACGAAGCCACTCCTTCGTTGCCCGGGCGCTGTGTTTGGGATCATTGTCAAGCTGAAAGACCCAGTCACGTTTCATCTTCAATGCCCTTGCTGATGGGAGGAGGTTTGCACTCAAAATCTCATGATACATGGCCCCATTCATTCTTTCATGTACACGGATCAGTCGTCCTGTTCACTTTGCAGAGAAACAGCCCCAAAGCATGATTGTTGCCACCCCCATGCTTCCCAGTAGGTATGGTGTTCTTTGGTTGCAACTCAGAATTCTCTCTCCTCCAAACACAACGAGTTGTGTTTCTACCAAACAGTTCTACTTTGGTTTCATCTGACCATATGACATTCTCCCAATCCTCTTCTGGATCATCCAAATGCAAACCTCAGATGGGCCCGGACATGTACTGGCTTAAGCAGGGGGACAAGTCTGGCACTGCAGGATCTGAGTCCTGGCGGCATAGTGTGTTACTGATGGTAGCCTTTGTTACGTTGGTCCCAGCTCTCTTCAGGTCATTCACTAGGTCCCCCCGTGTGGTTCTGGGATTTTTGCTCAGCGTTCTTGTGATCATTTTGACCCCATGGGGTGATATCTGGAGCCCCAGATTGAGGGAGATTATCAGTGGTCTTGTACGTCTTCCATTTTCAAATTATTGCTCCCACAGTTGATTTCTTCACTCCAAGCTGCTTGCCTATTGCAGATTCAGTCTTCCCAGCCTGGTGCAGGTCTACAATTTTGTTTCTGGTGTCCTTCGACAGCTCTTTGGTCTTCACCATAATACAGATAATGAGTGGAGGACAGAGGAGCCTCTGTCACATACCTGGTGATGGACCCTGATATGCAGAGGATGGCCTCTCTTACAACTTTGACTTGGAGCCCCTGATAGAGCTGACAGGAAGCACCGAGATGCAGAGTCGCACGAGTGCCTGGCAGGATCGCTGAACCTGGAGCTGGATTGGAGCACTCGGCCGGGCTGTAGAGGTGTCTGTAGGAATCCCAGAGCAGTGGTAGGCAGGTAGCTGGAGCGAGTAGACAATCAGTCCCCACAGGCAGAAGTGCAGGTGCAGCAGAAGGGATGGTGGCACCCTCGAGGCTGAAGAGAAGGCAGGTACAGGCAGGCCGGGTCATACACAAACGGGCACGTCAGGAATAGAGGCTGAATCGGAAGCAGAATCAGATTACAGGCCGGGCCGTCAGCAGACTGGCAGCGAAGTGGCAGAAGGAGCAAGCAGATGCAGAGTAGAGGACAAGCCGGGGTCGGATGCAGGCAGGAAACAGGAACGTCAGGAAGCAAGCCAGGTCACAACAGGAACGGAAGTCAGGTAGGTAATTGCAGGATACACAGGGAACGCTGTAGAGCAGACAGCACTGAGTCTGGAAACTGACTGAGTTTAAGTAGCCTGTTTGGGTGTCAAAAGCTGTCACAGGGTGTGTGTGCACCTATGGCATTCTAATAGGGGCAGAGGTAACAGGTCATCTTCTTCGGCAGCCATCTTGGGTGCTGGCATGCCCTTCCTGACAGGCAGAGGTAACAGGTCATCTTCTTCGGCAGCCATCTTGGGTGCTGGCATGCCCTTCCTGACAGGCAGAGGTAACAGGTCGTCTTCTTCGGCAGCCATCTTGGCATGCCCTTCCTGACAGCCTCTTAAAGAAGAAGATACAGGTCTGTGAGAGACAGAAATCTTGTTTGTTTGTAGGTGACCAAATACTTATTTTCCGAAATAATTTGCAAATAAATTCTTTCAAAAATCAGACAATGTTATTGTCTGGATTTGTTTCCACATTTTGTCTCTCATAGTTGAGGTATACCAATGATGACAATTACAGGCCTCTCTCATCTTTTTAAGTGAGAGAACTTGCACAATTGGTGGCTGACTAAATAGTTTTTTGCCCCATTGTACATCTTTCCTATCCCTCCACTTCAGAGCCAACACTTCCTCTTTCCTCAAGCTTTCCAATTCCCCCTTTGTAGCCTTGTGGTGACTAGACGCTGTGGGAAGCCCTTTCATTTTTTTTCTTGCTGTACCGCAGGCCAAAGCATTCTTCATGTATAGATGGCAGAAAAGGGGCAAACTAGTATAATAATTATCCATATAAATGTGATACCCTTTTTGAAAGAGTGGGAATGCCAACTCCCAGACAATTTTCCCGCTTATTCCCAGGTACGGTGGACACTCAGGGGGCTGGAGCTGGGAGTCACTGCCTTCGTACACGCAGAAGGCATGCACATATCCGTGGAGCTTTCACAGAGCTTGTTGAGCTTCAATCCGTACCTCGCCCTCTTACTGGGGATATAATGCTTGGTTCCCAGCCGGCCTGTGAAATGGACCAGGGATTCATCCACAGAGATGTTCTGGTCAGGGTTTTAAAGTTCAGCAAACCTCTTGGAGAAAAAATCAATTAGGTGCGAATTGTATATAATTTATCAAAGTGTGGATGATTTTGGGGGGGCACTGTGAAAATGAAATGCAGCAAGCGCATTATAATGTCATAGCTGGACCTGGACATGACATATAAAAAAATTGGCATGTGGTGGATGGGGTTGGTAGACCAATATGCATGTACTTCATTTTTTTTGTAAGCCCCATGTTGAGCGTAAGGCCTAAAAACTATTTAAGCTTCTCCACTGTTAGGGGTCTCCATTCAAAAGGGCGGGCATAGCTTGAGCTGGGGTTGTTTTCTATGAATTGACGGGCAAAAAGATTGGTTTGGTCCATGATGCCTTGAACTGATTCATCAGGGAAAAATAAATTTAAAAAATCGATTTCAGAGAAACCTTCGGTGTTGACCTGCACGCCTGGCTGTGCTGTGAAAGCAGGGATTGTGGCTGACCCTCTGCTAGAAGGCAGCCACAATGGGTTTGCCAAGGTATCCGGAAGCTGGGTTTGGACCCTAATTATTTGGCGTGAAATTCCAGCGCTTGTGCTGGGCCTCCCCCTCTGGGGCCTAGCGCCGTTGGCATTTGCCGATTGGGGGTGTCTAGCACTGCTGGTAACTGCCTGGTCTTTTTGGACAGACTACTTCCTCCTCCGATTCGGATGCCAATGTACTGGCTTTGACGGGCTCATACTCCGAACCAGAATCGGAATCAGAACTGTAACTGGGCGGTGAGAGCTCCCCGCTGCTCTCATCGGTCAGACTCAGTATTTGATATGCCTCTTCTGGAGTGTATACTTTTCTGGGCATAGTGGCTGTATGAGGGTTGACACTGATGGGCTGCACGTCAGGGACTAATGGGCTGAACGTCAGGGACTAATGGGCTGAACGTCAGGGACTAATGGGCTGCACGTCAGGGACTAATGGGCTGCACGTAGGTAGTAAAGGGCTGCACAGACAGGTACTCTGATGGGCTTGCGGGACAGGTACTCCTGATGGGATCACAGGACAGGTACTCCTGATGGTATGACAGGTACTCCTGATGGTATGACAGGTACTCCTGATGGTATGACAGGTACTCCTGATGGTATGACAGGTACTCCTGATGGTATGACAGGTACTCAGATGGGATGACAGGTACTCAGATGGGATGACAGGTACTCTGACGGGATGACAGGTACTCAGAAGATGGGATGACCGGTATTCTGACGGGATGGCGGGTACTCTGATGGGATGACAGGCACTCTGACAGGATGGATGGCAGGTACTCAGATGGGATGGATGGATGACAGGTACTCAGATGTGATGGATGGATGACAGGTACTCAGATGGGATGGATGGATGACAGGTACTCTGATGAGCTCAGACAGGTACTTGGATGGAATGATGACAGGTCCACTTTATTCAGGGGCAATCTGGGCACAGTATATTCACAGTAATGTGTAACTCACTGTTAACCGCGATCTCCTCCTCACACTGGATCAGTGTGTGAGGAGGAGAACCCATTAACAGCCATTACTCGCGGGGTGTTTACATTTGTGACCGGCTGTGATTGGACACAGCCGGTCACATGGTAAAGAGCCAATTTAATTGGCTCTTTACCCTGATCGGGGAGGGGCTGTGTCCCGAGGGACATGCCCAATTCCGATCGCCACGTTGCGGGCCCCCAGGGGCCCACAGTAGCGGCGAGAACCAGAGGACATCATATGACCCCCGCCCAGGATGGGAGAGCCCTCCTGCGGACGTCATTTGACTATACGCCGGTATTGAAGTGGTTAAAGCACACAGGAGAAGTGCATGAACTATTGTTACTGAATGAATAATGGTTCATTCATGACACAGAATATACTGTGTGAGTGAAGAATGTCTGCTACTTTAATACTCACAATAAAGAGACTGCTGTACTAAGAGCTAAGGAAACACCAATCTATTTTAAAAATAACAGCTTTATTGTATGATGCATCACATAAACATAAATGGCTGACTAATGCTCAGCCAGTTTGGTGCAGTTGGTGGCATTACTTCAGGGGAAATAGAAGCACAGTTAAAATAAATGCACTAAATATTATTGAGCTTAAATGTTCAGCTGTTCTGCCTATATAATATGGCATCTCTAGTCACATAAATAAACTAACCAATCATGTTATAAATAAAGCCCAAATGCTTGTTGCCTTCATTTTATTACATGCCAAATTAATTTTGTGCTTATACTGTCAACTCAGTGCTGCATTTAATTATACCTGTGTATTTAGTTTTTCTTGTTTGGTTAATTGTTTGGCTTTTTTCAGGCATTACGATCTGCTAAAGCCTTAAACTGGATTGTTAATACACTCCTAGATAATGGGTTTGGCTCCAAAGAATCTGCTCCTGTTGTTGGTACGTAGCTAATGAATATACAATATGACAATTACTGAGTTCAATTAAATAACTTAAATCTTTACCTTTATGCTTATTCAGTATACATAGAGTATTTCACAAAAGTGAGTGCACCCCTCACATTTTTGTTACATAGTTACATAGTTAGTCAGGTTGAAAAAAGACACAAGTCCATCTAGTTCAACGATAACAATAACTAAATAAATAAATAAATAATATCATACAATCCCATATCCCCAATCCTATACCCACAGTTGATCCAGAGGAAGGCGAAAAATCCCAACAAATATCTTGTAAATATTGTATTATATCTTGAAGAAATGGCACTTTGCTACAATGTAAAGTAGTGAGTGTGCAGCTTGTATAACAGTGTAAATTTGCTGTCCCCTCAAAATAACTCAACACACAGACATTAATATCTAAACCGCTGTCAACAAAAGTAAGTAACCCCTAAGTGAAAATGTCCAAATTGGGCCCAATTAGCCATTTCCCTGCCTGGTGTCATGTGACTCATTAGTGTTACAAGGTCTAAGGAGTGAATGGGGAGCAGTTGTGTTAAATTTGGTGTTATCGCTCTCACTCTCTCATACTGGTCACTGGAAGTTCAACATGGCACTTCATGGCAAAGAACTCTTTGAGGATCTGAAAAAAAAAATGTTGTTCTACATAAAGATGGCCTAGGCTGTAAGAGGTTTGCCAAGACTCTGAAACTGAGCTGCAGCACAGTGGCCAAGACCATACAGCAGTTTAACAGGACAGGTTCCACTCAGAACAGGCTTTGCCATGGTCGACCAAAGAAGTTGAGTGCACATTCTCGGCGTCATATCCAGAGGTTGTCTTTGGGAAATAAACGTATGAGTGCTGTCAGCATTGCTGCAGAGGTTGAAGGGGTGGGGGGGGTCAGCATGTCAAACTGGTCTGCATGGCTGTCGTCCTAGAAAGAAGCCTCTTCTAAAGATGATGCAAAAGAAAGCCCACAAACTGTTTGGTGAAGACAACCAGATTAAGGACATGGATTACTGGAACCATGATGAGACCAAGATAAACTTATTTGGTTCAGATGGTGTTAAGCGTGTGTGGCGGCAACCAGGTGAGGAGTGCAAAGACAAGTGTGTCTTGCCTACAGTCAAGCATAATAGTGGGAGTGTCATAGTCTGGGGCTGCATGAGTGCTACCGTCACTGGGGAGCTACAGTTCATTGAGGGAACCATGAATGCCAACATATACTGTAACATATTGAAGCAGAGCATGATCCCCTCCCTTCGGAAACTGGGCCACAGGTCAGTATTCCAACATAATAACAACCCCAAACACACCTCCAAGATGACCACTGTCTTGCTAAAGAAGCTGCGGGAAAAGGTGATGGACTGGCCAAGCATGTCTCCAGACCTAAACCCTATTGAGCATCTGTGGGGCATCCTCAAACAGAAGGTGGAGGAGCACAAGGTCGTCATGGAGGAGGACTCCAGTGGCAACCTGTGAAGCTCTGGTGAACTCCATGCCCAAGAGGGTTAAGGCAGTGCTGGAAAATAATGGTGGTCAAACAAAATATTGACACTTTGGGCCCAATTAGGACATTTTCACTTAGAAGTGTACTCACTTTTGTTGCCAGCGGTTTAGACATTAATGGCTGTGTGTTGAGTTATTTTGAAGGGGCAACAAATTTACACCTTTATAAAGCTGTACACTCACTACTTTACATTGTAGCAAAGTAGCATTTCTTCAGTGTTGTCACATGAAGAGATATAATAAAATATTTACAAAAATGTGAGGGGTGTACTCACTTTTGTTAGATACTATATGTACTATAGAAACAGATTAGTACTGTATGATTCAAATTGAGCATGTCGGGAAAATCGTGAGAGCAGAATTTACTAGTAAAAATAATCAATAAATCCACAGATATAGGTTAGTCAAAGACAACGTTCGCAGCTTGTATCGCATGATCCACTGATTGTTTTGACTTTTTCCCGAGCTGGCTTGATGCACTGGGTTCTCCTTCCAAAGCTCCCAGTTCGAGAAAAAAAAAGTTTCAGGAGAAAACTGCAGGGACAACCTTATATTTTAAGAACAACTTGAGCCATGCATGTATAATTTAGCTGACTGTGGTGCAGAATTTACTGATCAGTTTGACATCTGGTAGCCTCTGCTTCTGTATTTTTTCACCATATGCATAATTTAAATTGTAGTGCTTTGTGACAAGGTAGCATAAATCACAACTAAAATTATGTAAATGTTTAATAGACCATTGTGCATTACAATACATTTTGATGTTAAATATTAAATGTAAAAATAAAAAAATGTCTACATGTATGTATTTTGAAGTGGAATGGTACTGAATTGGGGACCACAGAGCTCTTGCTATTATGTTCAAGTATGCACTGTGAAGCAAAGAATATGCTCCCCTTTGTTGGTCTGTCACTGCCGTCTTCCTCTGGGCCCATTGGGGTTGATTTACTAAAACCGGAGAGTTCAAAATCTGAAGCAGCTCTGAAATGCTTCAGATGAAAATGAAAACAGTTTTCAGTTTTTTTTTCTTGTCAAAGCTTAAATGAGCAAGCTGAATGTATAAGCTGATTAGATACCATGCACAGCTTCACCAGATTTTGCACTCACCAGTTTTCCTAAGTCAACCCCATTGTCTTCTGTATTCAGTCATTGCTTCACAACTAATGGCATATGCACATGGGAGTATCATTGTTCCAGTCTTACTCCATGCATTTGACAGATGCTGGGATTGTACACTATACTGTGCATGCACAACTGTCAGTATAGAATAGCAAAAAACGTTAACAGTAAGATAAAAAGGTTTTGTGGCATGGCATTACTTCTGCTTTAACATAAAATGATTGATGTAACATTGTTCTTTATTGCATTCCACATACTCATACTGTACTTCCTGTGTTTTGTGTCATTCCACATCATTGAGTGGATTAGCACATGCCAAATTAAAGGACACCACTGGTCTAAAGAAGTAAAACCAAGGTGCAACAGTAATTGTTTTACCACAGCCCTAATGTGGCACTTTTATTACTCAAAACACAGATGTCAATAAAAGAATAAAAGAGACATTTAAATAGAAGAAAGCATATATTACCATGCTATGTTTTTCTTCTTTGAAGATAATGTCTCTTTAACATACATCAATTTTATTCTACATTTCTAAATGATAACACTGATGGATGATAGATAAATGCTGGACAACCTTTTTTTAAATTTAGCTTTAATATTTGACAATTGGAGTTTATCAAAATAAATAATATTCAATCATTGGTCTATCTGGTCTATGTGCACGGTATTTTTTGGTAATTGTCTTTATTAACTGTTAAAACTGTACTATTCATAGAACGACCAAGGTTTTATTCACTTTTATGATTTCAGTTCTACTCTATGATAGCTCCTAACTTTGTTCACTTTTTTCCTAGAACTGCTAGTTAATAACATTGAAGAATCCTCACAATGTGATTTGTATTTTGGTAGTTAAACCACAATTCTTGCTTACTCTTGTTCTCTTTCCTATGATAGTATCCAGCAAATTGCTTGGCGATATAGACCTAAAAGATAAGGATGAAATACTTTTCTCTCCATGCCATGTTAATTCAAGGAACATCCACTACCCTGACTCAAGTGTAGTACGTTTTCCTGTGCCTGATGAAAAAGTTCCCTGGGAGGTAAGTACTGATCCTGGACTTATTCTTTCCTTCTTCTTTTAGAGTCTACTTTTTCTTCCTTATTTATTTGTAGTACCAATAGCAGTAGCATAGAACCATACCAACTTTTTATTAAACCAACCTGCGCTGCTGTGTGTAAAGAAACAGATCTATGTGTCAACAGTGAAATCTAAAGCAAATAAATAATCAGATAAACTTGGCCCAGCTGCTATGTCTTCCACATGTTTCTACATGATATGAACCAATTTTCCTAAAATTAGGATCAGCACTCAGACAAATGTAATTTATTGTCACTAATAACCTAAACTAAAAAAATACAGCGCATGTGGAAAAATTACAATTAAATTGTCTCTTCGCAGTTTCCATACGCTGTTTTTCAACATGTTGGTGATCAAAAGGACCTTATCTATTTGTGCCAATACACAAGGGCTCCTCCCCTCAAAGTACTCACTCATCGAATATATTTGACCTATTATAATTTAATAAGAAGGTCAAAACACACTTAGTAGCAGAAGCAGCTTTCCCCACCGTTCTCCTCCACTTGTCACAGGAACCAGAAAATGTAACCAGTGGATGCTCAATACACCTCACATACTTCAGGGGTTATAGAAAACACAAGCCAAAAGATGCCCACTCATACACATTTCATC
Source organism: Aquarana catesbeiana (assembly GCF_042186555.1). Taxonomy (NCBI): domain Eukaryota; kingdom Metazoa; phylum Chordata; class Amphibia; order Anura; family Ranidae; genus Aquarana; species Aquarana catesbeiana. Next base: position 259,009,850 of record NC_133329.1, read on the forward strand.
ATTCACCAGACATCCTCAGAAAGCTGGAAGAAAAGTCATCTTGAGGACATCTGGTGAATGATGAAACACATATGGGGCGGGACTTCTGGTCTGAAGTCACATCCGTTGATTGGAGCACACGCTGGCTCCAGGAAGAGGGCAGAGCAGCAGCGCTACTATAGTAACACATATTCAGTTGGCTGGTTTATGTGGTTTAGAATCAAGGCACAATAAATGTAAGTGCATATTGTTTTTTGTTTTCTTTTTTAAATGCATATAATTTAAGTAAGAGGTATGCGATGAAGGCATTTCTTGGCTTGTGTTTCCTATAAGCCCTGGGCTATGTGAGGTGTATTGAGAATCCCTTTTTTACCCAGAATTGTCCCTCCTTCTGGATGTGTTTGGGGGCATATGCCTGCATTGGGGGATGCCAGATGTGGATTTACTAACATCTCTGTTCAACAAAAAGCTGGACAGGTTTGCTTCCAGCACACATGACCCCGGCGGCAGATGCAGCAAATACCCTGGTAGTGCCTGCCACGTGCCTTTATTACTTGCGTCCTGGCAGTGTCTGGGCTTCATGATGTCATAGTACCAGCTGTCTTTTTCTAGTCTTATTGGCTGGCATGTTATTTGACCTACTTAGTAGCTCCTGTGGATCTGAGTAGCACTGAAGAAGAAGTTATGCTCTGCCTTATAAACTGCTGTATCATCCACAACCACATTGATACTGTGTTACCGCTGCAGATGTGCACTCAGTCATAAGCTTTATATATTGCTGCTGAATTTGCAACATTGAATGAATGATTTTCGTATCTGTTTTTTGCAACTTTACTAACTTTCATCTGCACCTATCTGTGATTGTCTACTCATAGATGGCTTGCTGCTTATATACTATTTTCTAAAGCTACATTAATGAACTGCTTTTACATGTGGGTCTTCTTGTATGTGCTGATTCCTCCACTTTTACCTGTGAACTGTGATTCAAAGTCCTATTATTGGCAAATTGCTATTAAAGCGGAGGTCTGCCCACTGCTGCAAAAATGTCAGTCAGAGGTTTCATGAAACAACAAAATGAAACAACTTTTTCTTTGCAGCTTCCTTAGAAAAACTTGATAGCTAAATATGATTCTAATTTGCTGATACATTTTGGAAACATAAAGAAAAATTCTCATTGGTTGCTGTTAACAGTTAAAACTGCTTATTCTGTTGACATTTATTTATTCATTGCTTTTAGTTACTGATATGACAAAGATTTATATTTCTGTCTGGGGGAATATTATTAAACAATAAAACATAAAACTATACATAGTTGTAACTATTTGTCATTGGTTTTTATTTCAGGTAGAATTCAGTATTTATAACCCTCCTTTTTATACTGCTGTTAGAAAGGACAAACCCTTCCATGATCCTTATACAGAGTAAGATTTAAGATTTATTTTCTTAGAAAATTCATGATTGGGTTTATGTTTGCATAAGATTACCAACTATGTTATGGATCTACAGTATGCTAAACTGCTCTCTCCCCCTTATCCTTTTTATTCGCATACATTGTATATGAAGATTCACTTTAACGCTTTAATTTAATTTAAACACATAGTTATTTAACACATCGGCATTGGAATCTTATTTTCTAGCCCTTAAAGTCTATAAATCAATCTGTTACTTTTTATAACTACTGCATTATAAGTCAATCAGATAAAATCACCAGCGTAACTCTGTGATAGAAGGAATCATTCCCCCATTTTTCACATCCTGTGATTGAAGTAAACACAAAGCTTTCTGGTTAAATATAATTCAAAAGCATTTAAAAATGTTTTCATATTTATATTTGGATTAACATAGATTGGTTGCCAGAATTTCAGGGGCACCCACTGCCTGGAAACTGGCATTTTCTGATGGAGACGTCTTCATTGACAGCTCCTGTTTCTATTATGACAACCTGTAATCTTTTCAGTTGAATCATCACCATTCAGCTGGTGCACAGTAGGCACCATGGGGTGGCTGCTTCTGTCTTTAGAGTCCCACACATCATATCTGCACATTTAAAACATAAGTAAAGGCTACACGATAAACCAGTTTATAAATGCTGCCTTCTCATTGCTTTCTATTTTCCTGCATACATTTTTAAATAAATCACAAAGTAAATCCCCTTTTTTCAAGTTTTTCTATGCAGTTACATGATCACAAAGCACCAGTTCTATATTCTTTCTTTTGTTGGATGTGAACTCTCACCTGCCCGACAATGCCTTAGCGTTAAGGATGCCGGCAGGTGATGTCACTGCTGTATGGGATTTGGCAGCTTTGTCAGCCCGACACAGAAAAGCCAGAGCTTTGCAGTTACATTCTGCATAGAAAAACTTTTAACAAAAGTATTTACACTGCAATTTATAGAGAAATGTATGCAGGAATAGGGAACAAGAGATGCAACATTGAAAAGTTGTTTTTTTGTGTAGCCTTTCCTTCTACTTTAAGGTGCATTGCATGTGAGATGTGTTGGAAGTCCTGATTGCTGCATTTTTGTTGTGATTTTGTTGTGGAATCTCATATTAGCCAATGTATTTCATATATATAAATATATATATTGATTTGCATATATTTTATTGATTATTATTATTATTATTATTATTATTCATATTATTATATAGTAGTGGTTTTATCAATATTATTATTCAATAAGTAAAGCAACAATTATTAATCTTTAATAATGTATACTGTGTTTTCCATAGATTTAGAAAGTCTTCATTTATAAGTGTTGAACTTTACATGACCTCTGCTTTATGACAAGTACTTGTACACAGGTGTTCTCGAAAATGTATTAAGATAGTTTACTGGGTGAAAGTTCATTAGGATAGATTCAAGTAATATAGAATTGTCTCAAGTCTGAAATGCATATAAATCAGACAGATAAAGATATGAAAACAGGTGGTTTAGAAATAATTAAAGTTATGTACAGTACATTAAATTAAATTAAGTTTGACAAGGTCAAACAAAGGTCTGCTTGTACCCTCATTAAAACTGTTAAAATACATACATATAGTGAGACATATAACACATCTGGTAGGGTTATTGAAAGTTCATTGTCTCAGTCGTAAATCTGCAAATCCTTGAAGCTAGTATCAAGATAAGGAAAGTTTGATAACACATCTGGGTGCCAGACTGTCTCTATACAGGTGTTTTTAATTGGACAAAAACAGTTATAAATCACTTTAATGAACATATAGGAATTTTGGGAATAATTAAGTTTATCTGGTTGTAGAACAAGTGTCAGATTTATGGTTGGTTACTTTGACGTAGATCTTAGTGACCAATCATATGTAAGACAGATAGTTGAGATAAGACTTGTAAAAGGGTATATAAATGCAAGCTCTACAATTGTTAGACAGACAAGTCAGATAGGAGCTCATAAGGCTGAACTCTATGTATGCTGCCCTATTGCACGGGTCATAGAGGTCAGAACCAATGGGCAAGTATCTGTTCTAACTTGTCTCCTCGTACGAGTCAGAGAAGATTTCTTAACTTGTTCCAGAATGTGGTCTCAGGTGAATTTCCCTCAAGAACTTGGTTGAGCTGGAACCCAGAACTCTGTGAGGGGACCAGACCACCGGCAGATCGGCTGATCCCTATCAGGTGAGAGGTTCCCAAGAATTGGCAGTAAAGACCCATTCTGGTTCAAGGTGAGAACAATTCACAATTGTTTAAATTTGGTTAGAGGATAAGAATATTTATATCTAATATGCTTGCTTGTAAGAAACTGTATAAATTAGATCTGTATTTTGTAATACTTTGAACATAAACCTGTATGTTATCAGCTGTTAATAAACCTGCATTGCTGAAGTTCTGCCTGGTTCGATACTTTACTATTCTACTTCATTTGGTGGCCCGTACAGGGACAGCATAATCTCAACTCCGATCTTGCCTAACTCCATGCTGGTGAGGCACTGAGTTCAACACAATATTGCACAATATATCAGGTTAGCAGACACCTATTATTAGTTCTGCATTGTGTTGTGCCGTGTTTTGCTAGTGCTAGGAGGGGCAGGTGGTTGTTGTTGGGGTATCGCTGTCCACCAGGCAGATCTTTGTGATGGTAGGTTGGGTTTTCTCAACTGTGAATGCCTTAAAATGTATTGTACAGGATGAAATACCCTGGGTAAAAAAAAAAAAATAAGGAAAAATGTTTCCAGAGGGGTACCCCTGTAGAAGGCTAGCTACTCTCTGTGTGAACCTACCTTTAACATGCATGTTGGTATCCTAGACTGAATAAATCAGTCTAGAAGAGGTATATTTTGATTGGTATCCTAGACCTACAAAAGGTCTGGACGAGGTTTTGGGGTAAATGTTTTGACCCCTGGAGAACCTACCTTTAACATGCATGTTGGTATCCTAGACTGAGTAAATCAGTCTAGAAGAGGTTATTTTGATTGGTATCCTAGACCTACAAAAGGTCTGGACGAGGTTTTGGGGTAAATTTTTTGACCCCTGGAGAACCTACCTTTAACATGCATGTTGGTATCCTAGACTGAATAAATCAGTCTAGAAGAGGTTATTTTGATTGGTATCCTAGACCTACAAGAGGTCTGGATGAGGTTTTGGGGTAAATGTTTTAACCCCTGGAGAACCTACCTTTAACATGCATGTTGGTATCCTAGACTGAGTAAATCGGTCTAGAAGAGGTTTACTTTCGATTGGTATGCTAGCCCTACAAGAGTTCTGGAAGAATTGGTATCCTAGACTGGTAAGTCCAGTTTGGAAGAGGTTCTTGAGTTGCCTAAATTTACATGCATGTTGGTATCCTGGATTGGCAATCAATCTGGAGGAGGCTTTGGGGTTATCAGACCCCTGGAAAGCCTAAGTTAAAAACAAAAACAGTACTGATATGTAGCTACTAGTAGAAAAAGGTACCCTTGTTTTGTATAATATTAAACATAAAAATTGTGGTGTAAAATAATACTCATGAGTTTAGAAATGTCAGGAGAGGTAAGTCCTGACAGGTAAATAAGGTAAAGGTTTTGGAGCTCCATTTGTTAACAAAGTTATGTATCGTCTTTGTGCTATAAGTGTATGTGTTTATATGTATCTGTTATAACGGTCTGTGTACTAACTGAGTTAAGATCAGGTTGAGACATTCCTGATCGCCGTGGCAAGCAGGGCTTGGCGGTTTTTCGTGTCTTGAGACAAGCGTTTTGGTAAGGAGACGTATGCGCGTACGGTGCCTATTGGCTTTACTCTGAGCACTGCTGTCCATAAGTAATTACTAACTAACCTGTCAGTTTTAATAATTTTGTGAATGTTTGTATATTTATATATAGTCAGGAATTGTGTTCATGTGTATGCATACTTTCTTTGTAATCTTTGTAGACTGTTAGGGAATATTGTATGTGTGAGGGAGACTGATTATCTCCAAAATTAGGTTAGAATAAGTCTGTAGTGGTTGTAAAAACATTGGTGTGAAAGGACCCTGTGTGTTAGTTCTATGAGTGAATCGTAAGAAGTATGTAACTGATGCTGAATTCTGCATAGCGTATGATGAATAGGGAAATGGTATGTATCCTCCATACAAATGCAATTAGAACTTTCTGTGTCATATCTTTGATTTCGTGACACTTGTTATTAGTATTTGATAGGAGGATTTATATTTATATGAGTTAAATGTGTGTGTGTGTGTTTTTTTTTTGTATGAGGTGTAAAATGAATCCCTATGTGAATGATTGTATGTGTCTTTCGTAGAGAGGCTAGGGATTGATACATCTATGGTGACTGATTGACTTTAGCGTCAAAGTTCTAAATGTTATTGGCAGTGAGTGAGTGTGTGTGTGGAAGGCACGATTCATTTTTTATTTTTTATTTATTTATTTATTTTTTATTATATTCTTTTTAATATGTACCTCAGCTAGTTAGCACCATTAATGAGCTGAGGGAGTTAGAAGTTATTTAAACTGTAGAAAAAAGAAAGTTGTTTTTTTTTTTTTTTTTTTAAGTAATTTACGACACAAAGTTCACCCATATTTTTTTTTGTATCCAGCATACTGCTTCTGGAAGGAAAAATCTGTAGATAAATTCAATGCCGCTAATGTAATTAATGTCATGCTTAACAGATTTTACAGTTGTAGGTTTTACATGTTGGACGAAATACTGTATTTTTTTTTTTCAGTATGTGTTTAGGAGCTTATGTGCAACAGCATTAAATCACTTTTTGTGACAGCTCATCTCAGTGCTCTGTACTGAGATGAAAGGGGCACCTTTAGGGGAGTTATGTCTGGTGCCTTTAGACAGAAACTGGATGAGCTGACCAGAAAATAAATAAAATCTCAGAATACGTTCTTATTCTTAAACTTTTGTTGATTTTTATTAGAATATAAACTGTAGATTATAATAGGCATTTTGTCTTTTATATTATGGACTGTAGTAGTGAAAAGTGCATTTTATTTTTAGTGTATCACTCTTGTAAGTAGGGTGCTTATTCTCCCTTGTAGCTTTTGTTGTTTATTTTGTCATGTCCCTATCTTATTGTACAGTATTATGTATACTGTCATCTTTATATATTTGCCTACTTAGTAGTAATCACAAAGATAGTAATGGGATTTATTTATGTGGTACAAGGGAACTCCAAATTTATATTTGTTTATTATTTTCTAAAAAGAATAGTGAAGAGTGATGCATGGTAACAACAGTGCTACCATCTTATTATATGTGCTATATGTAGCACATACAGGGGGGTGAATTAGATAATTAGAGTCTTAATTTTTAATCTTAGCTTGTAAGCTCTGGTGAGCAAGGTCCCTTATTGGTATTGGCTATAACTTATTTTGTCCTACCTGATTACAATATTTAGTAATCATCAGGTTGATTATTAGTTTGCTTAAATAAATAATTTGTTTCCTTATTCCAGGAGCAGCCAGCACGTTTTCATATGTAAAGTTATACTTTGTAAAATTTCACTCCTTTTGATTTTTTTATTATTCAAGTTCCTAGTTATGCTACTACAGGTGGCAAAGTCAGTTTTTTGATTAGGGTCACTCTGCATTAATATGATCTAATTAACAATAAAATTTGTATATAATTATTCTCAAGGAAGGGACATAGTAATGCACATTTTCTTAACCTCTTTAGATTTAACAGACTGTGCAAGTGACCATGTAATTTTATTTTGATTTCTTTTTAATTATGAACAATCACAATGTAGTTTCACAAAATGTAGTTCTTAAAAGTCTATTTTGTGTGCCTGTTTATAGACTTTATTGCAATGAAAGAACAAAGCTGTAGATATAGATATACTTTAATAAATGTATGCTCCTTTTTAAAGTAAATCAAAGTTTTTCAAATGGTCATGCAAATGTATGAGACAACAGCTAAGTGTCTGATGTGGGAAATTTTTCCCAGGATTGGAGTGTATACAGCACTGATATCAGATAATTGTACCCATTTTTTATGAAAAATCCGTTCCATTCTGCTCTATGCTTGGCATAGACAATAGAACCTTGTGTCCACACTCATATTCATTGGTGGATAGGTTGTATGGGCTGTTGTAGACCAAAATAAATACAATTTGCTGGGCCATATGAAACTTTGGATAGCTTTGTCACTAAATTTAGGAGTTCTAGAGGCAGATCATAGTTGCTTAGACTTCATGCTGTACAGTGGGAGATAAAATGTTCATGTGTTTAAAATAATTAACCAAATTGGTGTAGTTTTGTTTCTAAACAGATCCTTGTCTTAGATGTGATCTCTTGTTCCAATCAAAGCCACTAAAGGAATGTATGTCAGTAACCCTTGATGACTGCAAGTACATTAAAGATCATAAAAGGAAGTGGAAGAATTCACAATTCAAGTGTCCGTTTAAATCCACATTTGTGACAGTGACATTTTCCATTTCTATAGTAGTCAAAGTCTGACTGAGATTACCAAGAGTGTTATTCACATAAGTGCAAGTGGAATACATACAAGAGACTGTTGCAGACAAAGACATTGGAAGTATTTCAGTAATGGACAATTCTAATTAATTATATGTGATACTTTGTATGTAGGGACTTACTGTTGTTTTGTTTGTTATATATGTTATAAGTATTAATATTGTGAACACCTTAAGGTGGAACTTTGGTCAGAAAATTAATTCCTGCTGGATCACTTGAGGCTAACCCTTTTTGCAGGTGTAGCTATGAAGCACAGTAAAAAATAAGTGCCTATACTGTTTAAAATCCACTGTTCCACCCTGCTCTACACAGGCTCAGTTGTGCTCTATTTTTGCACTGAATAAAATCTAGAGGCCAGTCTGCTGACAGCCTAAAATTCTACTGCTGTTCAAAGGTTCTGGGCTTCAGTAAAATGGTAGCATAATAATTAATGTGGAATGTATTTTTCTTGCTAATGAACCTTGTTTTATCACATTTTTGTGAGTAGAGTTCCACTTTGAGTAAATGTTCAATCATTATAAACAAATAGTTTTATCATTTTTTGCTTAAAAAAAAAAAAAAAAAAAGTGGAGAGGTGTAATGTAATGAGTATGACATTATCGCTAAAGACTGTATGCTATTGATGCTTTATAGGATATGTTATGATATTTGTCTTGATATTGTTTTATAATTCATGTTTTAAGACATAGGAGAGGTAGGCTACTGACTTAGACAGTATAGCAGTGACTGACAGAAGAGACCCATGCTGACTGTTATTGTATAACATTCTGCAGTATAGTATGTGCAGAAAAGTGAAATGGTTTTGGGTTTAGCAAACTTTGTGGGAAGACTACAAAATTAAAACTAGTGAAATATCTGGACTGACTATATTGACAGTATGACATGACCAGGGTAATAGTGACTGAAAGGTGGAGTCAAGGTTAAGAAATTATAAGAATTTACAATTATTGTATGGGAAATAGTATAGGTTGGGAAATGTAAAAGAATAGTTTATATAAAATACTTTGTACTGAAAACATGTACTTCAAGGGATTTATAATAATAATTATTATTAATATTGTAAGAGTACTGTATTATGATAAAACTATATAGATATATTTATATTATTTTAGCGGATGTCGTAGAAGTAAAAGGAACACACTAAATTAAGTTATTAGATAAGATGAGAGTGGAGGAGCCATTGCTTTGTAGGTTGCCCTGAAGTGCTTGCCAGAGACCTATTGTATCCTGACACTGACTTTATTTTTATTTTTTATAACTATATTTTTGAAGTGTATTTTATATCCAGACAAATATCGGGTGATCGCAGAAGACATGTTGCAACTTGTTACAAATGTTAATTACTACAAAGGAAGGATTTCATGCATAAAGGAGGAACTGGAACATCTGAGACTTGTACCTTTGCAGAACAGGTATGCACTGAACTTGTGTCTTACAGCATCCAAAGCAGCTTGTGCTATGATACTGGACCAGCAACTGATGATGAAGAAGGAGATCTCTCCAAAAAACATCAAGTGCTTGGCTAAGCTGAAAAGACCTATGCAGGAAAAGGCAGAGCCTTATGGGACTGAGTCTGCTGAATGCTCCTTGGGACCACATACTTGGCTTTCATTCACTAGCTAAACGGATTGTTCCTCTTCCTTGTTATCCTTGATGTGATGTTGCTGAGTAACTGTTGCCTGTTGCAAGAAGTTTGTGGCAAGAATGATCACAATGCCACTGAGACTGACAACTATGTTTTCCGTGCCACATATGGAGAAGGACTTTGCAGCTACAGAAGAAGATGCAGTGTGTTTTTTTATTGGACTGATTTATTTATTTTTTATTTTTTGGACTGATTTATTTATTTATTTTTTTTGGACAATTATGTGATCAGTGTTGGGTGCATGGGGTCTCTGAAGAGCATGGTGGGTGATCTGTACTGTAATTGCTGTGAGGCTTATGCCTCAACAGGGGGGAAATGTTGTGGAATCTCATATTAGCCAATGTATTTCATATATATATATATATATATATATATATATATATATATATATATATATATATTGATTTGCATATATTTTATTGATTATTATTATTATTATTATTCATATTATTATATAGTAGTGGTTTTATCAATATTATTATTCAATAAGTAAAGCAACAATTATTAATCTTTAATAATGTATACTGTGTTTTCCATAGATTTAGAAAGTCTTCATTTATAAGTGTTGAACTTTAAATGACCTCTGCTTTATGACAAGTACTTGTACACAGGTGTTCTCGAAAATGTATTAAGATAGTTTACTGGGTGAAAGTTCATTAGGATAGATTCAAGTAATATAGAATTGTCTCAAGTCTGAAATGCATATAAATCAGACAGATAAAGATATGAAAACAGGTGGTTTAGAAATAATAAAGTTATATACAGTACATTAAATTAAGTTTGACAAGGTCAAACAAAGGTCTGCTTGTACCCTCATTAAAACTGTTAAAATACATACATATAGTGAGACATATAACACATCTGGTGGGGTTATTGAAAGTTCATTGTCTCAGTCGTAAATCTGCAAATCCTTGAAGCTAGTATCAAGATAAGGAAAGTTTGATAACACAGCTGGGTGCCAGACTGTCTCTATACAGGTGTTTTTAATTGGACAAAAACAGTTATAAATCACTTTAATGAACATATAGGAATTTTGGGAATAATTAAGTTTATCTGGTTGTAGAACAAGTGTCAGATTTATGGTTGGTTACTTTGACGTAGATCTTAGTGACCAATCATATGTAAGACAGATAGTTGAGATAAGACTTGTAAAAGGGTATATAAATGCAAGCTCTACAATTGTTAGACAGACAAGTCAGATAGGAGCTCATAAGGCTGAACTCTATGTATGCTGCCCTATTGCACGGGTCATAGAGGTCAGAACCAATGGGCAAGTATCTGTCCTAACTTGTCCCCTCGGACAAGTCAGATAGGAGCTCATAAGGCTGAACTCTGTGTATGCTGCCCTATTGCACGGGTCATAGAGGTCAGAACCAATGGGCAAGTATCTGTTCTAACTTGTCTCCTCGTACGAGTCAGAGAAGACTTCTTAACTTGTTCCAGAATGTGGTCTCAGGTGAATTTCCCTCAAGAACTTGGTTGAGCTGGAACCCAGAACTCTGTGAGGGGACCAGACCACCGGCAGATCGGCTGGTCCCTATCAGGTGAGAGGTTCCCAAGAATTGGCAGTAAAGACCCATTCTGGTTCAAGGTGAGAACAATTCACAATTGTTTAAATTTGGTTAGAGGATAAGAATATTTATATCTAATATGCTTACTTGTAAGAAACTGTATAAATTAGATCTGTATTTTGTAATACTTTGAACATAAACCTGTATGTTATCAGCTGTTAATAAACCTGCATTGCTGAAGTTCTGCCTGGTTCGATACTTTACTATTCTACTTCAATTTCCAGCAAAAATATGTGCACATAGAGTTCAATGGTAAGATATGTAAAACACATAACAAATCTACACCAGACTGTACCAAATTAATTTGTCAACCTGCACTCACAAAGTAATGATTTTCTATGTTACGGGGAACATCTAGAAATGTTAATTGTGCCTTATGCCCCGTACACACGGTCGGATTTTCCGATGGAAAATGTTCGATCGGAGCGTGTTGTCGGAAATTCCGACCGTGTGTGGGCTCCATCGGACATTTTCCATCAGATTTTCCGACACACAAAGTTTGAGAGCAGGCTATAAAATTTTCCGACAACAAAATCCGATTGCGTCAATTCCGACCGTGTGTGGCCTGTTCCGATGCACAAAGTGCCATGCATGCTCAGAAGAAATTCCGAGATGGAACAGCTCGGTCTGGTAAACTTAGCGTGCGGTGCAATGTTGAAAATGATTTAATACAGCCCACTCTCTTCTTCTTTATAATGTGAGAAGAATAAAGTAGTTTTGCTGCTCATATTCACACAAACTTCTCACAAATTTCTTTCTTGATTATTTATCGGGATTCCCTTAATATATCTTGATTTGTCACATCTGACAAAAATATTTTTGTGTATTTTTTTTTTTTTAAGGCAGATTATTTTTTTTTTTTTAGGTTTGTATTTTTTTTAAGGCTGATCTTTGTTTTATTTTATTTTTAGTTTTACTCCAGAATATTTTTGTGTGTGTTTTGTGTGTCAAGTTAGCACAACACCATTGATATCTTATATTATTTAATCTCAAGGAGATTGTTTGGTGTTGGTGTCCCTTGTTAATTTCACATTGTACTTTAGAAATGTACCTGAATCCTCACAAACTGTCCTTTTTGAAGGAAAACACACATAGGAGAGTATAATTGAAACCAAAAATCCTTTATTAAGGGCTCAGAACCAAACAAAGAGGGAGGCAACGCTGGAGAAACAGCAGAAATTGGCAAAGCCTTGGACCCCCAGGGCAGACATCAATTCTTTAACATCAAAATTGGTGGCCTGAGGCGTCCATATGTAAGGGAGTGCAGTCTGGTCCAGATGTCCCAGAGATCTGGAAAGCAGCAGATGACATCTGTGTCCCCAGGCTGTGGTACCACAAGAGGCTGCATTTTTTGCCAGACCAGACTGAACACAGGTCATCACTTTCTGGTCTTCTTTCCACACTTCCTTCCCGGCTGTGGCTCTGCTGTTGGAGATGTGGCAGGAAGAGGAGTAGGACCTGGAGGAGGAGGAGGACTAGTAGGACTTGGAGGAGGAGGAGGAGGAGGAGGAGAAGTAGAAGGACCTGGAGGAGGAGGAGGAGGAGGAGGACCATGTGTGAGGTCAAACATGTGGGTAGCAGATGTTATTTGGCCCCTCAACCCCTTATTGAGAGCTTCCAAACTTAATGACTCACACATGAGTTGTTGGCCCTCCTCCATCCGCTGCATTTACAGGCAATTATGCCAGCAAAGTCCTCCACCACAGTGTGGGGGGGCTGTCAGGGTCTCTGTAGCCTTCCAAAAGAGGCCTATGGCAGCCTCCTCCAGGGTACTTCTCTTCCTGCCACTTTCTCTTTGCGGGTATAGGGGAGGGACCTGGATATTAGGCAGCCTGCTCGGCCCAGCCATCTCCTGGCTGAGACTTCCCTGTGTATGAAAAAGGGACATGGTTTTAGTTTCTGCATCATCAATCACAATCATAAATTAGTACTCCAAACTAACATCTAGTTAACATCATTGATTGGACAACCTGAACTATTTAGAGGAATGCTATACCTGGCTCAAGCTGGGCTCCTCCACATGTTGCTGCCTGGAAGGCCCAGGTTGGGCGTCAGAAGCCTCAGCTGGGGGAAGGAAGACTGGAGAGTGATGACCTGGGTTCAGTCTGGCCTGCCAGAAAATGCAGCCTGTCATAGTACCACATCCTGGGGACATAGATGTCATCTGCTGCTCCGGATCTCTGGGAATCCTGGACCTTCTTGTGCTCCCTTAGATAAGTGCTCCTCAGGCCACCAATTAGGATCTCCAAATAGGTCATGCCTGCCGTGGGGATCACCGTCTTCACAAATTCCAGCAATTGATCCAGTGCTGCCTTCCTCTTTGTTTGGTTCTTATAATGTGGGTGGTTTATCTCCCAAAGACAAGGCAGCTCCCTGAACATATCTATGAAGATTGCCATAAAGTCGGTATCTTTCAAGATATCCATTTTCACTGCAAGACACAACACAAGACAAACCCTAATGTCAGGCAAAACTCTCCTAATCTAGTTACAATATAGGCCTCAATCTAGAAGCAGTATAGGCCCAAGTTTGGCTCTTACCTTCGTTATCACGATCGGCGCCTCGATACTCCTTCCTCCGCTCACAGATCGTACGTACTACGCACTCGTGTTACGCTTTATACACACTGCGCATGCGTGTAACTCCGCCCACCCCCGACGTTCTTTCTAGTCTATTCCCCGCCCCTTTTCGTTCGGCGCAGTGCGTGAAGAGCACATGGCGGAGTCAGAGCAGGTGCATGCTAATTATAGCAACGAGGAGGAGGTGGAGGAGGAAAGCCCAGATCTGGAAACATCCCGATCCAGAAATATGTCCTTTGGTGAGATGTTGGAGATGGTCGACATAGTGAAGAAGGCCGACTATGATGGAAAGTATGGACCTTACCCCAACCCCAATATCAGAAAGGCCAAGATCATGGCGAAAGTGGTCAAAAGTCTGCACCGGAATTTCGGGGTACGACGATCGAAAGATCAGCTCAGGAAGCGGTGGTCGGACCTGAAATTAAGAGAGCCCGAGCAGTACAGAAAGATCCAGAGAGTGCTGCAAAAAAGTAAGTAGTTGTGCTGTGTTCCTATTCTTTTTGTCTTTATTATGTTCGTGCTGCTCCATGTGCTTTTCTTAAGTGTTGTACAGTTTAAAATGGCAACTTTCATGTTCATGGGCACATTATTCGTTCGTATCAAACATTTTTCTTTCAGCCTATAAAACACCATTGTTTATGCCATATGCATTTGCCCACATTTTTTAGGGCCTACTTGTATGAAAAATATTTGGTTGTGTAGATGGGTTTGTTACTAGAATGAAATGCAAACTAGATTCTGTGTAAGGAGAGGACACTCAGCAGCTGTTTTCACATCTGGACGCTGGAGCACTAGTGTGGGACACCCTTTTTATTAAGGGGCCCACACAGGTGCTCCAGTGTATACTATAGGGGGGTCTCAATCTGTGAAGCTTGTACAAAACAGGTAAAGTCTTGAAGCTTGACAATGGACAATAAAAATTCTACATCTTGGAACTCTGCACAAATAGACAATTGTACACCACTTCCAAGCAATGTTTCATCTTTATATTTCGGCCATCAAATATCTGTGTGCTAATTATACCATTTTTGTTTTACATAGGGGAGAAAAGACTCGGAGGACACTCCTCATCCGAGGAGACCAGAGACCCCCCACCTTGGGAAGAAGGTGAAATACCCCCAACCCAAGAAGAGCAGGAGGAGGAAGAAGACGTGGTGGAAATTGGCACCACAACAGGTGAGTGTCTGCGACCACAGGCTCAGGTAAGAGATGGATGGCGGCATATTTATAATACCTGTTTTTTTGTGGTTTTCTCTCTTTTTAGGTGAACGTGATGTTGTGGATCCAGGGCATTTCACCTCGGAAAGTGCACGGATCCTGATTGGGGAGATCATGGGGTGTAATTTAGCTTTGGAAAACATCAAGAAAAACATCAATGATGTTATTCAAAAAAATAATAACATCATTGATGTTTTGGGGAGAGTTTAAAAACCCTCCAAATCCCTTTGTTTTTTTGTGTGCTACAATGTTAAAAATCTTTTAGCGATTTTTAGAAAAGCCAAATTTTGAGGATGCACACAGTGTGTCGACACGTGCTATCTGCCATCACGGGAGATCAATGGACGCATTTTGGGGGTGCAACCCCTTCCTCAATAATAAAGTAGCTGAGAGGAAGGGGTTGCTCCCCCAAAACACGTCCCTTGATCCCCCGTGATGGCAGCTAGCACATGTTGACATTCGTAAATTGGTGTGCATCTTCAAAATTTGGCTTTTCCTGGGGTGACTTCACCCCATCTGAACGCAATATCAAACACCGTTCCTAAATACTCATGTCTGATATTGCCTTCAAGTTTTACCATATGTGAACTTTGTAAGTTCAAGATTTGTGTCTTTCTTGTTGTTTTGAAACATGCCTGTTTTATCTTAAATGGACATTTCTATTTTTGATAATGCCACCCCAAAAATTGTTATACAACAAACATGTTGGTTTGTTTTAAAAACCTTTTCTAAATGCACATGTGATTGTGCAGGTATTAAAAAGATTGTTAATCAAGAATTTGTGGATTATTGTCTCAACGCTATAACACTTTTGTGGTGATGTATTTGCTGCTTTCTGTGACAATGGGTGTTATTTCCTAAGGGCAAATCCACTTTGCACTACAAGTGCAGTTTCATTGCATTTTCAAGTGCACTTGTAGTGCAAAGTGTATTTGCCTTTAGTAAATAACACCCAACAGTGCTTTGTATAAGGTTACACAATCACGCCATTTTCAGGACTCACCACATTTCGGTCAGGGTCAGCTAAAACAAACACAAGCAGTAAATGTCACCAAAGATTTGCTTAATTTTTTTTTTATTTGATCAAGGTTTCACAAATTGTCTGGCATATTGATGGCCCCCCTACCCGCAAAGAACTCAAGGTATCTTAGCCGGACATCACGGGCACTCAGGGAGGGCAAGCCAGGACGGCCACTTTCAAGCGCCGTCAGGGTTGTTTCATTTATAATTCCGGCCTCAGGCCCAACTGAGCCAGCATAGTTGGCAGAATGTTGCCGTAAAAAGTTATGTAGAACACAGAACGCCAGGATTATATGATTCAGTTTATACTCCGCCATATGGATGGGTGTAAGAAATAGGCGGATCCGGCTGGCTATGATTCCAAATGTGTTCTCCACCACTCTTCTGGCTCTGGCCAGCCGGTAATTAAAAACCCTCTGTTCCGGGGTGAGGGTCCTCATCGGGAATGGCCGCATAAGATAGTCCCCCAGCGCAAATGCTTCATCCACAATGAAGACGAATGGGAGTCCTTCCACATTTTCTTCTGGAGGTGGCAAGTCCAAGCTGCCATTCTGGAGACACCTGTAAAACTCCGTCTGGGCGATGATTCCACCATCGGACATCTGGCCATTCTTCCCCATGTCCACATACAGGAACTCGTGATTAGCCGACACCACTGCCAACATCACAATACTATTGAACCCCTTGTAATTATAATAGTATGACCCCGAGTTGGGTGGTGGGACGATGTGGACGTGTTTCCCATCAATTGCCCCTCCGCAGTTGGGAAAGTCCCACCGCTGGGCAAAGTGGGAGACCACAATCTGCCATTCCTGTGGCGTGGAAGGAAACTGTGGAGGAAACAAAAAAAAATAGTCTTTTTGCACATTAAAACATGGAAAGCAGATTAGACACAAACATTCTTGGCCAACATCAAGATATCATTTATTAATGGGAATTTTTAAACACCAAAGTATAAGGTACACCTATCAGATTACCCCTCCCCCCTCTCAGGGGCCATTTCTAACATTATAGGGGAGGGGAATCTTGGACAGGTAACCCTCTCCACTTCATTGAGAGATGAATGCCTAAATAATGGGTATTACTTGGAACAGCCCCTCCTTAGTTACACTATTGGCAGACCACTGGACAGGTAAGAAGTGTCATAATACAAAGATATAAATACACACTGTACACATTTGAGCACATTTGGACATTCTGCTATTACCTATCAAGATAATAATAGGATACAAAAACTTTAAACAGTACCATTTGAAAGTATACAGGCAGGCCCTTGCACTACATGCTTTGGGGAATTCATCCATAAATCTGACCACAAAAGAGGTGGGTATAGTGTGTATAGGTTTGGCAAAGTCAGCAGATAGATGATTGAGGATAGATAGAGAATTGGGATCAGCTGACTTAGCAGTTGGGGGGAGGGAGGGTTAAAAATGATTTGGGGACACCACAAAAAAAGCCTCTGGCACTCTGCCTGAATTTAATGCACAAATCAGATTTCTAAACATTTTAGGGGGTGTTTGGGGTAAAGCACTACTATGGAGCTGATAAAATACATTGTTAAGTGACTACATGATGTGAATATAGGGCAGGAGAGCATGCTGGGGAGGTAAGTGAAGGCAAATATGTATGAAGGACAAAAAAAACAACATAAAATTCCAGCATGCATGAGGACAAAGGGGACATTCACAGCATATTACAATCATGGTAATTAGGGAATGAGGAAAGAAATACAATACATTAGCAAACATTATATACAATAAAATGTGATATTAAAAGATAAAAATCTTACCTACCTTTTGCAGGACCTGGATGATGGCAGAACAGGTCTCCGGGATAATGATTCCCAGAGCCTGGGGGCAGATGCCTGTCGAGAACTTCAAGTCCTGCAGACTTCTCCCCGTCGCCAAGTACCGCAGGGTAGCGACGAGCCTCTGCTCCAGAGTGATGGCTTGCCTCATGCAGGTATCCTGCCTGCTGATATAGGGTGTCAGCGAAGCCAACAAACGGTGAAATACGGTGTCCGTCATCCGGAGAAAGTTCCTGAAATCATCAGGATTATTCTCACGGATCTCACGGAGCAAAGGCATATGACAGAACTGGTCACGCTGAAGCAACCAATTCTTGGTCCATGAACTCCTCCCCACCCTGTTCATGGAATGGACTTGTGTCAAGGTCAGGACCCCAACACCAAGCCCCCGCACAGCACGAACTTTACGAGGAGTACGTATACGCAACATGGCTAGAAAATGGTCGGCTGCTCAGAACGCAGTAACAGAACGCACTGAAGAACAGCAAGGCCTGTGAAGAGCGACCTGAAAAACAGTAACGAACGAACAAGAACACAATGACTAAGTCACGCGGAGCTTGCTTGCATGCACTGAAGAGCAGATACAAACCCACAAGCACAAACTGAACCGCAGAAAACGATCTGTAAGCCACGAGTCTGAAAAAGCGCGAATCGTCTCTCACCAAACTTTTACTAACACGAGATTAGCAAAAGGAGCCCAAAGGGTGCTGTGCTTGGTTCTGAAATGGCCTTTTCTAGTCTCGTCGTACGTGGTTGACGTCACCGCGTTCTTGGCGATCGGAAATTCCGACAACTTTGTGCGACCGTGTGTACGCAAAACAAGTTTGAGCCAACATCCGTCGGAAAAAATCCTAGGATTTTGTTGTCGGAATGTCCGATCAATGTCCGACCGTGTGTACGGGGCATAAGAGGTACCCTGAAAAATTTAACTTTTGTCCTAAATACCTTAAAAATATTAGTGCACTAGTATGTGAGTGGGCCTAGGCATGCCTGTAACTGCAGCCACATAGCTGTATATCTGCAGTAGTGTGAATCTAAAGCACTTCTGCTTCTACTAAGATGGCTGCATTTATATAGAGACACGTAGGAGTTGTTTTACTAAAACTGGCGAGTGCAAAATCTGGTGCAGCTCTGCATAGAAACTAATTAGCTTCCAGGTTTTTTGTCAAAGCTTAATTGAACAAGCTGAAGTTAGAAACTGATTGGCTACAATGCACAGCTGTACCAGATTTTGCACTCTCCAGTTTTAGTAAATCAACCCTACAGTACAGAACAAAAATTGGTAAGTCAGTAATGGGAAAAGATCTGCTGCAGGGGGGCCACAGGCAATATTGGTGACTAGACCTTTGTCTTTTGCCTGCTTTTTTTGACACAGCTTCCAGAATTAGTCCCTCTTAAAATGTGATCTGTGCCTAGCCTGGGTATTTGCATGGGACCGTCAGGGAACTCCAGCAGTGCAATGGATAAGTGAATAACCCTATGGCAGTAGATGTTACAATTTCACTTTATTGTCTAAAATTAGTTTTTATGAATAGTTTCTAATGTCAAAGCCAAATTAGGGTACAGCCAAATGTTCTCATTATATACTAAAGTTGTTAAACACTGAGCTTAGCTGATATAAATTCAAACATAATACACATGAATTGGTGAATCAAACATAACAATTGTTATAAACGTCCCACTTTGTGAAAAGTGCTCGTGCATGGATAAATAACCTGTGCTCCAATGCTTTGTGTTCAGACAGAGGTACCCCACATGGATATACACTCACTCCTAGACGTTGACCACCTATCGCTAGAGTGGTCACTTGCACTTGGTGGGGGATAAAAACCCCTAGATGATGTATTCCAAGGTCAGCTGTATTTAAGTAAAACATATAAGATGCACTCACATGATTTGGTGCCTGTGCCTGGCACCCAGTGTGATCAACATGTGTTTTTATAAGGGGTGTTCCAGCTGATCCCCGTTCAGCTGCTCGGTTGCCGTGAGGCTTAGTCCCCAGTACTTGTTTTTTGGGCGGATCTGATGTCACGATGACGCGGTCAAGCTTCAACGCATTTCAGCCAATAGGATAGGCCGCCATATATCTTATATACCCATTCGGGCATTAGCCTACTTATTAGTACATAATTTATTTGCTAATTGATCCACACATGCTGTGCACTTGTGGGTGCTTACAATGTAAAGTTGAAAAATATACAATTAAAAGGAAAATTTGTAAAAAAAAAAACAAAAACGAACATATCTTTGTAATATTAGAGTGCTAGGAATGCCGCCATCTAGTGGTGGACCAATAGTAATTGCAAGTAGAATTGGTTCTACAAGATTGCAACACAAACTCAATCTTGTGGTCAAACTAAAAAACTACATTTTAAATATAATAATATTGGGATTAGATAATGCCATTAATTAGAGTACTAAATTTAATTAGTTAACCTAGTTAACTATGAATAATTTATTAGATCGGGGAGAATATTAAATAAATGGGTGGTAATTATTATACAATAGTATTTAGACAAAATTAATGGTACTATTTATAAGTGGCTTCTAAATATTGAATAATTGGTGATGAAACAGTTTAAGTCTAGCTCAACGTTTAACCCTTGAGATGTCAGCATTTGGAGTTCAAATATCCACCTGTTTTCATTTTGGGATATTTTCTGGATCATATTGGAACCCCTCCAATGTCCCTTAACACAATTAATAGTGTAAAAGGTAATCTCACCAAAATTTTTTTGATGTTTTAATCTGAAATGATTGGAGACACTATGTTTTGGAAACCCTTTGCATATATTCATTATATGCTCACTAATTTGTTTACTTAGGGTTCTAGACGTTCTTCCAACATATTGGTACCCACAGGTACATTCCATGACATATGTGACATTCCTTGTTCCACATGTAATGACGTTTTTAATGGGATATTGTTTGAATGTCTGATGGGAAATGAATGTGGTTCTCTTCCTGGGTGCTGGTTTTGTACTTCTACAGGGACCACATCTACCACAATGATAAAAGCCTTTGAAATCGAACATGGTCATTTCTTATTTTGTGGGTCAGGGACATTGTGAACCACGAGAAACAAGAGAGACAGGGCGCACCAGCCATATGCATTATCTTTTAGGTAAAATTTATTGTAATAATGATAAAAAGGAACTACTTACAAACAGTAGTAGAAGATCACAAGGGTGTAGAAAACATTCTTCAAATCACAGCATGTGGTGAAGGAGCAGCAGAGCCCACCAGAGGTTCCGAAAGAGCCCACAAAAATCACTGCTGGCTGACACGTTTCGAGGGGAACGTCCCCTCTTCCTCAGAGCACTGCAGTGGAAACTCATTCAGCTTCCCCCTCTTTTATATGAATGAATAAATACATTTACCCATATGCACCTTCAGTCAGTCGGGCCCAATCATACAAGCCCCTCCTATTAACGCTCCTAAAATAGGTGGACCAGCAAGAGTGTAGAAGAACAAATAAGTGACAAGCACTACATAGTAGTATTAATGATAGCAAGCTCTAAAAAATACCCATAATAACAATGATACTAATATTAATAGTAGTACTCGATGGCAATAATGAAAACTAATAAAATCTGATAAAACATATTGAAAAAATAATAATATATAAATATAAAAAGTAAGAGCAATAATGAAGCCACTAGAGGTGCATAGCCAGACCTTTGACAGATACCATGTAATCTATACATTTGGTAAGGAGAATCACCTACATTCAATCAGGATACATGCTGGTCCCGATGGAAGCTGCTAGTAGCCTCTGTCAGTTGCAAGGGGCCGCGCCACCACAGGCACGCCGTTCACCATAGTGCACGTGGACAATCCCAGCGTTGTTACCACTTGGAGCGCACGCTAAGTGTATCTGCGCTCCAAGCAAGGGAAGGGGCGGGCCTAGCAGGACCTCCTACGTGTCGCACGTCGCTTGTGAATGACGTGAGAGGCAGGGACAGAGACGGCGCCATATATCTACAGGCAGCAGACACGAAAAGGGAAGAAAAGCGCTAATAAACAAATATACAGCAGCAAGAAGATAAAAGGCGCCCAGCAGGAATACCCATAATTAAATCTGGCAGTAGCAAAGGCCATCAAATAAATCTAATAAAAATAAAAGTGAATACTAATAATAAAAAATATATATTAGTTTGCATACCCCTAAGTCCTATATAGTAGCTGGTTACATTTTGGGCGATTGGGTCCAACTGAGCGGGGGGGGGGGGGGGGGGACATGCTGAAGGGTGTTTTACATATACTACACTAAACAATAACATCATGTAGTATCATTAATTATAAAAAGCACATAAGTGCACTGTGTTTAGAAATAGGTACATCATGTAAAGATAAAAATAAAAGTAAAAATAAAAATAAAAGTAAAAGAGAGATGTGCAATAAATTAATTAATTAGTAAAACAACACAGTACATTCATATATAGAAAATACCTACATAGGCGTATCTCTCTCTATAGTTATTGTAGGCAGCATATTATTGTAAACTAACCAATATTAAATGATAATCAGATAATAGGTTTCATGAAATGGAAAAACTTCAAAAGTAGAATGGCCATAACAGCAATAAAAATGATTATAGTAGTCCTCATTAAGTCCTTTGGGGGTCAAACTGCCGAGGGTGAAGATCCAGTAGGCCAAGCGTTTGCAAAGCCTCTGGTGCCTTCTACCTCTATCTAGACTCCCCCCAATAGACTCAATCCCAAACACTCGCATGCCAGATGGATCTCCATGATGGGCTTCCTGAAAGTGTCGAGGAACCGGGTATTTTACTCTAGTGTTGGTGATGTCACATTTATGCTCCCCGATACGCACTCTCATGGGACGAGAGGTGGGCCCCACATACAAACGCCCGCATGGACAAATGATGCCATATACCACGTGATCCGTACCACAGTTGATGAACTACTTCATGTGATGGACCCTGCCGTCACTACCAGTTACTGTCTTTTTTCTGTGCCACATGTACTGGCATGTACCACAGTTCCTGACACTGCATTTGTAGCTACCTTTCTGGTCGAAGATAGTGGACCACATGTTAGTGGGTTTATTGGAGTCTCTCTTCACCATGCTAGGAGCTACCAAACTTCTTAGGTCTCGAGGTTTCCTATAAACTATGTTAGGATAATCCGAAAGGTGCTCACCCAGTACTGGGTCATGTTTGAGAATACCCCAGTTCTTCTTTAGAATGCTCTGTATAACGAACGCTTTATTCGTATATTGTGTAGAAAAACGAGTTTGTATAGTGTCAGGACTGGTAGTGGAAATAGGTCGTGAATCCTGTATGAAAGGCTCATCAGTGTATTTATGCATTCATATAAAAGAGGGGGAAGCTAAAGGAGGTGCCACTTCAGTGCTCTGAGGAAGAGGGGACGTTCCCCTCAAAACGCGTCAGCCAGCAGTGATTTTTGTTTGCTCTTTCTGAACCTCTGGTGGGCTCTGGTGCTCCTTCACCACATGCTGTGATTTGAAGAATGTTTTCTACACCCTTGTGATCTTCTACTACTGTTTGTAAGTAGTTCCTTTTTATCATTATTACAATAAATTTTACCTAAAAGATAATGCACATGGCTGGTGCGCCCTGCCTCTCTTGTTTCTCGTTGTCTGCTAGGATTCCCCATCCTTGAGGGCAGCAAAGCCTGTTTTCTTCTACTGGTTGTACAGACACCCAGTTGTGCGCAGGAGCGTTTTTCTTCATTATCAGTAACATTGTGAACCACTTTGGACCTTAGTCCTGGTCCCCTACGATAAATAAAGGAAGGACTATTAGGTAAGAGATACCTCAAAGTGGGGTCTCTTTTTAGAATTGGCCAATGTTTTCTAATGCTTTTTTCTAGATGTTTATATTGTTTATTGAAACCTGTAATGAATGACATATCATAAGATTTTTGTGCTCTGACTTTATCTTCCAAGAGTTTTTTCCTGTCCATTTCTCCTACCATTTTTCTTATTTGTAGGTTATTATGAGAGTATCCTTTATCTGTAAATATTTTAATTAATACATCAGTTTGTTCCATATAATCATTGATACGAGAACAGTTCCTTTCTATGCTCATAAACTGACCTTTAGGAATTGCCATCTTCCTGATGATGGCCTTTCCTATTGGCAGAAATGCGCGAAGACTTGATTGCGTCATTGCGACACCAGATCCACCCGAAAAAACGAGTACAGGGGACCAAGCCTCACTGCAACCAAGTGGCGTCCAACGGGGACCGGCCGAAGCACCCTTCATAAAAACACATGCTGATCACATGCTGTAAGTGCATCTTATATGTTTTACTTCAAATTTTTAATACATTATGGTTTTACACTATGGGAGCCCCCTCTGTCATTTTTTTTCTCCCATCCATGGAGGATCATCTTAAGTACAGATGACCTTGGAATACACCATCTAGGGGTTTTTGTCCCCCACCAAGTGCAAGTGACCACTCTAGCGATAGTATGGTATTAAAAAGAAAGTGGTAGAGCACAAATGATAATGGTGTCTGAAAAGAAGGGTCAAGGTCCTAAATAAGTAATGATTAAACCCGTGATGAAGGAGTATCTCTTCAGAAGCAAAACGAAATCAATAAATAGTACAAGGTGAGAACAAGTACAGAAAATCTGAAGAGCAACTGTGATCCAGTGTGTCTGATGTGATGGGAGTGACCCAAATGAAAAATATCTCAAAACTAAAAATCTCAATAGATATATATAACGAAAAAAACATACATAAATGTGATGTGAATAAACTCAATATTAAATGTCAATCAAAGTGATACCATGGCATAGCCCATGGGTGAACTCAACCAAATAAATATGTGAGATATTAGTGTCCGTCACTATCGAGTAGGATGATCACGGTGTCTATGCGACACGGTGGGTGCTCCAGTCCTCATATATGTTAGAGGGAGACTGTTAGAAGCATCTCTGTGTGTATATGAGTTCTTCTCTCAGCATGATGGTATTATCTCAAACAAATAAGCATAAAATGCCCTTACCAGAAAAGGTGGACTCACAGGCCGTGGGCGGTGAGTCAGAAATGCTTGTACCGTCAAACGGTGTGATGCAGCAGACCGTAGGGTTATTCAGAACAGGATCCTATCGGTGGACTTGGCTTTGAGGGAACAACCGATGTCCCCGAATGGTGTATCCCTGGGGGAGTTGAACCGGACTGGGATATCTTTAGGGCCTGCTTCAATCCTCGGCTGAAAACCACCCCATCAACGATCATCCATGCGATAAAGCGAAGAGAAAAACAGAAAAACCTCCACATAGTGTGAATACATTTAAAGCGTTGTAGCGTTTATTGGTATAAAAATTACAAAAGATTATATCCAATAAGTAAAAAAATGTAAAACCTGGGCAGTAAAAATACGGCTCAAAATAAAATGAATAGCGCAGTAGGTGATGGTGAGGGTAAAACAAAAGAACCCGATGCGTTTCGTCCTCTAAGACTTCTGCTGGGGTATGAATCTGCCCTCCATCCACTGCGCTTTATATAAAAATGATACATAATCATGTAAAACAGCTGTTAGCGGTAACGTGTGGCATGACTTCCGGGTTCGGCAACGTCACAGACAATCCGCGGTCATGTGACAATTGAAAAGCCAATCATGTCCCCCCCAAGGCTGGACGGGAGCCAAGCCTCGCTCTTATCCTCCAATCAACGCTCCTACATCCTCCTTGTAGGACGATGGTCACATGCTAACCACGTGATCCATCTTGTGCGGAATGACGTAAAGGCCGCTCAGGCGCAGCATATCATAGGAGGCAGAAAGTGGAGGCTCACCGATCCAAAGCCTGGAACGCAAACATTTGAGTGATCATGTCCCCCCAAGGATGGACGGGAGCCAAGCCTCGCTCTTATCAACGCTCCTACGTCCTCCTCGTAGGACGATGGTCACTTGATAACAACGTGATCCATCTTGTGCGGAATGACGTAAAGGCCGCTCAGGCGCAACGTATCATAGGAGGCAGGAAGTGGAGGCTCGCCGATCCAAAGCCTGGAAAGCAAACATTTGAGTGATCGGAAGTGGAAATATAATTCCAACATAAAGTCAATATGTGCGACTATGTCGGAAATGGAAGTCAAGTCACAAAAGCAGACTGTGGTAAACCATAATTAAAAAGGGAAAGCTCTTGCATCAAAAGCCAATGATGGCTAGTGTGCATCAATAACCCATAATGATAATGTATATAACTTAACCCCCTGTGTGCCATACATATCAAAATAATATGAATAATAACCAGAAGACACAAAAAATATGAATAAATGAATAAAGAGGGTTATCGGACAGACCATAGTTAGTGACAACAAGGATCTGATGATATTGTTGGTAAAAAGGAAAAATGAAAACATAAATAGGAGAAAAATAAAAGTATGATATGAAGTGACTATTATTAGATACAAAGGGAAAACAGAAAATATATGTGTATCGAAATTACAACCTAATTCCACCAATCAGAGTAGAAAAGGAAAGAGTGGAGGAAGGGACTAAAGTAGACAGGACAAATGGAGAAACTAGTAAGCTAAGATTTCCAAGCTTACAGTATATGGTTAAAATTGAAACAGTGACTACATGTTTATAAAGGTAATGGCTGACTACCAGGATGCTTATGTTATGTGTCCCTTAACCAGTGGTCAAAAAATCTAGTAGAAACTGGAAAAGGTCCAATAAGATCCCACTGGGTATAAACCTAAATAAAAGTAAAAAAGTGTAGACCATCCAAAGAAGTGTCTCAAGGAAGCAGAAGGGGACACCAATGCTCAAGATTGATTAATAAAGGCATTGATATCCCAATCAATGTTAAGTCCATGTGGTTCATAACATTTGACTAAATGTATCCAAAAAGTTTCTAACTTAGAGACTCCTCTTACATTAGGTTCTCCTCTCCAGTGTGGCACGAATTTATCTATAATTTGAAATTTCGTTCCTGATGGGTTCTGATTGTGATAATGCAAATAATGTCTGGGTACACTGTGATTAGTGCGTCCTTTTTTTATGGCTGTGATATGTTCGTTCACTCGTATAGCAAAGTTGCGTATTGTGCGCCCTATATATTGTTTTCCACAGGGACAAGTGATGAGGTAAACAATGAACTTCGTGGTACATGTAGCAAACTGTTTCATCATATATACCTTTCCAGCGGTAGATGACGTAAATGTTTCAATTTTCCGTGCTTTACATGTATTAAGCCTACATACTGTACATTTCCGACAAGGATAAAAGCCTTTTAGGTCATGAAAAAAAGGATGGAATTTTAGGGAGGTCTATTACATTTTGTTCCATTTGGCCCCCTATTGCTAGTGCACCTTTGTAGATCACTTCAGCTTGTTCTGGGAGCAAAGGACCCAATATGCAATCATTTTTCAGCACTTTCCAAAGCCTGGAAATAATGTCCTTAATTTGTTTATGTTGAATAGAGTAATGAGTGAGGAAGGACCATTTATGTCTATTATCTGGGGGTCTTTTGGGTTGTTCATCCAACAAAGATAATCGATTGATGCAAGCCACTTTTTGAATTTCTTGATCGATTTGGCTTCTATTCTTTGGCTTCCCTATTCTTGGAACCTTAACTTGAGAGTCTCGACTTGCGAGTAGTAGTCTGATAAAAGAGAACAATTCCATCTGATTCTCATCAGCTGGCTCTGAGGGACGGATTTAAGCCATGCTGTGTGGTGGCAGCTGTCGATCGGAATATATCCGTTGCGGTCGGTGACCTTAAAGAAGGTTTTGGTTTCTAAATGACCATTAACAGCTGTAATCTCCAGATCCAAGAAATGTATCGTGGAGGTACTAGCCTCATGGGATAAACGGATACCGACCTCGTTATCGTTCAGATATAACATAAACCTATTCAATGATTCCATGCTGCCTCTCCACAGGAGGAGGATATCGTCGATGTACCTGGCCCATAGCGCCAACTGGGGTGGATCCAGGGCCCGGACGACATCCTCCTCCCATTTGGCCATAAAAATGTTCGCTAAACTAGGGGCAAACTTTGCCCCCCTAGCTACCCCCTTAGTCTGCAGATAGTATTGGTTGTTGTACCAGAAATAATTAGACTTCGTGGCAAATCGTAACAGATCCATAATAAACCTCTTTTGGGTCCTGGGAATGGTTTTATCTCTTGATAGAAATAATTCAACAGCTCCCAGGCCTAATTAGTGGGGAATACAAGTATACAGGGATGTTACATCGGCCGTAACTAGTATAAGATCTTTGTTGTATGTAACCTGTTGTAATTTGGTAATGGTGTCCCTGGTGTCTTTCAAAAACGATGGTATAGTTTTGACTGTAGGCTGGAGGTAGTGGTCAATATATTTCCCTATACGTGAGGTCACGGAATTAATCCCGCTGATGATCGGATGGCCGGGAGGTTGGGTGACACTCTTGTGTACCTTGGGCAGGTAATAGATTATAGGGATACGTGGGACAACCGGAACTAAAAAACACTTCTCCTTTTTATTAAGGCTACCCAACTGTGAGCCAGTATCCACCATATCTACCAGAGTTTTTTTGTACTCCGAAGTGGGGTTTTTTGTCAGAGGTAAATATGTGTCTGTATCACTAAGATTTCTGGTATCTCGGCATGATAGTCATTTCTATCGAGAACGACAATCCCGCCACCCTTGTCGGCTGGGCGGATGACAAGATCTTTGCGTTCGCAAAGAGATTTAAATCCAATTTTGATATTGGGATCCGTGTAAATTTTCTTCTTTGGTAGTCCTTCTAAATCAGCTAGCACAAGATCGCGAAACACTTTGATAGACGGAGCTATGGGAGCTGGAGGGTTAAATAAGGATGGATTGACTAATCCTGAGTGAACAGTGTGATATGTAATGAGTAGGTTTGAAGGCCTGCTGGGATTGGACGCAATGTATCTTTGTATGTTAAGTTTGCGCACATATTTGTGTACATCTATGATTGCAGAGAATTTGTTCAATTTTTTTGGAGGAACGAATTTAAGTCCTTTGTTAAGAACACTGAGTTCCGCTGGAGAGAAATCGACTTTACTTAAATTAAAGATGCCATTATCTTTTATACACGTTTTCTTTTTCCTGGCGCGCCGCCCCCCTCTGGTACCACGTTTTGTTCTTGGTTTCATTTGGGGTGTTCTTGTTCCCTTTAAAAAACCCCCGGATAAGAGGGCCTCGTCACATCTTGGTTGTAATTGAAGGGTGATCGGTCAGAATGATCTCCATCTCTATAATTATAAAAATACTGGGAATTCCGATAGTCCCCAGATCGCTCTTCTCTAAGTGGTGAGAATCTATTCCTGGTATTGATCGGGGTCCTCTGTGGGTATGTTGGGATTATATTTCCACTTCCGATCACTCAAATGTTTGCGTTCCAGGCTTTGGATCGACGAGCCTCCACTTCCTGCCTCCTATGATACGCTGCGCCTGAGAGGCCTTTACGTCATTCCGCACAAGATGGATCACGTGGTTAGCATGTGACCATCATCCTACAAGGAGGACGTAGGAGCATTGATTGGAGGATAAGAGCGAGGCTTGGCTCCCGCCCAGCCTTGGGGGGACATGATTGGCTTTTCAATTGTCACATGACCGCAGATTGTCTGTGACATTGCCGAACCCGGAAGTCATGCCACACGTTACCGCTAACAGCTGTTTTACATGATTATGTATCATTTTTATATAAAGCGCAGTGGATGGAGGGCAGATTCATACCCCAGCAGAAGTCTTAGAGGACGAAACGCATCGGGTTCTTTTGTTTTACCCTCACCATCACCTACTGCGCTATTCATTTTATTTTGAGCCGTATTTTTACTGCCCAGGTTTTACATTTTTTTACTTATTGGATATAATCTTTTGTAATTTTTATACCAATAAACGCTACAACGCTTTAAATGTATTCACACTATGTGGAGGTTTTTCTGTTTTTCTCTTCGCTTTATCGCATGGATGATCGTTGATGGGGTGGTTTTCAGCCGAGGATTGAAGCAGGCCCTAAAGATATCCCAGTCCGGTTCAACTCCCCCAGGGATACACCATACACCAAAGCCAAGTCCACCGATAGGATCCTGGTCTGAATAACCCTACGGTCTGCTGCATCACACCGTTTGACGGTACAAGCCTTTCTGACTCACCGCCCACGGCCTGTGAGTCCACCCTTTCTGGTAAGGGCATTTTATGCTTATTTGTTTGAGATAATACCATCATGCTGAGAGAAGAACTCATCTACACACAGAGATGCTTCTAACAGTCTCCCTCTAACATATATGAGGACTGGAGCACCCACCATGTCGCATAGACACCGTGATCATCCTACTCGATAGTGACGGACACTAATATCTCACATATTTATGTGGTTGAGTTCACCCATGGGCTATGCCATGGTATCACTTTGATGGACATTTAATATTGAGTTTATTCACATCACATTTATGTATGTTTTTTTTTCATTATATATATCTATTGAGATTTTTAGTTTTGAGATATTTTTCATTTGGGTCACTCCCATCACATCAGACACACTGGATCACAGTTGCTCTTCAGATTTTCTGTACTTGTTCTCACCTTGTACTATTTATTGATTTTGTTTTGCTTCTGAAGAGATACCCCTTCATCACGGGTTTAATCATTACTTATTTAGGACCTTGATCCTTCTTTTCAGACACCATTATCATTTTTGCTCTACCACTTTCTTTCTAATACCATACTAGCGCCAGACTTTATTGTTCCTCATACATTTACAAATAGTCAGATTGTTGTGTTGGCTGCTTCACTATATATATTTTGTGTCAAGAGTTGAAGCAGCATTTTTTCACATAAATCTATACACTCTAGCGATAGGTGGTCAACGTCTAGGAGTGAGTGTATATCCATGTGGGGCGCTTCTGTCTGAACACAAAGCATTGGAGCACCGATTATTTATCCACGTATGAGCAATTTTCACAAAGTGGGACGTTTATAACAATTGTTCTGTTTGATTCACCGATTTATGTTTTTTTATTTTTGAATTTATATCAGCTAAGGGCGGTGTTCAACCACTTTATTTCACAGTGATGCTAGTCAGCTCATTTTCACACTGCTGCTGGCAATTGTTTGTTTATCTGAGGAATTTTTATTTTCTTCGGCGCAAAGTTTTTTTGTTCATCTCATTATATACTGTATGTAGGTTGTGCTTCCTCTTTATATGTTGTGCAAAGATACTATTGTTGTTTTGCCTCTACCCATTACAAGTGTACTGTTATATTTAGCCTTTAAAAGAAACATCTACAATCCTTTTTTACCCTTTAAAAGAAACATCTACAATCCTGCATGCAACCAATCAGGAAAACCTGGTGCAGCAAGAATGCAAAGTATGAAATATTTGTATGTAAAGAAAATTATGGTGGTCTTTGGGTTTTTTTTGGTTGTTCAAAGTGCCCCTATATTCTTCTGTAAAAACCACTGAAAATGCATTGGAGGAGTGGGGAGATGCCCTATGGTGGGGTTGATGTTACTAATAGAAGCTAGTAACTTAGCAAAAAAGTATTTAATATGAAAAGTATATGCTTACCTTTCAGAATTAAATAATAAATTAGGTGAAATTCTGTTTATTTTTAATACCAAACCATGTGTGGGGCAAATTTTAAAACTTGATTTTTTTTAATTGAAAATAGTCTTAGCTTGTTTGCTAAGCTAAGTAAATGTTAACTTTATAGTTTATTTTCTTTTAGTAAAAAAGCAACCCCAGTGTATATATCACTTTATCCTTTTTGTGTAGACTTTCCCTTTCAAAGTCTTACTTGGCCCCAGTTCAAGGTTCCTTCTACCTACACTTCTTTCTCACTTATATACTTCTCCGCCATGAAACAACTCATACTAAAAGCCTTTGAGGAGAAAGCTCAGTAGAAAAAAAAACACATAGGTGAAGGTAATTTGCACATTACTCCCTCTTACTCCAATGTCTATTTTTCCAACTCTAGTGGAGTTACAATCCTTGCTTTCTAGCCTGTTTTGGTGTTCTTATTATCTCATTCTACCGACCAGAGACATTTGTATTTTAAAACATATATAATCCTTTAAAACAAGCTGTATGAACAGGAAATTCCCTTTATTTTAGCTCCCCAGATTCTTTGATGAAAATAAACTACAACACATTAGATGGAACAGTCAATCGTCAAAGCTACTGTGCAAGCTATGTGGTACAGGATGGTCTGCCACTGTAAGTATATATTTTTTGTTTTGAACACAAGTTTCACATCTTTATCTCTTTGTCCTTAGGTTGTTAGCTTTTCCTTACAGCATTTGCTAATGCTAACTCAACCTAGTGAATAAAAAGAGTATCTAAGAAGGTTAAATCTATTAATCCTGGCATATGCTCTAAAGTGAAGAACTGAAATATCCCTTCATTAAGATAGTACCCGAAATATACCATAAGCTTTAGTGAAAACGGCATGTTTACCTGCTGCAATATGCTAATTTTATGCATTTTATAATGAAGGAAGGTATACTAAATAGACATGAATCTTATTTTGGCAGGAATCCCATTGGTCGAACTGGATTGAGAGGCAGAGGCAGTTTATGCTTTTTTGGTCCAAACCATGCTATTCATCCTATAATAACACAGTATGTACACGTTGCTTATTTACATTTGCACCAGCAATAGCTTATTGGTAAAAACAAAAAAGATGATATTTGAGTATTAAGTAAAATTGTCTACTTGAATTACCATATATAAATGATCTCATAATTATTTATTGTAATATAAAACTGTTATGAAGGTAGTTGCTTGTTTTTTAATAGTTTGATATAGTTTATTTCTTTAGAACCAGAGTGTTGTACTGTGTTTACTATCGACAGAAGTAGAAATAAATAGATTGCTTGAAGAAAAGGCCAGCATACTTCAAAAGTTTGTACTACAATGCATAGTTAGCCAATAAATGGTATCACCCTAAAGTCAAACGTCTTCTCTTGATTTCTGTAAAAAAAAAAAAAATTATGTTAAATAAGGAAAACCTTACTGTACAGTATGAATGCAAAATGCAGGTACATGGCCACATGGGCATTTTATGTAATCATTGTTTTACCATAGTAATAATCATTCCCAGACTGGTCAAAGAAGTGGCTTTTGTATGAAGGAAATTTCATATTTTTTAATTTATTTCCAGTTTTTATGTAGCACCAACTATTGCACAGCTTCACAGAGTACATATGTAATATTCACATCATGACAGTTTTCTTAAGCGACAATTTAAACATGTGTGCATGTTGCCTTATTTATCGATTAATGCCAAGCTCTTAACAGTACAGCATATATCTGGGATAATTGCTACCCTTCATTACTCGCTGGTTCGAATCCCATCCACGACACTACCTGCCTGGAGTTTGCATGTTCTTCCTGTGCCTGCGTGGGTTTCCTCCGGGTACTCCGGTTTCCTCCCACACTCCAAAGACATGCTGGTAGGTTAATTGGCTTCTGTCTAAATTGTCCCTAGTATGTATGAATGTGAGTTAGGGACCTTAGATTGTAAGCTCCTTGAGGCTAGGGGACTGATATGAAAGTACAATGTATATGTAAAGCTCTGAGTAAATTGACGGCGCTATATAAGTACCTGAAATGAATAAATTACTGCCATGTTGGTAAGATGCACTGTTTCACTGAAACACACACCAACAAATAAACACACACACACAGAAAAACATGTACACACACATTTTTTTCCTACAGATACTTATTCTCCCATGTCACACATTTTGATAACCTTATTGTTAAAGCCTATCTAAACCCAAAAACAAAAATGTAATATATTGCAGCTTACCAGTCCTTAGACTACGACTTCATCAATTTTAATTTTTCAGGCTGTATTATTCTTGGGATGACAAGTTGAGACTAAAGAGACTCCTGCTCTCTAGCTCCCTTGTCACCTCCTCCCATGCTCGCCTCCAAGATTTCTCCAGAGCTTCTCCCATCCTTTGGAACTCCCTACCCCATTCTGTCTAACTGTCCCCTAATCTATCCATCTTTAGATGATTCCTGAAAACTCTTCTCTTTAAAGAAGCCTATCCTGCTTCTAACTAATACATGGTTTTACTTCCTCCATCAGCTCATCCCCCACAGCCATTACCATTTGTATCAACTGACTTTTAGATTGTAAGCTCTAATGAGCAGGGCCCCCTGATTCCTCTTGTACCAAATTGTAATGTAACTGCAATGTCTGCCTTCATTTTGTTAAGTGCTGTGCAAACTGTTGGCGCTATATAAATCCTGTATAATAATAATAATAAAGGAAAAAATAAAACAAAAGCTAAAGGACTAGTAAGCTGCAATGTATTACATTTTTGGATTTGGGTTTAGATATGCTATAACATGCTAAGTAGTCTTGTAAAAATAGTTTTCTTTCAATTTCTATATAACTTTTAAAACCAGATGATACAAAAGTATTTGCTGGAATTAAAACACAGTGGATAAACCTCTTTATTTGTATAGTTTACATTTAATCTTTCACAGGTGGAAAAGAAACAAAGATGGCTCTGTTGGCAGAAAAAAGTCAAAGAAAATGCTAGAAGTTTTGGCCATTAAATACAACTCATCAGAGCACTGGGCTCTTCTTGGAGTAGGTTTCCTTTTGTTTGTAAAAACATTAGTTATATAAAGTATATAAAAGTTTTATATAGAAGAAGGAGAGGCACCAAGCAGCGTAGTGTAGCACAGTTTATTGAAAACTACATCAATTCACAGTAAAAGAGCACTCACAGACATCCAAGGTGTCAGACATATATTAGACCACCGTGGAGAAGTCCAATCCATGCTGGAGCTACTGGATGTCAAAGCTGCTACAGGAAGTGGTGCAGAGATCCGGACAAACAACCAGGCAGCCCCTACGAGGAGAGAGCTGTCAGGTGTGCTGTCAAACCCTGGCACTCTGTAGCCAATGGGAACATGTTTTGGAGGCCAGGCCATGCCTCCTTCATCAGCCTAGTAACTAAGCTAACCTCCGGGGATTTTATACTGGCTGCAAGTATTCCTATAGTGTTCAGTTCATAGATGTGGTCAGTTTCAATGGGGATTAAAAAGTGTACTACAAAACTTTAAAATAAATCATTTAAAATGTAAAATTTTAAATGGTTGGTATCTTATCTGACATAAAAGTATCTGTAAAATGTGGATATTATAAGAAGGTACATCATTGCCCGTTATAATAATCCACATGTAATCACATCTGTTCATTTAGGGCAGTGGTTCTTCACACAATAAAGTGTATTTGAATGGGATTATTTTATTTTAAGGTGACTATATAAAGTGTGCTTTGACAGTTCTTCCCTGTGCAGTACAGTTGAAGCAACCCTGTAGCTCAGCAAGCATAGCAATCTTCCCAGCCCTTGTGTCAAATATCCCTAATACAGATAAATGAAGTACAGGTCAAAAGGAATTTGAAAATGTTAAATCTCTTTCCTGAGAAGGCCTCTCACCTCAATCATGCACAAATTACATTTCATAGTAACTAGATTCAGAAAAGTGAATAATGAAATCCAGGTGCACAGTTATCTGAACCATTTTACATAAATAAATACATATGTTGCAGAAATAGATAGAGGGTTATACTAAACCCTATAGGAAAATATGAAGGTTTGTAGCAATATTCATATAAGGACAGAAAATATCCAAATGTAACTTCTGCATAGGCAGTCCCCGGGTTACAAGCAAGGTAGGGTCTGTAGGTTTGTCCTTAAGTTAAATTTGTTTGTAAGTTGGAACAGGTACGTTTTTTAGGTGTAGCTCCAGCCAAAAAAATTATTTTTTCGTTTTTGGATGTCATAGGGAAGGGTTAACACCCCTGTAACATTTGTTTTGCTGTCTGTGCCCCTGTCCAGAAGATTTAACCTCACTTTCTGTCCCAATGACAATTTTTGGTTGTTGTGGAAACAAGGATTGGAAAGGATTTTAAACAAGGATTGGTGATAAAGCTTCAGTGGAGACACTTTTTTCCTCATGAGAACTCTTACAGGAGTAAGTTTCCCTTCCTAAGGGTTGATTTCCTGTTATCTTCCTCCGTTTATAAGTAGGAGTCGTTTGTAAGTCAGATGTTTGTAACCCCAGGGACCGCCTGTATTCATTATGAAAAGAATGTGGGTTATTACAGATTTTTACAAATAAAAATTATATACATTAATCTACAATCATTATTATTATTATATTTCTCTAAACAGGGTACATTGGAACCAGGAGAAACACTACCACGTAAACTAAAGAAGATCTTAAAATACAGATTTCTAGATAAGTTTCAAGAACTGTTAAACAATGGCAATGAAGTAAGTGGAGAGCTACTGTAATTCACTTTGTGAATCCAAAGCTGAACAACCAGGCAAACAGCCAGGCAGGGCTAAACAACCCAAAGTAAAAAAAAACATTGCTTTTTGTTGACAGCCAACATTTTTACCTACCAAATCATTTATTAATTCTGGTCAGCTGGTGGTCTGCTTAAGACACCACAGCCTGGTCCTGAACATATCTGTCAAAAGCCTGATTGGCTTGTAGTGCTGACCTTGAGTGCTGCTGCCCAGATATTTATAGGGGACCTTTTTCAAGATTTAGGGACCCACGCTAGTTACATAAAACGCATTTAAGGATTTTCTGAAAATTGGTTTAAATAGTGTTTTTTGTTTCTGCCTGGAGTTCCGCATTAAAGTCTATGTCAAGCCCAAATTTTTTTTTAATAATAGGATAGAGTAGAGAAGGATTAGACCTCCTGTCAGATTTCTACAGTTATCCATTGCTCTATTAGAGAGATTTTCCTTGAATTCCTCTTCTGCTAATGCCCCGTACACACGGTCGGATTTTCCGATGGACAATGTCCGATCGGAGCGTGTTGTCGGAAATTCCGACCGTGTGTGGGCGCCATCGGACATTTTCCATCGGATTTTCCGACACACAAAGTTGGACAGCAGGAGATAAAATTTTCCGACAACAAAATCCGATCGCGTCAATTCCGACCGTGTGTGGCCTGTTCCGACGCACAAAGTGCCACGCATGCTCAGAAGAAATTCCGACACGGGACAGCTCGTTCTGGTAAACTTAGCGTTCGTAATGGATAAAGCACTTTCGTCACGCTGCAATGTTCAAAATGGTTTAATACAGCGCACTCTCTTCTTCTTTATAATGTGACAAGAATTAAGTCGTTTTGATGCTCATATTCACACACACTTCTCACAAAGTTTTTTCGTTACTATTTATTGGGATTCCCTCAATATATTTTGATTTCTCACATCTGACAACATATTTTTTTTTTTTTTGTTTTTTTACTTTAATGTAGAATCTTTTTTTGTGTTTCTCTTTTTATTTATTTTTTTTTGGTGATTTTGATTTGTACTCCCGAAAATGTTTGTGTGTTTTTTGTGACAAGTTCCCACAACACCATTGATATGTTGTTCTATTTAATCTGTAGGAGATTGTTTGGTGTTGTTGTCCCTTGTTAATTTCACATTGTACTTTAGAAATGTACCTGAATCGTCACCAACAAACTGTCCTTTTTGGATGAAAACACACACAGGAGAGTAGAATTTACCGAAAAATATTTTATTAAGGGGTCACAACTATAAACAAAGAGGGAGGCAACGCTGGAGAAACTGCAGAAGTGGGCGAAGCCTTGGACCCCCGGGGCAGACATCAATTATTTAAAAGCAAAATTGGTGGCCTGAGGAGTCCTTATCTAAGGGAGGGCAGTCTGGTCCAGAAGTCCCAGAGATCCGGAAAGCAGCAGATGACATCTGTGTCCCCAGGCTGTGGTCATACAAGAGACTGCAGCTTTTGTCAGACCAGACTGAACCCAGGGCCATCACTCTTTGGTCTTCCTTCCACGCTTCCTTACAGGCTTTGGCTGTGGTGGTGGAGTTGTGGCAGCAGGAGGAGGAGGAGGAGGAGGATCGTCCCTCTCCATGACATCCGTCTTGTGTGTCAGTTCCCCACTCTCCCCCTTACGTAGGACTTTATAAATCAGGTCCTCAGAAATCTTGCGTTGGCCCTCCTGCATGCCCTGCAATTTGGTGGCAGCCATGCAGGCAAAGGCCTCTTCAGGACTGGGGAAGGCTCTGAGGGACGCCAAAGCCTCCTGGATCAGCCTGTACGCTGAATCCTGCACAGGACTGGGAGTGGCCTTCCTGGCCCTTTTATATGGCAGGCGGAGGGGAGGGACCTGAGACTCAGTCAGGCTGCGACTGGTCCCTGGCTTCTCTTGGCTGACACTTAGCCCCGCCTCCTCCTGGCTGCCACTAATCCCCGCCTCCTCCTGGCTGACACTAATAATCCCCGCCTCCTCCTGACTGCCACATTCCACAGCCTCCTCCTGGCTGAGGTCTTCCTGTGTATGAAAAAGGGACATAGTTTTAGTATTGTTTTCATCAATCACACACAATTTTCACCTCCTGACTGCAGCAAATTCAATGTTAACAAATATAACAGACTATCCTTCTGAGCCCAGCATTTTGCATTCTTGTCCCAATTTTGGGTGCCCACTACTGTCTATTGATATGTAAAACACTTTTTTCAAGCAGCAATTAGTGTTCAATAATAACATCTAGTAAACATCATTTATTTATTGACCAGAAATCTGTAGAAGAATGCTATACCTGACTCAAGCTGGGCTCCTCCACTTCTTCCTGGCTGGAAGGCCCAGGTTGGACATCAGAAGCCTCAGCTGGTATGGAAGGAAGAGTGGAAGGAAGAGTGGAGAGGGATTCCCTGACTTCAGTGTGGTCTGACAGAAATCGCAGTCTCTCATAGTACCACAGCCTGGGGACATAAACGTCATCTGCTGCAGCTCCGGACCTCAGGGAATCCGTGACCTTCTTGCGCTCCCTAAGATAAGTGCTCCTCAGGCCACCAATTTTAGCTTTCAAATAGGGGATGGTTGCTGTGGGGACCACCGGCTTCACCAACTCCAGCAGTTTCTCCAGCGCTGCCTGCCTCTTCTGTTTGTGGTTATAGTGGGGGTGTCTCACCTGCCACAGACAGGGCAGCTCTCTGTACTTGTCAATAAACAGGGGCAGGAAATTGTGGTAGTTGAACCCATCCATTTTCTCTGCAAGACACAACACAAGACAAACCCTAATGTCAGGCCAAACTCCCCTAATCTTGTTACAATATAGGCTTCCATTTCGAAGCAGTATAGGCCCAAGTTTAGATCCTACCTTCGTTAGCACGATCGGCGTCTCCGATGCTCCTTCCTCCGCTCACAGATCGTACGTAAGACGCGCGCGTTACGATTTATACACACTGCGCATGAGTATAACTCCGCCTGCCCCTGACGTTCTTTCTATTCTATTCCCCGCCCCTTTTCGTTCAGCGCAGTGGAGGAAGAGCACATGGCGGATAGACAGCAGGATCGTGCTAAGTACAGCAACGAGGAGGAGGGGGAGGAAAGGCCGGAGCCTGAAACGTCCCGATCCAGAAGGAGATTAAAGGACTCAAATATGTCCTTTGGGGAGATGTTGGAGATGATGGACATCCTGAAGAAGGCCGACTATGATGAAAAGTATGGGCCTTACCCCAACCCCAATGTCAGAAAGGCCAAGATCATGGCGAAAGTGGTCAGGAGTCTGCACCGGAAATTCGGGGTACGACGATCGAAAGATCAGCTCAGGAAGCTGTGGTCGGACCTGAAATTACGAGAACATGAGCAGTACATAAAGATCCGGAGAGTGCTGCAAAAAAGTAAGTAGTTGTGCTGTGTTCCTATTGTTCTTGTGTTTATTACGTTCGTGCTGCTCCATGTGCTTTTAGGAACTGTTGTACAGTTTAAAATGGCAACTTTCATGTTCATGGGCACATTATTCGTTCGGATCACACATTTTTTTTTCGGACTATAAAATACCATTGTTTAGCCCATATGCATTTGGCCACCATTTTGAGGCCCTATACTTGTCTTCAAAGAATTGGGTTGTGTAGATGGCTTTGTTACTAGAATGAAATGCAAACTAGATTGTGTGTAAGGAGAGGACACTGAGCAGCTGTTTTCACATCTGGACACTGGAGCACTAGTGTGGGACACAAGAACACCATTTTTATTAGGGGGGCCACACAGGTGCTCCAGTGTATACTATAGGGGGGGATACATCTGTGAAGCTTGTACCAAACAGGTAAAGTATTGCAGCTTGACAAAGGACACTAAAAAAGCTACATCTTGGAACTCTGCTAAAATAGACAATTGTACCCCACTTCCAAGCAATGTTTCATCTTTATAGTTCTGCCATCAAATATCTGTGTGCTAATTATACCATTTTTGTTTTACATAGGGGAGAAAAGACTCGGAGGACACCCCTCATCCGAGGAGAACAGAGCCCCCCCCCCCTCTGGAAGAAGGGGAAATCCCACCAACACAAGATGAGCAGGAGGAAGAAGACGTGGTGGAACTAGTCACCACAACAGGTGAGTGTCTGCGACCACAGGCTCAGATAAGAGATGGATGGCGGCATTTTTTTTAGACCTAATTTATTTTGTGTTTCCTCTCTTTTTAGGTGATCGTGAGGTTGTGGATCCAGATCCTTTCACATCTGAAAGTGCCCAGATCCTGATCGGGGAGATCATGGGGTGTAATTTACAATTGGAAAACATCAAGCAAAACATCAATGATGTTATTCCCAAATATAAAAACATCATTGATGTTTTGGGGCGAGTTTAAAGCCCCTCCAAATCACTTTCTTCTTTTGTCTGCTACAATGTGCTAAATGTTTTTGTGATTTTGCACAAAGCCAAATTTGGAGGATGCACACAATGTGTCAACATGTGCTATCTGCCATCACGGGAGATCAATGGACGCGTTTTGGGGGTGCAACCCCTTCCTCAATTATAAAGTAGCGGTGAGGAAGGGCTTTCTCCCCCAAAACACGTCCCTTGATCCCCCCGATGGCAGATAGCACATGTTGACATTGGGAAATTTGTGTGCATCTTCCAAATTTGGCTTTTCCAGGGGTGATTTCCCCCCATCTGAACGCAATATCAAACACAGTTCCTAAATACTCATGTCTGATATTGCCTTCAAGTTCTACCAAATGTGAACTTTGTAAGATCAAGATTTGTGTCTTTCTTGTGGGTTTTACACAGGCCTGTTTTCTATAAAATGCACATTTTGATTTTGGATAATGACACCACAAAAATTGGTATACAACAAACATGTTGGTTTGTCAGAAAAACCTTTGGTAAATGCACATGTGATTGTGCAGGTATTAAAAAGATTGCTCATCAAGAATGTGTGGATTATTGTTTCAACGCTACAACACTTTTGGGGTGATGTAATTGTTGTTTTATGAGAAAATGGGGGTAATTTCCTAAGGGGAAATCCACTTTGCACTACAAGTGCAGTTTCAGTGCAGTTGCAAGTGTACTTGTAGTGAAAAGTGTCTTTGCATTTAGTAAATAACAGCCAACAGTGCTTTGTATAAGGTTACACAATCACGACATTTTCTGCACTCCACACATTTCTGTCAGGGTCAGCTAAAACAAACACAAGCAGTAAATGTCCACAAAGAAGAGCCTGGGGGGAGATGCCTGTCGAGAACTTGAGGTCCTGCAGGCTTCTCCCTGTGGCCAAATACCGCAGGGTAGCGACCAACCTCTGCTCCGGAGTGATGGCTTGCCTCATGCAGGTATCCTGCCTGCTAATATAGGGGGTCAGCGAAGCCAACAAACGGTGAAACACGGGGTCCGTCATCCTGAGAAAGTTCCTGAAATCATCAGGATTATTCTCACGGATCTCACGGAGCAAAGGCATATGACAGAACTGGTCACGCTGAAGCAACCAATTCTTGGTCCATGAACTCCTCCCCACCCTGTTCATGGACTGGACTTGTGTCAAGGTCAGGACCCCAACACCAAGCCCCCGCACAGCACGAACTGTACGAGGAGTACGCATACGAAACATGGCTAGAAAACGGTCGGCTGCTCAGAACGAAGTAACAGAACGCACTGAAGAACAGCAAGGCCTGTGAAGAGCGACCTGAAAAACAGCAACGAGCGGACAAGATCGCACAGAAAACTCCGATACGAACTGACTGCACGCACTGAAGAGCAAATACAAACCCACAAGCACAAACTGAACGGCAGAAAACGATCTGAAAGCCACGAGTCTGAAAAAGCGTGAATCGTCTCTCACCAAACTTTTACTAACACGAGATTAGCAAAAGGAGCCCAAAGGGTGCCGCGCTTGGTTCTGAACCGGCCTTTTCTAGTCTCATCGTACGTGGTGTACGTGACCGCGTGGTTGTCGATCGGAAATTCCGACAACTTTGTGCGACCGTGTGTAGGCAAAACAAGTTTGAGCCAACATCCGTCGGAAAAAATCCTAGGATTTTGTTGTCGGAATGTCCGAGCAAAGTCTGACCGTGTGTACGGGGCATAACAATGCTTTGCCAGAAGGCAATTCTCAAACAGCAACTTATCAGAAAAAAAAAAAAACATTTATTTATTAGAGTAGGGGAGGGCTAGAACCTTTGTGATCATTATTGCTGTCTGTATAAACCGCTCTAGTACTGGATAGTAGTAAAAACCTGGCAGGGGTTCTAATCTTTCTGCACTCTATCCAAAATGAATAAGAAAATGTTTTCATCGTCCATTAAGGGACACAGGAGGAAAATTCTTAGACATTTTGGTGATACTGCTGCTCCCAAGAGGTTTGTACACTGACATACAAAAAGTATTAAGTCAGCCAGCATATTATCCCGCATCCAACCATCATGCCTCAATTTTTGCTAGTGACCTAAAAGGTTGAATGCTTTTTCTCAACTCTGTAATTTTTCTCTTGCATCAAGATATTGATATACATAGATATTTTTCTTCGGTAAATCCAATCAAGACTTCAAATGTGCTATTTGAGTTAATCTCTTCGCAGTAGCTATCCGCATTGCTGTTACTTCAGCATAAGAGGCTATACCAAAACCCTGCTGGAGCAAAGATTGCATTGTACCTCTGAGACCTAGCTTTTTTTCACCCCTATTAAGGCTAATTGTTCCACATGGCTTCTGTTACTGGTTCCTATTGGGAAAAAGTCATTTTGCCTATTTCAGTGTTCTTTTTCATAATTTGTAGAATTATGTAGTTACTAAACACCCAGGCAGTCTAACTGTGACTATCACATCCCAGGCACACCTAAGTTGTTCTCAACATTGTTAGTTAGGGGCCATCATTCCATCAGGTGGTAGTTTCCTGTTTACCTCTCCTGTTTAGAAAGACCAGGCTAATTCTTTGTGTTCTTTTCCCCTCTTCAGGACAATTTACATACTTGCCTTTTGCAACTAGCCTTTA
This sequence comes from Aquarana catesbeiana, assembly GCF_042186555.1. Lineage (NCBI taxonomy): Eukaryota > Metazoa > Chordata > Amphibia > Anura > Ranidae > Aquarana > Aquarana catesbeiana. Next base: position 259,052,827 of record NC_133329.1, read on the forward strand.
TCAGGCATGAAAGCTTTGTACTTTCTTGCAATAGATTCCATATCTGCTGGGACTTTAAGTGGCTGTTGCCCACACCTCATTTGCTTTTGGATGTCCCAAAATGTGTGAAAATTATTATTATCCTGTGTCCCTCAGGGGACAATAAAGAAAAACATTTGTTTGTACTTACCATCAAATTTTATTCTTGAAGTAAATTGAGGAACATTGGGCCAGCTCCTCTGTGCTTATTGCCCAATAAACCTCAGGCATGATGGTTGGATATGGCAGTTGGCTTAAGTTTTGTGTTTGCCAGACCTTCTGAAGGCAGTAGAATTGCCCAAATGTCTAAGAATTAAGAATTCTCCTGTGTCCCTTAATGGATTTCAAAATACAATTAGCAAAATTATGCATGGATTCACATAACATTGGATATATACTTTCCTCAAAGCCTTTACTAAAAGACTTACTCTAGCTTAGCCCCGCATTTTTTTTTCTTTTTACTTTTTCAGTATTCATAGCTAAATTCTAGGTGTCTTCTGGCCAGTCATATGAGTTTTCAGCATCGATGGTGAGCAGTTCTCAATGCCAGAGAGCATGACACTCCCATTGTGATGTGTGAGAGCTGTTTCCTGTGGCATTCTCCTAGAGGATGAAGACCTGGAGTTCAGCTCTATAATGTTACTTATACAGCTGCCAAGTGAGATTTTAATCACTAATATGAGAAAAATGAATTGAATGTCTGGCTTGTTGCACATGTGTAAACTTTATTACATAAGTTTCTAATGCAGCAGAAGACAGACAAAAACTATTGTACTGAGTTACCTTAGTCAGAGCAAACAGAACTGTATTGACTATTATACTTGTTCTATGAATTCATTTTAGGTATATAAAGGGTATGTTGATGACCCAAGAAATACAGACAATGCTTGGATGGAAACCACTGCAGTTAGCCTCCACTTTGATAGACAAGATGATCATATACTACTAGAGTTAAAGCAAGTAAGAACACGTTTATTTAGATATGCTTTAACATAATATCAATATTTACCAAAAATAATATCCTATTTAGTTACCATATTTTTAAAGGGTAAACAATTTTTTTTTTTTTTTTTTCCCCTATGGCCAGTTAATTTCACTTTGCTTTAAAAAAGGCCTGGATTCTCTCCTAAATGTACATAAGAATAACTGGATGCTAACATTTTATAGGTAAAGTTTACCCAGGGAATATCCGATTGCCTCTTGGGGGATCAGGAAGGATTTTTTCCCCCACTGGAGCAAATTGGATCATGTTTTGCTGAGGTTTGTTGCCCTCCTCTGGATCAACTGTGGGTATACAATTGTGTGTATAAGATTGTATGATTCATTTTTTCCCTTTTATTGGTTGAGCTAGATGAGCTTGTGTCTTTTTTCAACCAGACTATGTGCAAAAAATTATTTGTTGATCTTGTCAGAAAACATGTGAGCAGAGAATTTCCTGTGCTCGTTGCCTCTGCTGAATCAGCTAGCCTTGTTCGTAACCTTCTATGAAGAGGAGAGGAGGATGTGTTTATGTTAATGTCCTAGAGTGACATCGCTGCTTCTCCATGAATACAGTATGGTAAGTGAGCGTTGTCACCTAGAAAAGGAAATGTGTTACTGGCAGAATGACCAGGTGAAAATAAAAGGTAAAGATACACTTTATTACTACAACTGTATGGCCAATAGGCTTACTAGTGAATACTGCCAAGAACCTGTCATCTCATAGGTACATAAAGATTTAATAATCAGGGACCTTCCTATGCAACATCTGTAAAAGAGAAAGCTTTTGGTTATCTTTGTGAGTGGATGTCCTTAATAAAATTCTTACTCTCAAATAAGGCTTGACATTTGATTCCCCTGATTAAAATGGGTCAATATACAGAATACAAAGGGATGTTATGACTATTGTGGATTCTAAGATGGTATAAAATTATTTAAAATCTATACAAGGATAGAAGAGTGGTGGGGGGATTTTTGGAGGTGCAAAAATATCACCAGATATATTCAATAAAAAGTATTTATTTTTTGTTCTGAAAAGACCAGAATTTGCACTGCCGGAGTTCTCTGGGACATGACGTGCCTCTACATATCTGCAGTAACCTATTCAACTTCCCTGGTGCTGTGAGGTGGCACTTTCAAGTCCCACTGGCCTCAAGTCCCTCCTGGGCCCAAATCCATGTCGGGATTTGTTGTGCTGTACTGTTAATATCATCATTCCAGTATTGTATATGGCTGCTCTTTGTTTTTATGTATATACTTTTTTGTTTTGCTCCTCAGAACAAAAAATAAATACTTTTTATTGAATATATCTGGTGATATTTTTGCACCTCCAAAAATCCCCCCACCACTCTTCTATCCTTGTATCTATTTGGGGATTGGTGCCAATATTTGGCTGTAGACTCCACGACCAACCATCTATTTAAAAATCTATATAATTTACCTAGTTAGAAACACTGTAATAATTCCTGATTTTCCATTACATATTAACAGGGAGGAATAGATTGATTTTGGGTAAGTTTATTTTGCAAACTTTCGCCAAAGCAAAAACTCTCAAGTTTGGCCATTGAGTATCTTTGTATTTTTTTTTTTAAAGGGGGGTGTATCTAGGCATGTTTAGTTCATTTCAATTTTAGCATTGGGATTTTACATTTGTTTTGTACTGTTGGTTTTAGTTTTTTTTTCACTTTCTGAAAAAAGAAACCATACAATATATAAGTTAATGATCCATTTTTGGAAGAAGAAAATTTCCAGGATAGTTGAAAAGAACTTACAATATCCTCTGGAGCGATTTAAAGCCCACGTTTCGCTTTAGGATCCACCAAAATCAATCATAATTTTACCCTTCCCTATTGACTCCATTGCATTTAAACTAAATAGCAAAATTTAGTTGAACTATTTTGATTTTTGCCAAGATTTCATAGAAATTAAATCTCCCAGTTTCACTTATCACTGCATATGATATATTTATTGAGGTGATGAATGGATTTACTGTAAATGATGCCTTTCATAACTGTATGTACATTAAAACTGCTAGCTTAGAGATATTTTAAGGGACTTCATTTACCACAGTATAGAATTTACATTGCTTAAGAATTATATCGATTGGATTAAGATTTCGATTAATATGATTTTTTTTATATGAAACATAAAAAGTATGAAATCGCGAGTTAACACAAATATTAAAGTTTGCAGGATGGAAATTAGCCATATCTATCTGTCCATAGTGTGTATATATATATATATATATATATATATATATATATATATATATATATATATATTTTAGGGATGAGCTTCGAGTTCGAGTCGAACTCATGTTCGACTCGAATATCGGCTGTTCGCAAGTTCGCCGAACAGCGAACAATTTGGGGTGTTCGCGGCAAATTAGAATGCCGCGGAACACCCTTTAAAAGTCTATGGGAGAAATCAAAAGTGCTAATTTTAAAGGCTTATATTCATGGTATTGTCATAAAAAAGTGTTTGGGGACCTGGGTCCTGCCCCAGGGGACATGGATCAATGCAAAAAAAAGTTTTAAAAACGTCCGTTTTTTCGGGAGCAGTGATTTTAATAATACTTAAAGTGAAACAATAAAAGTGTAATATTCCTTTAAATTTCATACCTGAGGGGTGTCTATAGTATGCCTGTAAAGGGGCACGTGTTTCCTGTGTTTAGAACAGTCTGACAGCAAAATGACATTTCAAAGGAAAAAAAGTCATTTAAACTACTCGCGGCTATTGATGAATTGCCGGTCCGACAATACACATAAAAGTTAATTGATAAAAACAGCATGGGAATTACCTACAGGGGAACCCCGAACGAAAATTTAAAAAAAAAATGATGTTGGGGGTCCCCCTAAATTCCATTCCAGGCCCTTCAGGTCTGGTATGGATATTAAGGGGAACTCCGGCCAAAAAAAAAAAAAAATGGCATGGCACCCCCCTCAAAATCTATACCAGACCCTTTAGGTCTGGTATGGATTTTAAGGGGAACCCCACGCCAAAATTAAAAAAAAAAACGACGTGGGGTCCCCCCAAAGATCAATACCAGACCCTTATCCGAACACGCAACCTGGCAGGCCGCAGGAAAAGAGGGGGGATTAGAGAGCGCCCCCCCTCCTGAACCGTACCAGGCCACATGCCCTCAACATTGGGAGGGTGCTTTGGGGTAGCCCCCAAAACACCTTGTCCCCATGTTGATGAGGACAAGGGCCTCATCCCCACAACCCTGGCTGGTGGTTGTGGGGGTCTGCGGGCGTGGGGCTTATCGGAATCTGGAAGCCCCCTTTAACAAGGGGACCCCCAGATCCTGGCCCTCCCCCCTGTGTGAAATGGTAAGGGGGTACCCCTACCATTTCACTAAAAAAGTGTCAAAAATGTTAAAATTGACAAGAGACAGTTTTTGACAATTCCTTTATTGAAATGCTTCTTCTTTCTTCTTTCTTCTATCTTCTTTCTTCTATCTTCCTTCGGTTTCTTCCTCCATCATCTTCTTCTTCTGGTTCTTCCTCCGGTGTTCTCGTCCGGCATCTTCCTCCGCGGAAACGGCGTCTTCTTCCCTTCTTCTCCGGGCCACTCCGCATCCATGATGGCATGGAGGGAGGCTCCCGCTGTGTGACGCTTCTCTCTTCATCTTCTTCTCTTCATCTTTTTCTCTTCATCTTCTTCTCTTCATCTTCTTGTCTTCATCTTCTTTTTGGGCCGCTCCACATCCATGCTGTGTGACGCTTCTCCTCTTCTGACGGTTCTTAAATAACCGGGGGTGGGGCCACCCGGTCACCCCGCCCCCCTCTGACGCACGGGGACTTGGCGGAACTTCCCTGTGGCATTCCCCGTGACACCACAGGGAAGTCCCGTCAAGTCACCATGCGTCAAAGGGGGGTGGGGTCACCGGGTGGCCCCCCGTTATTTAAGAACCGTCAGAAGAGGAGAAGCGTCACACAGCGGGAGCCTCCCTCCATGCCATCATGGATGCGGAGCGGCCCAAAAAGAAGATGAAGAGAAGAAGATGAAGATGAAGAGAGGAAGATAAAGAGAAAAAGATAAAGAGAAGATAAAGAGAAGAAGATAAAGAGAAGAAGATGAAGAGAGAATCATCACACAGCGGGAGCCTCCCTCCATGCCATCATGGATGCGGAGCGGCCCGAGGAGAAGAAGGAGAGAAGATGCCGACGCCGCGGAGGAAGATGCCGGACGAGAACACCGGAGGAAGAACCAGAAGAACCAGAAGAAGATGGAGGAAGAAACCGAAGGAAGATAGAAGAAAGAAGAAAGAAGAAAGAAGAAGCATTTAAATAAAGGAATTGTCAAAAACTGTCTCTTGTCCTTTTTAACATTTTTGACAGTTTTTTTGTGAAATGGTAGGGGTACTTTTGTACCCCCTTACCATTTCACACAGGGGGAGGGCCGGGATCTGGGGGTCCCCTTGTTAAAGGGGACTTCCAGATTCCGATAAGCCCCCCCGCCTGCAGACCCCCACAACCACCGGCCAGGGTTATGGGGATGAGGCCCTTCTCCTCATCAACATGAGGACAAGGTGTTTTGGGGGGCTACCCCAAAGCACCCTCCCACTGTTGAGGGCATGTGGCCTGGTACGGTTCAGGAGAGGGGGGGCGGCTCTCTCGTCCCCCCCTCTTTTCCTGTGGCCTGCCAGGTTGCGTGCTCGGATAAGGGTCTGGTATGGATTTTTAGGGGGACCCCACACCATTTTTTTTTTTTATTTTGGCGCGGGGTTCCCCTTAAAATCCATACCAGACCTGGAGGGTCTGGTATAGATTTTGAGGGGGACCCCACGCCATTTTTTTTTTTTACATTTTGGCTGGGGTAAACCTGTGGGGAATTCCCATGCAGTTTTTATCAATGAACTTTTATGTGTATTGTCGGACCGGCAATTCATTAATAGCCGCGAGTAGGTTTAAATGACTTTTTTTCCTTTGAAATGTCATTTTGCTGTCAGACTGTTCTAAACACAGGAAACATGCGCCCCTTTACAGGCATACTATAGACACCCCCCAGGTACGAAATTTAAAGGTATATTACACTTTTATTGTTTCACTTTAAGCATTATTAAAATCACTGCTCCCGAAAAAACTGACGTTTTTAAAACTTTTTTTTGCATTGATCCTTGTCCCCTGGGGCAGGACCCAGGTCCCCAAACACTTTTTATGAGAATAACTTGCATATAAGCCTTTAAAATTAGCACTTTTGATTATTCATGTTCGTGTCCCATAGACTTTAACAGTGTTCACGTGTTCGAACAAATTTTTTGCCTGTTCGCAAGTTCTGGTGCGACCCGAACAGGGGGATGTTCGGCTCATCCCTGATATATATAAGTTTGCATACCCTGGCAGAAATTGTGAAATGTTGGCATTTATATTGAAAATGTGACTGATCATGCCAAAAAACTGTCTTTTATTCAAGGATAGTGAATGAAGCCATTTATTATCACATTTTTTTGGATCCTTTTTAAATCATAATGATAACAGGAATCACCCAAATGGCCCTGATCAAAAGTTTACATACCCTGGAATGTTTGGCCTTGGTACAGACACAGAAAGTGGCACACACAGGTTAAAATGGCCATCAAAGGTTCATTTCTCACATTTGTGGCTTTTTAAATCACAATTAGTGTCTGTGCATAAAAAGTAAATGAGTTTGTTAGCTCTCACTTGGATGCCCTAAGCAGGCTAGACACAGAGCCATGAGGTGTTAGAAAAGAACAGTCAAAAGACCAGTGTAACAAAGTAATGGAACTTTATAAAGGTGGAAAAGGATATAAAAATATACCCAAAGCCTTGAATATGCCAGCCAGTACTGTTTAATGCCTTATTAAGAAGTGGAAAATTTGGGTCTCTTTTGATACCAAGCCAAGGTCAGGTAGACCAAGAAAGATTGCAGCCACAACTGGTGGAAGAATTGCCCAGGATACAAAGAAAAACCCACAGGTAACCTCAGGAGAAATACAGGCTGCTCTCCAAAAAAATTGTGTTTTTTTTTTAAGGAGCACAATTCAACGATACTTGAACAAAAAAGAGCTGCGTGGTTGAGCTGCCAGAAGGAAGCCTTTACTGCACCAATGCCACAAAAAAGCCCAATGAGGCAAGTCAAAGCGTTGTTGGGCATATTGTAACCAGGCTTTTTTATGGAACTTGTGCAGTAAAGGCTTCTTTCTGCCAACTTGACCATGCAGCTCTTTTTTGTTCAAGTATTATCGTATTGTGCTCCTTAAAAACAACCATGTATATGGAATTTATTCCTCTTATGGGACTTTAAAGGGAAATGACTACTCTTGTAGTAAGCGTGAGTACAGTGTTTATTGAAAAACATGTGGGTATACAAAATTGGATGATGCAAAGGGAGGAACAGAAATGTAAAATACACAGGATGCATAGACAATGAACATGCAATACAGTATAATGCAAAAAATACAATCATATACTCCGTATTATGTAAAAGATCATGTATACGGGAGAAGTCCGACGCGTTTCGAGTGTTACTCTTCTTCGGGGAGTGGTATGATTGAGATCAGCACGATAAATACATGTCTATAAATGAAAAGACAATCATGAGAAAAGATGTAAGGGTGACACACAATGATGTTGTCCAAAACCATAGTATATACACATAAATACTGACCATAGAGTATTGCTTAAAGACATCATGATATGTTGCATCCAATTTTTAAAAAGCCTTATAGGGAGACAGACAGAGTGCCAATGATCCACAGCAATGCCCGATCAGGAGCCGGTCGGCCGGGCACGCCTAAACGAGAAACCCCAGAGGACACACCCCAGCAGAGGGCGTAAGAATCCCTGACGTGTGGTCGGTGTCCAGGGAGCGAGGCAAGGATCGCTATGGAGAAATAGAGTGTATCTGTACTGGGTTTGGTGGACCCTTCCTATGTATGACCACAGGTGAGGAAGTCCCCACATAACCATAAATACCATAAAAAGGTGGCCAAAATAACTGTGGATAAACTTAGGGAGTAAGACAAAGGAAGAAGGAAGGTACCTGCTAGATGTTCATGTTCATAAATGGTGCAGAGTAAGGCAGTAGGTTGGTCTGCCCTGCCATGAAGGTGCAGGTGGGCTCAGAAGAGCGCCACAGTGCGTAGATGTCCACTGGGGTCAGGAGAGGCCCAGTATCAGCCTAAGTGGAAGAGGGTAAGTAAATCCTTAATAGTAAAAACAGAAAACAGGGGATTGGAATACAGTAAATTGGTATATGTATGTATGGAGGTCCCCATACCTATATATGGAGATGGGGAGAGCTGGATAGAGGGAGGTATAATAGGTAAGTATAAACAAAAAAGTCAGTGCTACTACCCATACATCACATAGAAAGCAGAGATCCCAGGTGCTCGATCCACAGTCGCTGGCTGAGTAGGTAAATGGGGAAAAGATGATCCGCACTCCGGTGATTGCTCTTAAGAAGTATAATATTTATTGACAAGCCACAGTGACCAAACGCAAATAAGAACAGTTGACGCGTTTCAGCCTATAAGGCCTTAGTCATAAACACATTACAGACATGAAACTTTGAAAATAAATAGTAGCTCCAAGGATCACTGGCTCCACCCATTAATTGTCTTAATTGACTGCAGGCAATTATCCAAAAAAGGGGAATCAGCTATATTGCATATCGAGTGATTCATATGTATGCCACTATTTGTCACACACCTTAGAGTGATAATAAGTGCATGTGTGCACACACTCATGCATGCACTCATGCACATATACATGATTAAAACACACCATGAAATACAAAAAACATTAGATACAAAAAATAAAAAATAAAATAAAAATAATAATTCAGGTATGTGAAAAAGACACCAGAGGAGGAAAAGAGAGAAAGAGAGAGGAGGCTCTGGGGAGAGGCATGTTTAATGTAAGTGCAAATCCAGATCCCACCTCAGGTTTAACCCCTGAGGCGATCTAGTTTTTAATCTAAAAATCCACCATGCTTCTCTCCCCAGTAGCCTTCTCTCCCTGTCACCTCCTCTGGGCGAGTGAGACAACCGTTCTATTCCTCTAAAGCAGAAAGAGGAGAGATCACACTGGTGACATTCCCTAAAGTGACGTGTTGCATTCGAAATATTTCTAGCATTTGGGTTAATTGTGTCACAGTAATGTTCCCCTATACGGGCTCTCAAAGGACGTGTGGTACAGCCTACATATTGGAGGCTGCATGAAATACAGGTGATCAGGTAAATTACATAGTTTGTGCCACAGATGATTTATTGCTGTATAGTAAACTCTTCACCTGTAGCTGTGGCAACAAATGTTTTACCCAGATCACACAAGTTACAGTACCTACAGGTTTTTATATTACAAGGGTAACTGCCAGGATAGGAGAGCCAGGTGGGTTGGCATTGTTTGGATGAAAATAGACTAGGTGATAGTGCAGTCCCCAGTGTGGGCGCACGTCGGCTAGAAAAAAGGCAACCTGCTTGCAGAATTTCATGTAAATCTTTATCTGTATGTAATATTGGCAGATTCTTTTTTATTATTCTGACTATTTGATTATATTCTTGGGAAAATTTGGTTACAAATGTGATAGGTTTACCCATTTTTCTATTCCTAGAGTTGTAAGATTGATGAGGTTTGTTATTATTTTTATTTTTATTTTTATGCTCTCTCTCAGTTTTAGGCTTATCTGACAGTAATTCCTCTCTGTCCATCATCAAAACCCTTTCTAGTCCTTGGTGTATAACAGATTTGTTATAACCTCGGTCCAATAAGCGCTGATGGATGACCTTACGTTCTAGTTCAAAGGTTGAGTTTGTTGAACAGTTACGTTTAGCTCGAATAAACTCCCCATAAGGGATGGCATTGATGATGTGGGATGGATGACAACTGGTTGCAAAAAGCGTAGTGTTACCAGAGCAAGGTTTCCTATAGGTGCATGTTGAAACATCACCTGTGGTTGAATCACCCTTTAGGGTGATGTCTAAAAAGTTGATACTGGAAACATCATGCTCAATTGAAAAATGTAGATTTAACTGATTATCATTCAGAAATTTCAAAAATTCATGCAATCCCATAATGTCACCATCCCACACCATCACAAGGTCATCAATGAAACGACCATACCAAACAATCTGCTTAGCAAAAGGGTTGCTGGGAGAGAACAAAACTTGTTCCTCCCACCAACCCATATAGAGGTTCGCCATGGACGGTGAGAATCTAGCACCCATCGACGCCCCGCAGCACTTGACATAATATGCGCCATCAAATAAAAAATAATTATGCTTTAATAAAAGCTCAACACTTAACAGAATAAACTCCTGTAGCTCCTGAGAGTAGGAGCTGTAGCGTTGAAGATGATATTGGATGGCCTGCAATCCAGCGCTGTGGGGGATCGACGAATAGAGTGCCCTCACGTCTAGTGTGGCCCACACATAGGTGGATATCCATTTAACAGATGTGATATGGGATAGGACTGTGCTCGTATCTCTGATGTAGCCGGGCAATCTGTATACCAAAGGCTGTAAGTGCCGGTCTACCCATTCTCCCAAACGCTCAAATAAAGAACCAATTCCAGCCACAATTGGTCGCCCCTGGATGGGACAATCAAGTTTATGAATCTTAGGGAGATGATGGAATACCGGCACCACAGGTTTATCCACATAGAGATACTCAGCAGTTTTGGATGACAGAACTCTCATACTAAAGCCCAACTGTAAATGTTTCAAAAGAGTTGATTGAAAAACAGTAGTGGGGTTGTTAGACAGGGGTAGATATGTGTCACTGTCACTGAGCTGTCTAATGGCTTCAGATCTATATTGTTCCCTAGTCATCACCACCACTGCTCCTCCCTTATCTGCTTCCTTTATCACTAACCCTTTATTGTCTTTTAATTGCTGTAGAGCCTCTTTCTCTTGCTTTGAGATATTAGTCTTTCTAGATGTTGAGCTATGTTGTTTCAGTTGTATCAATTCCCCCTCTATTACAGCCTGAAAAGTGTCTATAGTAGAGTTTCTTGCATTTACAGGGTAAAAAAACGTATCCCCATATTGTGATGTACTGCATGAAGCTCCATAGGAGCCCATATGCGATTCTGAATACAGCTGTTCTAAAGTTAATGATGCAGATAAATCCTGAAACATAAAAGAAACATGCGGGCAAACATCTTGTTCTGCAATTGATTGGTTTTGGTCAGATTCACTCACCATCTCTGATGTCAGTGGGTCATCCACCTGTTCGTCAATTCCCTGTTGAAAATGTTTCCGCAGTAAGAGGTTCCTGACAAACCTGTTGGTGTCCAAAATGATATTAAAAATATCAAAGTGATAGCTGGGTGAAAAAGATAGACCCCGTGACAACAGAGATAATTCAGAATCAGTCAAAACCTCATCCGTTAAATTAACTACTGAGGTAACGGTTGATAATTCACTATTTATTTCTTTTTTCTCTGTGGATATCGCTGATCTCCGTCTTTTCCCCCCTCGCCTTTGCCTTTTCTTGCAGTGTCCTGTTTTCTGGTTGTTTGTTTTTTCTTCGGCTGCTGGTAGTATGTTGCAGACATGGCGTTTTTTGACACCCCGGGGTTAACACTTCCACCAGAAAAAACCTTGTCTGAAGAGATTTCAGAGCTGCAGTAGTGTCAGACAGAGACAAACCATCCCCTTCAGCTGTATCTGAGACTTCAGATAAGGAATCCGATGCCTCCGGTGAGCTGAAGCCCACTTTCTTAATTATACTAGCAGATCTGTGTTTTCTCCTGAGAATAGATCATGGTGTAGAGCTGAAGCTTCTACTCCTCCTCCCCCACTCATAAACTGTATTGCTCTAGTAATCATCCACATCACAGAGGTATTTAGTCCTTTTGATCTGTGTAATCTGTGTTTCTAATTCCTCTATTGTCCGTTGCAGTTTGTTCTCTGAATCTGTGAATGTGGGTAAATGTGCAAACTTATTTACTGCTTCTTTTTGGTCTTTGATATTTGAGTTGATTTTGTCCAAACACTCCTGTTCATACCGGACAATGAGTCTCATCAGTTCAAATGAGCAGTTAGACAAGATAGCATTCCATTCCTGTACAAATGTCCCAGGATAGACATATCATGCAGTTTGTCACTGTGGCAATAATAGGTATCAAGCTGCCAGGCTATGAATAGCAATCCTGAATTCACAGGGAGCACTAACAAACGAATAAAGTCCAGAATATAAACAAAAAAGTCATTGCTACTACCCATACATCACATAGAAAGCAGAGATCCCAGGTGCTCTATCCACAGTTGCTGGCTGAGTAGGTAAATGAGGAAAAGATGATCCGCACTCCGGTGATTGCTCTTAAGAAGTATAGGGTAGGGTAGGGTAGGGAGGGGAGGGGAGGGAGGGGGGTACAAGAGAAAGGGGGAGCAGGGAGGGGTAAGGGGGGGAAGAGAGCATCAAGTGGTTGGTAGATTGTGAGACAGGACAATCAATTGTTAATACTTTTACAATTGTTAAATCTGTTTTGAGTACCAAAGGACCCATGGGTTCCAAAGTGCTAGTGATTTTTGCGTGAAATTGATTGCTGCGTGATAGGAGGGTTTCATAAGTGAAATGAGTTTGTACTAGGTTGATTACCTCAGTAAGGGAAGGAATGTTATCTGATTTCCAGTTTTTAGTGATCAAGAGTTTGGTAGCTAGGAGGATGTGTGTGGTCACTGATCTCTGATGCATTGGAAAGTCTTCTATGTTCAGATTAAGAATGGATAACTGTGGGGTAATTGTTGCTGAGCTAAAGAGTATGTCTTGGAGTATGGTTTCCACATTTTTCCATGGTTGTGTTACATGTGGAAAGGACCAAAGGATGTGAAGGAGCGTGCCCGGGTGGCCACAGTTTCTCCAGCATTTATGTGAGGTGTGTTTGTGGAACTTGGCCAGTCTGGATGGAGTGAGGTACCATCTCATAAGTGTTTTTTGTGTGAGTTCCCATAGGGAGGTGCAAGTTGTAGCTTTGTAAATAGATGCGATTGCCGTTTGTCATTGGGCATCCGTGAATTGTGTTTGTAAGTCATTTTCCCATACAAGGAGGGGTTTGGATTTGATGAACATGTTTTTTTCTTGTAGAAGTGAATATATGAGGGAGGTCCCCTTAGTGTTAGAGTGATCTGTAAAGAAGTAGTTCCAAAGTTTTAAGGGTAGTGTGCCTTCTATAGATGAGAATGCCGTTTTTGTAATCTGAAGTAGGTGAGGAAGTCTTTGGATGGTGCATTGAGGTCTTTGCTGATTTGTAAGAAGGATTTGCAGGTTGTTAGGTCGCAAAGTTCTTCTGAAATCTTTCTTGATCTACCTGACCTTGGCTTGGTATCAAGAGATCCCCAAATTTTCCACTTATTAAGCGATTGAACAGTACTGACTGGCATATTCAAGGCTTTGGATATCTTTTTATATCCTTTTCCATCTTTGTAAAGTTTCGTTACCTTGTTACGCAGGTCTTTTGACTGTTCTTTTCTGCTCCCTGTGGCTTAGTATCTAGCCTGCTTAGTGCATCCTGGTGAGAGCTAACAAAATCATTGACTATACACAGCCACTAATTGTGATTTAAAAATCCACAAATGTGGGAAATTAACCTTTAATAGCCATCTTAACCTGTGTGTGCCACCTTCTCTATCTGTACCAGGGTATGTAAACTTTTGATCAGGGCCATTTGGGTGATTTCCGGTATCAGTACGATTTAAAAGGAGCTATGTGATAATAAATGGCTTCATGTGATCACTATCCTTGAATGAAAGACAGTTTTTTTTGGCATGATTAGTCATATTTTCAGTATATTTCTGCCAGGGTATGCAAACCTTTGAGCACAACTATACATATATATATATATCTATATATATATATATAGATATATATAGATATAAATATCTATATATATCTATATATAGATATATATAGATATATATCTATATATATATCTATATATATCTATATATATATAGATATATATATATATATTTTATATATATACATATATATATATATATATAGATATATATATATATATATCTATATATATAGATATATAGATATATATATATATATATCTATATATATATATAAATAGATATATATATTTATATGTATAAAGCCAAAGACTCCACGAGTGAGACCTTTCCATTCTTTTTAACCAGGTGGAGGTAGACTCTCTTGCTAGGCTTTATAATGGCTTTTTGTCAGAGCCAGAAACTCTAATAGACATGACTAACAATTGCATGTTTTTTTCAGTCCGCCTTTATCCACCCAAAGCTTACAAAATAGGCATAGTAAGAACATTTTTGAATTGATGGCTACAAATAAATAGCAGTAAAGGAAGTCTTCATTAAAAAGTTTCACTTATTTTCTGTTCCAAGAAAATTAGCGTTTGCCAATGGATGGTTTATTTTAATTGTAGGAGAGCCAATGCTAATGTGTATAAATTAAACTTAGTTAGTTAGTCTATAAATAAAGTATTTCTTTATTTTTTCTTTCAGAATATTCAAAGTAATGAACAAGGAATATCTGTCCGCTGGCAAGTTGTAGACCAGAAGATACCTCTTTATGCAAATCACAAAGACATTCTTCAGAAAGTAGTCGATTGTTATAATGCGTATTATTAATAAACAGCACACGCTTTAGCTTGGAGCTTTCCTTTGATGTGCTCCCTAATATATACCTCCAACTTTCTGATGCCATTCTAAGGAGATAATCAATGTTATTTACTTAACCTGTCAGTAGTCATAAAGGTATGGCTAGTTGGTGTATATTTTAGTAAACCTTTTAGGATCCCACATGTTACAGCATTAGGCATTTATGGCATTGAAGCCTTGTAACTATTTATATTAGTAAATCATATTTACAGTATAACATGTAAAATAAAATTGTTTAATGATATTCCTGGGCCCTCTTGCTGGGATGTTTGTTTTCTGCGATAATTCACTCCACCATTCTAGGGATCAAACATTTTCATAAATTGATCCTATTCAGCTTCCATTACAGACTAGAAATGCAATTCTTCAAAAAGCCTCAGCTTCTATAAGCATACATTTTTTTAAGATATGTTTATTGAGTTTTCATGTGTTATACATAAAAAAAGCAATAAATTAAGTATAACACAACCCATCTATGCCTCCCATGCCTCAATAAAAGTGATAATAGTACAAAGAGTGTCGGTAGATATCAAGTTACACAATACGTAGGTGTAACAAGCTATAACATGTCAGAGTAACATTACTAAAGCAGAAATACCAAAGATTCATAGAGTTCCAGAGTCCGATGATGTCAGGGTAAGAGGGCTGGACACCCAATTAGGTTTCTTTCTGAGTTCAAAAGTAAGTTTATACAGAGGCAGACCGTCGTTTATCATCTGGATCCAAGTAGTCATAGTAGGACAAGTCATACCTTTCCAAGATAGGAGTATAGTCGTTTTAGCAAAGAAGTACAATATACTTCAAATGTAATAAATGTTTACTATATGCAGGAACAGTTAATTTTCCAAAGATACCTAACAAATTATTTTTAGGGTAGAGAATAGTAGGTAAACCCAGAGCAGTAGATAACTAACTATAATAATAATAACTTATGACTAAAATGCATATACAATAGGAGAAAACCAAAAACAGTGCTAGAAGTCAGCTTCATTCCCACAGCCCCTGAAGCACTCAGATGCAGGGCATAACCCCATCTTACACATTCAAAAGAGAGTGAGATGACTCTGATGAAACACTTTTGTTTGAATAATTTTTTCTCTTGAGGATATCACTGAGCCCTTGTATGTATTAATAAACTCAGTCCAGTCATCATCAGTAAGCTGTTTATTCAGGTTAGCCCGACGGGTCTGAGTAGCAGCGAACCTATGATTGGAATCGGCCATCAAGGTAGAGTAGTATTTCGAAACCATTTTAGTTGTGTCTGGTTTTCTCAATAATGTCTCCAATGGGGATAAGGACAATAGAGAGGAAGCAGAGCCCAATTGGGCATGGCAGAGTTGGAGATAAAAGAATAAAAATGAGGCAGATTAAAGTGAGCTTTCAACTGGGTGAATGACTTAAAGCCTTGCTCAGTATATAATAAAAGAAAATACAGTACAGCGCAATAAATGAATAGTCCATATATAATCATTTGGTGATGAGACATCCAGTATAAGAACAATCAAAGAGAGCCTCCTTATTTGCAATTATGGATGACAGACAAGACGGTGAAGTGGTGATTACAGCCCATCCACCACAGATAATCAAGCCTCTCACCTTACAGACTTGACCTGCAATGGTCACTCAGCATTTGACCCACACCTGAGGTACTAATAACCAACGATCCAGCCGATGATCTCTCCAGACATGTGGACAAAGAATAATTCAGCGCTGAAGACGTCCCGCCCATGGATGTAACACGTACGGGGGAGGATTCACTCTGACACCACCGGCGGCCATCCTCCCGGTTAGAAACCAGTATACATGCAATGCTCATATGCCTGCACTCAGCTGGAGTGTCATGTTTGTAAGTAGGATTTCATCATTTTTATGCTGACATTAAACCTGTTAAACAGAGCATTAGATTAGATTAGATTAGATTTTATTCTTTGTCCTCATGTTTGGAGAAATCATCGGCTGGATCATTGGTTATTAGTACCCCAGGTGTGGGTCAAATGCTGAGTGACCTTTGCAGGTCAAGTTTGTAAGGTGAGAGGCTTGATTATCTGTGGTGGATGGGCTGTAATCACTGCTTCACCATCTTGTCTGTCATCCATAATTGCAAATAAGGAGGCTCTCTTTGATTGTTCTTATACTGGATGTCTCATCACCAAATGATTATATATGGACTATTAATTTATTTTGTTTTATTATCTGCTGAGGTGTTCTGGATTATCCTTGAATGTCAGCTTGCAATTTTTATTTTTATTTAGATTTTATCAATTTGTATCTGCGCTGAATATTTGTTGTTTATACTTTGCTCAGTATATAGGAATGTATATTGGTGTGACACTCTAAGCCATCATTTGTTTTGTATAGGAACCATGAACAAAGATAAAAAGGTCAGACTGTACAGGCCAGACAAGGAGTCTTAAGATAAAATATCACATTTTTATTATACATGATCTTTAAATAAAAATAATTAATAAAAAAACATTGATATGTGGTGCTTGATTGATTAAATGTACATGGAACAATAATATTGCTCTTGCTTGATACATGCAATAAAGAGAAATCATCATGTGTCAGCGCGTTTCGCTGAAGTTAAGCTTCATCAGGACTCATGAGTGTAGTACAGGCATGTCCAAAGTCCAGCCCGCGGGCCAATCGCGGCCCGTGGTCCAGTTTCGGACGACCCACCTGGCAATTATGACATATATCTTTTGTGGCCCCCAACGAATCCCTGAGCGCCGGGGGCCACAAAAGATAGATATACTGGCTGTCTTGGAGGGGGCAGGACAAGCGCCGTACGGGATACAGGAGAATTTCCTGTTTACACGGCGTCCTGTGTAAAAGGAAGTCCCGTCTCCTGCGCTGCCATTGGACAATTGTTTTGTCCATCATAGGAGGCGGGACTTTCAATTAAAGAGGCCGCCGTGTAAACAGGAGTTTCTCCTGTATATCTGTTGGCGCTCGTCCCGCCCCCTCCCTGTCTCCTCCAAGGCTGCAGATGGACATGAATCAGGCTGCACTGACGGCAATGGTGAGTCTGCATTCATGTCAATGTGGGGGCTGCTGTATTTATGTCAATGTGGTGGGGGCCGCATTCATGTCAATGTGGTGGGGGCCGCATTCATGTCAATGTGGTGGGGGCCGCATTCATGTCAATGTGGTGGGGGCCGCATTCATGTCAATGTGGTGGGGGCCGCATTCATGTCAATGTGGTGGGGGCCGCATTCATGTCAATACGGTGGGGGCCGCATTCATGTCAATACGGTGGGGGCCGCATTCATGTCAATACGGTGGGGGCCGCATTCATGTCAATATGGTGGGGGCCGCATTCATGTCAATACGGTGGGGGCCGCATTCATGTCAATACGGTGGGGGCCGCATTCATGTCAATACGGTGGGGGCTGCATTCATGTCAATACGGTGGGGGCTGCATTCATGTCAATACGGTGGGGGCTGCATTCATGTCAATACGGTGGGGGCTGCATTCATGTCAATACAGTGGGGGCTGCATTGATGGCAATGTGGGGGCTGCATTGATGGCAATGTGGGGGCTGCATTCATGTCAATACGGTGGGGGCTGCATTCATGTCAATACGGTGGGGGCTGCATTCATGGCAATGTGGGGGCTGCATTCATGGCAATATGGTGGGGGCTGCATTCATGGCAATACGGTGGGGGCTGCATTCATGTCAATGGAGTGGGGGCTGCAGATAGGCACTGATTAGGCTGCATTGATGAGCACTGACCCTTATTTTGCTTCACAGTTCTTTATTTAAAATTTCAGATTTTTTTTCCTGAAACTTCCTTTTTAAAGTGAAGGTGCGTGTTATAAGCCGATTAAATCCAGTATATCCAAATAACACGCCCGAGCTCATCTATTCACCACACACAGCACAAAGGCAAGAGAATTCTGTTGGGCCATGTATTAGCACTCGGACGGACAGGCATGTCAGGCATGTTCTATTCATCAAATCTGGCCCTCTTTGAAAAAAGTTTGGACACCCCTGGTGTAGTACATTAATCCTCTAAGAAGGAATAACAATATATAAGATTCAAAAATTCATAAATGTACATTATGTTGCAACAACACCACCTAATTTGCTGTGTGGGACATCCCACGGCATTGCATATGGCTCCCTGGGTGAGCACTGGAGCAAACAGGGAGGACAAGATCAAGATCTCAGCAGGACACTTCAAAATAACAGATGCTATATTAAAAAAATTGCCATAGAAACCCTCATCCCAAAGTTAATTGTAACTGGATAAGGATTGCAGAGATGATAGCTACCAAATTCATATATTCCTGAAGCCAACAGTTGTCAAAAGGTTTCAGATGTAAGCACATCGTGCCCAATAATTCCGGAAACCCGAGTACACATCAAAGCTCTCCATCTCATGTAACAAGCAGCATAAAGAAGCATAAGGAGCATAAGGGTATCATCTGCGTACAGTGAAATTTGCTCCTTTATAGTGCCGATAATTAGGCCTTGTATAGAGGACAGAGATTGTATACAGCCAAAAGCATACATTTTTAAACTAAAAATGCTTATTTACTTCAAGTGGCTTGGCCAGCTGGAATACTCACACGGGTGTTTCATCCATGTCTAGCTAAGTTCTTATCTTAGTGTTCTCACAGTAATAAAACTTTGTCACCATTCTTTTTCACAAGGATTTGCCTCTTTCATAGATGTTTTATTAGGTCCAGTAGTCACATGGTCCATGGCCACCTCAAGCTTTAGTACCAGTTGCTGCTTCAAATGTTTAATGTCTAATAGACCCCAGATCTCTCCATAAAGAGGACCGGTCATGGCCCATGCTGTCACAAGGGATGTTGTTCATCCCTTGTGATAGCAATATAGTTAATACAAAAAAGAGACAGTGTAAAAAAAGTTTTAGATAAAATAAATAATAAAACTAAAATTTAAAGAGCCCCCCCCCCCCCCCCCATGCTTACACATAAATGCATACACATACATAAGTCTCGTACGCATACAATATGTAAACAGTGAGGTATCATAATGAACTTCAGAGGCGACGAGAGCAATAACCCTAGTAAAATCCTCCTGTGGAAAAATGTAAAGCGTTGTCTATGGAGAATTTTAAGTGCTGTAGTTTGGCACCATTTCACAGGCGTACGCAATTTTAAAACTTGACATATTCGGTACCTATTTACTTGGCGTAACATCATGGATATTATATTGTGTTTGTGTGCAATATAATTCATTAAAGTGTATTTTTTCCAAAAAAATTGCATTTGTACTGTGTGACATAAAGAATTGCAACACGCCATTTTATTCTATAGGGCCTCTGCTTAAAAAAATATATTCAGTATATAATGTTTGGGGTTCTAAGTAATTTTCTAGATAAAAATTTAGATTTTTACATGTATGTGAGAAGTGTCAGAATTGCCCCAGTAGGTGAAGTTGTTAAGCTGGGCTACTCTTGGGGCCCTTAAAGCTTAACTCTGGGCAGAAAATGTATTAGCTGTAGTGTTGAGCACACAGTTTGAGCCGAGCAAAAGTTCGGAACAAACTTTGGCTGTTTGCCCCTTTCAGTGAACACCTGAATTGTGAGGGCATTTGACTGTTTGTTTGGCCCGCTGAATGCCCCACAATGCACTGCGCGCCGTACAGTGCATTCTAAGCCCTGATTGGCTGAAGCAATGAAGGCTTTGCCCAGTGCGCTGTCAGGGTCATGATTGGAGAGTGTCATGATGACTTAGCCCAATCATGGCTCATTGCTCATAGACCCACCTACACTATAAAAGGTTCCTTCCCAGAGGAGCCATTTGCAGTGTGATGTTGGAGTAGAGATAGATAGAACAGTGCTCGGTTCATTGCTACTTGCAGGTTAGTGTGCTATAGTGTGTTATTTTGATTCTATTGTGAGTGTAGAGTGTCAGTGTAGTGTGAATATAGTGATAGTGTAGTGTCAGTGTAGTGCATCAGTGCAGTTTTACTGTAGTGTCAGTGTAGTGCGTCCTTGCAATTTTACTGCAGTATAATGAATTGTGTCAGTGTAGTGTGTCAGGGAGGTAATATATTGAAGTGCGTTAGTGCAGTTTTACTGCAATATATTGGAGTGCGTCAGTGCAGATTAACTGCAGTATATTGCATAGAGAAAGTTAAACCACCATGGAATAAACCCATATTATGTTGCCAACATCCCTAGATTTGGACAGCAAGTGAAAGTGTACCCCCTCCCCCACACGGTACTATGGGACTTTTTAGTCATACTCAAATGTAAAATGAGTATATTAAAAAAGTATAACCTTTATTATTACATGATAAAAACATTGGTGCATACATCACCATTACTTTACATAAAACGGCAAGTTGTACATGGGTTAATGAAAAGCTGATTGTTGATATGGTTGTCTCTTCTCGTTGTGTCCGACTCGTTTCGGGCACAGAATGTCTCCCTTCTTCAGGGTCATTTAAAAAAGAAGCTCACAGATCGAAAACAATCTATGATAAAACAGGACAAAGATTGAAACACAGAAAGCAGGTAAGGAAAACACATGCCATATGGTACATCAGCAGTACAGCATACATACCAACACCATGGCCAAATATGGAAATTCCTAGTAAATAAAAGACAAGACAAAAGACAAAATTTAATCTGCATTGGGTTTTGGGCAGTGTCCTCAAAAATAGATCCCCCAAGCTTGAAGGGGCCTCCAGGGTCCCATGTGCCCCTCACAAAGATCCAAAGACACAGCCAATATGAGCCGACAGCCAGAGATTGTGATTGGAGACAAAGGAGTAAGATCTCAAATGGTGGGGAGTATGGAAATTCACATCACAGGTGGTATATGCCCACACCTAAAATATAAATGCGCAGTGATAGAGTAGGAGACACAATGTAGTCATTCCGGAGACACAGTGTAGTCATTCCTATGTAGCAATTGTAATTTTTACATGGCACATATACTACTCTGCAACATATACCTCTTATATAGGAGTGTGTAATCTGCAGATGATTAGTGGATGAAAATAGAAGGTTAGGGCGCATGAGTCTGATCTTGGGATATGGCTGCCTAATCCCTGTGCTCCGCGCCACCGGACACTACCTCCCCGGCTGACAGAGCACTAATCCCTCGCAGACATGATCTACCATGCCCCTGGGACAGTGGACACCGCCAGGCACCCATGGGTATGTACCGCTCGTAGAAAAACAAAACAAAGCTTAAACAGACCAAAGCTTCTCCTGCAGTGGGAAAAGGCCAGATGGCGCCCAAACTTCTTGAGCCTGATGACACCACAAGGCTCTCTGCAGCAGGTCCAGCTTCCCCTTTAGACAGCCTGCAGCACTTCCCTACAGACGTGATAAGCCCTGACCTGCATAACTCGGATGCAAAGCTGGCCAAATTCTGTTTCATTGTTGAGCCTTTTCTGAACCATGCATTTATTTTGCATCTATGCTGCACACCTTGAGAGGTGATTTAATCCATGTTCCTTTTCTGCATTCTGGCTAGGGCTTCCTCTCTTTCTGGGACATGCTTCATTCCAACCTTAAAAGTGACCCCTATGAAGCCCTTCTGTGTAAACCTATCCTAGAACTCCTCCACCCAGAATGTCAACTGGCCCAGCACCTCTTTAATGCAACTAAATTGACCTTTGCGAGGGCATGGAAAACCCCAGTACTCAACTTTGAAGCAGTTAAAAACCATATGAATGACATTATGATTAACGAGAAATTGGTGGCCCTCACCTCTGATACTCACAATAAATTTCTCAGGGTCTGGCAACCATGGATAGCATACAACCAATCCTCTGGGTACTTTTTCCAATTCAAGGGTCTCCGGATGCACCCCCCCTTCTTTCTCTCTTCTTTCTCTTTTTTTTCCCCTCTCATATCCCCCCTTGTCTTCTACAGTCTAACCATTCCCTTTATTTTTTTGTATACTTTCTCTGACACTCCTGGTTTCCAGGAGTCGGCCCAGTGAAGATGGTTACAATGATGAAAAAATATATATATGTAGAGTTGGTAGATTTACAATCTACTGCAGATTAGGTAAATTTAGTAAATTGTGTGTTAGGAAGGTTAAAAGTTCGCCTCTGTTCCAGCTTGGCTGACGTTGTATGTGCTTCCGTGCTGACCGCTGGGTGTCGCTGTTACCATTAGTCAGTGTTGGAAGGGCTACGTGTCGAAGTGTATAGATGCTCCTCTGTCTCGGAGACAAGCTCGGTGGATGTGGTCCTCCGAGTTGCATTCTGGGAAGGGGGTATTTATGGGACAGACGCCATGTTCTAAGGTCGTTTTGCAGCCACCTGCTGGCAGCATTAAGGAGCTACCTCGTGGTCCTCTGATCGGGAGGCCCACGATGCTACGGCGCAGGGGTGGGTCCAGAGGCTTGTCTGGGGCCTACCACCGCAGCCGAGGAATGGTCCTGAGCTGTCGGTCCTGTGTGACGAAGCTGGACAGCCGAGGAGATCCCAGGGGAGGACCCATCTTGGAGAGATCACGCAGTGTGCTAGTCTATAGAGGGGCCTGATGACTCGGTTGCAGGACGTATCCAAAAGAAGTAATTATACAGCATAGTGTCGCCGGTTCGGCTTAAAGGTTCAGGCACTGTGACTGACTGTTCACTGCAGAAGATCTGATACATCCCGTGGCAGAGGATCGTGCAGATTTACCCCCCCCAAATAAGTCTGTGGCAGAGACTTTAGATTCGTGCTGTGTACTGGCTGCTAGACTGGTGAGAGAGGCCTATCCAGACAAGCAAA
The DNA here is from genome assembly GCF_042186555.1 of Aquarana catesbeiana. NCBI lineage: Eukaryota > Metazoa > Chordata > Amphibia > Anura > Ranidae > Aquarana > Aquarana catesbeiana. The sequence continues at coordinate 259,076,155 of NC_133329.1, forward strand.
GAGTGCATCCCATGAGGGGAACACATTCCACATAATTATCTGAATTCTACCGGGACATTTGTCGCTAAGATCTTGTAAGAATATATTTGAGTTTCTCCTGAAGATTTCCTTTTCCGTCTCTTTCCTGCTACTTCCTAAAGTTTGACTGGTCAATAAAGCATTGAAAACGTACTCCAGTGTTGGTGCGTGTGTCGTCCAGCAGTAAACTCAACGGAACCCCTAGACCCGGTGCCAGTGAAACAGAGGGAAGCAAAGTGAAGGTAACAGACCTGCTTAAACCAGCAGCTCCACCGTGAGTTAATGTTACATGTGGGGGGTGTCGTCCGGGATTTGTTGACCGACAATTATTGCAACCCAGTGGAGTGTTTTACCGGGAGTTTACAGAGAGAGCTGGACTTTGAAAAAAAAATCTTTTCAGGAAGAGGAAAGGTTAAACTGCAGGACTTTGCTTTTGGGTGCGTAGACGCTGGGCGCCAGAAGAGGCCCGGGAGCTACGTGACTGAAAGAACAAGTGGGAGGAGTTACCCTACTTGCTACCGTGTGGGACGCGTGTAGTGTGCTTGGCGCCACAGGAGAAGAGAAGCCTCGTGATCATGCTGAAAAGATCAGAGTGTGGCCATGTCTTTTCCGGCAATACAATCGGTTGTGGGACCCAGAATGTTCACTGCAAGCACCGTGATGAATACTGTGCAATCTGGAACTCTGCTCACGGATACTGGAGTTCGAATGAAACCGCAGGGGAAGTTGGTCCTGTTCTGTTAAAAGTTCGCCTCTGTTCCAGCTTGGCTGACGTTGTGTGTGCTTCCGTGCTGACCGGTGGGTGTCGCTGTTACCATTAGTCAGTGTTGGAAGGGCAACGTGTCGAAGTGTATAGATGCTCCTCTGTCTCTGAGACAAGCTCGGTGGAGGTGGTCCCCCGAGTTGCATTCTGGGAAGGGGGTATTTATGGGACAGACGCCATGTTCTAAGGTCGTTTTGCAGCCACCTGCTGGCCCTCCTAGCCGACAGGTATGCGTTAAGGAGCTACCTCGTGGTCCTCCGATCGGGAGGCCCAAGATGCTACGGCGCAGGGGTGGGTCCAGAGGCTTGTCTGGGGCCTACCACCGCGGCCGAGGAATGGTCCTGAGCTGTCGGTCCTGTGTGACGAAGCTGGACAGCCGAGGAGATGCCAGGGGAGGACCCGTCTTGGAGAGATCACGCAACGTGCTGGTCTATAGAGAGGCCTGGTGACTCGGTTGCAGGACGTATCCAAAAGAAGTAATTATACAGCATAGTGTCACCGGTTCGGCTTAAAGGTTCAGGCACTGTGACTGACTGTTCACTGCAGAAGATCTGATACATCCTGTGGCAGAGGATCGTGCAGATTTACCCCCCCAAATAAGTCTGTGGCAGAGACTTTAGATTCGTGCTGCGTAAGGGCTGCTAGACCGATGAGAGAGGCCTATCCAGACGAGCGTGTGGTGCATGTGGTGCGTGTGTTGTCCAGCAGTAAACTCAACGAAACCCCTAGACCCGGTGCCGGTGAAACAGAGGGAAGCAAAGTGAAGGTAACAGACCCGCTTAAACCAGCAGTTCCACCGTGAGTTAGTGCTACATACCGTATTTATCGGCGTATAACACGCAGCGGCGTATAACACGCACCCCAATTTAGGAGGGAATTTTAAGGAAAAAAAAAACTTTTAGGAGGGAAGTTGAAGGGAAAAAACTTACATTTAAATGCCTATCATTGCAGCCTTCTCAGTGCAGCCTTCCCCAGTGCAGCCTTGTCAGTGCAGCCTTCCCCAGTGCAGCCTTGTCAGTGCAGCCTTCCCCAGTGCAGCCTTGTCAGTGCAGCCTTCCCCAGTGCAGCCTTGTCAGTGCAGCCTTCCCCAGTGCAGCCTTCCCCAGTGCAGCCTTCCCCAGTGCAGCCTTGTCAGTGCAGCCTTCCCCAGTGCAGCCTTGTCAGTGCAGCCTTCCCCTGTGCAGCCTTGTCAGTGCAGCCTTCCCCAGTGGAGCCTTGTCAGTGCAGCCTTCCCCAGTGCAGCCTTGCCCCAGTGCAGCCTTCTATCCCTCCTGGGCTTCAAAATCGCCGACCTAGCCGAGTAGGTTCGGATAGCTCCGCTCGGGACTACGAGTGGAGCCGAAAGTGAACGAGAGCCATTTTCAAATCGCGGTCGGTGATTTTGAAGATGTGACAGCTCGGGATCGCAGGGGATCGGTGTATAACACGCACCTGCGATTTTCCCCTGATTTTAAGGGGAAAAAAGTGCGTGTTATACGCCGATAAATACGGTATATATATATATAATAAAAATGAAAAAAAATAAGCAAACAATTATTTTTTCTCTCTTACCCATAATCAATATGCAGTTAATCTATGTATGTATGCACCCCTCTTTATCGCTTGGGGTTTCTGAGCCTTTGCCTACCATACAATAACTCTGGAGCATTAAATGATCTTCATCGCGACGTATCGCTGCTGTTTTTTATTATACTGATGAACATTGTACCATGTGTATAACATCCCTTTGTCGGGATCTTCCTCTCCATCTTATGTTTGATGTAATCATCACACTGTTGCACTAATTTGTTGAATTTACTTTTCTATCAATAAAGACTTTGTAAAAGAAAAGAGAAGGTTATTGGATATGCATAGGGGGAATAGTCCCTGCAGCACTTCAGGTCTACCCAGAACCCTCCATTAGAGGAGCCATAGAGGACCAGTGTCGCATTTGCCTTTGCATCACATACATGGATTGCCCAATATAACCATTTTAGTGAAAAAAATGTAACACATAGGCCGAGTACCTACCTTCAGGAGTGTCTGTGGATCAGTTTCCCCACTGTGTCATTCACCCATGCCGGAGCATCTGCCTCTGCAGACACGCCACTTTTAAATGACATGTGTGCTGCCTGCACTTGCGCAGTGCGACCATTGTGTGCATGCACACTCTACACCGCGCCATCACGCATACCGTGGGCGTAAGTACGCTCCACCGCATTATCGCATACACCTTGACGTTAGACATGGGGCGTAACCTTGGTGACAGAGGGATTCCCGGCAGGGCTCAGTTTCTGCAAAAGGATCCCTGGGCTGCGAGTGCATAGCACCCCCACACAATGAAGGTGGGAGGGCGCCATTCACTAGCGGCCCACCAATGCTCAAAGATGGGCGGCCAATGCATGGGAGGAGGAACACCATGGGCATAGGCCTTTGTGCGCCGGGTAACAGCAAAACAGGATCCTAGAAAGAGAGGAAGCCTTAGCCAGAATGCAGAAAAGGAACATGGATAAAATTACCTCTCAAGCTGTGCAGCATAGGTGCAAAATAAATGCATGGTTCAGAAAAGGCTCAGGGTCATGGATTGGGATGCATGCGTTGAAACAGCCAGAGTAGAACATAGCATGTGCATTTATGATAAGGAATCGATGTTCGAAAAGATATGACACATAAAGCATATTGATAATGATTGCATCTATAAGGCAATGAATAGTACATTTAACACATCATCTGCATTACCTTCAGATAACATATACAACCTACAGTTCTTTTAAATAATGTATTGGATAACATACCATATTCATATCTACACCAAGATTACTCTGTCACTCTTTCTCACATACCCCTGAAGTAAACCCTTCTAGAAAGGGGTGATACCTGAGTTGAGTGTTAAGACCCGGGGGCGCTGTTGCCCCCAGTTTTGCAATCGATTATACCTCTTATTGGAGAAGGAGTTTGTTCCAATCTCCCCCCCTAGAGTTTGGATGGACACGATCCAAAATAGTAAAATGGATCTGAGGACAGATATTATGATTATGATCTCGGACATGTCTCCCGAGAGGAAGATCAGGGTCAGCAGAAGTCATACTGGTGATTAGGGATGAGCCAAACACCCCCTGGTTCAGTTCGCACCAGAACCTGCGAACGGACCGAAAGTTTGCGCAAACTTTAGAACCCCATTAAATGTCTATGGGACTCGAACGTTCGAAAAAGTGCTAATTTTAAAGGCTAATATGCAAGTTATTGTCCTAAAAAGGGTTTGGGGACCCGAGTCCTGCCCCAGGGGACATGTATCAATGCAAAAAAAAGTTTTTCGGGAGCAGTGATTTTAATGATGCTTAAAGTGAAAAAATAAAAGTGAAATATTCCTTTAAATATCGTACCTGTATTGTAATATTGTAAATATCGTATTTCCCGTGCTTAGAACAGTCCCTGCACAAAATGACATTTTTAAAGGAATAAAAGTCATTTAAAACTGCTTGCGGCTTTAACGTAATGTCACTATTACAATATGGATGAAAATCAGTGAGACAAACGGCATGGGTACCCCCCCCCCCCCCCGTCCATTACCAGGCCCTTTGGGTCTTGTATGGATATTAAGGGGAGCCCTGCACCCAAATTAAAAAAAGGAAAGGCATGGGGCCCCCAGGCCCTAAATACTCTGAACAGCAGTATACAGGCGGTGAAAACAAGACAGGGACTGTAGGTTTGTTGTTAAGTAGAATCTGTTTGTAATTTTGAACTGGTGCATTTTTAAAGTGTAGCTCCAGCCAAAAAATCTATTTTTAAGCTTTTTGGAAAACATAGGGAAGGGTTATCACCCCTGTAACATTTGTTTTGCTGTCTGTGCACCTCTTCAGAAGATTAACCTCACTTTCTGTCCCAATGACAAATGTTTTTTGAAAATTTGGGTTTTTAGTGTAACAAGGATTGGTGATAATGCATCAGTGAAGAGGGGACACGTTTTTCCCATATTAACGCTTACAGGAGAAAATTTCCCTTCCTAGGGGTAGATTTGATCTCACTTCCTGTTGTCTCCTTCCATTTGCAAGTAGGAGTCGTTTTTAAGTTGGATGTTTGAAAGTAGGGGCCTGCCCTATATACTCTGCAGAAAGTGGGGCCTTAGGTGTTGGTGTTGCCACAACACTGTAAGCCCTCACAGTTACTCTTGGTGGGAGAAGGAACGGGCCGTGCTGTGAAATATTAGATCAAGAATTGTAATTACATGCCATTGTTGAACAGTGGTAGAAAAATTGGGCCTTTGGTGGTGGTGGTGCTGGTGCCACAACACTGCAAGTCCTCACAGTTACTCTTGGTGGGCACTGGAACGGGCCCGGCTGTGAAATATTATATCAAGAATTGTAATTACATGCACCTGTTAGACAGGGGCAGAAAAATTGGGCCTTTGGTGGTGGTGGTGGGGGTGTTGCCACAACACTGTAAGCCCTCACAGTTACTCTTGTTGGGCGCAGGAATGGGCCCTGCTGTGAAATATTAGATCAAGAATTGTAATTACATGTCCCTGTTGAACAGGGGCAGAAAAATTGGGCCTTAGGCACTGGTGCCACAACACTGCAACCCCTCACAGATGCTATAGTTGGAGCGCAGGAATGAGCCCTGCTGCAAAGTATTTCATCAAAAATTGTAATTACACACCCCTGGTAAACAGGGGCTGAAAAATTGGGCCTTGGGCACTGGTGCTGGTGCCACGACACTGCAACCCCTCACAGATACTCTAATTGGAGCGCAGGAATGAGTCCTGCTGCAAAGTATTGCATCAAAAATTGTAATTACACGCCCCTGTTAAACAGGGGCAGAAAAATTGCCACAACACTGCAACCCCTCACAGATGCTATAGTTGGAGTGCAGGAATGAGCCCTGCTGCAAAGTATTGCATCAAAAATTGTAATTATATGCCCCTGTTAGACAGTGGCTGAAAAATTGGGCCTTGGGTACTGGTGCCACAACACTGCAACCCCTCACAGATACAATAGTTGGTGCGCAAAAATTGTAATTACACGCCCCTGTTAAACAGGGGCAGAAAAATTGGGTCTTGGCCATTGGTGGCGGTGCCCAGAACCAAAAATGTTCTTACAAGCTATCAGCATGAAAATTGAGGAGGAAGAGGATTGTCACTCAGCATAACAGGATAGTCACTCAGCATCAGCATAGTCTTGAAGGGATCTCAAAAAAAAAAATCAATCAGTTACATCAGCATCAGGTGCTTGATAGCTGGTGATCCAAGACTGATTCATTTTTATGAAGGTCAGCCGATCGACCGATTCGGTGGACAGGCGCACCCTGTGATCGGTTACAAAACTGAATGTGCTTTCTGAAAGAACGCTGGATGCAGGACAGGCCAGTAACTCAATTGCATACTGTGCAAGCTCTGGCCAGTGATCCATCCTCAAGACCCAGTAACCCAGAGGATTTTCGGGGGGGAAAGGTGTCCAAGTCTGATCTTGCCTCTGGGTAATCCTGCACCATGTGAATCAGACGCTGGCGATGGTTGCTGGAACTGATCAGACCTTGGAGCTGCGGACTAAAAAATTGTCTGAACGCACCGGTCAGACAACCACCTTCTCCACCACTCCTTCTGTGACTGACCGAAGCCTCAACAACACGTTGTCCAGGAGGACCAGGAAATTGTAACCTCCCAGGCTCTGGAAACGCGTTGCACAAACCTTTCTGCAAGGCCTTGCGAAGATGTTTCCACCTCTGCTCCCTCTGCGATGGCAAGATAAGGTCTGCAACCTTACCCTTGTAACGTGGATCAAGGAGGGTTGCCAGCCAGTAATCATACCTCCCCTTGATACCATGAATACGAGGATCCTTCCGCAGGCTTTGCAGGATCAGGGAGGCCATGCAGCGTAGGTTTGCTAAGGGCATTCGGTCCAGAGTCCTTTGGGTCACTAAGGACGACATGATCCGCAGCCACCTCCTTGCAGCAACGTACAAGTCCATGGGTTTCTTGGGACTGTAAATGATCCCTTGAAGACTGCTGCTGATGCTGAGTAAATAAAATAAATTACTGCGCTGTGATAATAAAACTAAATAATACCCCAAACAAAAAATCTGCTGCAAAAAGTGAGATACACACAACAAATAATAAACAATAAAAAAGCAGTGCTAATCCCCCAAGTTGAATAAAATTGATAAGTGAATAATCAAAAGTGAATAATCAAAAATTGGTGTAAAATTATTAAAACACTTAATAAATCACTAATGGTCAGAATAGAACTAAATAGTCCATCTTCTCAATCCATGATGAAAGGATTGAGCGACATATGTCAAAATGGTGACACAAAGTTCATATATGTGCATAGAAAATAACAGGATTAGTGGCCCACGGTAAATACTCCAACCTCCACCACACCACTAGTGTTGAGAGAAATGCTCGCTTACCAGATGGCAAGCAAATGATGCTTGCGGCCTATACCCGGCCAGGGCCTTTATCCAATGTAGGGATACAAGAAATCTCCAGAGGAACCCGTCTGGGGGATCGCCAAACTTATCAGCCAAGGACCGTGACCAGGAAGGGTACCGTAATATTCAGATGTTCCCAGAATACAAAGGAATCACCATAGCGTAACATTGTAAAACACCATTTATTTAAAAAATAAAAGCAGTTCAGCCGGCCGGCTAGTACGGACACCCGTCCCTTCGGATACAGCACGCGAGACGTCAGCACGTCAGCTCCTCCCGACGCGCGTTTCGTCATACAATGACGTCGTCTGGGGCACGGGCGACGCACTGACGTGTCGCGTATAAATAAGTAAACACAAGGAACCAAGCCTTGATGTGAAACCTAATCCGGAAATCATCCGCATTCCACCTCAAGACCTGGCGGAAGTTCCTGGCGGCCATTTTAACTATTGGGAGTTATTCTCAAATAGTGACCGGACAAAATAATATCTAGGAAAACCAACTAAGCTAACAGCCTATGGGTACCGGACAGAATGTACCTCATAAATCAGGAGGTGGAACATAAGAATAATATAGCCTAAAAGTAGAACTTATAATGAAATAACTTCATACTCGAAAAAGTATTAAAAATTAATAGTTCATTAATTTAAGAGCCATCAGTTAAATAAGAGGCAAAAATGGAGGACCAGAGAACCATATAAATCCAATAGAAGAATAAATAACCACTACAAGCCATAAAGGATAAACCTTTATGGCCCAAAGGTCATATCAGGAGAAAAACTTTGCTGGTACAACCAGACATTGGTGTACCAATAGCAGATTGCCCGCAAGTACTTGGCTGTGACACACCTAATTCTACACCTTCATTCCTCTCAGTGCAGGTTTCAGAGAGGACTGAAGGTATAGTGGGGTTGGAGATCCCAGCTGATGAGGAACAAGGAGGGGTCTGCTTTGTTCTTTGGTGTGGGTCTTTTAGGTATGATTGCCAACGAACTGTGTGGCAGGTCGACATATGTTTGGTCAAGCATGTGGTGTCCAAGCAGGTGATGTTTTGGCCACGCGAGATACGCTTGTGACACAAGTTGCAAATAGCAGCGGTGGGATCTGATGCACTCATCTCAAAAAAGGCCCGCACCAAAGAACTTTTGGAATAATGCACAGAGACAGCAGCGCCGTGCACATGCAGAGCTCTGCGGTGTGATGCAGTTGGTGTGCTGCCCTTAAGCTGGCCCCTGGAGGGCATCCTGCCTCGTTGGAGATGTGCCTCCTCCTCCTCCACCTCCTCCTCTCTCGTATCGGGAACCCACGTGTAGTCAATGCCCTCATCATCCCCTCCCTCCTCATCACTGGAGCAAAGCTGGCAGTATGCTGCAGCTGAGGGAACATGACTGCCAGATTGCTGTCCTTCTTGGGCACCCCCTCTCTCTGGGCTCACGTTACTGCCTTCCTCTAGCTGGGTACCATCATCGGAGCCTTCAAAACGCTGGGCATCCTCCTGGAGCATGTACCCAACACTGTGGTCAAACAGTTCGGGGGACTCCTCAGGAGGACATGGTGCAGCTGGGGAAGGAGTGACTGATGCCATTGGGCTGAGGCCGCGTTGGCAGCTGCTTTGCCAGACAAAGTACCCTGAACCTGGGTGAGAGAGGGTGAGGAGGATGAGGACGGCTTGGTCAACCACTCTACCAAGTCTTCGGCATGTTGCGGCTCAACACTGCCAGCTGCCGAAAAAAGGACAAGTGTGTCCAACGGCCACATGCTGATGAGGATGCAACGTCTCCACGACCAGCACCGTTGCCTCAAGACACAGAGACTGATTTCCCTCTTTTATTGGCTTGTGACTGTCTGCCTCTCCTTGTACACTAACTGTAAATACTGCAGCTGCCTTCCTGTGGTACTAATAGGATCAGAAGAACACCAGCAATTTTCTTCAGGTAGTTTTAGGTGCACACTGTGCAGAGAACACAGTACACTAACTGTAAATACTGCAGCTGCCTGCCTGTGGTATTAATAGGATCAGAACAACAGCAATTGTCTTCAGGTAGCTTTAGGTGCATACTGTGCAGAGGACGCACTGCACTAACTGTAAATACTGCAGCTGCCTGCCTGTGGTACTAATAGGATCAGAAGAACACCACCAATTTTCTTCAGGTAGCTTTAGGTGCACACTGTGCAGAGAACACAGTACACTAACTGTTAATACTACAGCTGCCTACCTGTGGTATTAATAGGATCAGAACAACAGCAATTGTCTTCAGGTAGCTTTAGGTGCACACTGGGCAGAGAACACAGTACACTAACTGTAAATACTGCAGCTGCCTGCCTGTGGTATTAATAGGATCAGAACAACAGAAATTGTCTTCAGGTAGCTTTAGGTGCACACTGTGCAGAGGATGCACTACACTAACTGTAAATACTGCAGCTGCTTGCCTGTGGTACTAATAGGATCAGAAGAACACCACCAATTTTCTTCAGGTAGCTTTAGGTGCACACTGTGCAGAGGACACAGTACATTAACAGTAAATACTGTAGCTGCCTGCCTGTGGTATTAATAGGAAAAAAAAAACAGCAATTGTCTTCAGGTAGCTTTAGGTGCACACTGTGGAGAGGACACAGTACACTAAATGTAAATACTGCAGCTGCCTGCCTGTGGTACTAATAGGATCAGAAGAACACCACCAATTTTCTTCAGGTAGCTTTAGGTGCACACTGCGCAGAGAACACAGTACACTAACTGTAAATACTGCAGCTGCCTGCCTGAGTTATTAATAGGATCAGAACAACAGCAATTGTCTTCATGTAGCTTTAGGTGCACACTGTGCAGAGGAAGCAGTACACTAACTGTAAATACTGCAGCTGCCTTCCTGTGGTACTAATAGGATCAGAAGAATACCAGCAATTTTCTTCAGGTAGCTTTAGGTGCACACTGTGCAGAGAACACAGTACACTAACTGTTAATACTACAGCTGCCTACCTGTGGTATTAATAGGATCAGAACAACAGCAATTGTCTTCAGGTAGCTTTAGGTGCACACTGTGCAGAGGGCGCACTACACTAACTGAAAATACTGCAGCTGCTTGCCTGTGGTACCAATAGGATCAAAACAACAGCAATTGTCTTCAGGTAGCTTTAGGTGCACACTGTGCAGAGGATGCACTACCCTAAGTGTAAATACTGCAGCTGCCTCCCTGCGGTATTAATAGGATCAGAACAACAGCAATTGTCTTCAAGTAGCTTTAGGTGCGCACTGTGAAGAGGACACAGTACACTAACTGTAAATACTGCAGCTGCCTGCCTGTGGTACTAATAGGATCAGAAGAACACCACCGATTTTCTTCAGGTAGCTATAGGTGCACACTGTGCAGAGGACACAGTACACTAACTGTAAATACTGTAGCTGCCTGCCTGTGGTACTTATAGGATCAGAAGAACACCAGCAACTTTCTTCACGTAGCTTTAGGTGCACACTGTGCAGAGAACACAGTAAACTAACTGTAAATACGGAACCTGCCCATGGTATTAATAGGATCAGAATAACAGCAATTTTCTTTAGGTAGCTTTAGATGCACACTGTGCAGAGAACACAGTACACTAACTGTAAATACTGCAGCTGCCTTCCTGTGGTATTAATAGGATCAGAACAACAGCAATTGTCTTCAGGTAGCTTTAGGTGCACACTGTGCAGAGGACGCACTACACTAACTGTAAATACTGCAGCTGCTTGCCTGTGGTACTAATAGGATCAGAACAACAGCAATTGTCTTCAGGTAGCTTTAGGTGCACACTGTGCAGAGGAGGCGCTACACTAACTGTAAATACTGCAGCTGCCTGCCTGTGGTACTAATAGAATCAGAAGAACACCACCGATTTTCTTCAGGTAGATTTAGGTAAACACTGTGCAGAGGACACAGTATACTAACTGTAAATACTGAAGCTGCCTGCCTGTGGTACTTATAGGATCAGAAGAACACCACCAAATTTCTTCAGGTAGCTTTAGGTGTACACTGTGCAGAGGACACAGTATACTAACTGTAAATACTGTAGCTGCCTGCCTGTGGTACTAATAGGATCAGAAGAACACCACCACATTTCTTCAGGTAGCTTTAGGTGTACACTGTGCAGAGGACACAGTATACTAACTGTAAATACTGTAGCTGCCTGCCTGTGGTACTAATAGGATCAGAACACCACCAAATTTCTTCAGGTTGCTTTAGATGCACACTGTGCAGAGGATGCACTACACTAACTGTAAATACTTCAGCTGCTTGACTGTGGTACTAATAGGATCAGAACAACAGCAATTGTCATCAGGTAGCTTTAGGTGCACACTGTGCAGAGGATGCATTACACTAACTGTAAATACTGCAGGTGCCTGCCTGTGGTACTAATAGAATCAGAAGAACACCACCGATTTTCTTCAGGTAGCTTTAGGTGCACACTGTGCAGAGGACGCATTACACTAACTGTAAATACTGCAGGTGCCTGCCTGTGGTACTAATAGAATCAGAAGAACACCACCGATTTTCTTCAGGTAGCTTTAGGTGCACACTGTGCAGAGAACACAGTACACTAACTGTAAATATTGCAGCTGCCTGCCTGTGGTATTAATAGGATCAGAACAACAGCAATTATCTTAAGGTAGCTTTAGGTGCACACTGTGCAGAGGACGCGCTACACTAACTGTAAATACTGCAGCTGCCTGTGGTACTAATAGAATCAGAAGAACACCACCGATTGTCTTCAGGTAGCTTTAGGTGCACACTGCGCAGATGACAAGCTACACTAACTGTAAATACTGCAGCTGCCAGCCTGTGGTACTAATAGGATCAGAAGAACACCACCAAATTTCTTCAGGTAGCTTTAGGTGCACACTGTGCAGAGGACACAGTACATTAACTGTAAATACCGTAGCTGTCTGCCTGTGGTACTAATAGGATCAGAAGAACACCACATATTTTCTTCAGGTAGCTTTAGGCGCACACTGTGCAGAGGACACAGTACACTAACTGTAAATACTGTAGCTACCTGCCTGTGGTATTAATAGGATCAGAATAACAGCAATTTTCTTCAGGTAGCTTTAGATGCACACTGTGCAGAGAACACAGTACACTAACTGTAAATACTGCAGCTGCCTTCCTATGGTATTAATAGGATCAGAACAACAGCAATTGTCTTCAGGTAGCTTTAGGTGCACACTGTGCAGAGGACGCACTACACTAACTGTAAATACTGCAGCTGCTTGCCTGTGGTACTAATAGGATCAGAACAACAGCAATTGTCTTCAGGTAGCTTTAGGTGCACACTGTGCAGAGGACGCGCTACACTAACTGTAAATACTGCAGCTGCCTGCCTGTGGTACTAATAGAATCAGAAGAACACCACCGATTTTCTTCAGGTAGCTTTAGGTGCACACTGTGCAGAGGACACAGTATACTAACTGTAAATACTGTAGCTGCCTGCCTGTGGTACTAATAGGATCAGAAGAACACCACCAAATTTCTTCAGGTAGCTTTAGGTGTACACTGTGCAGAGGACACAGTATACTAACTGTAAATACTGTAGCTGCCAGCCTGTGGTACTAATAGGATCAGAAGAACACCACCAAATTTCTTCAGGTAGCTTTAGGTGTACACTGTGCAGAGGACACAGTATACTAACTGTAAATACTGTAGCTGCCTGCCTGTGGTACTAATAGGATCAGAACACCACCAAATTTCTTCAGGTAGCTTTAGATGCACACTGTGCAGAGGATGCACTACACTAACTGTAAATACTGTAGCTGCTTGACTGTGGTACTAATAGGATCAGAACAACGGCAATTGTCTTAGGGTAGCTTTAGGTGCACACTGGGCAGAGGACGCATTACACTAACTGTAAATACTGCAGGTGCCTGCCTGTGGTACTAATAGAATCAGAAGAACACCACCGACTTTCTTCAGGTAGCTTTAGGTGCACACTGTGCAGAGGACGCATTACACTAACTGTAAATACTGCAGGTGCCTGCCTGTGGTACTAATAGAATCAGAAGAACACCACTGATTTTCTTCAGGTAGCTTTAGGTGCACACTGTGCAGAGAACACAGTACACTAACTGTAAATATTGCAGCTGCCTGCCTGTGGTATTAATAGGATCAGAACAACAGCAATTTTCTTAAGGTAGCTTTAGGTGCACACTGTGCAGAGGACGCGCTACACTAACTGTAAATACTGCAGCTGCCTGTGGTACTAATAGAATCAGAAGAACACCACCGATTGTCTTCAGGTAGCTTTAGGTGCACACTGTGCAGAGGACGCGCTACACTAACTGTAAATACTGCAGCTGCCTGCCTGTGGTACTAATAGAATCAGAAGAACACCACCGATTTTCTTCAGGTAGCTTTAGGTGCACACTGTGCAGAGGACACAGTATACTATCTGTAAATGCTGTAGCTGCCTGCCTGTGGTACTAATAGGATCAGAAGAACACCACCAAATTTCTTCAGGTAGCTTTAGGTGCACACTGTGCAGAGGACACAGTACATTAACTGTAAATACCGTAGCTGTCTGCCTGTGGTACTAATAGGATCAGAAGAACACCACCAAATTTCTTCAGGTAGCTTTAGGTGCACACTGTGCAGAGGATGCACTACACTAACTGTAAATACTGCAGCTGCTTGACTGTGGTACTACTAGGATCAGAACAACAGCAATTGTCTTCAGGTAGCTTTAGGTGCACACTGTGCAGAGGACACAGTACACTAACTGTAAATACTGTAGCTGCCTGCCTGTGGTACTTATAGGATCAGAAGAACACCAGCAACTTTCTTCATGTAGTTTTAGGTGCACACTGTGCAGAGAACACAGTAAACTAACTGTAAATACTGAACCTGCCTGTGGTATTAATAGGATCAAAATAACAGCAATTTTCTTCAGGTAGCTTTAGATGCACACTGTGCAGAGAACACAGTACACTAACTGTAAATACTGCAGCTGCCTTCCTGTGGTATTAATAGGATCAGAACAACAGCAATTGTCTTCAGGTAGCTTTAGGTGCACACTGTGCAGAGGACGCACTACACTAACTGTAAATACTGCAGCTGCTTGCCTGTGGTACTAATAGGATCAGAACAACAGCAATTGTCTTTAGGTAGCTTTAGGTGCACACTGTGCAGAGGACGCGCTACACTAACTGTAAATACTGCAGCTGCCTGCCTGTGGTACTAATAGAATCAGAAGAACACCACCGATTTTCTTCAGGTAGATTTAGGTGCACACTGTGCAGAGGACACAGTGTACTAACTGTAAATACTGTAGCTGCCTGCCTGTGGTACTAATAAGATCAGAAGAACACCACCAAATTTCTTCAAGTAGCTTTAGATGCACACTGTGCAGAGGATGCACTACACTAACTGTAAATACTGCAGCTGCTTGACTGTGGTAATATTAGGATCAGAACAACAGCAATTGTCTTCAGGTAGCTTTAGGTGCACACTGTGCAGAGGACGCATTACACTAACTGTAAATACTGCAGGTGCCTGCCTGTGGTACTAATAGAATCAGAAGAACACCACCGATTTTCTTCAGGTAGCTTTAGGTGCACACTGTGCAGAGGACACAGTATACTAACTGTAAATACTGTAGCTGCCTGCCTGTGGTACTAATAGGATCAGAAGAACAGCAATTGTCTTCAGGTAGCTTTAGGTGCACACTGTGCAGAGGACACAGTACACTAACTGTAAATACTGCAGCTGCCTGCCTGTGGTACTAATGAGATCAGAAGAACACCACCGATTTTCTTCAGGTAGCTTTAGGTGCACACTGTGCAGAGGACACAGTATATTAACTGTAAATACTGTAGCTGCCTGCCTGTGGTACTAATAGGATCAGAACAACAGCAATTGTCTTCAGGTAGCTTTAGGTGCACACTGTGCAGAGGACACGCTACACTAACTGTAAATACTGCAGCTGCCTGCCTGTGGTACTAATATAATCAGAAGAACACCACCGAGTGTCTTCAGGTAGCTTTAGGTGCACACTGTGCAGAGGACGCGCTACACTAACTGTAAATACTGCAGCTGCCTGCCTGTGGTACTAATAGAATCAGAAGAACACCACCGATTTTCTTCAGGTAGCTTTAGGTGCACACTGAGCAGAGGACACAGTATACTAACTGTAAATGCTGTAGCTGCCTGCCTGTGGTACTAATAGGATCAGAAGAACACCACCAAATTTCTTCAGGTAGCTTTAGGTGTACACTGTGCAGAGGACACAGTATACTAACTGTAAATACTGTAGCTGCCTGCCTGTGGTACTAATAGGATCAGATGAACTCCACCAAATTTCTTCAGGTAGCTTTAGGTGCACACTGTGCAGAGGATGCACTACACTAACTGTAAATACTGCAGCTGCTTGCCTGTGGTACTAATAGGATCAGAACAACAGCAATTGTCTTCAGGTAGCTTTAGGTGCACACTGTGCAGAGGACACAGTACACTAACTGTAAATACTGCAGCTGCCTGCCTGTGGTACAAATGAGATCAGAAGAACACCACCGATTTTCTTCAGGTAGCTTTAGGTGCACACTGTGCAGAGGACACAGTATACTAACTGTAAATACTGTAGCTGCCTGCCTGTGGTACTAATAGGATCAGAACAACAGCAATTGTCTTCAGGTAGCTTTAGGTGCACACTGTGGAGAGGACGCGCTACACTAACTGTAAATACTGCAGCTGCCTGCCTGTGGTACTAATATAATCAGAAGAACACCACCGAGTGTCTTCAGGTAGCTTTAGGTGCACACTGTGCAGAGGACGCGCTACACTAACTGTAAATACTGCAGCTGCCTGCCTGTGGTACTAATAGAATCAGAAGAACACCACCGATTTTCTTCAGGTAGCTTTAGGTGCACACTGAGCAGAGGACACAGTATACTAACTGTAAATGCTGTAGCTGCCTGCCTGTGGTACTAATAGGATCAGAAGAACACCACCAAATTTCTTCAGGTAGCTTTAGGTGTACACTGTGCAGAGGACACAGTATACTAACTGTAAATACTGTAGCTGCCTGCCTGTGGTACTAATAGGATCAGATGAACTCCACCAAATTTCTTCAGGTAGCTTTAGGTGCACACTGTGCAGAGGATGCACTACACTAACTGTAAATACTGCAGCTGCTTGCCTGTGGTACTAATAGGATCAGAACAACAGCAATTGTCTTCAGGTAGCTTTAGGTGCACACTGTGCAGAGGACACAGTACACTAACTGTAAATACTGCAGCTGCCTTCCTGTGGTACTAATGAGATCAGAAGAACACCACCGATTTTCTTCAGGTAGCTTTAGGTGCACACTGTGCAGAGCACACAGTATACTAACTTTAAATACTGTAGCTGCCTGCCTGTGGTACTAATAGGATCAGAAGAACACCACCAAATTTCTTCAGGTAGCTTTAGGTGCTCACTGTGCAGAGAACACAGTACACTAACTGTAAATACTGCAGCTGCCTGCCTGTGGTATTAATAGGATCAGAACAACAGCAATTGTCTTCAGGTAGCTTTAGATGCACACTGTGCAGAGGATGCACTACACTAACTGTAAATACTGCAGCTGCTTGACTGTGGTACTATTAGGATCAGAACAACAGCAATTGTCTTCAGGTAGCATTAGGTGCACACTGTGCAGAGGACGCATTACACTAACTGTAAATACTGCAGGTGCCTGCCTGTGGTACTAATAGAATCAGAAGAACACCACCGATTTTCTTCAGGTAGCTTTAGATGCACACTGTGCAGAGGACACAGTATACAAACTGTAAATACTGTAGCTGCCTGCCTGTGGTATTAATAGGATCAGAAGAACACCACCAAATTTCTTCAGGTAGCTTTAGCTGTACACTGTGCAGAGAACACGGTACACTAACTGTAAATATTGCAGCTGCCTGCCTGTGGTATTAATAGGATC
Organism: Aquarana catesbeiana; assembly: GCF_042186555.1. Classification (NCBI taxonomy): domain Eukaryota; kingdom Metazoa; phylum Chordata; class Amphibia; order Anura; family Ranidae; genus Aquarana; species Aquarana catesbeiana. Next base: position 259,093,277 of record NC_133329.1, read on the forward strand.
AGAACAACAGCAATTTTCTTAAGGTAGCTTTAGGTGCACACTGTGCAGAGGACGCGCTACACTAACTGTAAATACTGCAGCTGCCTGCCTGTGGTACTAATAGAATCAGAAGAACACCACCGATTGTCTTCAGGTAGCTTTAGGTGCACACTGTGCAGAGGACGCGCTACACTAACTGTAAATACTGCAGCTGCTTGCCTGTGGTACTAATAGGATCAGAACAACAGCAATTGTCTTCAGGTAGCTTTAGGTGCACACTGTGCAGAGGACACAGTACACTAACTGTAAATACTGCAGCTGCCTGCCTGTGGTACTAATGAGATCAGAAGAAAACCACCGATTTTCTTCAGGTAGCTTTAGGTGCACACTGTGCAGAGGACACAGTATACTAACTGTAAATACTGTAGCTGCCTGCCTGTGGTACTAATAGGATCAGAACAACAGCAATTGTCTTCAGGTAGCTTAAGGTGCACACTGTGCAGAGGACGCGCTACACTAACTGTAAATACTGCAGCTGCCTGCCTGTGGTACTAATAGAATCAGAAGAACACCACCGATTGTCTTCAGGTAGCTTTAGGTGCACACTGTGCAGAGGACGCGCTACACTAACTGTAAATACTGCAGCTGCCTGCCTGTGGTACTAATAGAATCAGAAGAACACCACCGATTTTCTTCAGGTAGCTTTAGGTGCACACTGTGCAGAGGACACAGTATACTAACTGTAAATGCTGTAGCTGCCTGCCTGTGGTATTAATAGGATCAGAACAACAGAAATTGTCTTCAGGTAGCTTTAGGTGCACACTGGGCAGAGAACACAGTACACTAACTGTAAATACTGCAGCTGCCTGCCTGTGGTATTAATAGGATCAGAACAACAGAAATTGTCTTCAGGTAGCTTTAGGTGCACACTGTGCAGAGGATGCACTACACTAACTCTAAATACTGCAGCTGCTTGCCTGTGGTACTAATAGGATCAGAACAACCGCAATTGTCTTCAGGTAGCTTTAGGTGCACACTGTGCAGAGGACGCACTACACTAACTGTAAATACTGCAGCTGCCTGCCTGTGGTACTAATAGGATCAGAAGAACACCACCAAATTTCTTCAGGTAGCTTTAGGTGCTCACTGTGCAGAGAACACAGTACACTAACTGTAAATACTGCAGCTGCCTGCCTGTGGTATTAATAGGATCAGAACAACAGCAATTGTCTTCAGGTAGCTTTAGGTGCACACTGTGCAGAGGATGCACTACACTAACTGTAAATACTGCAGCTGCTTGACTGTGGTACTATTAGGATCAGAACAACAGCAATTGTCTTCAGGTAGCTTTAGGTGCACACTGTGCAGAGGACGCATTACACTAACTGTAAATACTGCAGGTGCCTGCCTGTGGTACTAATAGAATCAGAAGAACACCACCGATTTTCTACAGGTAGCTTTAGGTGCACACTGTGCAGAGGACACAGTATACAAACTGTAAATACTGTAGCTGCCTGCCTGTGGTACTAATAGGATCAGAAGAACACCACCACATTTCTTCAGGTAGCTTTAGCTGCACACTGTGCAGAGAACACAGTACACTAACAGTAAATATTGCAGGTGCCTGCCTGTGGTATTAATAGGATCAGAACAACAGCAATTTTCTTAAGGTAGCTTTAGGTGCACACTCTGCAGAGGACGCACTACACTAACTGAAAATACTGCAGCTGCTTGCCTGTGGTACTAATAAGATCAGAACACAAGAAATTGTCTTCAGGTAGCTTTAGGTGCACACAGTGCAGAGGATGCACTACACTAACTGTAAATACTGCAGCTGCTTGCCTGTGGTGCTAATAGGATCAGAACAACACCAATTGTCTTCAGGTAGCTTTAGGTGCACAATGTGCTGAGGACACAGTACACTAACTGTAAATACTGCAGCTGCCTGCCTGTGGTACTAATAGGATCAGAAGAACACCACCAATTTTCTTCAGGTAACTTTAGGTGCACACTGTGCGGAGGACACAGTACAGTAACTGTAAATACTGCAGCTTCCTGCCTGTGGTACTAATAGAATCTGAAGAACCCCACCAATTTTCTTCAGGTAGCTTTAGGTGCACACTGTGCAGAAGACACAGTACATTAACTGTAAATACTGTAGCTGTCTGCCTGTGGTACTAATAGGATCAGAACAACAGCAATTGTCTTCAGGTAGCATTAGGTGCACACTGTGCAGAGGACACAGTACACTAAGTGTAAATAATGCAGCTGCCCGCCTGTCGTATTAATAGGATCAGAACAACAGCAATTGTCTTCAAGTAGCTGTAGGTGCACACTGTGCATAGGACACAGTACACTAACTGTAAATACTGCAGCTGCCTGCCTATGGTACTAATAGGATCAGAAGAACACCACCGATTTTCTTCAGGTAGCTTTAGGTGCACACTGTGCAGAGGACACAGTACACTAACTGTAAATACTGTAGCTGCCTGCCTGTGGTACTAATAGGATCAGAAGAACACCACCAAATTTCTTCAGGTAGCTTTAGGTGTACACTGTGCAGAGGACACAGTATACTAACTGTAAATACTGTAGCTGCCTGCCTGTGGTACTAATAGGATCAGATGAACTCCACCAAATTTCTTCAGGTAGCTTTAGGTGCACACTGTGCAGAGGATGCACTACACTAACTGTAAATACTGCAGCTGCTTGCCTGTGGTACTAATAGGATCAGAACAACAGCAATTGTCTTCAGGTAGCTTTAGGTGCACACTGTGCAGAGGACACAGTACACTAACTGTAAATACTGCAGCTGCCTTCCTGTGGTACTAATGAGATCAGAAGAACACCACCGATTTTCTTCAGGTAGCTTTAGGTGCACACTGTGCAGAGGACACAGTATACTAACTGTAAATACTGTAGCTGCCTGCCTGTGGTACTAATAGGATCAGAAGAACACCACCAAATTTCTTCAGGTAGCTTTAGGTGCACACTGTGCAGAGAACACTGTACACTAACTGTAAATACTGCAGCTGCCTGCCTGTGGTATTAATAGGATCAGAACAACAGCAATTGTCTTCAGGTAGCTTTAGATGCACACTGTGCAGAGGATGCACTACACTAACTGTAAATACTGCAGCTGCTTGACTGTGGTACTATTAGGATCAGAACAACAGCAATTGTCTTCAGGTAGCATTAGGTGCACACTGTGCAGAGGACGCATTACACTAACTGTAAATACTGCAGGTGCCTGCCTGTGGTACTAATAGAATCAGAAGAACACCACCGATTTTCTTCAGGTAGCTTTAGATGCACACTGTGCAGAGGACACAGTATACAAACTGTAAATACTGTAGCTGCCTGCCTGTGGTATTAATAGGATCAGAAGAACACCACCAAATTTCTTCAGGTAGCTTTAGCTGCACACTGTGCAGAGAACACGGTACACTAACTGTAAATATTGCAGCTGCCTGCCTGTGGTATTAATAGGATCAGAACAACAGCAATTTTCTTAAGGTAGCTTTAGGTGCACACTGTGCAGAGGACGCGCTACACTAACTGTAAATACTGCAGCTGCCTGCCTGTGGTATTAATAGAATCAGAAGAACACCACCGATTGTCTTCAGGTAGCTTTAGGTGCACACTGTGCAGAGGACGCGCTACACTAACTGTAAATACTGCAGCTGCTTGCCTGTGGTACTAATAGGATCAGAACAACAGCAATTGTCTTCAGGTAGCTTTAGGTGCACACTGTGCAGAGGACACAGTACACTAACTGTAAATACTGCAGCTGCCTGCCTGTGGTACTAATGAGATCAGAAGAAAACCACCGATTTTCTTCAGGTAGCTTTAGGTGCACACTGTGCAGAGGACACAGTATACTAACTGTAAATACTGCAGCTGCCTGCCTGTGGTACTAATAGGATCAGAACAACAGCAATTGTCTTCAGGTAGCTTAAGGTGCACACTGTGCAGAGGACGCGCTACACTAACTGTAAATACTGCAGCTGCCTGCCTGTGGTACTAATAGAATCAGAAGAACACCACCGATTGTCTTCAGGTAGCTTTAGGTGCACACTGTGCAGAGGACGCGCTACACTAACTGTAAATACTGCAGCTGCCTGCCTGTGGTACTAATAGAATCAGAAGAACACCACCAATTTTCTTCAGGTAGCTTTAGGTGCTTTAGGTGCACACTGTGCAGAGGACGCATTACACTAACTGTAAATACTGCAGGTGCCTGCCTGTGGTACTAATAGAATCAGAAGAACACCACCGATTTTCTTCAGGTAGCTTTAGGTGCACACTGTGCAGAGGACACAGTATACAAACTGTAAATACTGTAGCTGCCTGCCTGTGGTACTAATAGGATCAGAAGAACACCACCAAATTTCTTCAGGTAGCTTTAGCTGCACACTGTGCAGAGAACACAGTACACTAACAGTAAATATTGCAGGTGCCTGCCTGTGGTATTAATAGGATCAGAACAACAGCAATTTTCTTAAGGTAGCTTTAGGTGCACACTCTGCAGAGGACGCACTACACTAACTGAAAATACTGCAGCTGCTTGCCTGTGGTACTAATAGGATCAGAACAACAGCAATTGTCTTCAGGTAGCTTTAGGTGCACACTGTGCAGAGGACACAGTACACTAACTGTAAATACTGCAGCTGCCTGCCTGTGGTACTAATGAGATCAGAAGAAAACCACCGATTTTCTTCAGGTAGCTTTAGGTGCACACTGTGCAGAGGACACAGTATACTAACTGTAAATACTGTAGCTGCCTGCCTGTGGTACTAATAGGATCAGAACAACAGCAATTGTCTTCAGGTAGCTTAAGGTGCACACTGTGCAGAGGACGCGCTACACTAACTGTAAATACTGCAGCTGCCTGCCTGTGGTACTAATAGAATCAGAAGAACACCACCGATTGTCTTCAGGTAGCTTTAGGTGCACACTGTGCAGAGGACGCGCTACACTAACTGTAAATACTGCAGATGCCTGCCTGTGGTACTAATAGAATCAGAAGAACACCACCGATTTTCTTCAGGTAGCTTTAGGTGCACACTGTGCAGAGGACACAGTATACTAACTGTAAATGCTGTAGCTGCCTGCCTGTGGTATTAATAGGATCAGAACAACAGAAATTGTCTTCAGGTAGCTTTAGGTGCACACTGGGCAGAGAACACAGTACACTAACTGTAAATACTGCAGCTGCCTGCCTGTGGTATTAATAGGATCAGAACAACAGAAATTGTCTTCAGGTAGCTTTAGGTGCACACTGTGCAGAGGATGCACTACACTAACTGTAAATACTGCAGCTGCTTGCCTGTGGTACTAATAGGATCAGAACAACCGCAATTGTCTTCAGGTAGCTTTAGGTGCACACTGTGCAGAGGACGCACTACACTAACTGTAAATACTGCAGCTGCCTGCCTGTGGTACTAATAGGATCAGAAGAACACCACCAAATTTCTTCAGGTAGCTTTAGGTGCTCACTGTGCAGAGAACACAGTACACTAACTGTAAATACTGCAGCTGCCTGCCTGTGGTATTAATAGGATCAGAACAACAGCAATTGTCTTCAGGTAGCTTTAGGTGCACACTGTGCAGAGGATGCACTACACTAACTGTAAATACTGCAGCTGCTTGACTGTGGTACTATTAGGATCAGAACAACAGCAATTGTCTTCAGGTAGCTTTAGGTGCACACTGTGCAGAGGACGCATTACACTAACTGTAAATACTGCAGGTGCCTGCCTGTGGTACTAATAGAATCAGAAGAACACCACCGATTTTCTTCAGGTAGCTTTAGGTGCACACTGTGCAGAGGACACAGTATACAAACTGTAAATACTGTAGCTGCCTGCCTGTGGTACTAATAGGATCAGAAGAACACCACCAAATTTCTTCAGGTAGCTTTAGCTGCACACTGTGCAGAGAACACAGTACACTAACAGTAAATATTGCAGGTGCCTGCCTGTGGTATTAATAGGATCAGAACAACAGCAATTTTCTTAAGGTAGCTTTAGGTGCACACTCTGCAGAGGACGCACTACACTAACTGAAAATACTGCAGCTGCTTGCCTGTGGTACTAATAAGATCAGAACACAAGAAATTGTCTTCAGGTAGCTTTAGGTGCACACTGTGCAGAGGACACAGTACACTAACTGTAAATACTGCAGCTGCTTGCCTGTGGTGCTAATAGGATCAGAACAACACCAATTGTCTTCAGGTAGCTTTAGGTGCACACTGTGCAGAGGACACAGTACACTAACTGTAAATACTGCAGCTGCCTGCCTGTGGTACTAATAGGATCAGAAGAACACCACCAATTTTCTTCAGGTAGCTTTAGGTGCACACTGTGCAGAGGACACAGTACAGTAACTGTAAATACTGCAGCTTCCTGCCTGTGGTACTAATAGGATCTGAAGAACCCCACCAATTTTCTTCAGGTAGCTTTAGGTGCACACTGTGCAGAGGACACAGTACATTAACTGTAATTACTGTAGCTGTCTGCCTGTGGTACTAATAGGATCAGAACAACAGCAATTGTCTTCAGGTAGCTTTAGGTGCACACTGTGCAGAGGACACAGTACACTAAGTGTAAATAATGCAGCTGCCCGCCTGTCGTATTAATAGGATAAGAACAACAGCAATTGTCTTCAAGTAGCTGTAGGTGCACACTGTGCATAGGACACAGTACACTAACTGTAAATACTGCAGCTGCCTGCCTATGGTACTAATAGGATCAGAAGAACACCACCGATTTTCTTCAGGTAGCTTTAGGTGCACACTGTGCAGAGGACACAGTACACTAACTGTAAATACTGTAGCTGCCTGCCTGTGGTACTAATAGGATCAGAAGAACACCACCAAATTTCTTCAGGTAGCTTTAGGTGTACACTGTGCAGAGGACACAGTATACTAACTGTAAATACTGTAGCTGCCTGCCTGTGGTACTAATAGGATCAGATGAACTCCACCAAATTTCTTCAGGTAGCTTTAGGTGCACACTGTGCAGAGGATGCACTACACTAACTGTAAATACTGCAGCTGCTTGCCTGTGGTACTAATAGGATCAGAACAACAGCAATTGTCTTCAGGTAGCTTTAGGTGCACACTGTGCAGAGGACACAGTACACTAACTGTAAATACTGCAGCTGCCTTCCTGTGGTACTAATGAGATCAGAAGAACACCACCGATTTTCTTCAGGTAGCTTTAGGTGCACACTGTGCAGAGGACACAGTATACTAACTGTAAATACTGTAGCTGCCTGCCTGTGGTACTAATAGGATCAGAAGAACACCACCAAATTTCTTCAGGTAGCTTTAGGTGCACACTGTGCAGAGAACACTGTACACTAACTGTAAATACTGCAGCTGCCTGCCTGTGGTATTAATAGGATCAGAACAACAGCAATTGTCTTCAGGTAGCTTTAGATGCACACTGTGCAGAGGATGCACTACACTAACTGTAAATACTGCAGCTGCTTGACTGTGGTACTATTAGGATCAGAACAACAGCAATTGTCTTCAGGTAGCATTAGGTGCACACTGTGCAGAGGATGCATTACACTAACTGTAAATACTGCAGGTGCCTGCCTGTGGTACTAATAGAATCAGAAGAACACCACCGATTTTCTTCAGGTAGCTTTAGATGCACACTGTGCAGAGGACACAGTATACAAACTGTAAATACTGTAGCTGCCTGCCTGTGGTATTAATAGGATCAGAAGAACACCACCAAATTTCTTCAGGTAGCTTTAGCTGCACACTGTGCAGAGAACACGGTACACTAACTGTAAATATTGCAGCTGCCTGCCTGTGGTATTAATAGGATCAGAACAACAGCAATTTTCTTAAGGTAGCTTTAGGTGCACACTGTGCAGAGGACGCGCTACACTAACTGTAAATACTGCAGCTGCCTGCCTGTGGTACTAATAGAATCAGAAGAACACCACCGATTGTCTTCAGGTAGCTTTAGGTGCACACTGTGCAGAGGACGCGCTACACTAACTGTAAATACTGCAGCTGCTTGCCTGTGGTACTAATAGGATCAGAACAACAGCAATTGTCTTCAGGTAGCTTTAGGTGCACACTGTGCAGAGGACACAGTACACTAACTGTAAATACTGCAGCTGCCTGCCTGTGGTACTAATGAGATCAGAAGAAAACCACCGATTTTCTTCAGGTAGCTTTAGGTGCACACTGTGCAGAGGACACAGTATACTAACTGTAAATACTGTAGCTGCCTGCCTGTGGTACTAATAGGATCAGAACAACAGCAATTGTCTTCAGGTAGCTTAAGGTGCACACTGTGCAGAGGACGCGCTACACTAACTGTAAATACTGCAGCTGCCTGCCTGTGGTACTAATAGAATCAGAAGAACACCACCGATTGTCTTCAGGTAGCTTTAGGTGCACACTGTGCAGAGGACGCGCTACACTAACTGTAAATACTGCAGCTGCCTGCCTGTGGTACTAATAGAATCAGAAGAACACCACCGATTTTCTTCAGGTAGCTTTAGGTGCACACTGTGCAGAGGACACAGTATACTAACTGTAAATGCTGTAGCTGCCTGCCTGTGGTATTAATAGGATCAGAACAACAGAAATTGTCTTCAGGTAGCTTTAGGTGCACACTGGGCAGAGAACACAGTACACTAACTGTAAATACTGCAGCTGCCTGCCTGTGGTATTAATAGGATCAGAACAACAGAAATTGTCTTCAGGTAGCTTTAGGTGCACACTGTGCAGAGGATGCACTACACTAACTCTAAATACTGCAGCTGCTTGCCTGTGGTACTAATAGGATCAGAACAACCGCAATTGTCTTCAGGTAGCTTTAGGTGCACACTGTGCAGAGGACGCACTACACTAATTGTAAATACTGCAGCTGCCTGCCTGTGGTACTAATAGGATCAGAAGAACACCACCAAATTTCTTCAGGTAGCTTTAGGTGCTCACTGTGCAGAGAACACAGTACACTAACTGTAAATACTGCAGCTGCCTGCCTGTGGTATTAATAGGATCAGAACAACAGCAATTGTCTTCAGGTAGCTTTAGGTGCACACTGTGCAGAGGATGCACTACACTAACTGTAAATACTGCAGCTGCTTGACTGTGGTACTATTAGGATCAGAACAACAGCAATTGTCTTCAGGTAGCTTTAGGTGCACACTGTGCAGAGGACGCATTACACTAACTGTAAATACTGCAGGTGCCTGCCTGTGGTACTAATAGAATCAGAAGAACACCACCGATTTTCTTCAGGTAGCTTTAGGTGCACACTGTGCAGAGGACACAGTATACAAACTGTAAATACTGTAGCTGCCTGCCTGTGGTACTAATAGGATCAGAAGAACACCACCAAATTTCTTCAGGTAGCTTTAGCTGCACACTGTGCAGAGAACACAGTACACTAACAGTAAATATTGCAGGTGCCTGCCTGTGGTATTAATAGGATCAGAACAACAGCAATTTTCTTAAGGTAGCTTTAGGTGCACACTCTGCAGAGGACGCACTACACTAACTGAAAATACTGCAGCTGCTTGCCTGTGGTACTAATAAGATCAGAACACAAGAAATTGTCTTCAGGTAGCTTTAGGTGCACACTGTGCAGAGGATGCACTACACTAACTGTAAATACTGCAGCTGCTTGCCTGTGGTGCTAATAGGATCAGAACAACACCAATTGTCTTCAGGTAGCTTTAGGTGCACACTGTGCAGAGGACACAGTACACTAACTGTAAATACTGCAGCTGCCTGCCTGTGGTACTAATAGGATCAAAAGAACACCACCAATTTTCTTCAGGTAGCTTTAGGTGCACACTGTGCAGAGGACACAGTACAGTAACTGTAAATACTGCAGCTTCCTGCCTGTGGTACTAATAGGATCTGAAGAACCCCACCAATTTTCTTCAGGTAGCTTTAGGTGCACACTGTGCAGAGGACACAGTACATTAACTGTAAATACTGTAGCTGTCTGCCTGTGGTACTAATAGGATCAGAACAACAGCAATTGTCTTCAGGTAGCTTTAGGTGCACACTGTGCAGAGGACACAGTACACTAAGTGTAAATAATGCAGCTGCCCGCCTGTCGTATTAATAGGATCAGAACAACAGCAATTGTCTTCAAGTAGCTGTAGGTGCACACTGTGCATAGGACACAGTACACTAACTGTAAATACTGCAGCTGCCTGCCTATGGTACTAATAGGATCAGAAGAACACCACCGATTTTCTTCAGGTAGCTTTAGGTGCACACTGTGCAGAGGACACAGTACACTAACTGTAAATACTGTAGCTGCCTGACTATGGTACTTATAGGATCAGAAGAACACCAGCAAATTTCTTCACGTGGCTTTAGGTGCACACTGTGCAGAGAACACAGTACACTAACTGTAAATACTGCACCTACCTGTGGTATTAATAGGATCAGAACAACAGCAATTTTCTTCAGGTAGCTTTAGGTGCACACTGGGCAGAGAACACAGTACACTAACTGTAAATACTGCAGCTGCCTGCCTGTGGTATTAATAGGATCAGAACAACAGCAATTGTCTTCAGGTAGCTTTAGGTGCACACTGTGCAGAGGATGCACTACACTAACTGTAAATACTGCAGCTGCTTCCCTGTGGTACTAATAGGATCAGAACAACCGCAATTGTCTCCAGGTAGCTTTAGGTGCACACTGTGCAGAGGACGCACTACACTAACTGTAAATACTGCAGCTGCCTGCCTGTGGTACTAATAGGATCAGAAGAACACCACCAAATTTCTTCAGGTAGCTTTAGGTGCTCACTGTGCAGAGAACACAGTACACTAACTGTAAATACTGCAGCTGCCTGCCTGTGGTATTAATAGGATCAGAACAACAGCAATTGTCTTCAGGTAGCTTTAGGTGCACACTGTGCAGAGGATGCACTACACTAACTGTAAATACTGCAGCTGCTTGACTGTGGTACTATTAGGATCAGAACAACAGCAATTGTCTTCAGGTAGCTTTAGGTGCACACTGTGCAGAGGACACATTACACTAACTGTAAATACTGCAGGTGCCTGCCTGTGGTACTAATAGAATCAGAAGAACACCACCGATTTTCTTCAGGTAGCTTTAGGTGCACACTGTGCAGAGGACACAGTATACAAACTGTAAATACTGTAGCTGCCTGCCTGTGGTACTAATAGGATCAGAAGAACACCACCAAATTTCTTCAGGTAGCTTTAGCTGCACACTGTGCAGAGAACACAGTACACTAACTGTAAATATTGCAGGTGCCTGCCTGTGGTATTAATAGGATCAGAACAACAGCAATTTTCTTAAGGTAGCTTTAGGTGCACACTCTGCAGAGGACGCACTACACTAACTGAAAATACTGCAGCTGCTTGCCTGTGGTACTAATCAGATCAGAACAACAGAAATTGTCTTCAGGTAGCTTTAGGTGCACACTGTGCAGAGGATGCACTACACTAACTGTAAATACTGCAGCTGCTTGCCTGTGGTGCTAATAGGATCAGAACAACACCAATTGTCTTCAGGTAGCTTTAGGTGCACACTGTGCAGAGGACACAGTACACTAACTGTAAATACTGCAGCTGCCTGCCTGTGGTACTAATAGGATCAGAAGAACACCACCAATTTTCTTCAGGTAGCTTTAGGTGCACACTGTGCAGAGGACACAGTACAGTAACTGTAAATACTGCAGCTGCCTGCCTGTGGTACTAATAGGATCTGAAGAACACCACCAATTTTCTTCAGGTAGCTTTAGGTGCACACTGTGCAGAGGACACAGTACATTAACTGTAAATACTGTAGCTGTCTGCCTGTGGTACTAATAGGATCAGAACAACAGCAATTGTCTTCAGGTAGCTTTAGGTGCACACTGTGCAGAGGACACAGTACACTAAGTGTAAATACTGCAGCTGCCTGCCTGTGGTATTAATAGGATCAGAACAACAGCAATTGTCTTCAAGTAGCTGTAGGTGCACACTGTGCAGAGGACACAGTACACTAACTGTAAATACTGCAGCTGCCTGCCTGTGGTACTTATAGGATCAGAAGAACACCAGCAAATTTCTTCACATAGTTTTAGGTGCACACTGTGCAGAGAACACAGTACACTAACTGTAAATACTGCACCTGCCTGTGGTATTAATAGAATCAGAACAACAGCAATTTTCTTCAGGTAGCTTTAGGTGCACACTGGGCAGAGAACACAGTACACTAACTGTAAATACTGCAGCTGCCTGCCTGTGGTACTAATAAGATCAGAAGAACACCAGCAAATTTCTTCAGGTAGCTTTAGGTGCACACTGTGCAGAGAACACAGTACACTAAATGCAAATACTGCAGCTACCTGCCTGTGGTATTAATAGGATCAGAACAACAGAAATTGTCTTCAGGTAGCTTTAGGTGCACACTGTGCAGAGGACGCAGTACACTAACTGTAAATACTGCAGCTGCCTGCCTATGGTACTAATAGGATCAGAAGAACACCACCGATTTTCTTCAGGCAGCTTTAGGTGCACACTGTGCAGAGAACACAGTACACTAACTGTAAATACTGCACCTGCCTGTGGTATTAATAGGATCAGAACAACAGCAATTTTCTTCAGGTAGCTTTAGGTGCACACTGGGCAGAGAACACAGTACACTAACTGTAAATACTGCAGCTGCCTGCCTGTGGTATTAATAGGATCAGAACAACAGCAACTGTCTTCAGGTAGCTTTAGGTGTACACTGTGCAGAGGATGCACTACACTAACTGTAAATACTGCAGCTGCTTGCCTGTGGTACTAATAGGATCAGAACAACAGCAATTGTCTTCAGGTAGCTTTAGGTGCACACTGTGCAGAGGACGCACTACACTAACTGTAAATACTGCAGCTGCCTGCCTGTGGTACTAATAGGATCAGAGGAACACCACCAAATTTCTTCAGGTAGCTTTAGGTGCTCACTGTGCAGAGAACACAGTACACTAACTGTAAATACTGCAGCTGCCTGCCTGTGGTATTAATAGGATCAGAACAACAGCAATTGTCTTCAGGTAGCGTTAGGTGTACACTGTGCAGAGGACGCACTACACTAACTGTAAATTGTGCAGCTGCTTGCTTGTGGTACTAATAGGATCAGAACAACAGCAATTGTCTTCAAATAGCTTTAGGTGCACACTGTGCAGAGGACACAGTACACTAACTGTAAATACTGCACATGCCTGCTTGTAGTACTAATAGGATCAGAAGAACACCACCGATTTTCTTCAGGTAGCTTTAGGTGCACACTGTGCAGAAGACACAGTACACTAACTGTAAATACTCTAGCTGCCTGCCTGTAGAACTTATAGGATCAGAAGAACACCAGCAACTTTCTTCACGTAGCTTCAGGTGCACACTGTGCAGAGAACACAGTACACTAACTGTAAATACTGCACCTGCCTGTGGTATTAATAGGATCAGAACAACAGCAATTGTCTTCAGGTAGCTTTAGGTGCACACTGTGCAGAGGACGCACTACACTAACTGTAAATACTGCAGCTGCCTGCCTGTGGTACTAATAAGATTTGAAGAACATCAGCAATTTTCTTCAGTTAGCTTTAGGTGCACACTGTGAAGAGAACACAGTACACTAACTGCAAATACTGCAGCTGTCTGCCTGTAGTATTAATAGGATCAGAACAACAGCAATTGTCTTCAGGTAGCTTTAGGTGCACACTGTGCAGAGGACGCACTACACTAACTGTAAATACTGCAGCTGCCTGCCTGTGGTACTAATAAGATCAGAAGAACATCAGCAATTTTCTTCAGTTAGCTTTAGGTGCACACTGTGAAGAGAACACAGTACACTAACTGCAAATACTGCAGCTGCCTGCCTGTAGTATTAATAGGATCAGAACAACAGCAATTGTCTTCAGGTAGCTTTAGGTGCACACTGTGCAGAGGACGCACTACACTAACTGGAAATATTGCAGCTGCTTGCCTGTGGTACTAATAGGATCAGAACAACAGCAATTGTCTTCAGGTAGCTTTAGGTGCACACTGTGCAGAGGACGCACTACACTAACTGTAAATACTGCAGCTGCTTGCCTATGGTACTATTAGGATCAGAACACCACCGATTTTCTTCAGGTAGCTTTAGGTGCACACTGTGCAGAAGACACAGTACACTAACTGTAAATACTGTAGCTGCCTGCCTGTGGTACTTATAGGATCAGAAGAACACCAGCAAATTTCTTCAAGTGGCTTTAGGTGCACACTGTGCAGAGAACACAGTACACTACCTGTAAATACTGCACCTGCCTGTGGTATTAATAGAATCAGAAGAACACCACCGATTTTCTTCAGGTAGCTTTAGGTGCACACTGTGCAGAGGACACAGTACACAAACTGTAAATACTGCAGCTGCCTGCCTGTGGTATTAATAGGATCAGAACAACAGCAATTGTCTTCAGGTAGCTTTAGGTGCACACTGTGCAGAGGATGCACTACACTAACTGTAAATACTGCAGCTGCCTGCCTGTGGTATTAATAGGATCAGAACAACAGCAATTGTCTTCAGGTAGCTTTAGGTGCACACTGTGCAGAGGACACAGTATACAAACTGTAAATACTGTAGCTGCCTGCCTGTGGTACTAATAGGATCAGAAGAACACCACCAAATTTCTTCAGGTAGCTTTAGGTGCTCACTGTGCAGAGAACACAGTACACTAACTGTAAATACTGCAGCTGCCTGCCTGTGGTATTAATAGGATCAGAACAACAGCAATTGTCTTCAGGTAGCTTTAGGTGCACACTGTGCAGAGGATGCACTACACTAACTGTAAATACTGCAGCTGCTTGACTGTGGTACTATTAGGATCAGAACAACAGCAATTGTCTTCAGGTAGCTTTAGGTGCACACTGTGCAGAGGATGCATTACACTAACTGTAAATACTGCAGGTGCCTGCCTGTGGTACTAATAGAATCAGAAGAACACCACAGATTTTCTTAAGGTAGCTTCAGGTGCACACTGTGCAGAGGACACAGTATACAAACTGTAAATACTGTAGCTGCCTGCCTGTGGTACTAATAGGATCAGAAGAACACCACCAAATTTCTTCAGGTAGCTTTAGCTGCACACTGTGCAGAGAACACAGTACACTAACTGTAAATATTGCAGCTGCCTGCCTGTGGTATTAATAGGATCAGAACAACAGCAATTTTCTTAAGGTAGCTTTAGGTGCACACTCTGCAGAGGACGCACTACACTAACTGAAAATACTGCAGCTGCTTGCCTGTGGTACTAATAGGATCAGAACAACAGAAATTGTCTTCAGGTAGCTTTAGGTGCACACTGTGCAGAGGATGCACTACACTAACTGTAAATACTGCAGCTGCTTGCCTGTGGTGCTAATAGGATCAGAACAACACCAATTGTCTTCAAGTAGCTGTAGGTGCACACTGTGCAGAGGACACAGTACACTAACTGTAAATACTGCAGCTGCCTGCCTATGGTACTAATAGGATCAGAAGAACACCACCGATTTTCTTCAGGTAGCTTTAGGTGCACACTGTGCAGAGGACACAGTACACTAACTGTAAATACTGCAGCTGCCTGCCTGTGGTACTTATAGGATCAGAAGAACACCAGCAAATTTCTTCACGTAGTTTTAGGTGCACACTGTGCAGGGAACACAATACACTAACTGTAAATACTGCACCTGCCTGTGGTATTAATAGGATCAGAACAACAGCAATTTTCTTCAGGTAGCTTTAGGCGCACACTGGGCAGAGAACACAGTACACTAACTGTAAATACTGCAGCTGCCTGCCTGTGGTATTAATAGGATCAGAACAACAGCAATTGTCTTCAGGTAGCTTTAGGTGCACACTGTGCAGAGGATGCACTACACTAACTGTAAATACTGCAGCTGCTTGCCTGTGGTACTAATAGGATCAGAACAACCGCAATTGTCTTCAGGTAGCTTTAGGTGCACACTGTGCAGAGGACGCACTACACTAACTGTAAATACTGCAACTGCCTGCCTGTGGTACTAATAGGATCAGAAGAACACCACCAAATTTCTTCAGGTAGCTTTAGGTGCTCACTGTGCAGAGAACACAGTACACTAACTGTAAATACTGCAGCTGCCTGCCTGTGGTATTAATAGGATCAGAACAACAGCAATTGTCTTCAGGTAGCTTTAGGTGCACACTGTGCAGAGGATGCACTACACTAACTGTAAATACTGCAGCTGCTTGACTGTGGTACTATTAGGATCAGAACAACAGCAATTGTCTTCAGGTAGCTTTAGGCGCACACTGTGCAGAGGAGGCATTACACTAACTGTAAATACTGCAGGTGCCTGCCTGTGGTACTAATAGAATCAGAAGAACACCACCGATTTTCTTCAGGTAGCTTTAGGTGCACACTGTGCAGAGAACACAGTACACTAACTGTAAATATTGCAGCTGCCTGCCTGTGGTATTAATAGGATCAGAACAAAAGCAATTTTCTTAAGGTAGCTTTAGGTGCACACTCTGCAGAGGACGCACTACACTAAATGAAAATACTGCAGCTGCTTGCCTGTGGTACTAATAGGATCAGAACAACAGAAATTGTCTTCAGGTAGCTTTAGGTGCACACTGTGCAGAGGATGCACTACACTAACTGTAAATACTGCAGCTGCTTGCCTGTGGTGCTAATAGGATCAGAACAACACCAATTGTCTTTAGGTAGCTTTAGGTGCACACTGTGCAGAGGACACAGTACACTAACTGTAAATACTGCAGCTGCCTGCCTGTGGTACTAATAGGATCAGAAGAACACCACCAATTTTCTTCAGGTAGCTTTAGGTGCACATTGTGCAGAGGACACAGTACAGTAACTGTAAATACTGCAGCTGCCTGCCTGTGGTACTAATAGGATCAGAAGAACACCACCAATTTTCTTCAGGTAGCTTTAGGTGCATACTGTGCAGAAGACACAGTACATTAACTGTAAATACTGTAGCTGTCTGCCTGTGGTACTAATAGGATCAGAACAACAGCAATTGTCTTCAGGTAGCTTTAGGTGCACACTGTGCAGAGGACACAGTACACTAAGTGTAAATACTGCAGCTGCCTGCCTGTGGTATTAATAGGATCAGAACAACAGCAATTGTCTTCAAGTAGCTGTAGGTGCACACTGTGCAGAGGACACAGTACACTAACTGTAAATACTGCAGCTGCCTGCCTATGGTACTAATAGGATCAGAAGAACACCACCGATTTTCTTCAGGTAGCTTTAGGTGCACACTGTGCAGAGGACACAGTACACTAACTGTAAATACTGTAGCTGCCTGCCTGTGGTACTTATAG
This sequence comes from Aquarana catesbeiana, assembly GCF_042186555.1. Taxonomy (NCBI): domain Eukaryota; kingdom Metazoa; phylum Chordata; class Amphibia; order Anura; family Ranidae; genus Aquarana; species Aquarana catesbeiana. The sequence continues at coordinate 259,110,597 of NC_133329.1, forward strand.
GATCAGAAGAACACCAGCAAATTTCTTCACGTGGCTTTAGGTGCACACTGTGCAGAGAACACAGTACACTAACTGTAAATACTGCACCTGCCTGTGGTATTAATAGGATCAGAACAACAGCAATTTTCTTCAGGTAGCTTTAGGTGCACACTGGGCAGAGAACACAGTACACTAACTGTAAATACTGCAGCTGCCTGCCCGTGGTATTAATAGGATCAGAACAACAGCAATTGTCTTCAGGTAGCTTTAGGTGCACACTGTGCAGAGGATGCACTACACTAACTGTAAATACTGCAGCTGCTTGCCTGTGGTACTAATAGGATCAGAACAACCGCAATTGTCTTCAGGTAGCTTTAGGTGCACACTGTGCAGAGGACGCACTACACTAACTGTAAATACTGCAGCTGCCTGCCTGTGGTACTAATAGGATCAGAAGAACACCACCAAATTTCTTCAGGTAGCTTTAGGTGCTCACTGTGCAGAGAACACAGTACACTAACTGTAAATACTGCAGCTGCCTGCCTGTGGTATTAATAGGATCAGAACAACAGCAATTGTCTTCAGGTAGCTTTAGGTGCACACTGTGCAGAGGATGCACTAAACTAACTGTAAATACTGCAGCTGCTTGACTGTGGTATTATTAGGATCAGAAAAACAGCAATTGTCTTCAGGTAGCTTTAGGTGCACACTGTGCAGAGGACGCATTACACTAACTGTAAATACTGCAGGTGCCTGCCTGTGGTACTAATAGAATCAGAAGAACACCACCGATTTTCTTCAGGTAGCTTTAGGTGCACACTGTGCAGAGGACACAGTATACAAACTGTAAATACTGTAGCTGCCTGCCTGTGGTACTAATAGGATCAGAAGAACACCACCAAATTTCTTCAGGTAGCTTTAGCTGCACACTGTGCAGAGAACACAGTACACTAACAGTGAATATTGCAGGTGCCTGCCTGTGGTATTAATAGGATCAGAACAACAGCAATTTTCTTAAGGTAGCTTTAGGTGCACACTCTGCAGAGGACACACTACACTAACTGAAAATACTGCAGCTGCTTGCCTGTGGTACTAATAAGATCAGAACAACAGAAATTGTCTTCAGGTAGCTTTAGGTGCACACTGTGCAGAGGATGCACTACACTAACTGTAAATACTGCAGCTGCTTGCCTGTGGTGCTAATAGGATCAGAACAACACCAATTGTCTTCAGGTAGCTTTAGGTGCACACTGTGCAGAGGACACAGTACACTAACTGTAAGTACTGCAGCTGCCTGCCTGTGGTACTAATAGGATCAGAAGAACACCACCAATTTTCTTCAGGTAGCTTTAGGTGCACACTGTGCAGAGGACACAGTACAGTAACTGTAAATACTGCAGCTGCCTGCCTGTGCTACTAATAGGATCTGAAGAACACCACCAATTTTCTTCAGGTAGTTTTAGGTGCACACTGTGCAGAGGACACAGTACATTAACTGTAAATACTGTAGCTGTCTGCCTGTGGTACTAATAGGATCAGAACAACAGCAATTTTCTTCAGGTAGCTTTAGGTGCACACTGTGCAGAGGACACAGTAAACTAAGTGTAAATACTGCAGCTGCCTGCCTGTGGTATTAATAGGATCAGAACAACAGCAATTGTCTTCAAGTAGCTGTAGGTGCACACTGTGCAGAGGACACAGTACACTAACTGTAAATACTGCAGCTGCCTGCCTATGGTCCTAATAGGATCAGAAGAACACCACCGATTTTCTTCAGGTAGCTTTAGGTGCACACTGTGCAGAGGACACAGTACACTAACTGTAAATACTGTAGCTGCCTGCCTGTGGTACTTATAGGATCAGAAGAACACCAGCAAATTTCTTCACGTAGTTTTAGGTGAACACTGTGCAGAGAACACAGTACACTAACTATAAATACTGCACCTGCCTGTGGTATTAATAGGATCAGAACAACAGCAATTTTCTTCAGGTAGCTTTAGGTGCACACTGGGCAGAGAACACAGTACACTAACTGTAAATACTGCAGCTGCCTGCCTGTGGTACTAATAAGATCAGAAGAACACCAGCAAATTTCTTCAGGTAGCTTTAGGTGCACACTGTGCAGAGAACACAGTACACTAAATGCAAATACTGCAGCTACCTGCCTGTGGTATTAATATAATCAGAACAACACCAATTGTCTTCAGGTAGCTTTAGGTGCACACTGTGCAGAGGACACAGTACACTAACTGTAAATACTGCAGCTGCCTGCCTGTGGTACTAATAGGATCAGAAGAACACCACCAATTTCCTTCAGGTAGCTTTAGGTGCACACTGTGCAGAGGACACAGTACAGTAACTGTAAATACTGCAGCTGCCTGCCTGTGGTACTAATAGGATCAGAAGAACACCACCAATTTTCTTCAGATAGCTTTAGGTGCACACTGTGCAGAGGACACAGTACATTAACTGTAAATACTGTAGCTGTCTGCCTGTGGTACTAATAGGATCAGAACAACAGCAATTATCTTCAGGTAGCTTTAGGTGCACACTGTGCAGAGGACACAGTACAGTAAGTGTAAATACTGCAGCTGCCTGCCTGTGGTATTAATAGGATCAGAACAACAGCAATTGTCTTCAAGTAGCTGTAGGTGCACACTGTGCAGAGGACACAGTACGCTAACTGTAAATACTGCAGCTGCCTGCCTATGGTACTAATAGGATCAGAAGAACACCACCGATTTTCTTCGGGTAGCTTTAGGTGCACACTGTGCAGAGGACACAGTACACTAACTGTAAATACTGTAGCTGCCTGCCTGTGGTACTTATAGGATCAGAAGAACACCAGCAAATTTCTTCACGTGGCTTTAGGTGCACACTGTGCAGAGAACACAGTACACTAACTGTAAATACTGCACCTGCCTGTGGTATTAATAGGATCAGAACAACAGCAATTTTCTTCAGGTAGCTTTAGGTGCACACTGGGCAGAGAACACAGTACACTAACTGTAAATACTGCAGCTGCCTGCCTGTGGTATTAATAGGATCAGAACAACAGCAATTGTCTTCAGGTAGCTTTAGGTGCACACTGTGCAGAGGATGCACTACACTAACTGTAAATACTGCAGCTGCTTGCCTGTGGTACTAATAGGATCAGAACAACCGCAATTGTCTTCAGGTAGCTTTAGGTGCACACTGTGCAGAGGACGCACTACACTAACTGTAAATACTGCAGCTGCCTGCCTGTGGTACTAATAGGATCAGAAGAACACCACCAAATTTCTTCAGGTAGCTTTAGGTGCTCACTGTGCAGAGAACACAGTACACTAACTGTAAATACTGCAGCTGCCTGCCTGTGGTATTAATAGGATCAGAACAACAGCAATTGTCTTCAGGTAGCTTTAGGTGCACACTGTGCAGAGGATGCACTACACTAACTGTAAATACTGCAGCTGCTTGACTGTGGTACTATTAGGATCAGAACAACAGCAATTGTCTTCAGGTAGCTTTAGGTGCACACTGTGCAGAGGACGCATTACACTAACTGTAAATACTGCAGGTGCCTGCCTGTGGTACTAATAGAATTAGAAGAACACCACCGATTTTCTTCAGGTAGCTTTATGTGCACACTGTGCAGAGGACACAGAATACAAACTGTAAATACTGTAGCTGCCTGCCTGTGGTACTAATACGATCAGAAGAACACCACCAAATTTCTTCAGGTAGCTTTAGCTGCACACTGTGCAGAGAACACAGTACACTAACAGTAAATATTGCAGGTGCCTGCCTGTGGTATTAATAGGATCAGAACAACAGCAATTTTCTTAACGTAGCTTTAGGTGCACACTCTGCAGAGGACGCACTACACTAACTGAAAATACTGCAGCTGCTTGCCTGTGGTACTAATAAGATCAGAACAACAGAAATTGTCTTCAGGTAGCTTTAGGTGCACACTGTGCAGAGGATGCACTACACTAACTGTAAATACTGCAGCTGCTTGCCTGTGGTGCTAATAGGATCAGAACAACACCAATTGTCTTCAGGTAGCTTTAGGTGCACACTGTGCAGAGGACACAGTACACTAACTGTAAGTACTGCAGCTGCCTGCCTGTGGTACTAATAGGATCAAAAGAACACCACCAATTTTCTTCAGGTAGCTTTAGGTGCACACTGTGCAGAGGACACAGTACAGTAACTGTAATTACTGCAGCTGCCTGCCTGTGGTACTAATAGGATCAGAAGAACACCACCAATTTTCTTCAGATAGCTTTAGGTGCACACTGTGCAGAGGACACAGTACATTAACTGTAAATACTGTAGCTGTCTGCCTGTGGTACTAATAGGATCAGAACAACAGCAATTATCTTCAGGTAGCTTTAGGTGCACACTGTGCAGAGGACACAGTACACTAAGTGTAAATACTGCAGCTGCCTGCCTGTGGTATTAATAGGATCAGAACAACAGCAATTGTCTTCAAGTAGCTGTAGGTGCACACTGTGCAGAGGACACAGTACACTAACTGTAAATACTGCAGCTGCCTGCCTATGGTACTAATAGGATCAGAAGAACACCACCGATTTTCTTCAGGTAGCTTTAGGTGCACACTGTGCAGAGGACACAGTACACTAACTGTAAATACTGTAGCTGCCTGCCTGTGGTACTTGTAGGATCAGAAGAACACCAGCAAATTTCTTCACGTGGCTTTAGGTGCACACTGTGCAGAGAACACAGTACACTAACTGTAAATACTGCACCTGCCTGTGGTATTAATAGGATCAGAACAACAGCAATTTTCTTCAGGTAGCTTTAGGTGCACACTGGGCAGAGAACACAGTACACTAACTGTAAATACTGCAGCTGCCTGCCTGTGGTATTAATAGGATCAGAACAACAGCAATTGTCTTCAGGTAGCTTTAGGTGCACACTGTGCAGAGGATGCACTACACTAACTGTAAATACTGCAGCTGCTTGCCTGTGGTACTAATAGGATCAGAACAACCGCAATTGTCTTCAGGTAGCTTTAGGTGCACACTGTGCAGAGGACGCACTGCACTAACTGTAAATACTGCAGCTGCCTGCCTGTGGTACTAATAGGATCAGAAGAACACCACCAAATTTCTTCAGGTAGCTTTAGGTGCTCACTGTGCAGAGAACACAGTACACTAACTGTAAATACTGCAGCTGCCTGCCTGTGGTATTAATAGGATCAGAACAACAGCAATTGTCTTCAGGTAGCTTTAGGTGCACACTGTGCAGAGGATGCACTACACTAAATGTAAATACTGCAGCTGCTTGACTGCGGTACTATTAGGATCAGAACAACAGCAATTGTCTTCAGGTAGCTTTAGGTGCACACTGTGCAGAGGACGCATTACACTAACTGTAAATACTGCAGGTGCCTGCCTGTGGTACTAATAGAATCAGAAGAACACCACCGATTTTCTTCAGGTAGCTTTAGGTGCACACTGTGCAGAGGACACAGTATACAAACTGTAAATACTGTAGCTGCCTGCCTGTGGTACTAATAGGATCAGAAGAACACCACCAAATTTCTTCAGGTAGCTTTAGCTGCACACTGTGCAGAGAACACAGTACACTAACTGTAAATATTGCAGGTGACTGCCTGTGGTATTAATAGGATCAGAACAACAGCAATTTTCTTAAGGTAGCTTTAGGTGCACACTCTGCAGAGGACGCACTACACTAACTGAAAATACTGCAGCTGCTTGCCTGTGGTACTAATAAGATCAGAACAACAGAAATTGTCTTCAGGTAGCTTTAGGTGCACACTGTGCAGAGGATGCACTACACTAACTGTAAATACTGCAGCTGCTTGCCTGTGGTGCTAATAGGATCAGAACAACACCAATTGTCTTCAGGTAGCTTTAGGTGCACACTGTGCAGAGGACACAGTACACTAACTGTAAATACTGCAGCTGCCTGCCTGTGGTACTAATAGGATCAGAAGAACACCACCAATTTTCTTCAGGTAGCTTTAGGTGCACACTGTGCAGAGGACACAGTACAGTAACTGTAAATACTGCAGCTGCCTGCCTCTGGTACTAATAGGATCTGAAGAACACCACCAATTTTCTTCAGGTAGCTTTAGGTGCACACTGTGCAGAGGACACAGTACATTAATTGTAAATACTGTAGCTGTCTGCCTGTGATACTAATAGGATCAGAACAACAGCAATTGTCTTCAGGTAGCTTTAGGTGCACACTGTGCAGAGGACACAGTACACTAAGTGTAAATACTGCAGCTGCCTGCCTGTGGTATTAATAGGATCAGAACAACAGCAATTGTCTTCAAGTAGCTGTAGGTGCACACTGTGCAGAGGACACAGTACACTAACTGTAAATACTGCAGCTGCCTGCCTATGGTCCTAATAGGATCAGAAGAACACCACCGATTTTCTTCAGGTAGCTTTAGGTGCACACTGTGCAGAGGACACAGTACACTAACTGTAAATACTGTAGCTGCCTGCCTGTGGTACTTATAGGATCAGAAGAACACCAGCAAATTTCTTCACGTAGTTTTAGGTGCACACTGTGCAGAGAACACAGTACACTAACTGTAAATACTGCACCTGCCTGTGGTATTAATAGGATCAGAACAACAGCAATTTTCTTCAGGTAGCTTTAGGTGCACACTGGGCAGAGAACACAGTACACTAACTGGAAATACTGCAGCTGTCTGTCTGTGGTACTAATAAGATCAGAAGAACACCAGCAAATTTCTTCAGGTAGCTTTAGGTGCACACTGTGCAGAGAACACAGTACACTAAATGCAAATACTGCAGCTACCTGCCTGTGGTATTAATAGGATCAGAACAACAGAAATTGTCTTCAGGTAGCTTTAGGTGCACACTGTGCAGAGGATGCACTGCACTAACTGTAAATACTGCAGCTGCTTGCCTGTGGTACTAATAGGATCAGAACAACAGCAATTGTCTTCAGGTAGCTGTAGGTGCACACTGTGCAGAGGACGCACTACACTAACTGTAAATACTGCAGCTGCCTGCCTGTGGTACTAATAGGATCAGAAGAACACCACCAAATTTCTTCAGGTAGCTTTAGGTGCTCACTGGGCAGAGAACACAGTACACTAACTGTAAATACTGCAGCTGCCTGCCTGTGGTATTAATAGGATCAGAACAACAGCAATTGTCTTCAGGTAGCTTTAGGTGTACACTGTGCAGAGGACGCACTACACTAACTGTAAATTGTGCAGCTGCTTGCGTGTGGTACTAATAGGATCAGAACAACAGCAATTGTCTTCAAATAGCTTTAGGTGCACACTGTGCAGAGGACACAGTACACTAACTGTAAATACTGCACATGCCTGCTTGTAGTACTAATAGGATCAGAAGAACACCACCGATTTTCTTCAGGTAGCTTTAGGTGCACACTGTGCAGAAGACACAGTACACTAACTGTAAATACTCTAGCTGCCTGCCTGTGGAACTTATAGGATCAGAAGAACATCAGCAACTTTCTTCACGTAGCTTTAGGTGCACACTGTGCAGAGAACACAGTACACTAACTGTAAATACTGCACCTGCCTGTGGTATTAATAGGATCAGAACAACAGCAATTGTTTTCAGGTAGCTTTAGGTGCACACTGTGCAGAGGACGCACTACACTAACTGTAAATACTGCAGCTGCCTGCCTGTGGTACTAATAAGATTTGAAGAACATCAGCAATTTTCTTCAGTTAGCTTTAGGTGCACACTGTGAAGAGAACACAGTACACTAACTGCAAATACTGCAGCTGCCTGCCTGTAGTATTAATAGGATCAGAACAACAGCAATTGTCTTCAGGTAGCTTTAGGTGCACACTGTGCAGAGGACGCACTACACTAACTGTAAATACTGCAGCTGCCTGCCTGTGGTATTAATAGGATCAGAACAACAGAAATTGTCTTCAGGTAGCTTTAGGTGCACACTGTGCAGAGGATGCAGTACACTAACTGTAAATACTGCAGCTGCCTGCCTATGGTACTAATAAGATCAGAAGAACACCAGCAAATTTCTTCAGGTAGCTTTAGGTGCACACTGTGCAGAGAACACAGTACACTAAATGCAAATACTGCAGCTACCTGCCTGTGGTATTAATAGGATCAGAACAACAGCAATTGTCTTCAGGTAGCTTTAGGTGCACACTGTGCAGAGGACACAGTACACTAACTGTAAATACTGCAGCTCCCTGTGGTACTAATAGGATCAGAAGAACACCACCAATTTTCTTCAGGTAGCTTTAGGTGCACACTGTGCAGAGGACACAGTACATTAACTGTAAATACTGTAGCTGTCTGCCTGTGGTACTAATAGGATCAGAACAACAGCAATTGTCTTCAGGTAGCTTTAGGTGCACACTGTGCAGAGAACACAGTACACTAAATGCAAATACTGCAGCTACCTGCCTGTGGTATTAATAGGATCAGAACAACAGCAATTGTCTTCAGGTAGCTTTAGGTGCACACTGTGCAGAGGACACAGTACACTAACTGTAAATACTGCAGCTGCCTGCCTGTGGTACTAATAGGATCAGAAGAACACCACCAATTTTCTTCAGGTAGCTTTAGGTGCACACTGTGCAGAGGACACAGTACATTAACTGTAAATACTGTAGCTGTCTGCCTGTGGTACTAATAGGATCAGAACAACAGCAATTGTCTTCAGGTAGCTTTAGGTGCACACTGTGCAGAGGGCACAGTACACTAAGTGTAAATACTGCAGCTGTCTGCCTGTGGTATTAATAGGATCAGAACAACAGCAATTGTCTTCAAGTAGCTGTAGGTGCACACTGTGCAGAGGACACAGTACACGAACTGTAAATACTGCAGCTGCCTGCCTATGGTACTAATAGGATCAGAAGAACACCACCGATTTTCTTCAGGTAGCTTTAGGTGCACACTGTGTAGAGGACACAGTACACTAACTGTAAATACTGTAGCTGCCTGCCTGTGGTACTTATAGGATCAGAAGAACACCAGCAAATTTCTTCACGTGGCTTTAGGTGCACACTGTGCAGAGAACACAGTACACTAACTGTAGATACTGCAGCTGCCTGCCTGTGGTATTAATAGGATCAGAACAACAGCAATTGTCTTCAGGTAGCTTTAGGTGCACACTGTGCAGAGGATGCACTACACTAACTGTAAATACTGAAGCTGCTTGCCTGTGGTACTAATAGGATCAGAACAACCGCAATTGTCTTCAGGTAGCTTTAGGTGCACACTGTGCAGAGGATGCACTACACTAACTGTAAATACTGCAGCTGCCTGCCTGTGGTACTAATAGGATCAGAAGAACATCAGCAATTTTATTCAGGTAGCTTTAGGTGCACACTGTGAAGAGAACACAGTACACTAACTGCAAATACTGCAGCTGCCTGCCTGTGGTACTAGTAGGATCAGAAGAATACCACCAATTTTCTTCAGGTAGCTTTAGGTGCACACTGTGCAGAGGACACAGTATACTAACTGTAAATACTGTAGCTGCCTGCCTGTGGTACTAATAGGATCAGAAAAACACCACCAAATTTCTTCAGGTAGCTTTAGGTGCACACTGTGCAGAGGACGCACTACACTAACTGTAAATAGTTCAGCTGCTTGCCTGTGGTACTAATAGGATCAGAACAACAGCAATTGTCTTCAGGTAGCTTTAGGTGCACACTGTGCTGAGGACGCACCACCCTAAGTGTAAATACTGCAGCTGCCTGCCTGTGGTACTAATAGGATCAGCAGAACACCACCAAATTTCTTCAGGTAGCTTTAGGTGCTCACTGTGCAGAGAACACAGTACACTAACTGTAAATACTGCAGCTGCCTGCCTGTGGTACTAATAGGATCAGAAGAACACCACCCATTTTCTTCAGGTAGCTTTAGGTGCACACTGTGCAGAGGACACAGTACAGTAAATGTAATTACTGCAGCTGCCTGCCTGTGGCACTAATAGGATCAGAAGAACACCACCAATTTTCTTCAGATAGCTTTAGGTGCACACTGTGCAGAGGACACAGTACATTAACTGTAAATACTGTAGCTGTCTGCCTGTGGTACTAATAGGATCAGAACAACAGCAATTATCTTCAGGTAGCTTTAGGTGCACACTGTGCAGAGGACACAGTACACTAAGTGTAAATACTGCAGCTGCCTGCCTGTGGTATTAATAGGATCAGAACAACAGCAATTGTCTTCAAGTAGCTGTAGGTGCACACTGTGCAGAGGACACAGTACACTAACTGTAAATACTGCAGCTGCCTGCCTATGGTACTAATAGGATCAGAAGAACACCACCGATTTTCTTCAGGTAGCTTTAGGTGCACACTGTGCAGAGGACACAGTACACTAACTGTAAATACTGTAGCTGCCTGCCTGTGGTACTTATAGGATCAGAAGAACACCAGCAAATTTCTTCACGTGGCTTTAGGTGCACACTGTGCAGAGAACACAGTACACTAACTGTAAATACTGCACCTGCCTGTGGTATTAATAGGATCAGAACAACAGCAATTGTCTTCAGGTAGCTTTAGGTGCACACTGTGCAGAGGATGAACTACACTAACTGTAAATACTGCAGCTGCTTGACTGTGGTACTATTAGGATCAGAACAACAGCAATTGTCTTCAGGTAGCTTTAGGTGCACACTGTGCAGAGGACGCATTACACTAACTGTAAATACTGCAGGTGCCTGCCTGTGGTACTAATAGAATCAGAAGAACACCACCGATTTTCTTCAGGTAGCTTTAGGTGCACACTGTGCAGAGGACACAGTATACAAACTGTAAATACTGTAGCTGCCTGCCTGTGGTACTAATAGGATCAGAAGAACACCACCAAATTTCTTCAGGTAGCTTTAGCTGCACACTGTGCAGAGAACACAGTACACTAACTGTAAATATTGCAGGTGCCTGCCTGTGGTATTAATAGGATCAGAACAACAGCAATTTTCTTAAGGTAGCTTTAGGTGCACACTCTGCAGAGGACGCACTACACTAACTGAAAATACTGCAGCTGCTTGCCTGTGGTACTAATCAGATCAGAACAACAGAAATTGTCTTCAGGTAGCTTTAGGTGCACACTGTGCAGAGGATGCACTACACTAACTGTAAATACTGCAGCTGCTTGCCTGTGGTGCTAATAGGATCAGAACAACACCAATTGTCTTCAGGTAGCTTTAGGTGCACACTGTGCAGAGGACACAGTACACTAACTGTAAATACTGCAGCTGCCTGCCTGTGGTACTAATAGGATCAGAAGAACACCACCAATTTTCTTCAGGTAGCTTTAGGTGCACACTGTGCAGAGGACACAGTACAGTAACTGTAAATACTGCAGCTGCCTGCCTGTGGTACTAATAGGATCTGAAGAACACCACCAATTTTCTTCAGGTAGCTTTAGGTGCACACTGTGCAGAGGACACAGTACATTAACTGTAAATACTGTAGCTGTCTGCCTGTGGTAATAATAGGATCAGAACAACAGCAATTGTCTTCAGGTAGCTTTAGGTGCACACTGTGCAGAGGACACAGTACACTAAGTGTAAATACTGCAGCTGCCTGCCTGTGGTATTAATAGGATCAGAACAACAGCAATTGTCTTCAAGTAGCTGTAGGTGCACACTGTGCAGAGGACACAGTAAACTAACTGTAAATACTGCAGCTGCCTGCCTGTGGTACTTATAGGATCAGAAGAACACCAGCAAATTTCTTCACATAGTTTTAGGTGCACACTGTGCAGAGAACACAGTACACTAACTGTAAATACTGCACCTGCCTGTGGTATTAATAGAATCAGAACAACAGCAATTTTCTTCAGGTAGCTTTAGGTGCACACTGGGCAGAGAACACAGTACACTAACTGTAAATACTGCAGCTGCCTGCCTGTGGTACTAATAAGATCAGAAGAACACCAGCAAATTTCTTCAGGTAGCTTTAGGTGCACACTGTGCAGAGAACATAGTACACTAAATGCAAATACTGCAGCTACCTGCCTGTGGTATTAATAGGATCAGAACAACAGAAATTGTCTTCAGGTAGCTTTAGGTGCACACTGTGCAGAGGACGCAGTACACTAACTGTAAATACTGCAGCTGCCTGCCTATGGTACTAATAGGATCAGAAGAACACCACCGATTTTCTTCAGGCAGCTTTAGGTGCACACTGTGCAGAGAACACAGTACACTAACTGTAAATACTGCACCTGCCTGTGGTATTAATAGGATCAGAACAACAGCAATTTTCTTCAGGTAGCTTTAGGTGCACACTGGGCAGAGAACACAGTACACTAACTGTAAATACTGCAGCTGCCTGCCTGTGGTATTAATAGGATCAGAACAACAGCAACTGTCTTCAGGTAGCTTTAGGTGTACACTGTGCAGAGGATGCACTACACTAACTGTAAATACTGCAGCTGCTTGCCTGTGGTACTAATAGGATCAGAACAACAGCAATTGTCTTCAGGTAGCTTTAGGTGCACACTGTGCAGAGGACGCACTACACTAACTGTAAATACTGCAGCTGCCTGCCTGTGGTACTAATAGGATCAGAAGAACACCACCAAATTTCTTCAGGTAGCTTTAGGTGCTCACTGTGCAGAGAACACAGTACACTAACTGTAAATACTGCAGCTGCCTGCCTGTGGTATTAATAGGATCAGAACAACAGCAATTGTCTTCAGGTAGCGTTAGGTGTACACTGTGCAGAGGACGCACTACACTAACTGTAAATTGTGCAGCTGCTTGCGTGTGGTACTAATAGGATCAGAACAACAGCAATTGTCTTCAAATAGCTTTAGGTGCACACTGTGCAGAGGACACAGTACACTAACTGTAAATACTGCACATGCCTGCTTGTAGTACTAATAGGATCAGAAGAACACCACCGATTTTCTTCAGGTAGCTTTAGGTACACACTGTGCAGAAGACACAGTACACTAACTGTAAATACTCTAGCTGCCTGCCTGTAGAACTTATAGGATCAGAAGAACACCAGCAACTTTCTTCACGTAGCTTCAGGTGCACACTGTGCAGAGAACACAGTACACTAACTGTAAATACTGCACCTGCCTGTGGTATTAATAGGATCAGAACAACAGCAATTGTCTTCAGGTAGCTTTAGGTGCACACTGTGCAGAGGACGCACTACACTAACTGTAAATACTGCACCTGCCTGCCTGTGGTACTAATAAGATTTGAAGAACATCAGCAATTTTCTTCAGTTAGCTTTAGGTGCACACTGTGAAGAGAACACAGTACACTAACTGCAAATACTGCAGCTGTCTGCCTGTAGTATTAATAGGATCAGAACAACAGCAATTGTCTTCAGGTAGCTTTAGGTGCACACTGTGCAGAGGACGCACTACACTAACTGTAAATACTGCAGCTGCCTGCCTGTGGTACTAATAAGATCAGAAGAACATCAGCAATTTTCTTCAGTTAGCTTTAGGTGCACACTGTGAAGAGAACACAGTACACTAACAGCAAATACTGCAGCTGCCTGCCTGTAGTATTAATAGGATCAGAACAACAGCAATTGTCTTCAGGTAGCTTTAGGTGCACACTGTGCAGAGGACGCACTACACTAACTGGAAATACTGCAGCTGCTTGCCTGTGGTACTAATAGGATCAGAACAACAGCAATTGTCTTCAGGTAGCTTTAGGTGCACACTGTGCAGAGGACGCACTACACTAACTGTAAATACTGCAGCTGCTTGCCTATGGTACTATTAGGATCAGAACACCTCCGATTTTCTTCAGGTAGCTTTAGGTGCACACTGTGCAGAAGACACAGTACACTAACTGTAAATACTGTAGCTGCCTGCCTGTGGTACTTATAGGATCAGAAGAACACCAGCAAATTTCTTCAAGTGGCTTTAGGTGCACACTGTGCAGAGAACACAGTACACTACCTGTAAATACTGCACCTGCCTGTGGTATTAATAGAATCAGAAGAACACCACCGATTTTCTTCAGGTAGCTTTAGGTGCACACTGTGCAGAGGACACAGTACACAAACTGTAAATACTGCAGCTGCCTGCCTGTGGTATTAATAGGATCAGAACAACAGCAATTGTCTTCAGGTAGCTTTAGGTGCACACTGTGCAGAGGATGCACTACACTAACTGTAAATACTGCAGCTGCCTGCCTGTGGTATTAATAGGATCAGAACAACAGCAATTGTCTTCAGGTAGCTTTAGGTGCACACTGTGCAGAGGACACAGTATACAAACTGTAAATACTGTAGCTGCCTGCCTGTGGTACTAATAGGATCAGAAGAACACCACCAAATTTCTTCACGTAGCTTTAGGTGCTCACTGTGCATAGAACACAGTACACTAACTGTAAATACTGCAGCTGCCTGCCTGTGGTATTAATAGGATCAGAACAACAGCAATTGTCTTCAGGTAGCTTTAGGTGCACACTGTGCAGAGGATGCACTACACTAACTGTAAATACTGCAGCTGCTTGACTGTGGTACTATTAGGATCAGAACAACAGCAATTGTCTTCAGGTAGCTTTAGGTGCACACTGTGCAGAGGATGCATTACACTAACTGTAAATACTGCAGGTGCCTGCCTGTGGTACTAATAGAATCAGAAGAACACCACCGATTTTCTTAAGGTAGCTTCAGGTGCACACTGTGCAGAGGACACAGTATACAAACTGTAAATACTGTAGCTGCCTGCCTGTGGTACTAATAGGATCAGAAGAACACCACCAAATTTCTTCAGGTAGCTTTAGCTGCACACTGTGCAGAGAACACAGTACACTAACTGTAAATATTGCAGCTGCCTGCCTGTGGTATTAATAGGATCAGAACAACAGCAAATTTCTTAAGGTTGCTTTAGGTGCACACTCTGCAGAGGACGCACTACACTAACTGAAAATACTGCAGCTGCTTGCCTGTGGTACTAATAGGATCAGAACAACAGAAATTGTCTTCAGGTAGCTTTAGGTGCACACTGTGCAGAGGATGCACTACACTAACTGTAAATACTGCAGCTGCTTGCCTGTGGTGCTAATAGGATCAGAACAACACCAATTGTCTTCAAGTAGCTGTAGGTGCACACTGTGCAGAGGACACAGTACACTAACTGTAAATACTGCAGCTGCCTGCCTATGGTACTAATAGGATCAGAAGAACACCACCGATTTTCTTCAGGTAGCTTTAGGTGCACACTGTGCAGAGGACACAGTACACTAACTGTAAATACTGCATCTGCCTGCCTGTGGTACTTATAGGATCAGAAGAACACCAGCAAATTTCTTCACGTAGTTTTAGGTGCACACTGTGCAGGGAACACAATACACTAACTGTAAATACTGCACCTGCCTGTGGTATTAATAGGATCAGAACAACAGCAATTTTCTTCAGGTAGCTTTAGGCGCACACTGGGCAGAGAACACAGTACACTAACTGTAAATATTGCAGCTGCCTGCCTGTGGTATTAATAGGATCAGAACAACAGCAATTGTCTTCAGGTAGCTTTAGGTGCACACTGTGCAGAGGATGCACTACACTAACTGTAAATACTGCAGCTGCTTGCCTGTGGTACTAATAGGATCAGAACAACCGCAATTGTCTTCAGGTAGCTTTAGGTGCACACTGTGCAGAGGACGCACTACACTAACTGTAAATACTGCAACTGCCTGCCTGTGGTACTAATAGGATCAGAAGAACACCACCAAATTTCTTCAGGTAGCTTTAGGTGCTCACTGTGCAGAGAACACAGTACACTAACTGTAAATACTGCAGCTGCCTGCCTGTGGTATTAATAGGATCAGAACAACAGCAATTGTCTTCAGGTAGCTTTAGGTGCACACTGTGCAGAGGATGCACTACACTAACTGTAAATACTGCAGCTGCTTGACTGTGGTACTATTAGGATCAGAACAACAGCAATTGTCTTCAGGTAGCTTTAGGCGCACACTGTGCAGAGGAGGCATTACACTAACTGTAAATACTGCAGGTGCCTGCCTGTGGTACTAATAGAATCAGAAGAACACCACCGATTTTCTTCAGGTAGCTTTAGGTGCACACTGTGCAGAGGACACAGTATACAAACTGTAAATACTGTAGCTGCCTGCCTGTGGTTCTAATAGGATCAGAAGAACACCACCAAATTTCTTCAGGTACCTTTAGCTGCACACTGTGCAGAGAACACAGTACACTAACTGTAAATATTGCAGCTGCCTGCCTGTGGTATTAATAGGATCAGAACAAAAGCAATTTTCTTAAGGTAGCTTTAGGTGCACACTCTGCAGAGGACGCACTACACTAAATGAAAATACTGCAGCTGCTTGCCTGTGGTACTAATAGGATCAGAACAACAGAAATTGTCTTCAGGTAGCTTTAGGTGCACACTGTGCAGAGGATGCACTACACTAACTGTAAATACTGCAGCTGCTTGCCTGTGGTGCTAATAGGATCAGAACAACACCAATTGTCTTCAGGTAGCTTTAGGTGCACACTGTGCAGAGGACACAGTACACTAACTGTAAGTACTGCAGCTGCCTGCCTGTGGTACTAATAGGATCAGAAGAACACCACCAATTTTCTTCAGGTAGCTTTAGGTGCACACTGTGCAGAGGACACAGTACAGTAACTGTAAATACTGCAGCTGCCTGCCTGTGCTACTAATAGGATCTGAAGAACACCACCAATTTTCTTCAGGTAGTTTTAGGTGCACACTGTGCAGAGGACACAGTACATTAACTGTAAATACTGTAGCTGTCTGCCTGTGGTACTAATAGGATCAGAACAACAGCAATTTTCTTCAGGTAGCTTTAGGTGCACACTGTGCAGAGGACACAGTACACTAAGTGTAAATACTGCTGCTGCCCGCCTGTGGTATTAATAGGATCAGAACAACAGCAATTGTCTTCAAGTAGCTGTAGGTGCACACTGTGCAGAGGACACAGTACACTAACTGTAAATACTGCAGCTGCCTGCCTATGGTCCTAATAGGATCAGAAGAACACCACCGATTTTCTTCAGGTAGCTTTAGGTGCACACTGTGCAGAGGACACAGTACACTAACTGTAAATACTGTAGCTGCCTGCCTGTGGTACTTATAGGATCAGAAGAACACCAGCAAATTTCTTCACGTAGTTTTAGGTGAACACTGTGCAGAGAACACAGTACACTAACTGTAAATACTGCACCTGCCTGTGGTATTAATAGGATCAGAACAACAGCAATTTTCTTCAGGTAGCTTTAGGTGCACACTGGGCAGAGAACACAGTACACTAACTGTAAATACTGCAGCTGCCTGCCTGTGGTACTAATAAGATCAGAAGAACACCAGCAAATTTCTTCAGATAGCTTTAGGTGCACACTGTGCAGAGAACACAGTACACTAAATGCAAATACTGCAGCTACCTGCCTGTGGTATTAATATAATCAGAACAACACCAATTGTCTTCAGGTAGCTTTAGGTGCACACTGTGCAGAGGACACAGTACACTAACTGTAAATACTGCAGCTGCCTGCCTGTGGTACTAATAGGATCAGAAGAACACCACCAATTTCCTTCAGGTAGCTTTAGGTGCACACTGTGCAGAGGACACAGTACAGTAACTGTAAATACTGCAGCTGCCTGCCTGTGGTACTAATAGGATCAGAAGAACACCACCAATTTTCTTCAGATAGCTTTAGGTGCACACTGTGCAGAGGACACAGTACATTAACTGTAAATACTGTAGCTGTCTGCCTGTGGTACTAATAGGATCAGAACAACAGCAATTATCTTCAGGTAGCTTTAGGTGCACACTGTGCAGAGGACACAGTACAGTAAGTGTAAATACTGCAGCTGCCTGCCTGTGGTATTAATAGGATCAGAACAACAGCAATTGTCTTCAAGTAGCTGTAGGTGCACACTGTGCAGAGGACACAGTACACTAACTGTAAATACTGCAGCTGCCTGCCTATGGTACTAATAGGATCAGAAGAACACCACCGATTTTCTTCGGGTAGCTTTAGGTGCACACTGTGCAGAGGACACAGTACACTAACTGTAAATACTGTAGCTGCCTGCCTGTGGTACTTATAGGATCAGAAGAACACCAGCAAATTTCTTCACGTGGCTTTAGGTGCACACTGTGCAGAGAACACAGTACACTAACTGTAAATACTGCACCTGCCTGTGGTATTAATAGGATCAGAACAACAGCAATTTTCTTCAGGTAGCTTTAGGTGCACACTGGGCAGAGAACACAGTACACTAACTGTAAATACTGCAGCTGCCTGCCTGTGGTATTAATAGGATCAGAACAACAGCAATTGTCTTCAGGTAGCTTTAGGTGCACACTGTGCAGAGGATGCACTACACTAACTGTAAATACTGCAGCTGCTTGCCTGTGGTACTAAAAGGATCAGAACAACCGCAATTGTCTTCAGGTAGCTTTAGGTGCACACTGTGCAGAGGACGCACTACACTAACTGTAAATACTGCAGCTGCCTGCCTGTGGTACTAATAGGATCAGAAGAACACCACCAAATTTCTTCAGGTAGCTTTAGGTGCTCACTGTGCAGAGAACACAGTACACTAACTGTAAATACTGCAGCTGCCTGCCTGTGGTATTAATAGGATCAGAACAACAGCAATTGTCTTCAGGTAGCTTTAGGTGCACACTGTGCAGAGGATGCACTACACTAACTGTAAATACTGCAGCTGCTTGACTGTGGTACTATTAGGATCAGAACAACAGCAATTGTCTTCAGGTAGCTTTAGGTGCACACTGTGCAGAGGACGCATTACACTAACTGTAAATACTGCAGGTGCCTGCCTGTGGTACTAATAGAATTAGAAGAACACCACCGATTTTCTTCAGGTAGCTTTAGGTGCACACTGTGCAGAATACACAGTATACAAACTGTAAATACTGTAGCTGCCTGCCTGTGGTACTAATACGATCAGAAGAACACCACCAAATTTCTTCAGGTAGCTTTAGCTGCACACTGTGCAGAGAACACAGTACACTAACAGTAAATATTGCAGGTGCCTGCCTGTGGTATTAATAGGATCAGAACAACAGCAATTTTCTTAAGGTAGCTTTAGGTGCACACTCTGCAGAGGACGCACTACACTAACTGAAAATACTGCAGCTGCTTGCCTGTGGTACTAATAAGATCAGAACAACAGAAATTGTCTTCAGGTAGCTTTAGGTGCACACTGTGCAGAGGATGCACTACACTAACTGTAAATACTGCAGCTGCTTGCCTGTGGTGCTAATAGGATCAGAACAACACCAATTGTCTTCAGGTAGCTTTAGGTGCACACTGTGCAGAGGACACAGTACACTAACTGTAAGTACTGCAGCTGCCTGCCTGTGGTACTAATAGGATCAAAAGAACACCACCAATTTTCTTCAGGTAGCTTTAGGTGCACACTGTGCAGAGGACACAGTACAGTAACTGTAAATACTGCAGCTGCCTGCCTGAGCTACTAATAGGATCTGAAGAACACCACCAATTTTCTTCAGGTAGCTTTAGGTGCACACTGTGCAGAGGACACAGTACATTAACTGTAAATACTGTAGCTGTCTGCCTGTGGTACTAATAGGATCAGAACAACAGCAATTATCTTCAGGTAGCTTTAGGTGCACACTGTGCAGAGGACACAGTACACTAAGTGTAAATACTGCAGCTGCCTGCCTGTGGTATTAAAAGGATCAGAACAACAGCAATTGTCTTCAAGTAGCTGTAGGTGCACACTGTGCAGAGGACACAGTACACTAACTGTAAATACTGCAGCTGCCTGCCTATGGTACTAATAGGATCAGAAGAACACCACCGATTTTCTTCGGGTAGCTTTAGGTGCACACTGTGCAGAGGACACAGTACACTAACTGTAAATACTGTAGCTGCCTGCCTGTGGTACTTATAGGATCAGAAGAACACCAGCAAATTTCTTCACGTGGCTTTAGGTGCACACTGTGCAGAGAACACAATACACTAACTGTAAATACTGCACCTGCCTGTGGTATTAATAGGATCAGAACAACAGCAATTTTCTTCAGGTAGCTTTAGGTGCACACTGGGCAGAGAACACAGTACACTAACTGTAAATACTGCAGCTGCCTGCCTGTGGTATTAATAGGATCAGAACAACAGCAATTGTCTTCAGGTAGCTTTAGGTGCACACTGTGCAGAGGATGCACTACACTAACTGTAAATACTGCAGCTGCTTGCCTGTGGTACTAATAGGATCAGAACAACCGCAATTGTCTTCAGGTAGCTTTAGGTGCACACTGTGCAGAGGACGCACTACACTAACTGTAAATACTGCAGCTGCCTGCCTGTGGTACTAATAGGATCAGAAGAACACCACCAAATTTCTTCAGGTAGCTTTAGGTGCTCACTGTGCAGAGAACACAGTACACTAACTGTAAATACTGCAGCTGCCTGCCTGTGGTATTAGTAGGATCAGAACAACAGCAATTGTCTTCAGGTAGCTTTAGGTGCACACTGTGCAGAGGATGCACTACACTAACTGTAAATACTGCAGCTGCTTGACTGTGGTACTATTAGGATCAGAACAACAGCAATTGTCTTCAGGTAGCTTTAGGTGCACACTGTGCAGAGGACGCATTACACTAACTGTAAATACTGCAGGTGCCTGCCTGTGGTACTAATAGAATCAGAAGAACACCACCGATTTTCTTCAGGTAGCTTTAGGTGCACACTGTGCAGAGGACACAGTATACAAACTGTAAATACTGTAGCTGCCTGCCTGTGGTACTAATACGATCAGAAGAACATCACCAAATTTCTTCAGGTAGCTTTAGCTGCACACTGTGCAGAGAACACAGTACACTAACAGTAAATATTGCAGGTGCCTGCCTGTGGTATTAATAGGATCAGAACAACAGCAATTTTCTTAAGGTAGCTTTAGGTGCACACTCTGCAGAGGACGCACTACACTAACTGAAAATACTGCAGCTGCTTGCCTGTGGTACTAATAAGATCAGAACAACAGAAATTGTCTTCAGGTAGCTTTAGGTGCACACTGTGCAGAGGATGCACTACACTAACTGTAAATACTGCAGCTGCTTGCCTGTGGTGCTAATAGGATCAGAACAACACCAATTGTCTTCAGGTAGCTTTAGGTGCACACTGTGCAGAGGACACAGTACACTAACTGTAAGTACTGCATCTGCCTGCCTGTGGTACTAATAGGATCAGAAGAACACCACCAATTTTCTTCAGGTAGCTTTAGGTGCACACTGTGCAGAGGACACAGTACAGTAACTGTAAATACTGCAGCTGCCTGCCTGAGCTACTAATAGGATCTGAAGAACACCACCAATTTTCTTCAGGTAGCTTTAGGTGCACACTGTGCAGAGGACACAGTACATTAACTGTAAATACTGTAGCTGTCTGCCTGTGGTACTAATAGGATCAGAACAACAGCAATTGTCTTCAGGTAGCTTTAGGTGCACACTGTGCAGAGGACACAGTACAATAAGTGTAAATACTGCAGCTGCCTGCCTGTGGTATTAATAGGATCAGAACAACAGCAATTGTCTTCAAGTAGCTGTAGGTGCACACTGTGCAGAGGACACAGTACACTAACTGTAAATACTGCAGCTGCCTGCCTATGGTCCTAATAGGATCAGAAGAACACCACCGATTTTCTTCAGGTAGCTTTAGGTGCACACTGTGCAGAGGACACAGTACACTAACTGTAAATACTGTAGCTGCCTGCCTGTGGTACTTATAGGATCAGAAGAACACCAGCAAATTTCTTCACGTAGTTTTAGGTGAACACTGTGCAGAGAACACAGTACACTAACTGTAAATACTGCACCTGCCTGTGGTATTAATAGGATCAGAACAACAGCAATTTTCTTCAGGTAGCTTTAGGTGCACACTGGGCAGAGAACACAGTAAACTAACTGTAAATACTGCAGCTGCCTGCCTGTGGTACTAATAAGATCAGAAGAACACCAACAAATTTCTTCAGGTAGCTTTAGGTGCACACTGTGCAGAGAACACAGTACACTAAATGCAAATACTGCAGCTACCTGCCTATGGTATTAATAGGATCAGAACAACACCAATTGTCTTCAGGTAGCTTTAGGTGCACACTGTGCAGAGGACACAGTACACTAACTGTAAATACTGCAGCTGCCTGCCTGTGGTACTAATAGGATCAGAAGAACACCACCAATTTTCTTCAGGTAGCTTTAGGTGCACACTGTGCAGAGGACACAGTACAGTAACTGTAATTACTGCAGCTGCCTGCCTGTGGTACTAATAGGATCAGAAGAACACCACCAATTTTCTTCAGATAGCTTTAGGTGCACACTGTGCAGAGGACACAGTACATTAACTGTAAATACTGTAGCTGTCTGCCTGTGGTACTAATAGGATCAGAACAACAGCAATTATCTTCAGGTAGCTTTAGGTGCACACTGTGCAGAGGACACAGTACACTAAGTGTAAATACTGCAGCTGCCTGCCTGTGGTATTAATAGGATCAGAACAACAGCAATTGTCTTCAAGTAGCTGTAGGTGCACACTGTGCAGAGGACACAGTACACTAACTGTAAATACTGCAGCTGCCTGCCTATGGTACTAATAGGATCAGAAGAACACCACCGATTTTCTTCAGGTAGCTTTAGGTGCACACTGTGCAGAGGACACAGTACACTAACTGTAAATACTGTAGCTGCCTGCCTGTGGTACTTATAGGATCAGAAGAACACCAGCAAATTTCTTCACGTGGCTTTAGGTGCACACTGTGCAGAGAACACAGTACACTAACTGTAAATACTGCACCTGCCTGTGGTATTAATAGGATCAGAACAACAGCAATTTTCTTCAGATAGCTTTAGGTGCACACTGGGCAGAGAACACAGTACACTAACTGTAAATACTGCAGCTGCCTGCCTGTGGTATTAATAGGATCAGAACAACAGCAATTGTCTTCAGGTAGCTTTAGGTGCACACTGTGCAGAGGATGCACTACACTAACTGTAAATACTGCAGCTGCTTGCCTGTGGTACTAATAGGATCAGAACAACCGCAATTGTCTTCAGGTAGCTTTAGGTGCACACTGTGCAGAGGACGCACTACACTAACTGTAAATACTGCAGCTGCCTGCCTGTGGTACTAATAGGATCAGAAGAACACCACCAAATTTCTTCAGGTAGCTTTAGGTGCTCACTGTGCAGAGAACACAGTACACTAACTGTAAATACTGGAGCTGCCTGCCTGTGGTATTAATAGGATCAGAACAACAGCAATTGTCTTCAGGTAGCTTTAGGTGCACACTGTGCAGAGGATGCACTACACTAAATGTAAATACTGCAGCTGCTTGACTGTGGTACTATTAGGATCAGAACAACAGCAATTGTCTTCAGGTAGCTTTAGGTGCACACTGTGCAGAGGACGCATTACACTAACTGTAAATACTGCAGGTGCCTGCCTGTGGTACTAATAGAATCAGAAGAACACCACCGATTTTCTTTAGGTAGCTTTAGGTGCACACTGTGCAGAGGACACAGTATACAAACTGTAAATACTGTAGCTGCCTGCCTGTGGTACTAATAGGATCAGAAGAACACCACCAAATTTCTTCAGGTAGCTTTAGCTGCACACTGTGCAGAGAACACAGTACACTAACTGTAAATATTGCAGGTGACTGCCTGTGGTATTAATAGGATCAGAACAACAGCAATTTTCTTAAGGTAGCTTTAGGTGCACACTCTGCAGAGGACGCACTACACTAACTGAAACTACTGCAGCTGCTTGCCTGTGGTACTAATAAGATCAGAACAACAGAAATTGTCTTCAGGTAGCTTTAGGTGCACACTGTGCAGAGGATGCACTACACTAACTGTAAATACTGCAGCTGCTTGCCTGTGGTGCTAATAGGATCAGAACAACATCAATTGTCTTCAGGTAGCTTTAGGTGCACACTGTGCAGAGGACACAGTACACTAACTGTAAATACTGCAGCTGCCTGCCTGTGGTACTAATAGGATCAGAAGAACACCACCAATTTTCTTCAGGTAGCTTTAGGTGCACACTGTGCAGAGGACACAGTACAGTAACTGTAAATACTGCAGCTGCCTGCCTCTGGTACTAATAGGATCTGAAGAACACCACCAATTTTCTTCAGGTAGCTTTAGGTGCACACTGTGCAGAGGACACAGTACATTAATTGTAAATACTGTAGCTGTCTGCCTGTGATACTAATAGGATCAGAACAACAGCAATTGTCTTCAGGTAGCTTTAGGTGCACACTGTGCAGAGGACACAGTACACTAAGTGTAAATACTGCAGCTGCCTGCCTGTGGTATTAATAGGATCAGAACAACAGCAATTGTCTTCAAGTAGCTGTAGGTGCACACTGTGCAGAGGACACAGTACACTAACTGTAAATACTGCAGCTGCCTGCCTATGGTCCTAATAGGATCAGAAGAACACCACCGATTTTCTTCAGGTAGCTTTAGGTGCACACTGTGCAGAGGACACAGTACACTAACTGTAAATACTGTAGCTGCCTGCCTGTGGTACTTATAGGATCAGAAGAACACCAGCAAATTTCTTCACGTAGTTTTAGGTGCACACTGTGCAGAGAACACAGTACACTAACTGTAAATACTGCACCTGCCTGTGGTATTAATAGGATCAGAACAACAGCAATTTTCTTCAGGTAGCTTTAGGTGCACAC
Organism: Aquarana catesbeiana; assembly: GCF_042186555.1. Lineage (NCBI taxonomy): Eukaryota > Metazoa > Chordata > Amphibia > Anura > Ranidae > Aquarana > Aquarana catesbeiana. The sequence continues at coordinate 259,135,268 of NC_133329.1, forward strand.
TGGGCAGAGAACACAGTACACTAACTGGAAATACTGCAGCTGTCTGTCTGTGGTACTAATAAGATCAGAAGAACACCAGCAAATTTCTTCAGGTAGCTTTAGGTGCACACTGTGCAGAGAACACAGTACACTAAATGCAAATACTGCAGCTACCTGCCTGTGGTATTAATAGGATCAGAACAACAGAAATTGTCTTCAGGTAGCTTTAGGTGCACACTGTGCAGAGGATGCACTGCACTAACTGTAAATACTGCAGCTGCTTGCCTGTGGTACTAATAGGATCAGAACAACAGCAATTGTCTTCAGGTAGCTGTAGGTGCACACTGTGCAGAGGACGCACTACACTAACTGTAAATACTGCAGCTGCCTGCCTGTGGTACTAATAGGATCAGAAGAACACCACCAAATTTCTTCAGGTAGCTTTAGGTGCTCACTGTGCAGAGAACACAGTACACTAACTGTAAATACTGCAGCTGCCTGCCTGTGGTATTAATAGGATCAGAACAACAGCAATTGTCTTCAGGTAGCTTTAGGTGTACACTGTGCAGAGGACGCACTACACTAACTGTAAATTGTGCAGCTGCTTGCGTGTGGTACTAATAGGATCAGAACAACAGCAATTGTCTTCAAATAGCTTTAGGTGCACACTGTGCAGAGGACACAGTACACTAACTGTAAATACTGCACATGCCTGCTTGTAGTACTAATAGGATCAGAAGAACACCACCGATTTTCTTCAGGTAGCTTTAGGTGCACACTGTGCAGAAGACACAGTACACTAACTGTAAATACTCTAGCTGCCTGCCTGTGGAACTTATAGGATCAGAAGAACATCAGCAACTTTCTTCACGTAGCTTTAGGTGCACACTGTGCAGAGAACACAGTACACTAACTGTAAATACTGCACCTGCCTGTGGTATTAATAGGATCAGAACAACAGCAATTGTTTTCAGGTAGCTTTAGGTGCACACTGTGCAGAGGACGCACTACACTAACTGTAAATACTGCAGCTGCCTGCCTGTGGTACTAATAAGATTTGAAGAACATCAGCAATTTTCTTCAGTTAGCTTTAGGTGCACACTGTGAAGAGAACACAGTACACTAACTGCAAATACTGCAGCTGCCTGCCTGTAGTATTAATAGGATCAGAACAACAGCAATTGTCTTCAGGTAGCTTTAGGTGCACACTGTGCAGAGGACGCACTACACTAACTGTAAATACTGCAGCTGCCTGCCTGTGGTATTAATAGGATCAGAACAACAGAAATTGTCTTCAGGTAGCTTTAGGTGCACACTGTGCAGAGGACGCAGTACACTAACTGTAAATACTGCAGCTGCCTGCCTATGGTACTAATAAGATCAGAAGAACACCAGCAAATTTCTTCAGGTAGCTTTAGGTGCACACTGCGCAGAGAACACAGTACACTAAATGCAAATACTGCAGCTACCTGCCTGTGGTATTAATAGGATCAGAACAACAGCAATTGTCTTCAGGTAGCTTTAGGTGCACACTGTGCAGAGGACACAGTACACTAACTGTAAATACTGCAGCTGCCTGTGGTACTAATAGGATCAGAAGAACACCACCAATTTTCTTCAGGTAGCTTTAGGTGCACACTGTGCAGAGGACACAGTACATTAACTGTAAATACTGTAGCTGTCTGCCTGTGGTACTAATAGGATCAGAACAACAGCAATTGTCTTCAGGTAGCTTTAGGTGCACACTGTGCAGAGAACACAGTACACTAAATGCAAATACTGCAGCTACCTGCCTGTGGTATTAATAGGATCAGAACAACAGCAATTGTCTTCAGGTAGCTTTAGGTGCACACTGTGCAGAGGACACAGTACACTAACTGTAAATACTGCAGCTGCCTGCCTGTGGTACTAATAGGATCAGAAGAACACCACCAATTTTCTTCAGGTAGCTTTAGGTGCACACTGTGCAGAGGACACAGTACATTAACTGTAAATACTGTAGCTGTCTGCCTGTGGTACTAATAGGATCAGAACAACAGCAATTGTCTTCAGGTAGCTTTAGGTGCACACTGTGCAGAGGGCACAGTACACTAAGTGTAAATACTGCAGCTGTCTGCCTGTGGTATTAATAGGATCAGAACAACAGCAATTGTCTTCAAGTAGCTGTAGGTGCACACTGTGCAGAGGACACAGTACACGAACTGTAAATACTGCAGCTGCCTGCCTATGGTACTAATAGGATCAGAAGAACACCACCGATTTTCTTCAGGTAGCTTTAGGTGCACACTGTGTAGAGGACACAGTACACTAACTGTAAATACTGTAGCTGCCTGCCTGTGGTACTTATAGGATCAGAAGAACACCAGCAAATTTCTTCACGTGGCTTTAGGTGCACACTGTGCAGAGAACACAGTACACTAACTGTAAATACTGCAGCTGCCTGCCTGTGGTATTAATAGGATCAGAACAACAGCAATTGTCTTCAGGTAGCTTTAGGTGCACACTGTGCAGAGGATGCACTACACTAACTGTAAATACTGAAGCTGCTTGCCTGTGGTACTAATAGGATCAGAACAACCGCAATTGTCTTCAGGTAGCTTTAGGTGCACACTGTGCAGAGGACGCACTACACTAACTGTAAATACTGCAGCTGCCTGCCTGTGGTACTAATAGGATCAGAAGAACATCAGCAATTTTATTCAGGTAGCTTTAGGTGCACACTGTGAAGAGAACACAGTACACTAACTGCAAATACTGCAGCTGCCTGCCTGTGGTACTAGTAGGATCAGAAGAATACCACCAATTTTCTTCAGGTAGCTTTAGGTGCACACTGTGCAGAGGACACAGTATACTAACTGTAAATACTGTAGCTGCCTGCCTGTGGTACTAATAGGATCAGAAAAACACCACCAAATTTCTTCAGGTAGCTTTAGGTGCACACTGTGCAGAGGACGCACTACACTAACTGTAAATAGTTCATCTGCTTGCCTGTGGTACTAATAGGATCAGAACAACAGCAATTGTCTTCAGGTAGCTTTAGGTGCACACTGTGCTAAGGACGCACCACCCTAAGTGTAAATACTGCAGCTGCCTGCCTGTGGTATTAATAGGATTAGAACAACAGCAATTGTCTTCAAGTAGCTTTAGGTGCACACTGTGCAGAGGACACGGTACACTAACTGTAAATACTGCAGCTGCCTGCCTGTGGTACTAATAGGATCAGAAGAACACCACCGATTTTCTTCAGGTAGCTTTAGGTGCACACTGTGCAGAGGACACAGTACACTAACTGTAAATACTGTAGCTGCCTGCCTGTGGAACTTATAGGATCAGAAGAACACCAGCAACTTTCTTTACGTAGCTTTAGGTGCACATTGTGCAGAGAACATAGTACACTAACTGTAAATACTGAACTTGCCTGTGGTATTAATAGGATCAGAACAACAGCAATTGTCTTCAGGTAGCTTTAGGTGCACACTGTGCAGAGGATGCACTACACTAACTGTAAATACTGCAGCTGCCTGCCTGTGGTACTAATAAGATCAGAAGAACACCAGCAATTTTCTTCAGGTAGCTTTAGGTGCAGACTGTGCAGAGAACACAGTACACTAATTGTAAATACTGCAGCTGCCTCCCTGTGGTATTAATAGGATCAGAACAACAGCGATTGTCTTCATGTAGCTTTAGATTCACACTGTGCAGAGGACACAGTACACTAACTGTAAATACTGCAGCTGCCTGTCTGTGGTACTAATAGGATCAGAAGAACACCACCAATTTTCTTCAGGTAGCTTTAGGTGCAGACTGTGCAGAGAACACAGTACACTAATTGTAAATACTGCAGCTGCCTCCCTGTGGTATTAATAGGATCAGAACAACAGCAATTGTCTTCATGTAGCTTTAGGTGCACACTGTGCAGAGGACGCAGTACACTAACTGTAAATACTGCAGCTGCCTTCCTGTGGTACTAATAGGATCAGAACAACACCACCGATTTTCTTCAGGTAGCTTTAGGTGCACACTGTGCAGAGAACACAGTACACTAACTGTAAATACTGCAGCTGCCTGCCTGTGGTATTAATAGGATCAGAACAACAGCAACTGTCTTCAGGTAGCTTTAGATTCACACTGTGCAGAGGACACAGTACACTAACTGTAAATACTGCAGCTGCCTGTCTGTGGTACTAATAGGATCAGAAGAACACCACCAATTTTCTTCAGGTAGCTTTAGGTGCAGACTGTGCAGAGAACACAGTACACTAATTGTAAATACTGCAGCTGCCTCCCTGTGGTATTAATAGGATCAGAACAACAGCAATTGTCTTCATGTAGCTTTAGGTGCACACTGTGCAGAGGACGCAGTACACTAACTGTAAATACTGCAGCTGCCTTCCTGTGGTACTAATAGGATCAGAACAACACCACCGATTTTCTTCTGGTAGCTTTAGGTGCACACTGTGCAGAGGACACAGTACACTAACTGTAAATACTGTAGCTGCCTGCCTGTGGCATTAATAGGATCAGTACAACAGCAATTGACTTCAGGTAGCTTTAGATTCACACTGTGCAGAGGACACAGTACACTAACTGTAAATACTGCAGCTGCCTGTCTGTGGTACTAATAGGATCAGAAGAACACCACCGATTTTCTTCAGGTAGCTTTAGGTGCACACTGTGCAGAGGACACAGTACACTAACTGTAAATACTGTAGCTGCCTGCCTGTGGAACTTATAGGATCAGAAGAACACCAGCAACTTTCTTTACGTAGCTTTAGGTGCACATTGTGCAGAGAACATAGTACACTAACTGTAAATACTGAACTTGCCTGTGGTATTAATAGGATCAGAACAACAGCAATTGTCTTCAGGTAGCTTTAGGTGCACACTGTGCAGAGGACGCACTACACTAACTGTAAATAGTTCATCTGCTTGCCTGTGGTATTAATAGGATTAGAACAACAGCAATTGTCTTCAAGTAGCTTTAGGTGCACACTGTGCAGAGGACACGGTACACTAACTGTAAATACTGCAGCTGCCTGCCTGTGGTACTAATAGGATCAGAAGAACACCACCGATTTTCTTCAGGTAGCTTTAGGTGCACACTGTGCAGAGGACACAGTACACTAACTGTAAATACTGTAGCTGCCTGCCTGTGGAACTTATAGGATCAGAAGAACACCAGCAACTTTCTTTACGTAGCTTTAGGTGCACATTGTGCAGAGAACATAGTACACTAACTGTAAATACTGAACTTGCCTGTGGTATTAATAGGATCAGAACAACAGCAATTGTCTTCAGGTAGCTTTAGGTGCACACTGTGCAGAGGATGCACTACACTAACTGTAAATACTGCAGCTGCCTGCCTGTGGTACTAATAAGATCAGAAGAACACCAGCAATTTTCTTCAGGTAGCTTTAGGTGCAGACTGTGCAGAGAACACAGTACACTAATTGTAAATACTGCAGCTGCCTCCCTGTGGTATTAATAGGATCAGAACAACAGCGATTGTCTTCATGTAGCTTTAGATTCACACTGTGCAGAGGACACAGTACACTAACTGTAAATACTGCAGCTGCCTGTCTGTGGTACTAATAGGATCAGAAGAACACCACCAATTTTCTTCAGGTAGCTTTAGGTGCAGACTGTGCAGAGAACACAGTACACTAATTGTAAATACTGCAGCTGCCTCCCTGTGGTATTAATAGGATCAGAACAACAGCAATTGTCTTCATGTAGCTTTAGGTGCACACTGTGCAGAGGACGCAGTACACTAACTGTAAATACTGCAGCTGCCTTCCTGTGGTACTAATAGGATCAGAACAACACCACCGATTTTCTTCAGGTAGCTTTAGGTGCACACTGTGCAGAGAACACAGTACACTAACTGTAAATACTGCAGCTGCCTGCCTGTGGTATTAATAGGATCAGAACAACAGCAACTGTCTTCAGGTAGCTTTAGATTCACACTGTGCAGAGGACACAGTACACTAACTGTAAATACTGCAGCTGCCTGTCTGTGGTACTAATAGGATCAGAAGAACACCACCAATTTTCTTCAGGTAGCTTTAGGTGCAGACTGTGCAGAGAACACAGTACACTAATTGTAAATACTGCAGCTGCCTCCCTGTGGTATTAATAGGATCAGAACAACAGCAATTGTCTTCATGTAGCTTTAGGTGCACACTGTGCAGAGGACGCAGTACACTAACTGTAAATACTGCAGCTGCCTTCCTGTGGTACTAATAGGATCAGAACAACACCACCGATTTTCTTCTGGTAGCTTTAGGTGCACACTGTGCAGAGGACACAGTACACTAACTGTAAATACTGTAGCTGCCTGCCTGTGGCATTAATAGGATCAGTACAACAGCAATTGACTTCAGGTAGCTTTAGATTCACACTGTGCAGAGGACACAGTACACTAACTGTAAATACTGCAGCTGCCTGTCTGTGGTACTAATAGGATCAGAAGAACACCACCAATTTTCTTCAGGTAGCTTTAGGTGCAGACTGTGCAGAGAACACAGTACACTAATTGTAAATACTGCAGCTGCCTCCCTGTGGTATTAATAGGATCAGAACAACAGCAATTGTCTTCATGTAGCTTTAGGTGCATACTGTGCAGAGGACGCAGTACACTAACTGTAAATACTGCAGCTGCCTTCCTGTGGTACTAATAGGATCAGAACAACACCACCGATTTTCTTCTGGTAGCTTTAGGTGCACACTGTGCAGAGGACACAGTACACTAACTGTAAATACTGTAGCTGCCTGCCTGTGGTATTAATAGGATCAGAACAACAGCAATTGACTTCAGGTAGCTTCAGGTGCACACTGTGCAGAGGACGCACTACACTAACTGTAAATACTGCAGCTGCTTGCCTGTGGTACTAATAGGATCAGAACAACAGCAATTGTCTTCAGGTAGCTTTAGGTGCACACTGTGCAGAGGATGCACTACCCTAAGTTTAAATACTGCAGCTGCATGCCTGTGGTATTAATAAGATCAGAACAACAGCAATTGTCTTCAAGTAGCTTTAGGTGCACACTGTGCAGAGGACACAGTACACTAACTGTAAATACTGCAGCTGCCTGCCTGTGATACTAATAGGATCAGAAGAAAACCACCGATTTTCTTCAGGTAGCTTTAGGTGCACACTGTGCAGAGGACACAGTACACTACCTGTAAATACTGCAGCTGCCTGCCTGTGATACTAATAGGATCAGAAGAAAACCACCGATTTTCTTCAGGTAGCTTTAGGTGCACACTGTGCAGAGGACACAGTACACTACCTGTAAATACTGCAGCTGCCTGCCTGTGGTATTAATAGGATCAGAACAACAGCAATTGTCTTCTGGTAGCTTTAGGTGCACACTGTGCAGAGGACGCACTACACTAACTGTAAATACTGCAGCTGCTTGCCTGTGGTACTAATAGGATCAGAACAACATAAGTTGTCTTCAGGTAGCTTTAGGTGCACACTGTAAGGAGGACGAACTACACTAACTGTAAATACTGCAACTGCCTGCCTGTGGTATTAATAGGATCAGAACAACAGCAATTGTCTTAAGGTAGATTTAGGTGCACACTGTGCAGAGGACGCTCTACACTAACTGTAAATACTGCAGCTGCCTGCCTGTGGTACTAATAGGATCAGAAGAACACCAGCAATTTTCTTCAGGTAGCTTTAGGTGCACACTGTGCAGAGGACACAGTACACTAACTGTAAATACTGCAGCTGCCTTTCTGTGGTACTAATAAGATCAGAAGAACACCACCAATTTTCTTCAGGTAGCTTTAGGTGCAGACTGTGCAGAGGACACAGTACACTAACTGTAAATACTGTAGCTTCCTGCCTGTGGTACTAATAGGATCAGAAAAACACCACCAACTTTCTTCACGTTGCTTTAGGTGCACACTGTACAGAGAACACAGTACACTAACTGTAAATACTGCAGCTGCCTGCCTGTGGTATTAATAGGATCAGAACAACAGCAACTGTCTTCAGGTAGCTTTAGATTCACACTGTGCAGAGGACACAGTACACTAACTGTAAATACTGCAGCTGCCTTTCTGTGGTACTAATAGGATCAGAAGAACACTACCAATTTTCTTCAGGTAGCTTTAGGTGCAGACTGTGCAGAGAACACAGTACACTAATTGTAAATACTGCAACTGCCTCCCTGTGGTATTAATAGGATCAGAACACCAGCAATTGTCTTCATGTAGCTTTAGGTGCACACTGTGCAGAGGACGCAGTACACTAACTGTAAATACTGCATCTGCCTTCCTGTGGTACTAATAGGATCAGAACAACACCACCGATTTTCTTCAGGTAGCTTTAGGTGCACACTGTGCAGAGGACACAGTACACTAACTGTAAATACTGTAGCTGCCTGCCTGTGGTATTAATAGGATCAGAACAACAGCAATTGACTTCAGGTAGCTTCAGGTGCACACTGTGCAGTGGACGCACTACACTAACTGTAAATACTGCAGCTGCTTGCCTGTGGTACTAATAGGATCAGAACAACAGCAATTGTCTTCAGGTAGCTTTAGGTGCACACTGTGCAGAGGATGCACTATCCTAAGTGTAAATACTGCAGCTGCCTGCCTGTGGTACTAATAGGATCAGAAGAAAACCACCGATTTTCTTCAGGTAGCTTTAGGTGCACACTGTGTAGAGGACACAGTACACTAACTGTAAATACTGCAGCTGCCTGCCTGTGGTATTAATAGGATCAGAACAACCGCAATTGTCTTCTGGTAGCTTTAGGTGCACACTGTGCAGAGGACGCTCTACACTAACTGTAAATACTGCAGCTGCCTGCCTGTGGTACTAATAAGATCAGAAGAACGCCAGCAATTTTCTTCAGGTAGCTTTAGGTGCACATTGTGCAGAGAACACAATACACTAACTGTAAATACTGCAGCTGCCTGCCTGTGGTACTAATAAGATCAGAAGAACACCACCAATTTTCTTCAGGTAGCTTTAGGAGCACACTGTGAAGAGGACACAGTACACTAACTGTAAATACTGCAGCTGACTGCCTGTAGTAATAATAGGATCAGAACAACAGCAATTGTCTTCAGGTAGCTTTAGGTGCACACTGTGCAGAGGACACACTACACTAACTGTAAATACTGCAGCTGCTTGCCTGTGGTACTAATAGGATCAGAACAACATAAGTTGTCTTCAGGTAGCTTTAGGTGCACACTGTAAGGAGGACGAACTACACTAACTGTAAATACTACATCTGCCTGCCTGTGGTATTAATAGGATCAGAACAACAGCAATTGTCTTCAGGTAGATTTAGGTGCACACTGTGCAGAGGATGCACTACACTAACTGTAAATACTGCAGCTCCCTGCCTGTGGTACTAATAGGATCAGAAGAACACCACCAATTTTCTTCAGGTAGCTTTAGGTGCACACTGTGCAGAGAACACACTACACTAACTGTAAATACTGCAGCTGCCTGCCTATGGTATTAATAGGATCAGAACAAGAGCAATTGTCTTCAGGTAGCTTTAGGTGCACACTGTGCAGAGGACGCACTACACTAACTGTAAATACTGCAGCTGCTTGCCTGTGGTACTAATAGGATCAGAACAACAGCAATTGTCTTCAGGTAGCTTTAGGTGCACACTGTGCAGAGGACGCACTACACTAACTGTAAATACTGCAGCTGCCTGCCTGTGGTATTAATAGGATCAGAACAAGAGCAATTGTCTTCAGGTAGCTTTAGGTGCACACTGTGCAGAGGACGCACTACACTAACTGTAAATACTGCAGCTGCTTGCCTGTGGTACTAATAGGATCAGAACAACAGCAATTGTCTTCAGGTAGCTTTAGGTGCACACTGTGCAGAGGACGCACTACACTAACTGTAACTACTGCAGCTACCTGCCTGTGGTATTAAATGGATCAGAACAACAGCAATTGTCTTCAGGTAGCTTTAGGTGCACACTGTGCAGAGGACGCACTACACTAACTGTAAATACTACAGCTGCCTGCCTGTGGTATTAATAGGATCAGAAGAACACCACCAATTTTCTTCAGGTAGATGTAGGTGCACACTGTGCAGAGGATGCACTACACTAACTGTAAATACTGCAGCTGCCTGCCTGTGGTACTATTAGGATCAGAGGAACACCAGCAATTTTCTTCAGATAGCTGTAAATACTGTAAAAACACCTGCCTGCCTGTCAGTAGGAAGAGAATAACGGGAACGGATCTAGCTAAACTGAATACAGTATATATATAGATATATCTATATATATATAGATATATCTATATCTATATATATATATATAGATATATCTATATGTATTTATATCTATATCTATATATATATATATATATATATAGATATAGATATATACAACATCTAGGATGCATATATATACACAATACACTGTAAGTGCAGCTGAGGCGCCTGCCTGCTCTTTCTTACTTAAATCAAATGACACTGTCTCTCTGTCTATCTCTCCACCGCTGCAACACACTACACAAGGCGTGTGGGGCATGTACTAAATCCTCTGAGCCATAATTGGCCAAAGCCACCCTGGCTTTGGCCAATTACGGCTCTCTGTACAGATGGCGCTTTGATTAGCCAAGCATCAGCCAGCAATGCACTGTGATGCAGCAGTGAATTATGGACCGTGACACGCCACTCGAATTTGGCCACTCGAATTGCGGCCCATAACGTTCGCAATTCGACAAACGGTCGAACGCGCGATGTTCGAGTCGAACATGGGTTCAACTCGAACTCGAAGCTCATCCCTACTGGTGATGTGTCTGTATGCCCTCTTCCAAAACTCTAGTTTTGTATTAGCCACAGAAAAACTGCTGCCTTGACATGTCAGTAGGTAAATCACACCTATAGTTTTACAGTTGGCAAAATGTTTATGTTTGTACATGCTACCGTTCAGCAACATGGTGTTGAGTTGTGTGTTCATATACTGGCAATAGGGACAGCCACCACATGTAAAAGTACCTAATCTTTTGCATGGATCTGACCTGAAAGTTCTTACATACAGAATTCACTTTGGCCAATTGGTCTTTGAGGGACTTGGCTCTTCGGTATGTAATAGCTGGCACCTTTGGTATGTGGGGATTAAAGGTAGGGTCAATCTGTAAGAGATGCCAGTGTTTTTGGATAATTTTTTTAACCGCTTTGTATTGTCTATTGTAACTAGTGATAATCCTGGTGGTTTGGATTTAGGTGTCTTTTTTAGGGATGAGCCGAACACCCCGTTTGGTTTGCACCAGAACTTGCGAACAGGCAAAAAATTGGTGCAAACACGCGAACACCGTTAAAGTCTATGGGACACGAACATGAAAAATCAAAAGTGCTCATTTTAAAGGCTCATATGCATGTTATTGCCATAAAAAGTGTTTGGGGACCCGGGTCCTGCCCCAGTGGACATGTATCAATGCAAAAAAAGTTTTAAAAACTGACGTTTTTCAGGAGCAGTGATTTTAATAATGTTTAAAGTGAAACAATAAAAATGAAATATTTCTTTAAATATCATGCCTGGGAGGTGTCCTTAGTATGCCTGTAAAGTAGCACATCTTTCCTGTGTTTAGGATAGTACCACAGCAAAATGACATTTCTAAAGGAAAAAATGTCATTTAAAACTGCTCGCAGCTGTAATGTATTGTCGGATCCCAGCAATATAGATCACAATATAGATCAAAATCATTGAACAAAACGGCATGGGTTCCTCCAATCCATTACTAGGCCCTTTGGGTCTGGTTTGAATATTAAGGGGAACCCCGCACCAAAGTTTAAAAAAAAATTGCGTGGGGGTCCCCCCAAAATACATACTAGGCCCTCCAGGTCTGGTATGGATATTAAGGGGAACCCTGCGCCAAAGTGTAAAAAAAATGGCATGAGATGATGTGTTTTACTGCTGATATGCCCAGGTGATGAGGAATAGAACTATACAAAGTCTCAACATCAATGTTTACAAGAAGTGTCTCAGATGAGAGATAAATCCCTTCCAAATTTTGTAATAAATGAATGGTGTCCTTAATGTAGGAGGGGAGATTCATGACATGAGGTCTCAGATGTTTTTTTTATGAATTTACTTTGATTTTCCGTGATGCAGCCACTTCCTGATATTATGGTTCTGCCTGGTGGATTTTTTTGATCTTTATGTATTATGGGCAGGCTATAAAATGTTGGAATTTTGGGATGTTGAATACAAATAAATTCCCAGGTGTCTTTGTTGATGATACCATGGGCAAAGGCCCCATCGACCAGATTGTAAAAGATGTTGAATTTGTCAATGGTTCATCTTGCAATAGGTTTATACCATGATTTGTTGGAGAGAATCCTCCTACACATCATTTTGTATTGTTCATTAGTCATGATCACTATATTGCCTCCTTTATCGGAAGGCTTTATAGTGAGAGAGTGTTTCTGCCTCAAAGACTGTAAAGCATTTTGATCGATTTTCGATATCTGCAGTGGCAAGTGCCTTAAATGCAGCTAGATTCATATTTCCCGAGAGGGATGGGAACTTATCAGATTTCTTTTAAAATTTAGGAATGTTGGAAGTGTATTGAACTTCAGTGTCAATGTGTTCCTCAGAGTTTCAATGTCAATAGTATCAATCAAGTAAGTAGGGTCCTGTTCTTCCAGGAGTGTCAGAAGGTCATCAAGTGCTTTGTCTCTTAAAGAAGAGTTTCCTCGCAAATAAATTCAAGTCTTTGATTATTTCAAAGGTGCCGGGTTCAGAGTCTGGACAAAATTTAAGGCCCTTAAAGAGTAATTTTTCTTCTTCTAAAGAAAATGAGTGATTTGATAAATTAACATTCAGTTTATTGATGTGATCATATGCCTCAGGAAGGGGTTCATGTGATTTTAGGTATTGTGCGTGTCGTTGTCTGGGCTTGGAACTAAAAAATCCTTATCTGAAGAGGGTGATGTACAAGGTGCTCCTTGTGTGGAGACTTCACCCATGTGTACAGATATAGATGCCCCGTCACCAGAAGGCCCAGAGGGGCGTGTTAGATTTGCACCACGTGAATTACCTTTACTCACAACTCCAAGCGAGGAAAGAACAGAAGGGTGCTGCATTTGAGTGGATTCTGTTGTCTGTTTTTTGTGAAGTGAAGAATTATCACCCAAAAGTAATTGTTTGTTTTTTTTTGTGGTCTTCTGTTTCTCTGTCAATTCTGTGAAGAAGAGGAGGCAGAAGAGTTTAGTGAAGAGTTTGAGAAGTGAAGAGTCCTAGATCTTTGGATGTTTATCCCAGGCCCTAACCCCTCTGATGTTGGGATCTATTGATTTGATGCCATCTATAGGCTTTCCCTTCTTGGAATTCCCTCTTGTCCCTCCAGAACTTTTTTTCTTTAATCGCTAATTTTTCTTGTGTGACCTGATCTAAATGGCACTTGATTCTATCCTCATGTTCCTTGAAGGAAGGGAGTCCCTTAAAGGGTTGTAATTTGGTGTATAAATAAGAACAATGTCTTTGTCAATTGCAAAAATGCGTTTTTGATATTCCTCACTTAATAGTTTCATCAGAGTTGGGGAACATTATTGGAGGTTATTTACCCATCTTTTTTAAAGGTGGTGTCCACCTCTTCCAAAAGGGGAAAAATCTGGATATGCAATCCAAAAGTATTTATATCTTCTGTAATATAACGATCAATAATGATTCTGCGTGCCAGAAGCATGCAGCCTTCTTCTCAACAATTTCCCAACTGGGAAAATAGGGATGAGAGTTCAGATGGTGAGGATTCTATTTTTCCCATAATCTTTGTAATATCCTGCCATGAGGTTGTCCCATTCCTTTCCCTGAAACATTATTCAACTGTTGCAAGTCCTATCATAGAACATAAAACATAAGAAGACAACGATACATAAAGACTTTTTGTGAACTAGAGATATATTGATACAAATTTACACAATGGTCTGTCACACCCTAGAAGGACAAATGTCCTAAGAGTGCATATACATATTTTTATATCTGATATCTGAGAGTATATTTGGTGGTTGAGTGGGGGATGGGTATTTGCTACCCTAAATTATATAGAGAAAGTTTACCACCATGGGATAAACCCATATTATGTTGCCCCCAGTACTATGGGACTTTTTAGTCAGACTCAAATGTAAAATGAGTATATTAAAAAAGTATAAAGTTTATTATTACATGATAAAAACATTGGTGCATACATCACCGTTACTATACATAAAATGGAAAGTTGTACATAGGCTCATGAAAAGCTGATTGTTGATATGGTTGTCTCTTCTCGTTGTGCCCAATGCCTCTTGGGAGCAGAATGTCTCCCTTCTTCAGGGGCATTTAGAAGAGAAGCTTACAGATGGAAAACATTCTATGATAAAACAGGACAAAGGTTGAAACACAGAATCAGCTTTTCATGAGCCTATGTACAACTTGCCATTTTTGTATAGTAATGGTGATGTATGCACCAATGTTTTTATCATGTAATAATAAACTTTATACTTTTTTAATATACTCATTTTACATTTGAGTCTGCCTAAAAAATCTCATAGTACCGGGGGGGGGGGTACACTTTCACTTACTGCAGTGCATCAGTGCAGTTTTACTGCAGTATATTGTGGTGCTTCAGTACAGTTTTACTGCAGTATATTGAAGTGCGTCAGTGCAGTTTTACTGCAGTATATTGTAGTGCGTCAGTGCAGTTTTACTGCAGTATATTGTAGTGTGTCAGTGTAGATTTACTGCAGTATATTGAAGTGTGTCAGTGCAGGTTTACTGCAATATATCGTAGTGCGTCAGTGCAGTTTTACTGCAATATATTGAAGTGCATCAGTGCAGGTTTAGTGCAGTATATTGTAGTGTGTCAGTGCAGTTTTAACTGCAGTATATTGAAGTGCGTCAGTACAGTTTTGCTGCAGTGTATTGTAGTGCATCAGTGCAATTTTACTGTGGTATATTGTAGTGTGTCAGTGGAGTGTGTCTAACATTTAGTGCTGTTTACGGTGCTGTATACCCCCTTTTTTTTTTGGTTGCTGCATGGTATTTATTAAATTTTTTTGTCCCATGCCTGCCCCTTTTTTGAAATTGTGAGCCGCAGTTTTTCCGACTTTTTTATAGTTTTGACATTTCTGTCAGCGGCAGTCCTCAAGTTAAAGTGCACAGGCATTACTTAATTCTGATGTTGGTTCTGAGGTTAAGGAAGGTAGGAACATGAGCCTACAGAGAGGGGAGAACACTGATAAAAAAACAAATTGACAGTCATGTTCCCTCAGCCACAGCGTATTGCCAAGTTAGCTCCAGTGATGATGAGGATGGAGGGGATGATGATGATGAGGTCACTGACATGACTTGGGTGCCGGATAGAGCAGAGGAGGAAAGTGAGGGTGAGGCACAACCCCAACAAGGCAGGATGTCAATCCAAAGGCAGCCATCATGAAAGAGTAGAGAGTAGCCACCCTATTCCATCAGGTTGTGGAGCTGTTATCTCCCGGCCCACTTCCCACAGCTCAGCTGTCTGGGCCGTTTTTAGCACATGTGCAGCCAATCGCACTGTTGCAATTTGCAAGCTTTGCTTCAAGCAGATCAAGCGTGACAAAAACACCAGCCATTTGGGTACCACATGCTTGACAAGGTATTTAACCTCCCACCACTCAGCCCGTTGGCAAGAGCACCTGAAAGCCATACAATAGGGATGCAATTCTTCTCCTCCTCACTCCTCACCTTTCAGGTATACCCCCGCTATATCTCAGCAGCCTCCACTGACAGGGATGATGGTATGTCATAGGTCCTTGCAGCACATCTGCCAGCAGCACCTCACTGGCTGTAGAGTATAGCAGGCAAATTTCTCTGTCCCAGCTGCTGCAGCGAAAAAAAAATACATTCACTGCCACCCACATGCCTAGCGCCTAAATTCCAGCTGGTCCAAGCTGCTGGCTGTGTAACTCTTTCCTTTCAGTCTGGTGGATTCTGCCCCCTTCCGCGAATTTGTAGAATGTGCTGTACCACAATGGCAGGTTCCCAGTCACTATTTCTTTGCACGTACTCTGTACCATCACATGGAAGGCAAATTTGTGGCATCATTGGGCAAGGCAATCAGCAACAAGGTCCTAGTTACTGCTTACATGTGGTCCAGCAAGCATTGTCAGGGATGCTATATTTTGTTCACAGCACACTGGGTAACTCTGCTTGCAACTAGGAAGGATGCAGGACAGGGCTCAGTGCTGGAGATTGTTTTGCTGCCACGTGTCCATACAGCTGGTGGTGATGATGCAAGATTGTTAACTCCACCCCCTCCTCCTCCCCTTGCCCTTTTCTGCTGAATTGTCTTATGAACCACCAGTACCCCCTAAGCGTTTAAGGGGCTATTCAAAGAGTCAGGCTAAAAGATGCCATGCAGGTCTTCAGCTGGTATGTCTAGGGGATAGAAGCCACACAGGAGCAGAGATTCTTTCAGCTCCGCGGGTAAAGGCCCAGTGGTGGTTCATGCCACGCCAGTTTGAAAGGAAATTGCCCCATGTGGACTTTAGGTTAGGGGAGTGTGAAAGAGTATTACAAAGGTATAGAATATAACAAAGTTTATCCATCACATAAAGTAAAAACAATTCCCAAAAGAGGGACAGTAAAATGCACAGAAGCATAGCAGCATAGCATGATGATATAAATGAATACAAAACAAGCATCCAATTCGTGAGGTGGGCTTTAGCACCGAGCTTGCCAAGATGGAGTAATGGCCCAACAGGCTTTAAGGTGTTCACTGCTGAACCCAAAACCCAACGTGTTTCAGAAATGTTTTGTATATTTCTTCTTCATGGGAGAAGAAAAGGGTGCACAAGATCTATAGATACAATAGAAAAACAATCAATACAGTATTCAATGAGTAAACTGAAAACTGAAACAAAAGGAAAAGAAAGAAAAAAAGAAAAGAGAAAAAAGAAAGAAAAGAAGGAAGAGAAAAAAGAGAGGAGAGGAGAAAAGGGGAGAGAAAACGAGAAAGAAAAAGAAAAAAGGGAAAGAAAAAGAAAAAAAGAGAAAGAGAGAAGCCAGCTTAAGCCATGAATTGTGGTGGCCGATAATGGCACTAACCTCCTGTCCGCCCTTCAACAGGGAAGGTTGACACATGTGCCATGCTTGACACATGTCCTTAATTTGGTGGTGCAGCATTTCTTAAACAGGTACCCAGGGTTGCAAGATCTTCTAAAGCAGGCCAGAAGAGTCTGTAACCATTTCAGGCAGTCAGGTGACAAGGATGGTGAGCCGTGACAATGCATACATCAGTGACAATATCCTTGTTGTGTTTCTGCTGGAGCAGACTTTGCATGGCATCATCAACAGGGCACTCGAGCCAGAGCAGTGGGAGGAAGAGGAGGACTTTCTTTTCTCTCTTTATGCAAACACTAATTCTTGTGCCACAGAACACACAAGAGGAGAGGGAGGAGGATTCTGGCAGTTTTGGAGGCATTGAAACAGAGTAAGACATCAAACCTTAAGAGATAGCTTTCTGTCCCCAGAACCCTTGGGAGTAGTACATGGCTGGGAGGAGGCAGTTCCAGATACTGTAATCCTCAGTGACCCCGAGGACTCTGCTTCTCATGCCTCCGCAAACTTGTGGTGCATGGGCTCCCTTATTGTTCAAAGCCTGCGAAAGGACCCGAGAATTTGTGGCATCAAGGAGAAGGATCATTATTGGTTGGCAACCCAACTTGACCACCGTTACAGGGGAAAAGTCTCAGAACTCATCCCGTCCCCACAGAGGGAGCAGGATAAAATATCTTGTGGACCCCTTAAAGAGGAGTTTATGTAATGCCTATCCAGACTGTTAGGTTACAGTCTCATGGAAAAGCTAGTTTTGAGGCTTCTTTTGGTAAAAGGAGGAGCAGTGGAGAAGGAGGCCGCCTCAGTGATGCATTTTAAAAAAAAATCTTTTACTCCTTGACATCTGGGCCTGTCAGCTCCCATATCCCATTGGCAGCATCTGCATCATATGGTGGAAGATTATCCAGGGGCGAAAACAGACATGGAGAGCTTTCCAGTCATGAGAATAGACCACTGGCCAGAACTTGCCCAGTATGCAATTGAGCTGCTGAGCTGCCCTGCATCCAGCATGTTTTCCAAGCGGACATTCAGTGCTGCCGGAGGTTTTGTGACAGATGAAAGAGCTTGTTTGTCCACAGACTCCGTTAACCTGTTGACATTTATCAAAATGAATCATTCCTGGATTAGCAGCAGCTATCAAGCCCCAGATGCCGATGTCGCTGATTAAGTGTTTTTGGGATGTGGAATCTCTGCAAGACTGTCTAGGCTGCCTAGCTTTGTGGGTCTTGATTTTATCTGGAAGACATTTTTTGGTATAGGTTTCATGGGCACAATTAACACCCAAGGACCAATTTTTTTCGGCACCTGTTTGACAGGTGCATATCATTACAATTTTTTACAGCAAGGCCAATTCTTGCTTTCATTAAGAGTACCTCTATAGGATTATGGTGTGAAGGCACCACCAACACCCAAAGACCAATTTTTCCACCACTGTTTGACCAGGGCATATCTTTTAAATTTTTTTACAGCAAGGTCAGTTTTTGCTTTTATCAACAGTACCTTTTTCTGCACATGTTACTTCTATCCAAGTCTGTGAAACATACACCAGAATTTATCAAAAAGATCTCTTATCTTGTTCTGAGTGCACTAAATTGTGGCCTCATCACACAGATTGGCCCCCCAAGCCATTGTTTATAAAATAAAGAAAGCTTGCAAGGAAAATGTCATTTTTTTCTTTTTTATAAATGTCATTTTTTCTGAAGCAGGTCCTTTACACGGTACAGATGTGCCACTTTACAGGAAGACTTAGAGGAATCCCAGGCACTATATTTAAAGGAGTTTTTTATTTTTATTGTTTTACTTTAAGCATCATTAAATCACTGCTCATTTAAAAAATACCTTTTTTAAAAACTTTTTTTTTGCATTGATACATTTTGTAAAATTAGCTGTGTTTTTATCTGCTAATAATGGTTTTAGTGTATTTTTGCCAAAATATTGGTTCAATAAACATTTGCACAAATACCGCAGGGTCCAAAAAATCAGTAGCACCTTCTTTTTATTCTGGAGGTCATATGCTTTCATAAAATATATGGTTTGGTGGTCTTTCACAAATTCTGAAATCTGTAAAGGAAAAATGAAAACCTTCAGATTTTTAGAGAAATTTGGATATTTACATTTTTGCATACGTTCGATTTTCACCATTTTGCAAAAAATTAAAACTTTTTGTTATTTATTAACTTCATACAGGTTAAGCTTTTATATTAAGTAGGGATTTAACAGGAATTTTGTAAAATTTGCTGTGTTTTTATCTGCTAATAATGGTTTAGTGTATTTTTTGCCAATATATTGGTTTGAGAAACATTTGCGCAAATACCGCAGGGTCTAAAAAATCAGTAGCACCTTCTTTTTATTCTAGAGGTCATATGCTTTCAGAAAATATATGGTTTTGGGGGTCTTTCACAAATTCTGAAAGCTGTAAGGGAAAAATGAAAACCTTCAGATTTTTAGAGAAATTTGGATATTTACATTTTTGCGTACGTTCGAATGAAAAATAAAAAAAACAAAGGAAAAATTGCAAAAATGGTCTGGCCACCTGAGTGTACAAAATGGAGCACAGGGTTTGGCAGCGAAAGGGTTAATGGAGTTCATTGTTCAGCTCTGAACTTTTGCAATGTTCGAAAGTTCTTTCTCAAATCGAACTGGGGGGTATTTGTCAGATCTCTAATTAGCTGACAGTATTAGTGCAGTCAGAACAGTATGCTGCTTGTTTCTCTCCCCACTGTGAATTCTCTTAGAAATCCAGGGTGCATTATTTGAATCAAAGCATGAATTCCTCTGACATCCGTTTTGTAAGACTGGTGGCTGCTATGCTCAGTATCCCTGTAGCCATCGATCTTGCCTATGCACCTGTGTAGTTGTTTGCAGTGAGCATAGATATAGTGTGTGGTCTCGGGAATCTGAGACTCCTGGTCTGTGGAAAGCAGATACAGTCTTCAGTGATAAAGAATATATAAAACACAAAGCGCTGTGATGCTAAATAGCTGATAATTACACATAAAACCAAGTGAGGCTGCTATCAAAAGAGAGTGTTTTCAGAGTCACTTAAAAAGAATAAATAATGATATTTGAAGCGCTTCACAATGTGCAAAAAAATGAATATATATGAATAAAAATAAATAAATAAATATAAATACTCAAATAAATCCAGCGGTGAGTAAAATTTCCTAAAAAATCCAGCAATCAAAATAGTGTAAAATTATAAAAAATTATTAAAAAATTAGTGCCACCAAATGTGTAAAAAAATCCACATAAAAAATCAACATACAAATAAATATATAGGGATGTATTCAGAAGGATCAATTATACAAGTGTAGAATCCGATTGGTATAAAGCTTTGATCCGGTCCCACTAGCAAAGCTGTTTAAAAACACTTGCTTAATTAAGGTGCTCATTGACATTTATAGTAACAATGTTTCTTTTGCTTCTGTTCACAACCAATGTGAGAATCATAAACAGATCTCATTTAACAGGCAGATAAGAGAAAAAAACAATCATTGTGCAATAGTTAGGATACCAAGGTACACAGGCAAACTTCAATCCACTCACGTGTGCCTTATAATGATAAGGCATATGCAGGTTTTACTATAGCAGTCAGCCGCCTTAGACAGGAGCAGATTCACTGCAGTACACTGTGTGATACTGCTGATCTGCACAGAGCGTCCTTGGCCAAGGACGCCATTTAGTCCTCAGTGACAACTCGGCCCTTTGCTTCCCCCTCCAGTTAACTGCACACACTACTTTTCAGGATAGCAGATACAGCCCTCAGTGCCAACTCTGCCCCCTGCTCCTCCTCCGGTTCACAACACATGATGACTTATCTCCTGCATTTCACTTTGCATCATGGGAAATGTAGTCCTCTTTCTCTGCTTAGGTATGATGTACAGCAAGGGAGAACCGACTTCAGGAGGGAGCACTCTTTTCCTAAGGTTAATATGACATTGTTGGGGCTGAAAATCATGGATTACAAGGAACGTAAACCATTATTATTTAAACTGTGTCCGCAATTCAACAGAACTTAGGGAGCTGATCAGAAATTGTAAAGATAGCTAGATTCTGGAGTTCAGCTTTAACTAAAACTACATTAAGGGGGCTTCAACCTGGGTACACTTAAAGGTTTGATAAGGGCATTTAACACTTGCCTAGGCTGTTATTAATCAGGAGCTGGATCACAGCATAAGCACTACACTATAAAGCATATTTTGTTTACAAAATATCTAGGATCCTTTAAGGTCAACTCCAAAATATTAACAACCTCCATCCCATCCCTTTCTCCTACCCCCATATAACTAACCGCTGGTATGAAAAAAAATTTATGCAAATGCCCAGAAGGCTGTTTCTCCCTATGACAATGTTTACTGTACTAAAAACACACATCCTCAACCACACACTGTTTTGATTCTATTTTATGTTACCATTCTTAATCTCTTTGGCCTAATAATAGACAAAGCAGGACTCCATGGTCTAGTATGCTTTTTATTTTATTTTAATGTAGAACTATAGGCAAAACTTTTTTTGCCTTACACCAGTAGCAGTAAAAGGGTTAAAGTTTTTATTTTTTTATTTTGGAGTAGAGAAGGATTAGAACCCTTGTCAGGGTACTACTATGTTTTTTCTTACTTTCTGTTTCTAAGGACAATGTTTTACCAGTCAGGAAGTGGGTGAAAATCTGCACCAGGGAAACAGGAAATAAAAAGTTAACAGAGGTCCTTGCATTCCCCTATTTAACTTCGAAAAAATATTTGTACTTCACCATAGGACAGTGAGTACGTTGAAATCCCTTTAACCACTTGCCGACCCGCACTGTATTGTTACTCCTATAGAACAGGCCAGCTGCGCAGAATCACGTATATATACATGATTCTGCTCTTCTGGGTAAGGGGCGCGTGCCATTAGTGCTGTAATTAGTCACCCGGCACCTGCTGATCGTCGAGGAGGAAGACAGGATAGAGCTCTGTCTATGTAAACAAGACAGAGCTCTGTCCTGTCAGCAGGTATGTGCTGTTTTTTTGGGAATGTCATGGTATAAAAACCAGCACATCCCTTGCACATCCATGCATTTAACCCTTTGATCGTTCTAGGTGTTTAACCCTTTCGCAGCCAGTGTCATTACTACAGTGGCAATGTATATTTTTAGCACTGATCACTGTATTAGTTTCACTGGTTCCCAAAAAGTGTCAAAGTGCCAGTTAGTGTGAGATTGTCCTCCGCAATATCGTATTCCCGCTATAAGTCGCTGATCGCCTCCATTACTAGTATAAAAATAAATAAATTAAAATTAAAATTCCAGTATATACACCATAGTTTGTAGACGCTATAACTTTTACGCAAACCAATCAATTGGCCTATATTGATGAAGAAAGTTGATTTTTTAAATGGACACGTTTTATAGCAGAAAGTAAAAAATATTGTTTGTTTTTCAAAATTGTCGGTCTTTTATTGTTTATAGCGCAAAAAAATAAAAATCCCAGTGGTAATCAAATACCACCAAAAGAAAGCTCTATTTATGAAAAAAAAAATTCTATACATTTTTTGTACAGTATTGCATGACCACACAATTGTTAGTTAAAATAACAGCGCCATAGAGCAAAAAATGGCCTGGTCATGAAGGAGCGGTAAATCTTTCAGCAGTCAAGTGCCCTGGACAGCAGCAAAACTTGACACAGGTTCTAATCCCTTCCCACTCTAAACAAAAACTAAACAAAAAGATTTGGGGTATGGATACACATTAAATAGCATGACAGGACCACAGAGGACCTACTAAAGCCTGGTACACAATGTATTGTGGGAATTTTTTTTTTTAAATGGCCAACATTTGGCCAATGTGTATGTCGGTCTGTCTGGAAAACCAACATCTGACGAACTCCGATCAGCGCTCTCAGCCAGTGGCAAAGAGTGCTGATCGGAGTGTTCTAGAGGGGGGGGGGGCTGTCCCCCTGTCAGAACACAACAGCTCAGCGGGGGAGTTCGCTGAACTAACCTTGCATGGTTACTACAGTGGCTCCGACTGGAGCTGTCAGTGTTTTTTCATTCAACCTACACGGTTGAACCAAAATTAACAAATAGTGTGTACCAGGCTTAAGGGCTACAGAAGATAGACATTCATGTAATTCCCACCCTTTTTAATCTGCTCATGTCAAATGTGTGTATTTGAATGTAAAATACAGTTTGATAAGAAAAGGCTGTGTTTGATCTGCTTTGCATGCAATCAAAACACCCTAATAGGACCTGCTGTGTCCTAAGAAAGCAAGTCAAACACAGCCTCTTAAATTTCATGTACACCACTCAAATGGAGTCAAAGTTTTAAAGTGACAACTTAATATAGCACATATATAGCGCATTATTATTTAGATGTTTGCAGAAAATGTATTTTTCTTCCCAAACTTCCTTAAAGCTGACTTACTTCCTTGTTCCTAAGTGTATAGATCAGGGGATTTAACATTGGAGTGATTATAAAATAAAAGACTGTAATCATTTTGTCCATGTCTGTGGAAGATGTTGACCTTGATTTCATATACACAGCCATTGCTGACCCATAAAACATTGTTACCACCATCATGTGTGAGCCACACGTGGAAAAAGCTTTCTTCTGTCCTGCCACAGAAGTTATCCTTAAGATGTTTAGTATAATTCTTATATAAGACAAACATATAAACGTGACAGGTATAATAAGTATTAGCACACCTACAATAAAAATCACATACTCAACGATCACAATGTCCTCACACCCCAGTGATAGGACTTCTGGAACTTCACACAGAAAATGATTGATTTCATTCTGTCCACAGAGATTAATATTCAGGGTTAGAATAACATGACACACTGATAAAAGAAAGCCACATATCCACGTCCCCAAAGCAATTCTAATACAAACCAATCTGTTTATAACTGTAGTGTAATGCAATGGATAACATATAGCTATATAACGATCGTAAGCCATGACTGCAAGCAGAATGCACTCACATTCACCCAATGAAAGAGATATATACATTTGTGCTACACACTCAGCATAAGAAATGGTCTTCTTCTCTGCCAGTAAATCTTTTAACATTCTTGGGACACTTGTTGTAGAAACACAGATGTCCATGAAAGAAAGGTTAGTAAGAAAAAAATACATAGGAGTCTGAAGACGACTATCTGTGGTGGTTACAGTGATGATGAGGATATTACCAACCAAAATAATGATGTATATTACAAAGAAAGCAACAAAAAGTATAGTTTGTGTCCCTGGTTCACTGGAAAGCCCAAGCAGAATAAATTCTTTCACTGATGTTTCATTTTTGGAAGACATTCTCCTGGGTACAATATAAAACTTTTATTGTGGCAAAGACATACAAACAACTGCCACATACTATGCAAGTATGCAGAGTAATTATGGTCAATCAGGAGGAACAAAAAAACAATGCAGTAAATAGTGGTGGTCAACTGCTTAAAAGTAAAAATTATTTTTTATTGGATTTCTCCTGGTTTAACATATACACATTGTGTCTCTAGCCAAAACATTTCTGTTTTTATTTCACTGTATGACCCTGTTGGAGAATTTCCCCTCACTACCTGTTCTGATTAGAAAGTTGTCACCACATCAGGGAATGAGAAGAAATCTGCAACATGGAAAGAGACATGTTTTAGCATATTAAGGCCTCATTCACACTGGCATTGACATACCTGCAATTATATGTGTTTATATGCACATAATGATTTGTAATGGTATTTTTCACACTGTGCACTTACCTGTGTTTAGGTGCAATTAGAGAAAATAGAACGCTGTTCATCCAAGGCCAGATTAGATACTCTGAATGTGTTTAAACACATGTGAACTCATGTAAACGCATGAAAATATGTGTAAATGCACCTAAATGCAAGTACACTTAAATGCAGAAGAACTTGATCTGAGAAACATAAAGTTTGTTTATACAGTACATACCAGATAATGTCTTCTGTAATTAAATAATCTAAACTAAGGAGGTTAATGTGAATATGGTCTTAGGGTTGTCTAAAACCCCTACAAGCTTTTTATTGCTTGTGACCCCTTTTTCTTTACTTCCATTCCTGGTGACAACAATGTCACCAGGGAAAAGAAAGAGGAGAAACATTTCCCTATTCCATCCAATACTTAAAAAAGTTTTGCTTAGAGTTTTTATATTAAACTTGTCAATATAGGAAACAATAGAGGAGACTAGCATTGTTGACCTTCTTCTGAAAATTGTTGTTGAGTGGTTGTTTTTGTGATGCATTGGTTTTAGTAGTTATTTAGCTGCTGACCTGAAACAAGTATTCATTTTGGAAAAGCCAGAGGAATGTCAGTAATATTTTTTTGAGTAATTGACTGATTCTATATTAAAGCAAAAAAGTCAAAATAATGAAAACTTGCTTTGTAAAAAAAAAAAAACCCAATCACGTGCAAAATTAAAAACAGCATTTTTGCATGTATATGATTGGATGGTCAAAGTCAACAGAGTTTCACTTCATTCATTAAGTTGCAAAGTGAAAATTGCCCTGCAAAAGGAAAAATTGCCTTTAGTTATTCAACCCACTGAAATCACCATCAGCACAATCTTCAGTTTTGGATTCCAGGTCAATGAAGGCAATTATTTGTTCATTCCTAAGGTTAGGATCCTGACCCTGTTTAAAATCATGTTCTCATTTCTTAATGTTACAGAGAGTGGAAAACCGACATCATTATACAGCCTAGTTGTTTTCCTAACCAGGCAATGCATCCAGACTATTACCTGAATGTTACTACCTTTGAATAGAAATCCTCTCTCATTTTTCTTCTCAATTGGGAAAATTCAACATTGTCACAAGCAAAAAATTCCGCTGCTTGGGGATTGGCATGCAACTGCAGTGGGGAAAATAATTATTTGATCCCCTGCAGATTCTGTAAGTTTGCCCACTTAAAAAGAAATAATTAATATAGGTGGATTGTAAATGATAGAGATAGAATATCAAGAATTAAGTTGCAGTTCAATGAGTAAAATAAGTATTTGATCCCCAAGCAAAACATGACTTGGTGGAGAAACCCCTTGTTGGCAAGCACAGAGGTAAGCCAGTCTCCAGACCTTAATCCTATAGAAATTTATAGAGCTGAAACTTCAAGTTGCCAAGAGACAGCCAAGAAACCTTAATAAGGATTTAGAGAAGATCTGTAAAGAAGAATGGACCAAAATCCCTCCTGAGATGTGTGCAAACCTGGTCACTAACTACAAGAAATGTCTTACCTCTGTGCTTGCCAACAAGGGTTTCTTCACCAAGTACTAAGTCATGTTTTGCTTGGGGATCAAATATTTACTTTAACCACTTAACAACCGGCCCATAGCCGAATGACGGCTGCAGGGCGGTTGCTTAACTCTGGGAGGACGTCATATGACGTCCTCTCAGAATTCCCCTCTCGCGCGCCCCCTGGGGCGCGCACCCGAACACATCCGTGACCGCCGGGTCCTCAGGACCCGGCGCATCACGGATCCCGGTAAATGGCCGCTGATCGCGGCCATTTACCATGTGATCGCGCCGTCAAATGACGGCGCGATCACATGTAAACAGACCGGCGGCGTCTGATGATGCCGGTTCCTCTCCTCCCCTCCTGTGTACCGATCGGTACACTGTGGAGGAGAGGGAGATGGATGGATGGCTGCAGCGCTGTGGGCTGGTTGTGTAGTGCCCACAGCGCTGCACAGAGACATCCAACCATCCATCCATCCATGCTCAGCCATCCCCACTACTCTGCAATACTCTGCTATGCCCCACCTTACTCTGCAATACCCCAATATTACTCTGCAATACCCCCACATTACTCTGCAATACCCCCACATTGCTCTGCAATACCCCCACATTACTCTGCAATACCCCACAATACTCTGCAATACCCCGCAATACTCTGCAATACTCTGCAATACTCTGCAATACCCCGCAATACTCTGCAATACTCTGCAATACTCTGCAATACCCCGCAATACTCTGCAATACCCCGCAGTACTTTGCAATACCCCGCAATACTCTGCAATACTCTGCAATACCCCGCAATACTCTGCAATACCCCGCAGTACTCTGCAATACCCCGCAGTACTCTGCAATACCCTGCAGTACACTGCAATACCCCGCAATACTCTGCAATACCCCGCAGTACACTGCAATACCCCGCAATACTCCGCAATACTCTGCAATACCCCGCAATACTCTGCAATACCCCGCAGTACACTGCAATACCCCGCAATACTCCGCAATACTCTGCAATACCCCGCAATACTCTGCAATACCCCGCAATACTCTGCAATACCCCGCAATACTCCGCAATACCCCGCAATACTCTGCAATACCCTGCAGTACTCTGCAATACCCCGTCGTACTCTGCAATACCCCCCATACTCTGCAATACCCCCCATACTCTGCAATACCCCCCATACTCTGCAATACCCCGCCATACTCTGCAATACCCCGCCATACTCTGCAATACCCCGCCATACCCAGCCATACCCTGCCATGCTGAGCCACGCTCGGCTGTACTCGGCCTCTGTATGTGGCCAGGCTGTGGAAGTCTCACACATGTGGTATCGCCGTACTCAGGAGGAGCAGGAGAATCTATTTCGGGGTGTCATTTTTGGTATGTACATGCTATGTGTTAGAAATATTGTATAAATGGACAACTTTGTGTTAAAAAAAAAAAATACGTTTTAACCACGTCCCGCCCGCCAACTGTCATACAACGTCCTTGACTTTGTGCGGGGATATCTGAATAAAGCCTGCAGCTACAGGCATCATTCAGATATCAGCTTTTTCAGCCGGCGATTCCCTACACCATAAGAACGATCATAGCGGCTGTTCCACTGCTTGATCGTTCTTACGGGAGGCGAGAGGGGATGTCCCCCCTCCCGCCGCACTCCGCTGCTTCTACCGATTCACCGCTACGATCGAAGCCAGGATCGTTTTTTTTTTTTTTTTTATTTCAGGCTTCCCAGCCTAGAGGTACGATGTGGGGTCTTATTGACCCCATATCTCATTGTAAAGAGGACCTGTCATGCCATATTCCAATTACAAGGGATGTTTACATTCCTTGTAATAGGAATAAAAGTGGTCAAATTTTTTTTTTTTTGTAAAAAAGCATCAAACAAAAATAAATAAAGTAAAATGAACAATAAAAAAAAAAAAAAAAAAATTTAAAGCACCCCTGTCCCTGTGTGCTTGCATGCAGAAGCGAACGCATATGTAAGTCCAGCCCACATATGAAAACGGTGTTCAAACCACACATGTGAGGTATCACTGCGATCGGTAGAGCGAGCGCAAAAATTTTGGCCCTAGACCTCCTCTGTAACTCAAAACATGTAACCAGTAAAAAATTTTAAAGCGTCGCCTATGGGGATTTTTGAGTAGCAAAGTTTGGCGCCATTCCACAAGCGCGTGCAATTTTGAAAGGTGACATGTTGGGTATCTATTTACTCGGCGTAACTTCATCTTTCACATTATGCAAAAACATTGGGCTAAATTTACTGTTTTGGTTTTTGTAAAGCACAAAACAGTTTTTTTTTCCAAAAAAAAGCGTTAAAAAAATTGCTGCGCAAATACCGTGTGAGATAAAAAGTTGCAACGACCGCCATTGTATTCTCTAGGGTCTTTGCTAAAAAAAACATATATAATATTTTGGGGTTCTATGTAATTTTCTAGCTAATAAATGATGATTTTTACATGTAGGAGAGAAATGTCAGAATTGGCCTGGGCACTCCAGAATGCCTGAAGGTGCTCCCCTGCATGTTGGGCCTCTGTATGTGGCCACGCTGTGTAAAAGTCTCACACATGTGGTATCGTCGTACTCGGGAGTAATAGCAGAATGTGTTTTGGGGTGTAATTTGTGGTATGCATATGTGGAGTGTAAGAAATAACCTGCTAATATGACAATTTTGTGAAAAAAAAAAAAGTAAAAAAAAAAAAACTTGATTTGCAAAGAATTGTGGGAAAAAATGACAACTTCAAAAAACTCACCATGCATCTTTCTAAATACCTTGGAATGTCTTCTTTCCAAAAAGGGGTCATTTGGGGGGTATTTGTACTTTTCTGGCATGTTAGGGTCTCAAGAAATTAGATAGGCCGTCAGTACTTCAGGTGTGATCAATTTTCAGATATTCGCACCATAGCTTGTGGACGCTATAACTTTCACAAAGACCAAATAATATCCACCGATTTGGGTTATTTGTACCAAAGATATGTAGCGGTATAAATTTTGGCCAAAATATATGAAGAAAAATCACTAATTTGCAAAATTTTATAACAGAAATGAAGAAAAATTTATTTTTTTACAGAATTTTCGGTCTTTTTTCTTTTATAGCGCAAAAAATAAAGAACCCAGTGGTGATTAAATACCACCAAAATAAAGCTCTATTTGTGTGAAAAAAAGGACAAAAATTTCATATGGGTACAGTGTTGCATGACTGAGTAATTGTCACACAAAATGTGAGAGCACCAAAAGCTGAAAATTGGTCTGGTTAGGAAGGGGGTTTAAGTGCCCAGTGGTCAAGTGGTTAACCACTGAACTGCAACTCAATTTATAAAATTTGTATCATGTATTTTTTCTGGATTTTTGGTTGATATTCTGTCTCTATCATTTAACCACTTCAGCCCTGGAAGGATTTACCCCCTTCCTGGCCGGGCCATTTTTTTCGATACGGCACTGCGTCGCTTTAACTGACAATTCTGCGCTCGTGAAACGCTGTACCCAAACAAAATTGATGTCCTTTTTTCCCCACACATAGAGCTTTCTTTTTGATGGTATTTGATCACCTCTGCGGTTTTTATTTTTTGCGCTATAAACAAAAAATAGCGTCAGTTTTGAAAAAACGCAATATTTTTTACTTTTTGCTATAATAAATATCCCCAAATTTAAAAAAAACAAAACAAATTTCTTCCTCAGTTTAGGCAGATATATATTCTTCTACATATTTTTGGTAAAAAGATTAGCAAAAAGCATATATTTTTTGGTTTGCGCAAAAGTTATAGCGTCTACAAAATAGGGGATAGATTTATGGCATTTTTATTATTTTTATTTTTTTTTTACTAGTAATGGCGGCGATCTGCTATTTTTATTGAGACTGCAATGTTGCGGTGGACAAATTGGACACTTTTGACACTTTTTTGGAACCACTGACATTTATACAGCGATCAGAGCTAAAAATAGCCACTGATTGCTGTATAAATATCACTGGCAGGGAAGGGGTTAACACTAGGGGCTGCAGGGGATCAAATAATTATTTTCCCCAGTGTACACTCTCTGTAGCATGCCAACTCTCCAGCTTTGCTATGCTGTGAATCCAATACATGCACACAAACATTCCACAAAAGGAGTAGCCTTATGGCTGAGCTTAAAGTGGTTGTAAACCTCAGTCATGAAACCCGAACAAAGCACATTTATCTGTAGCATTTACTTGTCTCTCTCCAAAGCTCTAAGTGTTGTTTCTGGTGCTTCATTCCTCTGTTATCAGCATGAGTCACTTCTGAGAAGTTTTCCCGATTCATGAGATATATTGTGATGGAGGAGGAAAGCTCAGCACACAGCTTATCTGTTTAGAACACAACTCTGCATGTGCCTTCATTCCTGTGCAGTGTGTGAAGGTAGTGTCTCTTTCCACCAATCAGCTCTCACACAGTGTATAAGAGCTTCAACTGCAGCTCCCCACCCCCTCCTCTCTGCTCCTCACAGATGAAGAAGGATTTTATCACAATTCTGCACTTTTGAATGAATGTAGAGGATAGATGGCTGCAGATAAATAAGTAAAAGTTATGTATTTGTTTAATCTTTGTGTATCATCTGTGGCTATTAATTTCACTGGATATATGAGAGGGTTTACAACCACTTTAACATAAAAATAAAATGCATTATTTGGTTGCTGCGGTTAGTGCTCTTTGGAATAAAGCTTCCTGGTGATCCTCTCCTTTTGTTGACTCTTGTTGTGTATGTATATAAACTAACATTGTGTTAATTTTAATTCACACAATATGATGATCCTGGAAAATCTTCAAGGCCCCTTTCAGAAGGAGCCATCCAAGCAGACCTGCCTGCTCTCCACTGAGCAGGTGGATGACAGCTCTGTGTCCGCTTCGCTATGCAGACCGGACACAGACACTGTTCCCTATAGGGCGGTCAGTTGGAAATGGATTGCCTGTCCATTTTCATCTGATTATCATCCAATCCGCTGGACAGATGGGGAACGAATCCCCAAAAGTCTGTTTTTACCGGACCAGATCAGATGTCTGTTGACATCTGCCGCCCCTTAGAGAACAATGGGTGGTCCGTTTTTCAGGGGGACCCGTTTGGTCCGCTGGTGTAAAAGGGGCCTGTATGGTTGGGAACTCAATACAGTATATCCCAGCCAACACTCAAAGTGAAAAACAGAAAAATGAGGCCCATAGCCCATTATCAAAGTTAATATGCATTTTTAAAAAAAAACAATGGTTCAACTTGCAAAAGACTTGTGGTGCTTGTTCAATTTTCCTTTTGTTCAGTCCATAGGATTGTCCCATTCATAGTAACAGCTTGTATGGAGGAACGTCAGCTGTCTGCTATTGTGTTCATACAATGATGCTGCCACACAGTGACTACATTTTATAGAACTAGGTCACTATTCAACTGATATTTTTCCATTTAGCTTAGTCAATTTATAAATCAATTTTTGTCAAGCCAGATAGTGCTTAGGCTTTAATTTTGTTTAATTCCTGTAAAATTCAAGCTGTCAATGGCCATCTTTAATGAATTATCTTGTCTTGTTGATCATTGGCACCTGTTTGGCATAATTGTTTAATCGTGCATTATATTCCTGCAAAATCCTTAACTGTATACAAGTGTACCTGGTAGAATTGATGTTTTAAAGTCAAAAGTAGACATGCCAAATAATGATTAGTTTTTTTTGTTTTTTTTTCTGTTATAGAATTTTCTAGATTTTTTTGCTAACTGGTTGAATGTTATTGTTCTGCAGTTTACTGCTCGGTTTCTGAAACATTGCTAACAGTTGTTACAGGTATATGTATGTATCATCTAATATTGCTTCAGCAACTATATGAGCCTCCTTTACTTATGCAACTTATGCACATAAGATTTTTCATGAACAAGCTAAACCATGTTTTCATAGTATTTAATATGCACCCACAATGCACGCAGATATGACCACATTCAGGCTCCAGCACATGTATAATGAATTTACTAATACAGTGCATTCATAAAGTATTCAGACCCCCTTCACTTTTTTAAATTTTGTTATGTTGCAGCCTGATACTACAGTTGTTTAAATTCAGTTTTTTCTCATTAATCTACACTCAGTAGCCGATAATGACAACGTGAAAACAGAATTTTAGAAATGTCTGTGAATTTATTAGAAAGAAAAAACTGAAGTATCACATATACTTAAGTATTCAGACCCTTTACTCAGTACTTTGTTGAAGCACCTTTTTGAGCAATTACAGCCTCGAGTCTTTTTGGCTATGATGTGACAAACTTTGCACACCTGGATTGGGGGATTTTTCCATTCTTCTTTGCAAATCCTCAGTTAGGTTGGATAGGGACCGTCGGTAGGCACCCATTTTCATGTCTCTCCAGAGATGTTCAATAGGGTTCAAGTCAGGGTTCTGGCTGGACTACTCTAGGTCATTCACAGAGTTGTCCCTAAGCCACTCCTGTTTTGTCTTGGCTGTGTGCTTAGGATCGTTGTCATGTTGGAAGGTCAACCTTCAGCTCAGTCTGAGGTCCTAAGAGCTGTGGAACAGGTTTTCATTGAGGATATCTCTGTACTTTGCTCCATTCAGCTTTCCCTCAACCCTGACCAGTCTGCCAGTCCTTGCTGTTGCTGCTACCACCATTCTTCACTATTAGGATGGTATTAGGCAGGTGATGAGCGGTGCCTGGTTTCCTCCGGACATAAGATTTAGAATTGAGGCCAAACAGTTGAAACTTGGTTTTATCAGACTGGAGAATTTTGCTCCGCACTGTCTGAGAGTCTTTCATGTGTTTTTTTGCAAACTCCAAGTGGGCTTTCGTGTGTTTGGCACTGAGGAGAGGCTTCCATCTAACCACTCTGCCATACCGCCCAGATCAGTAGAGGGCTGCAGTGATGGTTGTCTTTCTGGAACTTTGTCCCATCTCCACACAGGATCTCTGGAGCTCAGTCAGAGTGACCATCGGGTTCTTTGTCACCTCTCTTACTAAGGCACTGCTCCCTCGATTACTCAGTTTGGCCAGGTGACCAACTCTTGAAAAAGTCCTGGTTGTGTCAAACTTCTTCAATTTGAGAATTATGGAGGCCACTGTGCTCTTGGAAACAGCAGAATTTTTTTGTAGCCTTCCCCAGATCTGTGCTTTGGAATAATCCTGCCTCTGAGCTTTGTAGGCAGTTCCTTTGACCTCTTGGGTTTCGCTCTGATCCAGTATGCATTGTCATCTGTGAGGCCTTTTATAAAAGGTGTGTCCAATCAATTTACCACAGGTCAACTCCAATCACAGTGCAGAAACATCTCAGCAATGATCAACAGAAATGGGAGGCACCTGAGCTGAATCTTAAGTGTTGTTGCAAACGGTCTGAATACTTATACCAAGAAAATTATTTAAGAAAGAAAGCCAACTATATAGTCAATGACTGGAACCTATAGCCACATCCCTAAATCGAGAAAGAAAAACAAAGGAGATGCCCCCTGGGACATTATAGGCATAGGTTGGAAACCAGAAAGATGCGTAAAGAAGTATAATAAAAAGTACAAATTTTATTGATAAAAACCGTCTAACAATATAGACGAGAATATCACATTTACTATACATGAATGGTAATTATATATGGATAATATACAGCTAAATTCTATGACACACAGTTAATCTCAAAGTAAGAGGCCATAACCGCAAAAGAAAACCAAACAAGTTTTGGAATATACATTTAATTCCTTCTTCAGGGTACGGTCAGAAAAAGCTATGACATATGATGGCAACCATTGACAGATGTAGAAACACAACGTGGATCATGAGGTTAAAGCTCTCCAAATTGTCCCATTGCATCTGAGCTCTGCCAGCAGGAGGGGAAAATGCCCCTAGAGGTAGAGTGGCAGATTTTAAATCCAAAAAACAGACTTCACAAGAAGTGAAGACAGGCGAGATGAAAAAAATGTAAAAGATATGAATAACATTGCTGTAGCTGTGCAGGCCCTCACAAGGATCATTTATATGAGGAAGCCCTTGCAGCACAGCTTTAAAAATATGTCTTGTCATCAAGGGAGACATTCACAAGATCCAGGTTATTATACCAATGTGATAATTCAGTTTTTTCTTTTTCCTACACTTGCAAATATTTCTAAAATTCAGTTTTAACTGTGTCATTACGGAGTGTAGATTAATGAGGGAAAAATGAATTCAAATAACTGTAGTATCAGGGTGCAACATAACAAAATTAAAAATCATGAACATGGTCTGAAAACTTCATGAATGCACTGTAAGTATGGTTTTCGATTAAACAAATGCTTCAGCATTCTAATATACACCAGTAAAGTGGTGGCATGTCTAAGTCTCTAGATGGTGTTTTTTTTTGGATTTTACATGCAAATCTCATGTAGGAACAAAATCAAGTGCTTACTAATATCATTAAAGGCATGTGTTAAAATCAAAAATTGAAATGTAATAATGTAAAAAAGCCAGAGTGAACATTGTGCTGGGGGTATCATTGTACAGGGATCGCATTTGCTATGTGCAAGCCTGCAGCGCTGATGCAAGATCGTAATTTATTTTGTGATTATAAATTCGCTTTAGTAAAGAAGGCCCTATCTGTGATTTGTAAGATATTTGTGAATTTAATTAACATTCCTTTTTATAAAACAAATTGCTTTTAGGTTTTTTGGCTTTCTCAGTGATTGGCTCTGACAAATCTTCAGAAATTTAAAGTTTAAAACACTTGCAAGTAAAACAATTGCCTCCCTTTGCCATCATTTTAATTGCAAGCATTATAAATGTTAGTAACAAATAATACATTTATTTCTTAGATTTAAATAATACATACAATTAACAGCTATAAACTTTTCATGTAAATGGAACCCCGAGTTTTTTTCATGATAAAATACCCCCTGCTACCTACTAAGAACACTAATTACTGGGAAAAAGTGCTTATTTGTCTTGTGTGATGGCAATGTTTATGGAATAGATGAAGCTGATGATCATTGAGAAGTACTTATTTATCATGATCATCAGCAACATCTAGTGTCCATAATGCAGTTTGCAGTATTTTCCAGATTCACGGAATCAAACAAATATACATGCAGTTTCACAGGACAGATAGCCCTGACATTTTTTTTATAAATACCCCCTTAAATGTCAACTGGAGAAGTCAGAGACAAACTAAAGGCATACTTCACATCATGTGTTCCAAATGTCAGAGATCTTTTTATCCATAGGTTCAAATATATACAGTGTATAAATAAAAAACTATTTTGAAAAATATTGGGATATACATATACTTCAAGAGGGATTTTTATTATAAAAGAAAAAAATAAAACAGGCTTAGGCAAGCTCCTATTTTCCTATAAGGGTTTTTTTATATGTTGATTGTAGCTTGCATACCCTAGTGTATTCTATAGTTTTCTCAGCGCTCTTGTTATTCACATCATATACTAAAATAAAAATAATAATTTTGTTTACAACTTTTAGTTATCAAGGGAATGTTTCCAAAATTACCTTCACGGATGAGAAAATGTTTGGTCTTTATACCAAGCATTGGGAACTATCCATTGTTCATACGATTATTATTTGTCACCATATATTCAACTATGGACACGATGCGTTTATATTTAAAAATAAGTTATAGTAAATATTACTTCATTAACCGGTTCAATACAGGGCATTTTCACCCCCTTCCTTCCCAGGCCAATTTTTAGTTTTAGCGCTGTCGCACTTTAAACGACAATTGCGCAGTCGTGCGACATTGTACCCCAAAAAAATTGACGTTCTTTTTTCCCCACAAATAGAGCTTTCTTTTGGTGGTATTTGATCACCTCTGCGGTTTTTATTTTTTGCGCTATAAACAAAAGAAGAGCGACAATTTTGAAAAAAAACACAATATTTTTTACTTTTTGTTATAATAAATATCCCAATTTTTTTTAAAAAAAACAAATTTTTTCCTCAGTTTCGGCTGATACGTATTCTTCTACATATTTTTGGTAAAAAAATCGCAATAAGCGTTTATTGATTGGTTTGCGTAAAAGTTATAGCGTCTACAAAATACGGGATAGATTTATGGCATTTTAAAAAAAAATATTTATTAATTTTTTTTACTAGTAATAGCGGCGATCACGATTTTTTTTCATGACTGCGACATTATGGCGAACACATTGGACATTTTTGACACATTTTTGGGACCATTCACATTTATACAGCGATCAATGCTATAAAATTGCATTGATTACTGTGTAAATGTGACAGGCAGGGAAGGGGTTAACCACTAGGGGGACACAAGGGGTTAATTATGTTTCCTAGGGAGTGATTCTAACTGTAAGGGGTGGGGACATACAAGGGGAGGAGACCGATCAGTGTTCCGCTGTACTGGGAACACAGATCGGTCTCCTCTCAACTGACAGGACATGGAACTGTGTGTTTACACACACAGATCCACGGTCCGGCCAGGTTAACGGGCAATCGCGGGTGCCCGGCGGACATCGCGGCCGCCGGGCACACGCACCGGGTCCCGAGCAACGCGGTGGGCGCGCGTGCGCGCCCCCTAGGCGGCCGGGAAGCCCAGGCCGTCATATGACGTCCACCCAGCATGGGAGATCCCATCTATGGACGTCATTTGACAATGGCCTGGTAGCGAAGTGGTTAAATAATTAAATATGGTTATTCTAATTATTATTTTATGGTAAATTATATGTGCAACATATGGCACAAAATAATAGGACAGTGGCACATAGATTAAATTGCACTTATAGTGTAAGACAAGTAATAAATTACTTTTCATGACACATAGTATCCTGTATAATAACAATAATACTAATGTGGCACCCTCTTGTGTGCTAGGTGTGAGAGATAGGATTTTTGTCAGTGTAGACAAATTTTATGCAGGCTTGGCTGGCAGCCAGGCCTGCTTGTTTTGTTTTCTGGGTTGGCAGAAATCTAGGGAGAGCTGGATGATTCACAGGCAGCATCACTGAGACCTCCCACTTATTTCAAGAACGTGCTGGAACCTTCTGGAAATAAAGGAGGAGAGGTGAGGTGGAGCTGTCTAGAGTATTCTGAGGGCCCTGACCAATCCCCAACTTGGATTGGCATGGGGCAGGCCTCCTCAAATACTCAGGGTCTGTCAGGGCTGGGCTCAGCCCGTCCTTCTCTGAGCTGGCCGCTCAGCTGTCGGCTAATTGCCAGCTCCCATCTCTCTCCACAGTTACTCAGCTGTTGATGATCCTGCTCGTCAGTCCTGCCTACTTAAGCCGTCCAGCCCAGAGGAGCTCTGCCTTCGCCTGGTCACATCACAAGAATGTGACCAGGCGAAGGCAGAGCTCCTCTGGGCTGGACGGCTTAAGTAGGCACAAGAATCTCCTGCGTTCCTGTTTAAAGACTGGCTTTGCTGACATCTTTTCTGGCACCAGATCCTGCTTGCTGTTCCACTACATTGATCCCTGACTTCTGGCTTGGCTGACTATCCATTCCGGTTACTGAACTTTGGCTATGTTCTGACTACGTTTGTTCTTTTTACTTTTATTATTAAACAAGTGTGATTTAACTGTACTTTTGTCTCGGTCTGGTTTCATGGTTTCTGACAGTAGGCGCAGGCCATGAATTCAGAAGATGCAGTCAACCCACTTGTTGGTAATATTTTTTCCAGATTGGATGAACTGGATCACTGCATGAATCAGTTCGCCATGGTGTTACAAACGCTTCTGAGTCACACGGTTCACCTGGAATCTCCCACTGTGGCTACCCCGATACAACCTATGTTGCAGGCTGACCCTGCTGCTGCTCCAGTCTCTGTGCAGGCACCTGCCTTGAGTATTACCTCTATTAGAGGTTTGTCTGGTTCCGCTCCATTTCCCCAGCGATCCAGTCCAATGCAGAGGGTTTCTCAATCAGGTTGAGATATACTCTGAGATGCTGCCCTAGGCGTTTCCCATGGACAGAAGCAAAGTAGGTTTCGTGATATCTTTGCTTTCTGAGAGAGCCTTGGCCTGGGAAAACCTTCTATGGGAGACGCAAAAACCTGTTGTCTTGAGTTACCCTGAGTTTATGGCTTCGTTTAAAAGGGTATTTGACGCCAAGTGCCTCAGGTTCATTGAACAGAGTACGAGAACTGTTGCCGACTACACCATTGAAGTCTGTACTCTGGCAACTGGGAACAATGAGGCCCTCGTGGGTGCTTTTTCTCATGGTCTCTTGGATACCATCAAGGATGAGATAGCAGCCTGAGATAAACCCACTGAGCTGGAGAAGTTGATCACGTTTGCCATCCTCATTGACTGCAGACTCAGAGAAAGACTCTCTTTTAAGGAGCGCTTGCGGAAGCCTCCTGTATGTTTGTCTCTAAGCTTTGCAGTCCCACCCGTGACTCACTCACCTTCCATGCCTCCTGGTACCGAGTCGGGCGTTGAAGGTGACTTGACTTGATTTTCATGTGTCTCTGCGCATAAGAGAGAGCCTTTAGGAGGAGGGAGAGATTGTGCCTTTATTTTTGCCAGGCAGGTCACTTTTTAAAGTCCTGTCCTACCCGTCCAGGGAACGCTCGAACCTTGAGGTCCTGTCATGGACAGACCTTGGGTGGCGTTCTTTAATCCCAAGTTATCCAGAAGGATAAGCCCCTGGTTTCTGTCAGCCTTTCTTGGGCAGAGTCGTTCGTCGAGATACAGGCTATAATCGACTCTGGGGCTGCAGGTCTGTTCATTGATGCTGCCTTTGTATCAAAGCAGTCGATTCCGCTGCAGCTGCGTGACAATCTACTTGCCATTGAGGCTCTTGATGGAGACCTCTACAGCCTGCCCATGTATATCATGAGACGGTTCCGTTGTCCATGGCCGTAGGGGCTCTTCACCATGAGATAATCCAATTTCAAATTATTTCCTCACCTAAGTTTCTGCTAGTTATTGGCTATCCTTGGTTACAGAGGCACACCCCCTCTTTCGATTGGCTCCGTGCTGAGGTTCTCTCCTGGTCACCACAATGCAGTGAGACATGCTTCCAGAAGGTAGCCAGAGTCCTGTGCACCTCTTCACTCTCCTCCTTCACTTTTTTAGCGATGTCTTTGACAAAGGTCAAGCCGGTAATTTGCCTCCACACCGGCCGTATGATTGCGCAATTGACCTTCAACCTGGTGCTATACCCCCTCGTGGCTGGGTTTACCCTTTGTCGGTCTAGGAGGATAAGGCCATGGAGCAGTATGTTGCAGACGCACTTTGTCAAGGTTCCATCCGCAAATCCTTGTCTCCTGCTGGTGCTGGTTTCTTCTTTGTGAAGGAGAATAGTGGTGAACTGAGACCTTGTATTGATTTATAGGGGTCGCAATCGTTTCACGATTAAGATTGCCTATCTGATTATATTGATTACGGAGTTATTGGACCGCCTCAAGGGAGCAACGGTTTTCACGAAGCTTGATTTGAGAGGGGCATACAATCTCGTGAGGATTAAGGAGGGCGACAAGTGGAAAACTGCGTTTAATTCCAGAACAGCATATAACATAGATTGATGCGCTCTGATACAAAGTTCAATCAATGTGAGAAAAGAATTTTTTGTGCTAAAAAACCAAATCGCTAAAAAATCGCATATATATAAAATCGCAAATATATGAAAAAATCGCAAATATTTAAAAACTGTGTTCCTCCAGTTATACAAATCCACTGGAAGTGGTGCGATATCTCCAAAGTAAACTAAGCAACAATTGTGTATAAATATACTAAAAATGCGTTTACAAATAGTAATCAATCCAAATTAGTGCCAATAAATAAATAAATTAGATATATTCCCTGTGATAAGTGTTGAATCCTCCGTAATAAAAAATAAATAAATGATAAACTTATAAAGGTGCAATATAAATACAATTGATGAGTATAAATAGATAAATAGTGCCAATAGAATCTGATTAAATATAGATGATTAAATTCATGAGATAGGATAAGTAGCAGGCGACAGTTCAATCCTCAGTAATCTGGGATATCTGGATTTCTGCAGTACTTATTTGTTCACCCTCTGAGCTATTTCTTCCACAGCCACAATGAATGGTAATTTTCTCAGTATCAAGTGGTTTTATGTAATATAAACAAAGAGAGAAAACATTGCGCAATATTGTTACAATAAAAGTTCACAGGCAAAACAGCACAGGGATACACTCACGTGTGCCTGACTTGTTTTAGGCATGCAGATAAGCAGATAGGCAGATCTCAGCTGGCTTGTAAGGACAAGGCTTGCTACGCAAGCTGCTGCTGCTTGATACAATGTATTCAGCAGACTGTATCCTAGGCTCCTCCCACGCGTTACATCACTGACACGTGACTTTCTCAAGGCTAAGCATGAGATGCCAGCGTCTCCATATTTAGGCATTTCGGTTCCTATGGTGATGGCAGAGGCGTATCTAGGGTATGGCAGCCATGGCAAGTGCCATGGGCGCCATGGGGGGGGCGGCAAAAAAGCACAAAAAATAAAGTCCCACCACCCGTCCTCTCGCGGCCGCCTCCCGCTATATTCTTGTCCCCGGCGCCCCGACCGGCCTGCTGGAGCACAGCGCCGGCACAGCAAATTAGCAAGTGAGGAGGCCAGGAGGGAAGCTAGTGACAGGCGCCCCCCCTGACGGCCGATGAGTTGGTCTGGCCAGAGTGACCGCCCCTGGGTCATCTACGTAGAGATAAAGTAACTGGCAGAGGCGGAGCCTAATGCTCCGCCTACCCTCCTCTGCGCAGCTACTTCGGCTTCTCTTCTGGTGGGTCTCACGGGCCGGGTCGGGTCTTTGTGACGTGCTGACGCCCGGTGCTCTGACGGACTCTATAGGGGAACATGGAGGCTGGCGACCAGGAGAAGAAAGAGACATCAGAGAGTAGAAAACCAATTGGAACCCCCCCCAGGCAGCAGCAGCAGGTACTAGTACTGTACAGCACCTGTCACCATGATATTGATCATCTTGTGCATGTGTACCAGTAACCAGCACCAACTTCAAAGCATTTGTTACCGCATTTTTGGGTGCTGGTTAGGCCACATTTATGGGTGCTCATGTTACTGCTTTTTTTTAGTTGTTGGTAAGGCCGCATTTATGGGTGCTGATGTTACCACATTTATGGGTGCTGATGTTACTGCATTTATGGGTGCTGATGTTACTGCATTTTTGGGTGCTGGTTAGGCCGCATTTATGGGTGCTGATGTTACTGCATTTATGGGTGCTGGTAAGGCCGCATTTATGGGTGCTGGTAAGGCCGTATTTATGGGTGCTGATGTTACTGTATTTATGGGTGCTGATGTTACTGTATTTATGGGTGCTGATGTTACCGAATTTTGGGTGCTGGTGAGGCCGCATTTATGGGTGCTGATGTTAATGCATTTTTGGGTGCTGGTAAGGCTGCATTTATGGGTGCTGGTAAGGCTGCATTTATGGGTGCTGATGTTACTGTATATATGGGTGCTGATGTTACCGCATTTTTGGGTGCTGGTGAGGCCGCATTTTTGGGTGCTGGTAAGGCCGCATTTATGGGTGCTGATAAGGCCGCATTTGTGGGTGCTGATATTACTGCATTTTTGGGTGCTGGTTAGGCCGCATTTATGGGTGTTGGTAAGGCCGCATTTATGGGTACTGATGTTACTGTATTTATGGGTGCTGATGTTACTGCATTTTTGGGTGCTGGACAGGGGCGCAGTTTCAGTTCTTGCCATAGGTGCCATTTTCACTAGATACGCCTCTGGGTGATGGTGCTGTGATCATCGGATCATCACGCTGCTTACTGCTGTATTTGTATATATGTATTATACTTTAAAAACAATATTTATTGGTTGCATCAAACAAATCATAGTAACTACATAAAACTAAATATAAATTTGTACAACTAAAAAAGATCACAGAATAAAATCCTTAATATAGTGAATCATTGTATCTATATAATAATGGGCTCCCTCCGGTGGCGCATAACGGTACAGCACATCATTGACAATACATTCATATCATTAACTAATGTTATCAGCTATGTGTTAATCTCTATGTTTTGATCCCGCTGCATGACTAATTAGGCAAGTGTGACTTTATGCTGGATCTTGATAGTTTATAGTGTGCTGATAAACACTCCCATGACTTTAAAGATAAATAAAACACTTTAAAAAATATATAAAAAATATAAAAATAAAAATATATAAGAATAAATTGTGATTTAAACTAAATATCCCAGGACTGTATAAATGATAATAGTATTACACAGAGAAATTTTCAGTATTATTAATTAATATAAAATTGTTTAAGAGCCCGATACGGTACAGTAGTATTTAACACCAAAAAAATTAAATGTAT
This sequence comes from Aquarana catesbeiana, assembly GCF_042186555.1. Taxonomy (NCBI): domain Eukaryota; kingdom Metazoa; phylum Chordata; class Amphibia; order Anura; family Ranidae; genus Aquarana; species Aquarana catesbeiana. The sequence goes on from NC_133329.1 coordinate 259,177,774, forward strand.
AAAAAAATATAAAAATATTAAAATTAAGTTTAAAATATATATCCATAGTGCTATATTTAGTAGTCTGATATAAAACAATTAATATCAAATTCAATATTGAGGCCTTTTTGCGCAAGAGTACCCATCTCATATATCCATTTTGATTCGGCTTGACTCAGTTCTCTGATCTTATTTGAACCTCTCCAGTGGGGTTTGTATCTCTGTATTTCCCAAAATTTTAATTCTGTGGGGTCTCTATTGTGGTGCGTGGCAAAATGTTTAGAGATACTATGCTTCGGGAAAGCTTTTTTTATGTTTTGGATATGTTCCCTTATTCTTTTCCACATAGGCCTTTTTGTTCTGCCAATATATTGCAATGAACAAGAACACTGCAAGACATAGACTACACCTTCAGTCCTACATGATATAAAGTCCTTGATGTCAAATTCTTTTTTGGTGCTGGTTGATGTGAATTTCTGGCATTTTTGGCCATTTTGTTGGGTATTTTTACACGCATAGCACCTCTTACAAGGGAAAAACCCTTTCCCTTGAAAGAAGGATAATTCTGTAACACGTTTAGGTGGTTCCGGTACATTCTTTGCTATCAGATCTCTTAATGTTGGTACTCGCCTATATATGAAGCGCGGTTTATCAGGTAGAATCTTACCCAGGGTGTTGTCTGTTTTCAAAACAGACCAGTATTTCTTGATGATTTTTTCCATTTTTTTATGTTGTGCACTGAAATTCATTATCAAGGGTATGTCATTATTATCTAAGTTCGCTTTTATTTTATCTTGAATAAGTATTTCTCTTGGCATTTGGTCAACTTCTTTGATTTTTTCCAAAATAAATTCTTTGCTGTAGCCTTTATCCTCAAATTTCTTCCCCATCCAATGGGCTTGTGTTAGATAATCTATATTGTTCGAGCAATTTCTTCTCAGTCGTATAAACTGTCCTTTTGGAATATTTTTTTTTTTTTTTTTTTTTTTTAATATAAAACAAAAAAATTTCAAAAAACATTTTAGCTTAAACTGTCATAAGTCGACAAAAAGGCGAAATACGTAATGGTCATTTCCTCATTTTTAAAATGAATAGAACTAGCATACTTGCCCAGCTCGGTAGAATAGAATGGGGGCAACAGAGGCACCTTTCATCATATAATACATATCAAACGAAAGTAAACAAGTATGGCGAAAGAGTTGACCTTTTGGTTGAATTTTTCAGCAGTTTCACAAATCTAACAAAGAAAACAAAATTGTAGAAATAAAATGCAAGATGTTGCAGCATCACAAAGGATAACAAAGCTGAATTTAAAAAGGACAGTATCATCTGAAAACTAACATTTCACTTGCACACAGTTGCGTCAACAAGCTTAGTTACAGGTTTGCTTCTTCTAGGCCCCCCCCCCCCAATGACTCCAGTGGGGAGATCTTCACAGTAAAATTTACAGTTACACCAACTGTCATGGTCATTGAAAGGTAAACCGAATGCTTCTTGGATGCATATTCCACTAGGGAGAAAACCACATTTTTTATGGGCCTTGTATAGGGCACATAATATATTGTGCCAAAATCTCACCCCTGGAGTCAGCTATGATTAGAACCCTTTAAGGTTGAACCTTGTTAGATGCGGGCTTTTAACTGTATGCCTTTGCTTTTATAACTTTTTTTGGAACCTTGGTCTGTGTGCGGGAACATCCATATATACCATGGAGTCAGACACAGGAAACCATTGTTGGGTAAACTTGTGTGAAGGGCGCTGGTGCCACTTTAGTTATGTGCGTCTTGTATAGCTTCACTAGAAAAAGTGGGACAACCAAGTGAAAAGTAGAACTTTTTTTAAAGTGCCAACAAACTTGAAATGAAAGTTCTAATACAGAAGTAAAAACTTAGTGTTTATTACCCAACATTTGATATTCCTGATATGTGCCTGCTGCACCATGTACTTTTGTTAAAAAATATCCTGCTCTCGTATCACTATCTTTGTGTCAAATACTTGGTGATCCTGCCCATTCCCCTGCTTTCAAAACTGACCACACTAGGTATGAGAGATCATCATTTTTAGCTTGGTCAGTTTTTAGCTGTGCTGGGAGCAGAGCCTGACCATCTTCCAGCTCTTCACCAAGATTGGTACACTGCTTTTTCCTTGCCTCCGGATGACATACCCCCTGCAGTCTCGCTTTAAAATTTATAGTTATTTTTTTTACACTGTCCCTTATGGTTAATCACCTGTGTTGCCATCATTTACTTTTACCAAAGCTGCAATGCATTCAAACATTAAGAAAAAAAGCAACATTCCTGTCAAAAGTGGTCAATAGACAGGAGTTCTGTAAAATGGCTAGTAAAATTAGCATTTCATACAGAAGATGGGGTCAAAGCCATAGTAAGCAAACTATCTAGGGCGGCATTCCAACCCAAGTGACCACATTGGGTAATTTTACAGGTAACATGGTGCTTGTGAGGGGTTAATTCACCAGAATCTATGCACTGTTTAACAAATGACTTATCTTACCAAAATGTCCAAAAACCAAAATATATACCAAGTCATGTTTAAGCATTAAATTGTACGAAGTACAGCGCCATCAAAAGCCATCGTTTTGGCTGGAGAAGGGGCAAGTTAGGAGATTGGACAGGTTTTATATTGTATATGCCCCCTCATTCAAAAAAAATACATCCTCACTTCCTGTATTGTTGGAGCAGAAAGTAAAAAGTCTCTCCAATAAGGAGATACTGCAATAAAAACCCCAATAGTAGTTTTAACCCTTCCTCACTATTTACTATTTAAAGCAAGCAGAAGGAGTTTGGCCTATAGCTCTACTTAAAGTGGATGTAAGCCCTCTCCTATACACAGTGAAGTGAACAGCCCCAGATGATACACAGGGATGAAACAAATCTCCCTACATAAGTTTTACAAGTATATCTGCTGTATTTCCCTTTCTACACTCTTTAGAAAGTGCAGCGCATGTTACAAATCTTTTTTCCTCTTTCAGCAGTGGGAGAGTCTGGGCTTACACTGTGTGAGAGCCGATTGGAGGAAAGGCACACACACCCCCCTCGACATAGGCAGAAAAACAAAGAACAAGAGCTGTGCTGTGAATAGACAAGCTCTCTGCTCATCTCTAAGCTCCCGCCCCGCCACACATTTCCAGCTGCTTTTATCATATGTGACAGAGAACTTGTCAGAAGTTATGCTGATAACCAAAGAACGGAGCAGCAGAAAGACACAGCACTCAGAGCTTTGGAGAGAGATAAGTAAACACTACAGATATAGGTTTCCAGGTTGATTTAATGAATGGGGTTTAAATCCACTTTTAAGCATTGTTCACAAATAATTTTGTCCTAAGTACAATTTCCACAAGGGCCTGCAAAAGCAGACACTGGCAGTTTCATTGCATTTATCTGGATCTTTCCACCTCAGCTAACCTCTCGTTCCTTTAACCACTTAGGGACGGCCCCATGTACAATTACTGTGGCAGGATGGCCCTTAAGCGCAAAATCACATACCAGTACATGATTTTTTTCAAGGGCTCTGGAGCACACACGCCACCGGAGCCCCGCTTCTGCTGTGTTTGGACACAGCGGGAGCAAATCAGCGGGTACGGCGGACAATCCCAGCGATCACTCGGAGAGAGGCAGAACGGTGGCCTGCCTATGTAAACGAGACAAATCACCATTCTGCTAGTAAGGAAGATGGAAATCGTGTTTTTGCTAAGCAGGAACGCGGATCTTTGTCTTCCTACAGTGCAACCTTCCCCTATACAGTTACAAAGCACTCCAAGGGAACACATTTAACCCTTTGATCGCCCCAGATGTTATAACCCCTGCCTGTCATTTAAACAGTGACAGTGCTTTTTTTTTTAGCACTGATCACTTTATTGGTGTCACTGGTTGCCAAAAGTGTCACTTTGTGAGATTTATCCACCGCAATCCCACCAAAAAAAAAAAAAAAAAAGGAATCATTGCTGATCGCCGCCATTACTAGTTAAGAAAAGAAAAAAAAAAAAAGTCAATAAATCTATCTCAGTTTGTGGACGCTATAACGTTTGCACAAATTAATCAATACACACTTATTGGGATTTTTGTTACAAAAATATGTAGCAGAATACATATTGACCTAAACTGATGAAGAAATTCGATTTTTTACATTTTTATTGGATGTGTTTTATGGCAGAAAGTAAAAAATTTTTTTTCCCCAAAAATATTTTCGTTTTTTGTTTATAGCGCAACAAAAACTGCAGAGGTGATCAAATACCACCAAAAGAAAGCTCTATTTGTGGGGGAAAAAAAAAAATCTAATTTTTTTGGGGGTACAGCGTTGCGCGGCCACACAATTGTCAGCTAAAGCAACGCAGTGCCGTATCGCAAAAAATGGCCCGGTCAGGAAGGGGTAAAACCTTCCAGGGCTGAAGTGGTTAAGCAGCCCATAGATGACTGTTTACTTTCCTTGCATCACGGGTAGAATGAAAGAAAATTGCTCGAATCCCTGATTCAACAGTTAGTGTTTAGGGGAAAATTGTGTTCTGCCGGCATGGGGAGCTTTCCCGGTCGGCAGAACACAATGATTACAGCTAGTGGCTATAGCCATCAGCAGTAATCGAAGGTAAAAAAAAAAAAATATGACAGGCTGGTTGTACCCAAGTCAATACATGGACTTTGGTACAATCAGCCTGCACATACATTGACCGAATTTCAATCCATGTATGGCTGGCTTTAATAATCTTGATGGTCATCAAATCGGCCACATTTAAAATTGATTTAATGTACACTATCCTTTTTGAATTTGGCATTGGATAAATACTTTGATGGCTTTAATAGAACAAACTCCTTCACTGATCTGCTTTACTACTCTGTTGTATTAAATAATATCTGATTAAATTTGGCTCCATTCACACCTGAGCGTAGCAATTTACTTGTGTTTAAGCTATTTTGCAGCTTTTCACAAGAGTTTTTAAAGCGTTTTAGAAGTGCATTACAAGCTTTTTACAGCTTCTGGTGTTTTTGTTTAGCCAATAGAAAGCACTAGGAGAGGGAGAACATTAGGGGTGGAGAGCTGCTGTTTGAGCAGAAAATGAGCGACAAAATGCTTGTAAAACCGCTCAAGCCAGGCGTAGCTATTGAAGTCTATGGGGCCAAAAACACTTGTAATCTGCCACAGAATAATTTGAGCGACAGGTGTTTGGCTTCAGGCGACAGAATGCTCATATTTGAACAGGGGCCATTGAAAAGAATAGCTTTGGCTTGTTGAGCGTTTTAGATCTACAAGCTTCAGGCAGAAAACTGCTCAGGTGTGAACGGGGCCTAAGACTTGCATCTCCTTAGAAATGTCAATGTCCACCTTAACATTATGAGATCAATACCTGTTACATTTGTCAAAAGAGCCCACGGTGCAGTGGAGGGCGAATCAAAAAGCAGTCTATCCCCTCAACGCACTCAGTTTCCTCCCATCTGCTCTTCTGCACTACAGGATACAGCAGTGACACATGGGTGGAAGAATCCACAGATCACATCAGTGGAATAAGCATATGACACACCTATGTGTCAGGAGTGAAGATTCTGCTTGAAGCCATAGCTCATCCAGAGAGCAAAGTGAGGACTCTCCACCAGCCAGAGAGCAGTATAAAGAATTTTATTGTTCTCCAAGTGGCAGTGACCTTAAAAACAAAAGCCCAACTGGCTATATTTGCAAATTGACTTTTACATACAAAATACTGAAAACAGATAAATCAGTGGATCCATGCGAAGAAAAAAAAAAAAAAAGTAAATTGAAGACTTGAACGGATTTGATTAAGAAAATGTATGGTGATAAAAATACTTTTTTTTTTTTTTTTTAAACTCTACCACTTACTGGCAACATGGCCAAAAGGACTGAAAGTAACATTTCACCACAAGCTTTCTCCCCATATTTCTAAAAAGCTCTAAAATGTGACCCAATGAAATGAGGATATGTGGTCACCTTACACATTTTTAAAAATCTTGACAACATTCCCACACCATTGATTTACCAAACAGTCCCAGAGTAAAAGTACAGTGGTTAAAGCGGAGTTCCACCCAAAAGTGGAACTTGCGCTCATTTGTCTCCTCCCCCCTCCAGTGCCACATTTGGCAACTTTCGGGGGGGGATACCTGTCTTTGACAGGTATCCTGTCCCCACTTCGGGAAGGCTGGGCTCCGCCGAATTACATCAGCGGCTCTGCTCCTTCCCCCTGGCACTGGGCCAGTAGGAGAGCGCAGCGATGCCTCGCGCATGTGCGCTAGGGACCTGCCGTTAAGCCGTAATGCTGCACCGACAGGTTCCCTTACCCGCAATGGCGGTAGCACCACTGAAAATGGACATGTACATTGAAACATCAGCTGTGGTGCCGACATCGCTGGACACCAGGACAGGTAAGTGTCCTATTAAAAGCCAGCAGCTGCAGTATGTGTAGGTGCTGGCTTTTAAATTTTTGCAGGGGTGGGTGGACCTCCTATTTAAAGTCTACCTACACAATAAAAAAAAAAAAAAAAACACCACACAATTGGGAAAAATTACTTGAGCTCACTCAACTCTAGCGGCTTCTTTTCTGTAAATGAAAACGCCAGAATCAAGCATCAAAGTTTCTAAGCTACATAAAACCTCTTCAACAAAACAAGCTGATAAAAGGCTACACAATTCTTTTAAAAAAATGTGACCCATTTGCACAAAAAAAAAAAAAAAAAAAAAAAGGAGCACACCAGTAAACTGTCATAAAAGTGTGTAAATGTAAAAAAAAAAAATTATATATACAGTATATAGTTTGATAGGTTGGTACAGTCCCGTGAAATATTGGCGTCTATTTTCTGGAATCAGGAAAGCGGTGTTTAGGGCATATTCATAGACTTAATTGCACCCTCAGGAACTGAATTAACAAACTGTAAAATAGTCTGATAAGCATTACTAGTTGAAGTAAAATCCTTTATATAACAAGCTTTAGAAACAAATACAGCAGGTAAAACTAGGCATCGCTTGCAGATCTCTGCCATGATTAGGTTGTGGGTTCACTGAAATTATAAAAATTTCACAAGCTTTAAAGGACTCTCCATTGAGCAACTGTTCCTTTCCTGGAAGTCATACTGATCCTGTATCTTAAGTGACCCCCCATAAGCATGCATTGTGGGAGTTGTAGACATCACTCTGGTTTTACCACTGAGCGGATATGATATGGAGAGCAAGAAAGTCTAAATCAACCAGGTGTCTTCAGGACATCGGCAATGGCAGTGTACACATACACATCTCTCTCAGTACAGGATCTCTAAAAAAAAAACAGCAGGTCTTTCACACACCATGGCCCTGCGATTCCGCAGCATGGCTCTTGACCCTGCACCAGATGGGAAGCCAAAAAAGCTGCCTACATTCCCATCAAAGGAACCTGTAGCATGGTAAAAATGCATACAAGACATTAATCCTCCAACCACCATGACTGCATGGGCAAAAAAGCTGCATGTAGTCACTGCCCCAGAACTAATACTGGGACCAAGAGTCAGAAAAGGAATGCGCCCATCAAGGGCAATACAGGTTTTCCGCTTTGTAACAAGTTTCTTTTACAGGGTACATCCACCCAAATCCAATTCTACAATGTGTTATGGATGCTGGTGGGTTATTGTTACTTGGCTTCTGCTACACCCCAGGAAATCAGCAGCAAAGATATTCTGATATACGCCCAACTACAGCCCCTTTCACATGGGCGGACTGATTGGGTCAGGTTTTACCCGATCATCTATTGCTCCCTATGGAGGGGTGGATGTGAACAGACATGACACCCATCGACATTATATCTGATAAAAACAGATGGATGGAGGATCCATTCCCCCGTTTGGCAGATCAGATGACAGTATGTCAACTGACAGGGGGTTAGTTTACATCTGACCGCCCATAGTGGATGGGTCCAAGTCCACTCTGTATAAGCAGAGCGAACGCAGACCTGTCATCCCCCTGCTCAGTGGGGATCAGTGGAGAGATTCCCTGCTGAGCTGGCAGAGTCCACCAGTGTGAAAGAGCCCTACCTTGCTTAGAACTAAAGTCATGCTTTTGCTGCAAAAAATAAAAAAAAGACTCATTCTTGTCTAGAATTTATCAGTTGTGAGGCCCCAATTAATTTACTTGGTGTATGGTGAAAGTAGGAGTAGAGTCAGAAGCAGTTTGCCGCTGTCTAAAGGAGGTGCACAAAGCCAGTGAATGAGTCTAACCAATCAGTGCCCGCCCATGGAAAGAAAAAAAAAAAAAAAAAAAAGAAAAAAACACCTATTTAGTGTGCCAAAGGTTAAGAAAAGCATTTAGGTCTCCAGACCAGCAATTTGATTTTTAACAGCACCAGGTCAGGCCCCCTCTCCCTACCCCACCCCCCTCCTTCCAGTGCCTGCCATAACATCCGCTTAGTAGGCATATCAGATTTCTCCATACAAAGCCACAGCAGTGACCAAACCTGCTGCATAACCTGCATCAAGGAATCCATTCTGTAGAGGTTGTCAAAAACCACTGACTGGAGGTATACAGGTTAGTAAGTTAGTCCGGATATTCCCCTTATGAACCCCATTTGGTTATCCTGGAGCGTTTCTTATTAGAAATCTTGCTTTCACAATTGAAAGAACCATAAAAGGCCATTTGCCACTTTTGAAGACAGCAGCATAACCGAATGCTTGGTATGTACAAAACAGACTGATACGATATGAAAATTGTTCTTTAGTGAGGTTGTGGTGTCTCCAAAACTATTTTCAGGTACTCTCCCGTTTTAGCATCACTTGATTCAAGTGTGGCTCAGACAAATAGGACTTCATATAAATAAAGTATGGTGATGATGTAGTGTAGGAAAAGAATTGTCCGTAGAATAGTCTCCTGCTTCCAAATGCTGGTAAGAAGTTATCTCACTCCTGTTCGGCAAGTCATCCACTCCAGGCCTTGACATAACCCTTCTCCTGTGAGAGCGCAGCAAGACTGAATATGCCATGGGTGATCTTTTATGGAGCTAAGGGTGAGGTATTTAGAAATGTCTGCTGCCGACATGCACCCTTTCATATCCTGCTTGTTTGCAAAGATGAGAACTGCAGCCTTCCGTAAATCCTCGTGAGCCAGCATTCTGTAGAGTTCTTCTTTTGTGATAGAAAGCCGCTCTCTGTCTGTGCTGTCCACAACCAGGATAATAAACTCAGTGTTGGAATAGTACGTGTTCCAGGAGGATCGCAGGGATTCTTGACCTCCAATGTCCCACATCAAGAAGTGGGTATTCTTTACTACTATTTCCTCTACATTACTTCCTATAGTTGGAGACGTATGAACCACTTCATTCATTAAAAACTGATAAAGTATAGTAGTCTTTCCTGCATTATCAAGTCCAACAATGATCACTTTGTGTTCTTGGTTACAGAAGAAGTTCCACAGCTTAGCAAAGATAAGTCCCATGGCGGCGGACAGCGGCTCTCCCCCTCTCACACACACATGACGAGGCCGGGCTCTGTCACACCTCCAGGGACCGCTCACTTCTCACTCCCAGCCGCCGCCGACTCACCACTCCACCACCGCTGCCTCTTCACAGCCGCGTGCGCGCTCACGCCACGGCTTTACCTCAGCCAGCGTCTGACGTGCGGGTGACACGGTCAGGACGTCACGGCCCTTCCTTCTCCCCGCGGCACCATGTTTCTACCACACACCACCTCGACCAATCATAGGCAGACTTTCCCCAATCCTTTTGGAATATTAATTAGCCATGGATGGTAATGACAGCTGTCTGTAGGTATGTAACTATTCCTTTCAACTGGTTTGAAGAATGTTTTGGTACTAATGATGTTGTTCTCAAGCTGTATTTCTAAATCTAGAAAATGGATTGATTTGTCACTTATCTCATACTCAAGTCTGATATTTTTCTGATTGATATTTAATTGATTGAAAAACTGGATTAAACTTGGTTCATCCCCTTTCCATATTACTATGCAATCATCAATAAATCTTTTATATAGGACCATATTTTCTGGTTCATCTGCAAAAATTGCTTCTTCCTCCCATTTAGCCATAAATACATTGGCCACACTTGGGGCATACTTAGCTCCCATTCCGATTCCGGTTAGTTGTCTATAATATAAATCATTGTACCAAAAATAATTATGTTGAATTCCAAAGGCTAGGCTTCTTAAAATAAATCTTTTTTGTTTTGAGATGAGGTTGCTAAACCTATCCATAGCCCATTTTGATGCCTCTATTGCATCGCTATGTTCAATTACTGTATATAAGGAAGCTACATCAGCTGTTGCAATGATATATTTCTCATCGGGTTTTAGAGTCAAATTTTCCAATATTTGTATCAGGTGTTTGGTGTCTCTGAGGTATGCTCTGGTATGGGGTACCAAGGGTTGCAGGAATCTATCGACGTATAAATGATGGGGACAAAATATTTGGTACCGGGCACGTGTAGAGTCCCCATCATTTATACGGTGCCTAAGATACACAAAAATGTAGAGCAACCTCCAGGGAGACCCATTATCAATGGCATTCAATCAATCAATGCCAGGTTGGGAGAATATGTCGATAGATTCCTGCAACCCTTGGTACCCCATACCAGAGCATACCTCAGAGACACCAAACACCTGATACAAATATTGGAAAATTTGACTCTAAAACCCGATGAGAAATATATCATTGCAACAGCTGATGTAGCTTCCTTATATACAGTAATTGAACATAGCGATGCAATAGAGGCATCAAAATGGGCTATGGATAGGTTTAGCAACCTCATCTCAAAACAAAAAAGATTTATTTTAAGAAGCCTAGCCTTTGGAATTCAACATAATTATTTTTGGTACAATGATTTATATTATAGACAACTAACCGGAATCGGAATGGGAGCCAAGTATGCCCCAAGTGTGGCCAATGTATTTATGGCTAAATGGGAGGAAGAAGCAATTTTTGCAGATGAACCAGAAAATATGGTCCTATATAAAAGATTTATTGATGATTGCATAGTAATATGGAAAGGGGATGAACCAAGTTTAATCCAGTTTTTCAATCAATTAAATATCAATCAGAAAAATATCAGACTTGAGTATGAGATAAGTGACAAATCAATCCATTTTCTAGATTTAGAAATACAGCTTGAGAACAACATCATTAGTACCAAAACATTCTTCAAACCAGTTGAAAGGAATAGTTACATACCTACAGACAGCTGTCATTACCATCCATGGCTAATTAATATTCCAAAAGGACAGTTTATATGACTGAGAAGAAATTGCTCAAACAATATAGATTATCTAAAACAAGCCCATTGGATGGGGAAGAAATTTGAGGATACAGGCTACAGCAAAGAATTTATTTTGGAAAAAATCAAAGAAGTCGATCAAATGCCAAGAGAAATACTTATTCAAGATAAAATAAAAGCGAACTTAGATAATAATGACATACCCTTGATAATGAATTTCAGTGCACAACATAAAAAAATGGAAAAAATCATCAAGAAATACTGGTCTGTTTTGAAAACAGACAACACCCTGGGTAAGATTCTACCTGATAAACCGCGCTTCATATATAGGCGAGTACCAACATTAAGAGATCTGATAGCAAAGAATGTACCAGAACCACCTAAACGTGTTACAGAATTATCCTTCTTTCAAGGGAAAGGGTTTTTCCCTTGTAAGAGGTGCTATGCGTGTAAAAATACCCAACAAAATGACCAAAAATGCCAGAAATTCACATCAACCAGCACCAAAAAAGAATTTGGCATCAAGGACTTTATATCATGTAGGACTGAAGGTGTAGTCTATGTCTTGCAGTGTTCTTGTTCATTGCAATATATTGGCAGAACAAAAAGGCCTATGTGGAAAAGAATAAGGGAACATATCCAAAACATAAAAAAAGCTTTCCCGAAGCATAGTATCTCTAAACATTTTGCCACGCACCACAATAGAGACCCCACAGAATTAAAATTTTGGGAAATACAGAGATACATACCCCACTGGAGAGGTTCAAATAAGATCAGAGAACTGAGTCAAGCCGAATCAAAATGGATATATGAGATGGGTACTCTTGCGCAAAAAAGGCCTCAATATTGAATTTGATATTAATTGTTTTATATCAGACTACTAAATATAGCACTATGGATATATATTTTAAACTTAATTTTAATATTTTTATATTTTTTTATATATTTTATTTTTTTGGTGTTAAATACTACTGTACTGTATCGGGCTCTTAAACAATTTTATATTAATTAATAATACTGAAAATTTCTCTGTGTAATACTATTATCATTTATACAGTCCTGGGATATTTAGTTTAAATCACAATTTATTCTTATATATTTTTATTTTTATATTTTTTATATATTTTTTAAAGTGTTTTATTTATCTTTAAAGTCATGGGAGTGTTTATCAGCACACTATAAACTATCAAGATCCAGCATAAAGTCACACTTGCCTAATTAGTCATGCAGCGGGATCAAAACATAGAGATTAACACATAGCTGATAACATTAGTTAATGATATGAATGTATTGTCAATGATGTGCTGTACCGTTATGCGCCACCGGAGGGAGCCCATTATTATATAGATACAATGATTCACTATATTAAGGATTTTATTCTGTGATCTTTTTTAGTTGTACAAATTTATATTTAGTTTTATGTAGTTACTATGATTTGTTTGATGCAACCAATAAATATTGTTTTTAAAGTATAATACATATATACAAATACAGCAGTAAGCAGCGTGATGATCCGATGATCACAGCACCTTCACCATAGGAACCGAAATGCCTAAATATGGAGACGCTGGCATCTCATGCTTAGCCTTGAGAAAGTCACGTGTCAGTGATGTAATGCGTGGGAGGAGCCTAGGACACAGTCTGCTGAATACATTGTATCAAGCAGCAGCAGCAGCAGCTTGCGTAGCAAGCCTTGTCCTTACAAGCCAGCTGAGATCTGCCTATCTGCTTATCTGCTTATCTGCATGCCTAAAACAAGTCAGGCACACGTGAGTGTATCCCTGTGCTGTTTTGCCTGTGAACTTTTATTGTAACAATATTGCGCAATGTTTTCTCTCTTTGTTTATATTACATAAAACCACTTGATACTGAGAAAATTACCATTCATTGTGGCTGTGGAAGAAATAACTCAGAGGGTGAACAAATAAGTACTGCAGAAATCCAGATATCCCAGATTACTGAGGATTGAACTGTCGCCTGCTACTTATCCTATCTCATGAATTTAATCATCTATATTTAATCAGATTCTATTGGCACTATTTATCTATTTATACTCATCAATTGTATTTATATTGCACCTTTATAAGTTTATCATTTATTTATTTTTTATTACGGAGGATTCAACACTTATCACAGGGAATTTATCTAATTTATTTATTTATTGGCACTAATTTGGATTGATTACTATTTGTAAACGCATTTTTAGTATATTTATACACAATTGTTGCTTAGTTTACTTTGGAGATATCGCACCACTTCCAGTGGATTTGTATAACTGGAGGAACACAGTTTTTAAATATTTGCGATTTTTTTTTCATATATTTGCGATTTTATATATATGCGATTTTTTAGCGATTTGGTAGCAATTTTTTTCACATTGGTTTTTTAGCACAAAAAATTCTTTTCTCACATTGATTGAACTTTGTATCAGAGCGCATCAATCTATGTTATATGCTTTAATTTTTAGGGGATTCTGACCACTATATAATTGATAGCAGCTTGATATCATTGTCAATCCAACAAATTTTTTTTTTTTTTTTCTTAATTGCACGTGCATTCACATACATTTGATTTACACTTATTTGATTGTATATGTCACGCTAGAACATTATTGCGCTTGGTGTTTTTGTTTATTTATAATACCAGAACAGGCCATTATGAGTACCTCGTAATGCCTTTTGGCCTTTGTAATGCCCCGGCAGTTTTCCAGGTGTGTTGGTTATTCTCGATGATATCCTCATATTTTCCAAGTCCCTGGAGAGCCACCACACAGATTTCTGTCATGTGCTTCAGAAACTAAGAGAGAACAATCTCTATTGTAAACCGGAGAAGTGCGAGTTCCATCGTGAACAGGTTAAATTCCTGGGCTATGTCATTTCCACTGCTGGTTTTTCGATGGACCCAGAGAAACTTTCAGAAGTCTTACAGTGGCCCGACCCATGGGTTTACTTCCTCTGCAGCGTTTCCTGGGCTTTGCCAACTATTATCGGAAGTTTATTTGTAACTTCTCATCTCTGGTGAAGCCCCTGACTGATATGACCAGAAAGGATGGTAACCCACATCCATTAAGGCCTTTGAGAGCCTCAAGGCTGCCTTTGTTTCTGCACCTGTGTTGGCACATCCTGATCCTACGTTACCTTTTATCCTTGAGGTTGATGCTTCTGAGACTGTTGTTGGCACCCTTCTGTCTCAACTACCTCTGAGAGCGCTATGCATCCTTGTGGCTACTTTTCCAAGAAATTGTCACCTATGGAGTGCAATTACGAGACTGGTGACAGAGAGCCATTGGTGATCATTTTAGCCCTAAAAGAATGGAGACATCGACTCGAAGGTACCACTGTGCCGGTTCTCATTCTTACTGAGCATAAGAATCTCACATTCTTGTCTGAGGCTAAAGGCCTCTCTCCCAGAAGGGCGCAGTGGCTCTTTTTTTGTCAAGTTTCAATTACATTGCCTCATTCTTACCTGGTACTAAGAATATAAGGGCTGATGCCTTGTCACGACAATTTTCCTCCGCTTCCAAGTTGGAGTCGGTTCCGGTTCCTGTGATACCTCCTGATCATATTCTGGATATGGTTTGCACCGGTTTCACTTCTCCTTTGGGTGACAAAATTCTTGCTGCACCGGTCCATGCTCCTCCTGAGAAATCTAGTGACCGCTGCTTTGTCCCAGAGAGTACTGCCGTGTTCCAGACTTACCATTCTCCCAAGGCAGCTGGACACCCTAGGAAGAATCAACTCGTTTGGGCCATTTCCCAACAATGCTGGTGGCCTAGTCTACGTACTGATGTAACTGCCTTTGTAGCTGCCTGTTTCTTGTGTGCTCAGAGTAAGACTCCAAGACACCTTCCAGTGGGCCTTCTACAACCCATACCCAATGGAGAGAGGCCCTGGACCCACCTGTCTATGGATTTCATTGTGGAGTTACCCAACTCCCAAGGCAACACTGTTATCCTCATGGTGGTTGACCGGTTCTCAAAGATGTGTCATTGTATTCCACTTAAGAAGTTGCCCACTTCTAAGGAACTGGCTTCCGTTTTTGCTCGGGAGATCTTTTGCTTACATGGGCTACCCAAGGTGATTGTTTCGAACAGGGGTAGTCAGTTTGTGTCCCGGTTCTGCCGAGCCTTTTGTGCACAGTTGGGAATTCAGCTTGCTTTCTCCTCTGTGTACCACCTGCAGTCTAATGGGGCGAACGAACCAATCAGTCCTTGGAGCAATTCCTACGTTGCTATATTTCTGACCATCATAACAACTGGTCAGTCCTATTGCCGTGAGTAGAGTTTGCTCACAACAGTGCTTTGAATTCTGCTTCCCGATTGTCCCCATTTATGGCGAATTATGGTTTCCAAACTTCCATGTTGCCTGATTTGTTTGTTTCGCAGAGTATTCCTGCGTTAGAGGAGCATCTCCGTGGTCTTTGTTAGACTTGGGCACAAGCCCAGGAGGCTTTGCGTCATGCTAATGATAGGTACAGACTCCATGCTGACCGCAGACGCCTGCCTGCGCCTTCCTACCAGGTACGGGACAGGGTCTGGCTGTCATCTTGCAACCTCCAACTTCGTGTTCCCTCAATGAAGTTCGCACCTCGGTTTATTGGGCCTTTCTGTATTCTTCGCAGGATTAACCAAGTGGCTTACACATTAGACCTTCCTTCTAATATGCATATTTTGAATGTATTTCATGTCTCCTTATTAAAATCTTTGGTCTGCAACCGCTTTACCACCTCTGTGCCACGTCCATGAAGTACAGTCCATTTCTGACTCCTGTAGGTTCCGTGGGCGCATACAGTACCTGGTGCATTGGAAAGTGTACGGTCCAGAAGGAACGCTCTTGGGTCTCATCCTTGGACGTACATGCCCCTGTCCTCCCCCGTGATTTTCATAGATGTTTTCCCCTCAAGCTTGGTGGTCCTCAGAGGGGGAGGGGTCATTGAGGAGGGGGTACTGTCAGGGCTGGGCTCGGCCCTTCCTGCTCTGAGCTGGCTGCTCAGATGTCGTCTAATTGTCAGCTCCCATCTTCCTCCACAGTTAGTCAGCTGTTGATGATCCTGCTCGTCAGTCCTGCCTACTTAAGCCATCCTGTCCAGAGGAGCTTTGCCTTTGCCTTGGTCACATTACTGTTGCGTTCCTGTTTAAAGACTGGCTTTGCTGACATCCCTTCTGGCTCCAGATCCTGCTTGCTGTTCCACTACATTGATCCCTGACTTCTGGCTTGGCTGACTATGTGTTCTGGTTACTGAACTTTGGCTATGTTTTGACTATGTTTGTTCTTTTTACTTTTATTATTAAACAAGTATGATTTAACTCTGTCTAAATTTCATGACAGGGTCAGCCCAGCTGGGGAGGAGTTGTTTGGTTGGAAGCTGGAGATGGAGTAGTAGGCTGTCGGTGGCCTTTGAGGAAGCTCCCCAGTCTGGGGGGTGACCTTGGGCCTGGGCTCAGGTGCAGACGGGACCTTCCTACAACCAATGGAGGTGTCCTGTACAGGAGGCATGGGAGCAAGGAGAGGACAGCAGGAGAACACTACCAGGCAAGTCTCCAGGAGGAACAACAAGTTGCAGCCAAGAGGGATGGTGAGTGACACACAGTCAGGAGGACTCCTTGAGAAAGTCACGTGGTCTGTGATGTAACGCATGGGAGGAGCTAGTGACGAGCACTGCTGTTACGAGATCTGAGTACAGCAGCAGCGACTTTTGGAGGAGCTGCGCTCGTAGCGGCTGACTGTTTTCTCCCTTCATGCCTTAACACATTCCAGGATATGTGAGTGTATGTGAACTCTGTGTTAATCTTGGCTGCACTCCTTGTTTGATCCCTGCGCAATGATATATATTTGTCTCTTTCTTACATGACCTGTCTGTGTAAAAACGCAAGCCATCATTCTCCCTAACTTGAAAAAGAGATACTCCGGCATCTTTCAACATTGCAGACTGATGCAAAGTAATACTTTAAAAGTCAGTTTAAAATCGTCACAATGTTTCTATAAATGACTGTGAATTTAAATGGATATTGATTGCCCTCACTAGAGACTGTCCTATTTGGTGATTATTGCTCTGATTAAGAGGTAATATTCCTTTCTTTTCCAGTTGCATATTCAATCACTCTTTACTTATTTCTATATATTTTATATATAACATTCCATTTATTGATTTCTCACCTAAGTGCCAATGGTTATTATTTATTTATTTTTCACCAAGGTACTAATTGATGAACACATTGTTCACATTGATTTATATGTTTAGCGCTATTCACAAAATTTTTGTGTTGTACACAAGGTATTTTTGATTAGAGCACATCAATAATTCCATACTTTACTGTTGCTACTGGCAACCACCGTGCAAGTCAGCAGACATCTGCTCACAGTTGCTCGGGCACAGTTGGTGCCGAGCGGCATGTCCAGACAAGTCCAGCTAGCATCGGTGTGCCTGCAAACTTCAGCCCAGCCAAGGGGTTACAGCAGCAGGAAGAGGCCTACTTATCAGCTTTGCAGACGCCAGCCTGTCTGGAAGTGAGGGGGCAGAGCTACGCCCTAGAGGAGACCCAGCGTTCCCTGATAGTAGACACACCGAGGGAGAGGAGTAAGATGGCAGAGTGTGCTTGTGTGTTTCCAGGGCTGACCTGGTTGCCTGATCTGCAGGAGCGGACACTGGTGGACACCAGTGTTCGGTTGGAGCCTCGCGGGGGATTCACCCTCGGGATGTTCGAGGGGATGGAGCAACTGTGCCTGCTGTGTCCAGAATGCCGGGTACTGACCGTGCGTGGTGGTCAATGCCTGGATCCAGTGTGGGCATTACACAAACAGCTCACACGGCTAGTATCCAGCCAGCAGGAGCCACAGTACTACGATGTGGAGTTGCAGTCAGGACTGTGCCAGCTACAGTCTCGGAAGACCGGAGCGGGCCTTGGATCATCTGCTCAAGGCGGGGTCGAGTCTGAGCATGGCGACTCCCCTGTGAACACCAGTGATGTGGGGGAAGAGAGATGTGTCGTGGCCTGCATCCTGGTCAGGGACCTGGTAACTGTAAGTACTGGCCAGCAGGATCCAGAAATTGTCCCTTAATTGCCGGCTGCCCCTATGTGTTCTTCTGACCTCACCTGGAAGGAGCCCTCAGGTATGCAGGAGGGGAAGGCAAAGACAGGGCCATAGATTGAGGTTCTTCCAGACTGCAAGTGGAGTTCGGGTCCCTGGAAGAGATAGCAGATTGGTCGTCCCACAGCAGCTTGGAGGAAGAATGGGAGATAGGAGGCTCCCAATTCCAGGAGATCCAGTC
The DNA here is from genome assembly GCF_042186555.1 of Aquarana catesbeiana. NCBI lineage: Eukaryota > Metazoa > Chordata > Amphibia > Anura > Ranidae > Aquarana > Aquarana catesbeiana. Next base: position 259,196,222 of record NC_133329.1, read on the forward strand.
CTAGGAGGTAGATATGCCAGATCTGGCTATGGTTACTAAAAAAGCTGCAGGAACCCCCATCAGCAGCAGACAACTCTTTTTGAACAGACGCTCCACCACCCAGACCAGAGCAGCTGAATTCAGGCATTGGGTCAAGAGGTCCCATGATGCTTGTGTCTTGCCAGGAAAAGGAAAGCCCAGAGAACTGCCCAGGTTTTACAGCTTCCAGCAGGAGATTTAGCACAGAGTTGCTCTGGAGTGGTGTCTGGACTACCCCTATGTCCTTCCTGACACCATGGACATCATTGAGAACTCCCAGGGAGAGGGAGTAACTGCACATCCCCAAGTCATGAGGAGACATGGGCCCGGTTTCAGGACATTCAGAGGGAATGGAGGCTGGGGAGAGCAGTCTACAAACAGAGTGGTGGTCGTGAAAGCAGGACAGCCTGCTAGGAGCCACTCGGTCTCCATCAGAGAAAAAGGGGGCGGTAGGAAGAGACTGCCTGACCCGCAATTCTGTGTGTGAGAGACTGCGGGAGCATGCAGCTCACCACAGGAATCACAAAATAGACTGCAGAGGAGGATGCAGATTATGTTTTTTTCTTCTTCTCTGACTCTTTTGCAGGATCAGACAGGCTTGCCACCCTGTTCTGTGCCCGATGGATGGACATTCCTGTTGCTGGACGCTGAGTGAGGTCTGATTCTTGACTTAACTCTTTTTTTTAAATCAGATCTTTTTTATTGAAAGTAATCATATTAAAAACAAAGAGCAACAGTGGTTTACATTCCATCATACAAATCAAATTCTATAGTTTGTGAGGACATATAATATGATTATTACATGACTTAACGGTCTACCATGTTTTCTATAAGGCAAACGAATCATCACATTCAGAAATATACAGTTGCAATAAAAAGTATGTGAACCCTTTTGAAATGATATGGATTTCTGCACAAATTGGTCATAAAATGTGATCTAAGTCACAACAATAGACAATCACAGTCTGCTTAAACTAATAACACACAAAGAATTAAATGTTACCATGTTTTTATTGAACACACCATGTAAACATTCACAGTGCAGGTGGAAAAAGTATGTGAACCCCTAGACTAATGAGATCTCCAAGAGCTAATTGGAGTGAGGTGTCAGCCAACTGGAGTCCAATCAATGAGATGACATTGGAGGTGTTGGTTACAGCTACTCTGCCCTATAAAAAGCACACACCAGTTCTGGGTTTGCTTATCACAAGAAGCATTGCCTGATGTGAATGATGCCTCGCACAAAAGAGCTCTCAGAAGACCTACGATTAAGAATTGTTGACTTGCAAGTATCTCCAAAAGCCTTGCTGTTAATCAGTCCATGGTAAGACAAATTGTCTATAAATGGAGAAAGTTCAGCACTGCTGCTACTCTCCCTAGGAGTGGGAGTCCTGTAAAGATGACTGCAAAAGCACAGTGCAGACTGCTCAATGAGGTGAAGAAGAATCCTAGAGTGTCAGCTAAAGACTTACAAAAGTCTCTGGCATATGCTAACATCCCTGTTAGCGAATCTACGATACGTAAAACACTAAACAAGAATGGATTTCATGGGAGGATACCACAGAGGAAGCCACTGCTGTCCAAAAAGAACATTGCTGCACGTTTACAGTTTGCACAAGAGCACCTGGATGTTCCACAGCAGTACTGGCAAAATATTCTGTGGACAGATGAAACCAAAGTTGAGTTGTTTGGAAGAAAGACACAACACTATGTGTGGAGAAAAAGAGGCACAGCACACCAGCATCAAAACCTCATCCCAACTGTGAAGTATGGTGGTGGGGGCATCATGGTTTGGGGCTGCTTTGCTGCGTCAGGGCCTGGACGGATTGCTATCATCGAAGGAAAAATGAATTCCCAAGTTTATCAAGACATTTTGCAGGAGAACTTAAGGCCATCTGTCCACCAGCTGAAGCTCAACAGAAGATGGGTGTTGCAACAGGACAACGACCCAAAGCATAGAAGTAAATTAACAACAGAATGGCTTAAACAGAAGAAAATACGCCTTCTGGAGTGGCCCAGTCAGAGTCCTGACCTCAACCCAATTGAGATGCTGTGGTATGACCTCAAGAAAGCGATTCACACCAGACATCCCAAAAATACTGCTGAACTGAAACAGTTCTGTAAATAGGAATGGTCAAGAATTTCTTCTGACCATTGTGCATGTCTGATCTGCAACTACAGGAAATGTTTGGTTGAAGTTATTGCTGCCAAAGGAGGTTCAACCAGTTACTAAATCCAAGGGTACACATACTTTTTCCACCTGCACTGTGAATGTTTACGTGGTGTGTTCAATAAAAACATGGTAACATTTAATTCTTTATGTGTTATTAGTTTAAGCAGACTGTGTTTGTCTATTGTTGTGACTTAGATGAAGATCAGATCATATTTTATGACCAATTTGTGCAGAAATCCATAGCATTCCAAAAGGGTTCACATACTTTTTATTGCAGCTGTAGATATATTTGTATGATAAAGTTACTATGTTTGTGACTCCTTAATCTCGTTACGTGTCCTGTGCGTCCTTCTATAGGTAATTTTTCGTTTTCTTTTTTCCTCCTCCTCCCCTTTTTCTAATCCCTGACCCAACAGGGTCAACAAGCAGAGTAGGGTACCAACATCCCCTAACCAGTGGGGAGTGGTGTATGGTTTTTTCCTCTGTTAACCATCAGACAAAACAAACTATATACAGTTCAACCTCTGCAGTACCCATCGGTTGCATAGCAACTTTCCATCTAAAGCTATTGCATGAATGGGGTGATGTTTTTCTCCTCCTCTCTCAAATCTAGTAAATCCCTCTCGGTGTTAAATTCTAAGATGGTGTATTTGATGAGGTGATTCTGCCTACTAGGATTCTATTGTGGACCAGGTGCAATGGAGCCAGTCCAGGGATGTCCAACCAGGGATCCCATATATTCTCAAATTTTCCCGGGCAACCTCGGTGTTTGTACATGAGTTGTTCTCTAATAAGCGAGTCATTTACAGACGCAATTCACTTAGCCCGTATGGGTGTTGTTGTAGATAACCATTTAATGACAATAAAGTTCCTAGCTAGAAATAGTGCCCTTAAAATGGCGATGTACGTATGGGGAGTGTATTGTTCCTCATCCAGCCATCCCAATAAACACATCTTTGGGTCAGTTGTAAGTTTGATGTTCCATATGCTATTGATAGTGTCTATCACTGCTGCCCAACACCTCTGTAGTTTCGGGCATTTCCAAAGCATGTGAATAAGTGTACCATTGTCAATAAGGCAGCAAGGGCATAATGGATCATCTCTCTTGTGCCATTTGTGTAGCTTCTCGGGTGTGCGATACGTACGGTGAATAATAAATAATTGGGTACGTTTTTGAGAGGAAGACAGGGATACTTTAGGTACGTTATCTAGTATGGTGTTCCATTCTTCATCTGAAATTCCCCCTATGTTTTCTCCCCATCCAGCTCTACAATTCAAATCATTGTTTTAGATACATGACAAAGAAGAGAGCCATATATGGAGGAAATGTGTCCCTTCTGGGATGATGACATGATTAGTTGTGTAAGTACCGCGGGTCTATTAACTCCCAGGTGGATATTGTGGCCTGTGCCGCTATGGCGTGCCTAAGCTGTAGGTACTGGAAGAATGAGGTATTTGGCAAATTAAATTCTGAGCGTAATGATTGGGAGTCTCGGAGAACCCCCCCCACAATATAACTGTGGGATGTAGTTTACTCCTTTCCTTGACCAATTGGAGAATTTTTTTAAATTTGTTCTGGGTAGTAACAGTTATTCCATATGCGTGACCAATTTGTGTATCCTGTGTATTGCAGGTGCTGTTTGGTTTTGTTCCATATTTTGTCTATTAGTACTAGTGTGGGGTATTGTGTCAGAGCTCCTAGTTCACCCGCCTCTATGCACTCCACAAGTCCTCTGCCAGACAGCTGTGCGCACATGATGTTCCGAATAGGATCAGACGACTCAGGGTAAGGCCAGCCGTTAGGTGTTGCAGCCGAGCCGCCATAAAATAGTAAAATGGGTTTGGAACCGCCAATCCACCCGAGTCCTTTGCTTCCTGCAGGGTTTCCAATTTAATCCTTGGAACCTGTTTCCTCCATACTGTATCAATGCACGATAGATAGTATTACACTTCCTAAACACATGAATAGTGATCCATAGAGGAGCATTGTGGGGTGCATACAGTAATTGTGGGTTCCAGATCATCTTTATCAAGTTGCACCTGCCGACAATGGAGAGGGGCAACTTAGTCCAGCTGGACATTTTTTCCTGAAATTTTTTAAGGAGTGGGTCTATATTAAGCTTTATATATTGGTCTAAGTTAGGGTGTATAACTATGCCCAAATATTTGAATGTATCCACTACTTTAATTTGTTCAGCTGTCTGAGGCAGGGGCCCCGCCAGAGGATCTAAGGGTAGTATTGTCGATTTGTCCCAGTTTATTTTAAATCCAGAAAAGTTCCCGAATGTTTGAATCAGTTCCATGAGCTTAATCAAAGAGGTGGATGTGTTACCTAGGAATAGAAGTGCATCGTCAGCATAGAGTGCAAATTTATCTTCCATTTCACCCCGCCTAAATCCAACTATCTCTGGATTCCCCCGTATGGCAGCCGCCGGTGGTTCAGTGGCTAGGGCAAAAAGTAAGGGCGATAGAGGGCAGCCCCGTCAGGTTCCCCTGTGTAAATCAAATGAGGGTGATAATGTGTTGTTAATTCTAATGCAGGCTTTTGGCGCTTTGTACAATAGTTTAATCCAAGAAATGATATTTTCTCCCAAGTCAAATTTTTCCAGTACTTTCCATAAATATTCCCACTCAATGCTATCAAATGCCTTAGCAGCATCTAACGAAAGGATAGCTCTTTGTCCCTGATTATCGGTGGGTATTTGCAACATCACTAACCCATTGTTTGCTCTTAGTTTTAATTGTACTAATTTCTTTGACACACAGCCCTCTAAAAAAAGCTTTTAGGGAGTCCCAGACCATCCCAGGCGCAGCTGAAAATTTATTGACTTTGAAAAAATGTTTAATTCTCATTTGCATATTCTCTGTGTCTACAAACAGTTGAAGCCAAAAAGGGTTCAACTTCCAATGTATAGGCAGACTTGTTTTTTGTAGGTTTAGGCTAAGCTGCACCGGAGAATGGTCGGACAACCCTCTGGCCAAATATGTCACCTTCGAGTGATAACAGTAAGTTAGGTCATTTTCCAATGCAAAGTCTATCCGAGACAGCGTAGAGTGCGTCAGCGAGTGGCAGGAGAACTGGGCCTGGAGGGGAGACTTACATCTCCAAAAGTCTACCAGTCCGAGTTCCCCTACAAATTTAGCCAATGGAGTGCTTTCTCTAGGGCCCTGGGGACAGTATTTTTTGTGTACATCAAGACAGATATCCATTGCACTGTTAAAATCCCCTAGGACATATACCTGGAGCTGGGGGTACTTGGACAAAAATCTAGCTAAACATTGCAATACTATTAATGTAAAAGGTGGAGGCACATATATATTAGCAATAACACAGGTTTGAGCTTCCCATACACCCATCAGAAAAATAAATCTGCCTTCAGAGTCTATTTCTGCATCCCGTTTAGTAAATGCTGTGGTCCTGGAAAACAGAATATTCACTCTACTGGAGTATCTGGTATGCACAGAGTAGAATTGGGGGTATAACATGGAGTATATCAATGGTATTGCACGCATTCTTTTTTTCACTTCTGTGAACTTTGCTCTCTGTTTTTGTACAGCTGCTAAAAGTATATGGAAATCTTAGATCCCTGTATTTCCATATCAGCCTTCTGCCTGGCGAGACGGAGTATAATGTCTCTGTCTTTGTAATGTAGAAGTTTCAGCAAAAATGGTCTGTCGTGGCCCCCTGGTGGCGGTGGTCTGGATGGCACCCTGTGAGCCCTTTCCACTGAAAAGAATGGAGTGAGATTATTCTTTCCAAAGGTGTCTGCTAGCCATGTTTCAATAAATTCAGCAGGATGTTTCCCTTCAGATTTTTCAGGCATACCAACTATACGGATGTTTAACCTTCTGAGCCTATTTTCCATGTCCTCAACTCTAGCTGCTGTTTCATCAGTTTTAGTTGATGTACTGCGTATTTCTTGACCGGGGGGGGGGGTAATTCATCCTCAATAGAGCTCACCCGTCCCTCCAAGTCAGTGGTCCTCTCCCTAAGTTTCTGCATATCTTGTCTAATGTGCAGCAGTCCCTCTTTCATGCTTTTAATGTCAGCTGACAGTTCAGTAATAGAAGAGCCATAGGAGTGTACTGCTGTAAGAATATCCTGTAGTGAAGGCTCTGTGTTTTCCAAGTCAGAGGGAGCAGCTATGTCAGGAGTAGTGAGAGGGGAGGATGGAGTACTCACTGCGTTCCTCTGGGTCATGGGCGCCATTTTCTCAGACACATGTTGTTTCTCCTGGGAAGGCTTCTCAGGGGTACTGTTCCTAGCCGCTTTAACAGCGTTGGATGACTGGGTATGCTGGCCGGTTCTGGCGCTGCCATGATCGTGGGCATATTGTCCGAGTTTGGCCGCTGCTGAGGCATAGGACTCCTTCCCTGCACGCTGCTGGAGCAGAGGTCCACCATGTTGGGCCGCTCCATTGGCGGGATTGCCCTCCGGTTTCGTTTTGGACATTCCTGCTTTACTTCTACGGCGACCGGGTGCCTTAGTAGGGGTGGCTCCACAATGGGAGCGAGGTATCCGGTCTATTGCGGCAGTGTATGAGGCTCTCATCAGGATTTTCTGGGTCAGGATGCAGGAGCCAGTGTGAGGCACGTCTTCTCACATAAACGTCAAAGCCACGCCCCCTGACTTAACTCTTTAATGAGCCTGAAAGTCTGGGGAGGGGCCCCTCCCACCCGGAACTCCCAGGAGAACTATTAGACATGTGCACACTGAAATATTTCATTTCGGAATTTCGTTTTCGTCCAAAAAAATAAATTTATTTAGTTACTCCCGAAATTCGTTTTTATTTATTTTGTTTTGTTAAAAAATGCATTCATCCAAAAATCCAAAATAATTAAGGTCATATCTGTCATTGAAGGCTTATGGTGTCTGTCGAATGTTCTAAGAAGATTTGACGGAGCATCTAAACTGTACAACACCGCAATCGTACATTTCCGGTCGAATGTTCCGTCTACAAGCTATAGTAGAATTCTAATGTTGTATGACACTAGTAATAATTATATTTATTAATTATTATTACTAGTCAACCAACATTAGAATTCTTCTATAGCCTATGGGCGGAGCATCTGACCATAAATGTCCGCTCGTGGCGACTGCTTTGTCAAATCTTCATGTCGAATCTTTTCTCTCTATGTCGAATAATCTTGGACTAATAGAGTTAGGTTAGGCACATTCGACCTTTTTTGCTATTGTCTCTATAATGTCGAATCTTTTCTCTCTGTCAAATCTTTTCTCTCTATGTAGGATAATCTTGGACTAATAAAGCTAAGGTTAGGCACAGTCAACCACAGGTTCGATGGACACAGATCACTATTGTCAGCGTCATGTCGAATTTCCTATCTATATTGAACTGTTGTCACAACGAAAACTAAAATAAAGCATTTGTTTATGTCAGATCTTTCGGTTTTCGGATTCTGCACGTTCGTTAACGTTTATTTAAACGATAACGAAAATACCCGAAATTCGAATGAAAATGCATTCGGATGAAAACAAATGCACATGTCTAAGAACTATTCCTTTTCCTTTCCTTTGTTTCTGTCAGCAGGACAATAACCCCCTCCTGACAGACCAAAACTTAGGAAGAAGCAACTGTATATACTTGATGATGGGTTTCTTTTCTGTCAGCAGGATAATAACTCCCTCCTGACAGAAAATTCTGTATAGTGTATAGTTAGCTGTTAGAAGTACGATGGTGTTCTTTTGTCACAGGTTTTCTTGTGCATGGACAGCTGTTCATCCCATTTTCGGCTGGATCCAAGAATTCCTGTGGGCAGAGGGCCTCCCCTAAGGGGGGGGGTTGCTCTGGCTCAATGTATAGTGTTGATGTGGTTGCTATTAGCTACAGGGATCTGTAGTCAGGCGTGTTTGTAAAGTGATGTACATAATGTATATGCAAACAAATGTCTTTATTTTTGTACTGGATATTTATTTATGAATAGCCCTGTCCCAGTTTGTTCCCTTTCCCTCTTCCAAAACTGTATTTTTATGGGATGTCCTTGCTCCTGGGCCCAGGTGCTGATTTTTGTAAATTTTCCAGCCAAGGGACTGGCTGGATGTTAGCGGGGGGTGAGTGTAGCACCCTCTAGTGTGCTAGGTGTGAGAGAGGTTTTTTTTGTCAGTTTAAATATGCAGGCTTGGCTGGCAGCCAGGCCTGCTTGATTTGTTTCTGGGTTGGCAGAAATCCGGGGAGAGCTGGATAACTTACAGGCAGCATCACTGAGACCTCACGCTTTTTTAACTACTGAGTGTCTGAAGATTTGTGTGCCCGGCTATGCAGAGTGAGAGGCGGACCACATCTACCAGCAGCCCTTACGGGGGTACCACTACACTAATACGGTATATTAAGGTGTATGGTGCATGTAATGATAATGCTTAAAACGAAATTATTAATTTGCTACATGTTTTTCAGAGACTTCATCATTTTGATTTTATATTGATTAGAGCAGGAGTCTCCAAACTTTCTAACCAAAGGGCCAGTTTATTGTCCTTCAATCTTTGGGGGGGGGGGGCAGACTGTGGCCAGTGGAAGCAGAAAATGTACTGTCATCAGTGGGAGTAAACAATGCCCTATCATTAGTATTAGGGGGAGTAATAGTGCCCCATCATTGGTGTCAGTGGGAAGAATAGAGCCCCATCATTGGTGTCACTGAAAATAATAGTGCCCCATGATTGGTATCAATTGGAAGAATAAGGCCCCATCTTCAGTGTCAGTGGGAGTAATAGTGCCCCTTCATTGGTGTCACTGGAAAAAAATAGTGCCCCATCATTGGTGTCATTGGAAATAATAATGCCCCATCACTGATATCGGTGGCAGGAATAGTGCCTCATCCTTGGTATCAGTGGGTGGAATAGTGCCCGATCATTGTTATCAATGGGAAGAATAGTGCCCCATCATTGGTAAACAATGGGAGGAATGGTGCCCCATGATTCGTATCAATAGGAGGAAAAGTCCCCTCTCATTGGTATAAATGGGAGGAATGGTGCCCCATCATTGGTATAAATGGGAGGAATGGTGCCCCATCATTGGTATCAATGGGAGCAATAGTGCCCCATCATTGGTATCAATGGGAGGAATGATGCCCCATCATTGGTATCAATGGGAGGAATGGTGCCCCATCATTGGTATCAATGGGAGGATATGTGCCCAATCATTGGTATCAATGGGAGGAATAATGCTTTCATAAACCAGTGTGACCAGAAATGTGTGGACTGCAATAGGGAAGCCCAAAACCATGTAAAGTAATAATAATAAGATTTGTTAAAAGGATGTCATAAACAATAAATAAACCAGCAAACAACCACGGTGACACACAATAATAACTCTCTAAACCAAACGTGAATACAGGAGTAAGATATAATCATAAACGTAATCAAGCCAGGGTCATACAAGAGAGGTCAATCAGATAGAACAGGGAGCAGGATGGGACAGGGAGAGGACAACAGGAGGAAGGGATAAGTCTGCAAGACAGGGGTCGAGGGATGGATGCAGGGTTCAGGAACACAGGACACAAGGTACAGGATTCGGGAATACAGGTCACAGGGTATAGGTACAGGATTCAGGTATACAGGTCAGAGCTCAAGGAAAATACCAAGGCAAATGTGTGAGCATCTGCCGGGTATATATACACACCTCCTGCAATCAGTCTCAGGTGACGCCTGATTGCAGGAGATGATGTAGGCTCCAGGCTGCCGGGAGACACCCACTGGTGGATACCAATACTGCGGCCCAAAGATCTGACAGCGCCACCAGCAGGTGAAACCTTTCCTGTCAAATGCCCTATCATTGGTATCAATGGGATGAATAGTGAGCCCCGTACTTACCTGCAGGCAGCGCTTCCCTCCGGGCAGCAGCTTCATTCCCTCCATCTCCCCCGACAGCCTCCATGTCTCCTCCCTCCTCCTCTCTCCTTATCATGGTCCAATAGGATCGCTTGTCGTTTCGGCAAATCTGGAAAACTAAAAGACAGGCCGCCGCTGATAGATTGCTACAAATATCACTGGTGTCAGTAGTTACTCATCTGAGAGGCAGAAATTTCCACAAAACCTTGGTTGAGAAAAGCTGTTAAACTAAAAATCACTCACTTGCAGATAAAATTGGTAACGAAATGAGAAAATTACACTCTATATATATATATATATATATATATATATATATATATATATATATATATATATATATATATATATATATATATATATATATATATATATATATATATATACAAGATATCATAATATCCAAAAGAACAATATTACTATGTCCTCATCTACCTCTGTTGGGTCCTCTGGCCCTTAGGGATGATAGCACGCAGAGTACACGACAGACCCAGGTCTGCGAACCCAGAGGACCAATCATGGTTAATGAGGCAATTTTGAATTCTTCGATGTATATAGCTAGTGTACTCTTCATATGGTGTAGGTGGGACCATTTCAGTGATACTGTTGTACCATACTGTTGCATTCCCTATATCTGTAACATTTACCAAGGTATGGTGTAGGATTTAGCTTATGTTTGAATTTCTTGTAAGTTTCAAACCAATGTCTTCTGTGTTGAACAATGGAAGTACTATTCTTGAATAATTTTTTCTTTTTTTGTGTTCTTACCTCTTTGTATGCAGCAAATGTCAAATGTTGTCATATAATGACAATTGAATTCTTGGTACTTCTTTTGAATTATTTAATAAAAATCTTTGGGAAAAAAAATGTTACTAAGTCTATGTTTTACCTGTAATCCTTATAATAAGAAACATGAGTGTTTCATAATCTCCAGTATACGTTTTCAGAAGTAAGATGGAAATGGTACAAGATGTATCCAAACATTTTAAGGAGTATATTTAATATTTTAACATGGATAGCTTGATAAAATTATACCTCTTTAGCCAGTGTTTCATGATTCAGATGCTACTATACCAAAGATTAAAATCAGAAATAATCCCAAAAAGTAAACTGACCTATTTAAATTAATCCAACAATATTATATCACAAATCCCTTTTTATGTCAGTATCCTCTGCCCCCTTCATGTCACCCCCCACAGTGGTGTCCTCTACCCTCCTTTACAGCATCCCCTTCCCACAGCAGTGTTCTCTGTCCCCCTTCTCATCACAGCTCCCGTGGCTCTGCCCCCCTTCACATAACAGCCCCCCACAGCTCTGTCCCCTCATACACATTGCAGCCTTGCAGCTCTGCCCCTCCCTATTCACATTACAGCCCCCCCCCCCCATTTTCATTGCAGTCCCTGCAGCTCTGCCCCCCCCCCCCATTCACATTACAGCCCTTGCAGCTCTGCCGCCCTATTCACATTACAGCCCCTGCAGCTCTGTCTTCCCCATTCACATTACAACCCCTGCAGCTCTGCTCCCCCCATTCACATTACAGCCCTTGCAGATCTATCCCCCCCCCCCACATTCACATTACAGCCCCTGCAGCTCTGCCCCCCATTCACATTACAGCCCCTGCAGCTCTGCCCCCCATTCACATTACAGCCCTTGCAGCTCTTCCCCCCTATTCACATTACAGCCCCTGCAGCTCTGTCTCCTCCCCATTCACATTACAACCCCTGCAGCTCTGCTCCCCCACATTCCCAAGGAGTATATTTAATATTTTAACATGGATAGATTGATAAAATTACATCTCTTTAGCCAGTGTTTCATGATTCAGATGCTAATATACCAAAGATTAAAATCAGAAATAATACCAAAAAGTAAATTGACCTATGCCCCTGCAGCTCTGTCCCCCCCCCCACCCCATTCACATTACAGCCTTTGAAGCTCTACCCCCCCCCCCATTCACATTACAGCCCCTGCAGCTCTGCCCCCCCATTCACATTACAAGCCCTGCAGCTCAGCCCTCCATTCATATTACAGCCCCTGCAGCTCTGCCCCATTCACATTACAGCCCCTGCAGCTCTAAGTGTCTTGCGTGCAAAATTTGCGTCCTTTTCTTCCCACAAATAGAGCTTTCTTTTGATGGTATTTTATCACCTCTGCGGTTTATATTTTTTGCGATATAAACGGAAAAATACCGAAAATTTTGAAAAAAAATGATATTTTCAACTTTTTGTTATAAAAAAATCCAATAAACTCAATTTTAGTCATACATTTAGGCCAAAATGTATTCGGCCACATGCCCTTGGTAAAAAAATGTCAATACGCGTATATTTATTGGTTTGCGCAAAAGTTATAGCGTTTACAAACTAGGGTACACTTTCTGGAATTTACACAGCTTTTAGTTTATGACTGCTCATCTCTCATTTCTTGAGGTGCTAAAATGGCAGGGCAGTACAAACCCCCCCAAATGACCCCATTTTAGAAAGTAGACACCCCAAGGAAATTGCTGAGAGGCATGTTAAGCCCATTGAATATTAATTTTTTTGTCCCAAGTGATTGAATAATGATAAAAAAATAAAAATAAAATTTTTTTTACAAAAAGTTGTCACTAAATGATATATTGCTCACACATGCCATGGTTATCTGTGGAATTACGCCCCAAAATACATTTAGCTGCTTCTCCTGAGTATGGGGATACCACATGTGTGGGACTTTTTGGGAGCCTAGCCGCATACGGGGCCCCGAAAACCAAGCACCACCTTCAGGATTTCGAAGGGTGTAAATTTTTGATTTCACTCCTCACTACCTATCACAGTTTTGAAGGCCATACAATGCCAAGATGGCCCAAATGACCCCATTTTGGAAAGTAGACACCCCAAGCTATTTGCTGAGAGGCATGTTGAGTCCATGGAATATTTTATATTTTGACATAAGTTGCGGGAAAATGACAAACTTTTTTTTTCTTTGCACAAAGTTGTCACTAAATGATATATTGCTCAAACATGCCATGGGCATATGTGGAATTACATCCCAAAATACATTCTGCTGCTTCTCCTGAGTACGGGGATACCACATGTGTGGGACTTTTTGGGAGCCTAGCTGCGTACAGGGCTTCGAAAATCAAGCACCGCCTTCAGGATTTCTAAGGGCGTAGTAAATTTTTGATTTCACTCCTCACTACCTATCACAGTTTTGAAGGCCATAAAATGCCAAGATGGCACAAACCCCCCCCCCCCCCCCAAATGACCCCATTTTGGAAAGTAGACACCCCAAGCTATTTGCTGAGAGGCATGTTGAGTCCATGGAATATTTTATATTTTGCCACAAGTTGCGGGAAAGTGACAAACTTTTTTTTTTTTTTTTTTTGCACAAAGTTGTCACTAAATGATATATTTCTCAAACATGCCATGGGCATATGTGGAATTACACCCCAAAATACATTCTGCTGCTTCTCCTGAGTATGGGAATACCACATGTGTGGGACTTTTTGGGGGCCTAGCTGCATACGGGGCCCCGAAAACCAATCACTGCTTTCAGGATTTTTAAGGGCGTAAATTCACTCCTCACTACCTATCACAGTTTCGTAGGCCATAAAATGGCAAGATAGCACAAAACCCCCCTCCCCCCAAATGACCCAATTTTGGAAAGTAGACACCCCAAGTGTCTACTTTCCAAAATGGGGTAATTTGGGGGGGTTTTGAACTGTACTGGAAGTTTATGCACAACATTTAGAAGCTTATGTCACACATCACCCACTCTTCTAACCACTTGAAGACAAAGCCCTTTCTGACACTTTTTGTTTTAATGAAAAAATTTTTTTTGCAAGAAAATTACTTTGAACCCCCAAACATTGTATATTTTTTTAAAGCAAAGGCCCTACAGATTAAAATGGTGGGTGTTTCATTTTTTTTTTCACACAGTATTTGCGCAGCCATTTTTCAAACGCATTTTTTGGGGAAAAAACACACTTTTTAAAATTTTAATGCACTAAAACACACTATATTTCCCAAATGTTTGATGAAATGAAAAAGATGATCTTAGGCCGAGTACATGGATACCAAACACGACATGCTTTAAAATTACGCACAAACGTGCAGTGGCGACAAACTAAATACATTTTTAAAAGCCTTTAAAAGCCTTTACAGGTTACCACTTTAGATTTACAGAGGAGGTCTACTGCTAAAATTAATGCCCTCAATCTGACCTTCGCGGTGATACCTCACATGCATGGTGCAATTGCTGTTTACATTTGACGCCAGACCGACGCTTGCGTCCGCCTTTGCGCGAGAGCGGGGGGGACAGGGGTGCTTTTTTTTTTTTCTTTCTTTTTTTTTTTTGCTTTTTTATCTTATTTTTTTTTTTTAGCATTTTTATTGTTATCTCAGGGAATGTAAATATCCCCTATGGTAGTAATAGGTAGTGACAGGTACTCTTTTTTGAAAAAATTGGGGTCTATTAGACCCTAGATCTCTCCTTTGCCCTCAAATCATCTGACCACACGGTGTGATAAAATGCTTTCCCAATTTCCCAATGGCGCTGTTTACATCCGGCGAAATCTAAGTCATAAAATGCTCGTAGCTTCAGGTTTCTTAGGCCATAGAGATGATTGGAGCCATTCTGGTCTCTGATCAGCTCTATGGTCAGCTGGCCAAATCAACGGCTGCATTCTCAGGTTCCCTGTTGGGACAGGAGAGCCAGAGAAAAACATGGAAGACGGTGGGAGGGGGGGATTCCCTCCTACTGCTTGTAAAAGCAGTCTAGAGGCTAATTAGCTGCTAGGATTGCTTTTACATGAAAGCCGACCGCTGGCTGAAAAGAATGATACCAAGATGATACCTAAACCTGCAGGAATCATTCTGGTATAACCACTTAAAGTCCAGTAACATACCAGTACCTTGCTGGTCCTTGTTGGGCATATATTGTAAACTTTTTTTCATGCAGCCTGTGTGCTGAACGAAAAAAAGAAATTGATCGGTGGGTATGCCCACCATTAGAATACCTCCCTTCATCCACCCACTTCTAATGATGGGCATATATGCACCGTTTATATATGCCGAAGCATGGGGGCATCCTCCCGCAAAAGGTAGGAGCAAATCATTCCTCCGCCCACTGCTGCCCCCACACTTCGGCATATATGCTGAAGTATGTAACTGTGGTGGTGAAATCACCTCCGACAGCGCTGGAGTCATGGCTTTATGTATCGTGGGAGCAAACGCTGTTGCTGTCAAGATAAATAAATCCGCGCTGCAACTGAATGGCTTACCTGTTAAGCAAATGATGGTTAACAATAAAACAAAATAACATTACAGTATAACAGTAAGACTTACCACACCTGCAAAGCAAATACAAAAAAACATAGTAAAAAATAAAACATTTAACGCAACCTGTGCCTAAAATATATATATGCCGAAGCATGGGGGCATCCTCCCGCAAAAGGCAGGAGCAAATCGCTCCTCCACCCACTGCTGCCCCCACACTTCGGCATATATGCTGAAGTATGTAACTGTGGTGGTGAAATCATCTCCGACAGCACTGGAGTCACGGCTTTATGTATCGTGGGAGCAAACGCTGTTGCTGTCAAGATAAATAAATCCGCGCTGCAGCTGAATGGCGTACCTGAAAACAAAAAAATGGTTAAAACACAGTAAACTATAAAAAAAACTACATACCTGAAAAGCAAACATGATAAAACATAACAACAATAAAACATTGCAGAATAGAATACAGTAAAAAAGAGCAGAACAATAGAGAGAGAATAGAGTGAGAGAGAGAACAATAAAACGATAACTATTTTTGTTTTATTTGTGTATTTTTTTTTTGTTTTACATTTTTTTTTATAACTGTAACTTTTAAAACTGTAACGGTTCCAGGTTTGGGTCTCTCAAAATGCGATGGCATCTTGGGAGACCCTGTGAAAGTGTGTCCTAGTCTGTGCAATGCTGTACCCTACGCTAAAACTCAACTAGTGTATGGTAGCGCTCAAAACATTCACCAATGCAAAGACCAGGATTGCCAGGACAGGAGGGACAATAATACCGGGTGTACAGTATATCCGTGAACCAAAAAATATCAGTCTCATGCTACTCACCTATTAACCAGCTGAGGTTCCAGAGAACACTAAAGTTTGGGGGTATCAGGATATTTACCACTCACCAATCAAAGGAGTTATCCACATCTGAACTTAATGTGGAAAACTCCCCTAAAAGTGGTTCTAAAGTCAATCTATGCATTAAGATAAAGAAAACCTGCTGTGTGCAGCAGCACCCCTAATACTTATCTGAGCCCCATCTCGACCCAGCGATGTTGCATGATAGTCTCAGCTGTCCGCGCTTTCTGCAGACATGACATTTTCTTTGGGGGGCTCGTTGGGTAGGGGTACTCGGGAGGACATAAGGAAAATCCCTCCCATGCAGCCGGCTTACTGCATCTGGTTGGGGAAGGTGAGGTGGAGCACCGTCTGGATACAGAAGGGCTCTGACGATCTCTTCCTGGAATTTAAGGAAGGATCCAGTCTGTCCTGAAGCTCTGTATAGCACATGAGCGTTCAGTAAAGCCAATTGAAATAAGTATACAGACACTTTTTTGTACCAGCGTCTGGCCTTACGGGCAACTAGGTACGGCGCCAACAACTGGTCGTTGAAGTCCACCCCTCCCATATTCTGGTTATATTCATTGCACAGAGGGGTTTCTCCACAACACCAGTCGCCGTAGTAATTTGGACCATCGTGTCTGCATGAAGGGAGGTAAGAACGAAAACATTCTTATTGTCCCTCCACTTCATAGCAAGCAAATTATTTTACCGCAAGCAGGCTCTCTCCCCCAGCCTGACGGGAATCTACAAGCCGCTGGGGAAAGCCCCGGCAATTAGGTCGCACGGTGCCACATGCTCCAATTTGATGATCAAAAAGGTAACTAAAAAGTGGCACGCTCGTGTAATAATTGTCCACATATAAATGGTACCCCTTTCCGAATAAGGGTGACACCAAGTCCCACACTATCTTGCCAGCGCTTCCTATGTAAGGGTACACTAGTGAGACTCACAGGCAAAAAAGCTCCTGACTGTCAGCGACTGTATCAAAACGCTACCAAAAAAACAAAAAACTGTTAGCGATCGCAGGGATCAGGCCTTACTCTGCGAACGCTGCAGTAATGTGTGCTTAGATATTGATCCGTTCAGCTACTATAGCACTAAGGGAAGTGTATGCTGCGTGCCTGGGTTTTAGCGGTACTGGCGCTAACCTGACGCTGCCTGGGGCGACGCAGACCTTATCTGACCCTAAAAACTTAACCTATATCACCGCCAGGTGATCAGGGGGTTAAACCTTTATAAGGTAATAAACGGCGGGTGCCCTAAAACTATAATAAACTATAAAAAACAAACTAACTAACTAATTATATGGTGATCACTGGTGAAAGGGTTAACTAGGGGGCAATCAGGGGGTTAAAACCTTTATTAGGTAGTATATGGGGGTCCCTGTCACTATAAAACACTGATGGCGAACCTATATACTTACCTCCCTAACTAGCGTCACCTGTGTCACTAATACAGCGATCAGAAAAATGATCGCTTAGTGACACTGGCGACAGGGGTGATCACAGGGTTAAAACTTTATTAGGGGGGGTTGGGGGGTACCCTAGACCTAAAGGGGGGTACCCCAAACCTAAAGGGGGCTAACCCTAACCGCCCTAACACTTATAACTGTCACAAACTGACACCAATGCAATAATCAGAAAAAAAACAACTGCTTTTGGTGTCAGTGTAACAGGGGGTACAGGGGGGTGACTAGGGGGTGATGGGGGGTGAATAGTGTGCCTGCGTGTTCTACTGGAAGTGTAGTGTTGTGCAAACTTACTTGGATGTCTTCTCTCCTCGGCGCCAGAATGAAAAGACCGGCTCGAGGAGAGATTACATCACTTCCTCCGCTTCTGTTTACATTACAGAAGCCGAGGAAGCCTGTCATTCGCCAGGAGCAATCGCGAGGGGGGAGCCACGACTGAGTGGCCTCCCCCTCACCTTTGATTGCCCCTGACCTGAATCCGACCGCCACAGGCACCGGGGAGAGGGTCCGATCGGACCCCCCGCCCGCGGGAAGGCAAGGACGTATCTGTAAGTCCTTTTGCCTGCCTGTGCCATTTTGCCGATGTACATCGTCGTGCGGCGGTCGGCAAGTGGTTAAATACGCATATATATATTCACCAAAATAGTCCATATGAAAGTGCAGTCTTCAAATACAAAGTGCAAAGGAATCTTCAAGGTGCAAAGTACAAAGGGATGCTTCAAAGTGCTCCACGGTGCTGTGCTCCCCTCATGTGTCCCACTTCCCACTCACCAGCCATCACTGGAGCCAGGCATATGACAATTTCTCCCAGGTGCTCTGATGTAGCATGACTGGTCCACAATATATCTCTCCTCCTCTGTGTCCTTACCCAGATCAGTATATTCCATGCCATATAATCACCGAAAACTCTCCATAGTGTTATACTGTTTATTGTATGAAGAATATATACAGAAGTACACTTACAATATAGCAGTAAGACAGAGCATGTAAACCTGACTATGGCCGCCTTGGCGTGCATTCCAACTTAACTACGTAATAGGACGTCCTTGCTTGACACGTTTCTCCCCTCCTATTGGGTAACTTTCAGAAGCTCACTGCCCTCTTGCCTGTCACAACTGCTAACCAACCTCCTGCAGCTGGGGGCACCCACAGCATCAAACATTACCTCCAGCAGCATAGTACACAAACTCCTCCAACCATTCTCTGAATTCTTCTCTCCTTTTGCTTCTACTCTACTTCTCTGTCTTTAGAAAAATGGCATTGGTGTTCTTCTTAAAACTCATACCAGAGTGAGGTGACTCACTCAACAATGACACCCAGGATCCCAGGGCAGTTTGATTACATACAGCAGCCAACCAGGGAACTGTCATTTTGTAGCAGGAGTGCTACAGGTGAATATTGTCAGACAGTGGGTCATTGTATCAGTGTGTCAACATTGCCAGGTCGTGGGTCTCATGATTGATAAGGGTCTATACCTCACTGGATGACATGATTAACATTGGATTTACATTGAGGGGACATGGTTTACTTATTTTATTTCAAATATTGACTTTGTCATAGTGCAGACTTTTACATTAACTTTTTTTTATTATTAAGAGGGAATTTTCTGAATCTGGGAGTTCTCTTTATAATAAGGAGGCCCCTAGATATTCGGCTTCCCCTAGGGCAGTGAGTACAGGGTACATACTGTAGTTTTCCCCCACACTGAATAAAAACATGCACACTTTGACAAAGTCCTTTATTTGAAAAAAAAATGTAAATCAAATGTCAATGATGTCTTCTGGTGATATCCTGTAGATCCTCATCAATCTCAGTAACACAACAGCCCACCATCTGACATTGTTCACTGCTTCAGACACTTCCCATTCCAGCTGCTTTATGTGAATAAAGCTGGATGGGGATCCTGGGTGACATTATTGACCACCCGGCTAGATGGGAATCTTTCATTTGCAGGGGGAAATGCTGATGTTTATTTACAGGCAGGATTTGGGTTGAATTCATGTTTAATCTGAACCCAAAGTTTATCCCTAGTTGGGAGTAGAGCTCTATTAATGGTAAAGATTTTGGTTTGATCTGCATGTAGGACTTAAATTTCAACCAGTTTTGAACTAGGATGTACCTCAGAGTTCTTCCCACCTGATATATCAGCTCCCCTGTTGAATTCATTCTTCAATACCTTGCAAAATGAGAATTGTCTCAAGGATTTTCAGCAACCGATACTTCTGAGTGTGTTGGATGCCTGTGTCTCACTCCTGCCTGCTGAGTTTCCCCCGACCACCACCACATCACTAATATGATGGTTAGGGATTCAACTTTTTCAATAAGAAGTAGACCTGCAGAGTCATGTAACCTGATTTGAAAAAAATAGTTTATGGTACTTTCACAATTTGTTTTTAGAGTTGAAGGTTTTTAATATATATGTTAGGGTGTTCTCTACTGAACTATTTATTTAGTTGGGTGCCTCAATTTCCAGTTTAAAGCTATGACTACATCGTAGAAATGGAAAAGATATCCTAGTGTAAAAAATGTAATACGTTTAAATGATGCATTATTAAAGACATTTTAAACTTTGCCTATAAACAACATAAAACTTTGCCAATTTTATACAATAGAATTATTTAGGCAAAACTGTAAATGTCTTTATTATTGTATAATATAAGCTTCTCATTAGAAGAGCTTCAAAATCAGAAATCTAAATTATTATATTGTAAAAAAATGTCGTAATTTGTTTTCAGTGTAACATCTATTCCCAGAAGTAAAACACTATTTAAAACAACTACAATATGTGTTGAGGGATTTCATAAACTGGAAAATATACCTTGCTTGTTTTGCCTGGCTTTTTACCTCCTAATAGCTCCC
Organism: Aquarana catesbeiana; assembly: GCF_042186555.1. Lineage (NCBI taxonomy): Eukaryota > Metazoa > Chordata > Amphibia > Anura > Ranidae > Aquarana > Aquarana catesbeiana. Next base: position 259,216,662 of record NC_133329.1, read on the forward strand.
TAAGAGCCATAATGGTTTCAGAAATTAAACTCTAGGGTACTTCAACCATAATGTCTTGTTATGAATACCACTGAAGCTTAGGTCAACTAGCATCACCATTAGCCTATTGCTTAAGTTTTATTTCACTTACCAGATTCTTAAAAATGTTATAAACTAACAAATGTTTGTGACTAATAATGATGTCAGCATGGCAAAATTACTTACTGAGATGGCATTAGTATTTTTTGGCATAATACACTGGTAAATATGTATAACTGCTGATGCTACTGTTGTTGTAATATACAAGTAGTAAAATAATGATAAGTTGTATACAATACATGTATGTTACATTGGATTGGATTGATTGACGTTGTAATGGACATACCTATAAGACATGTATTGTATTTCCATGTTTGAAAGGAGAAAACAAATAAATGGACAGGTTAGTGGTTTGCTGATATAAAGCCATCAGATCATATTGACTAACTGAAGAAACCCTTTTTACTTTATTGTTCATCTATAATGATTAGGAATGAGCAAATATAAAAGTCTGACTAAGGTGCGGTCCATTGAATACTATTTGAAAACCATGAAACTTAAACGTAGCAGCGAATCCTACTTAAAGGGGTTGTAAAAACAGAAGGTTTTTTTATCTTAATGCATTCTATGCATTAAGATAAAAAGCCTTCTGTGTGCAGCAGCCCCCCTCAGCCTCCCTAATACATACCTGAGGTTTCTCTAGCTCCAGCAATGTTGTAGGAATGTCTCGGCCGTCTGGGATTCCCCTCCTCATTGGCTGAGACAGCAGTGAGTCAGTCAGCCAATGAGAATAGAAAGGGGGTGTGGCTGAGCCGCAGCTTTGTGTCTGAATGAATACACTGAGCTGTGACTCGGCTAGAAGTGCCCCCATAGCAACCTGCTTGCTGTGGGGGCACCCAACAGGAGGGAGGGGCCAGGAACACAGAAGAGGGACCCAAAAAAAATGAGACTTTACAATCACTTTAGGTTTATGAAGGACAAACCTTAATACTAAATGCTGGCCAATTCAAGGCTCATAGGAAAGTTATTGTCAAAAAGGGCATACGGAATCAGCCACTTCAATGAGGGACATTTAACAAATGTATTGGACAGACCCCTGATGGGTCCTGGCATTTGTCCCAGTGTCTTTTCCCTATAGAGTGCACAGCAATCAGGCACACAGCAGCTTCTCAGTCTCTCCAAACAGAAAAGGGTATATTTAGGATTTATTGCTTGAAGAACTTTGATAGGGCATAGGGGGAGCTTTGGGATACTCCAAAGCCAGTGCAAACTAAAACAGAAGACACTCTCTGATAGAAGTTAAACTCTTTATGATAGATTTCTTGAGTAAGAGATGGTGGACATACGGCTCAAGGGACTCACATTTTGGAAGCAGCCCTGAGTCAGCACTATGGAAAAGTCTCTCAAAAAATAATTCAAGCACCATCAGTCTCTATAGGATCTCTCCCTCTCAGGCCCCTACTCACTGTGTCTCTGTACGTGAATGCTTCTTCCCAGTACCAGCCAGACTCTTTACCATGAGCTTCCAGGCCAGATTATCAGCAGACTTCTCTCCCGACTGTTCTATCAGCTCCAACAATAGGCTCCCCAACTCTCCCTGAGCTGGAACCTCGACAAACCCCCTGTAGTCTTCAGCTAAACAGCCTAGGAGGGCAGACAGCCCCATCCAGACTGGGTCTTTCTCCACAAGGACAAGGACCCCACTGTTCAAGGCCCCAGATTATTTATGCACACCTCAACCCTCTGCTGGTCACTCTCCTGACCAGGGATTGGCTGGGGATGAATTAATATTAAGCCCAGGGTCTGCCTCTTTCAACCCACTATATTTCAGAACTTACCAGAATACAGGGGGAAGTAGTTGAGCCTGCAACCAGCAGAACCCAGAACAGCCAAAAGCAGTCAAAACCTGCTCCGCTGGCTAGAGCCTGAGAGGAACCAAAAAAAAAACGAAATTTACCTAGTTCTATTAACAACCTAACTAGGAAAGGGCTAGAAGAAGCAAAAAAATTAAAAAAAAGTTTATTTCAAAATACTGTACAACAAGAAGAGATTCCTTTTGATGCAACCTTGAAGGCGACATGGAAAAAAACACTAACCTTTTAAATTATATGCTTGGGAGATGCCTTTAAGCAGTGATTACACAGAACAATGAGTTTTAACAGACAGTGTCAGCAACACCGTACTCTGGCATAAAACATTTTAAATGTGTAATTGACTTTTTAACTTTCACATTTGTCTTGACTTGAATACAGCACCAGCACTCCAATGTGATTAATTTCAACTTGAAAAAAAATTTTTTTAGGTAGTTTTGGTGGCAAGGCTTAATCTTTACAGAACAGTAATAGGCCTTGATTCACCAGTAGACAGCCACAAAAAATCTAAAAGCTATAGAAAAAGTAAAAAACTTCAACTTTATACTAATTGGCCAGTGGCACAATAATTTAGTTTGTAGCTTATTTTTTCATAGTACCACACTCACGACTGTGCATATAATATTTCAAAACTACAACCCTACATTCCCTAAACCCCTTTTCATCCCTGTATCCAATTTTGTTCCCAAAATATTCAAAATATAGACTTCAGGTCTGTAGTTGGTAGAAAGTGGCTAGCAGTAGGACAGTAGATGAACACTTGAATAGGCAGCAAATAGAAAGAATAAAAATATAGAGTGGCTTAACAGTATGTAAGCAGCTTGGTTACGCCCTAATATAAGCAGCTTGGATAGGCCGAGATTTGAACTGTGTATGGCCGAGTTATAAAAGTCAATTCTGATAACACCTCAATTATCTTCAGATCAAAGCTTTTAATCAGGTTTTCTGCAATATTTATGGTGTGTATTGTGTTTTGCTGTCGGTAGTATACCTCATTCTGGGGAAAAGGAAATAAGATGAGAGAGAGGATAGCACAGGAGATGAGAGGAAAGAAAAAGACAAGATGAGGAATGAGAGGAGAGCAGAGGAGGGGAAAGGACAGGAAAAGAAAAGGGAAAGGGAAATGAATAGGAAGGAAGGGAAAAAGGAAAGGAAATATGTACTTCTGTAAATTTAACCACTTGAGCCCCGGACCATTATGCTGCCTAAGGACCAGAGGTCTTTTTCCAATTTGGCACTGCGTCGCTTTAACTGCTAATTGCGCGGTTATGCAATGCTGTACCCAAACGAAATTTGCGTCCTTTTCTTCCCACAAATAGAGCTTTCTTTTGATGGTATTTGATCACTTCTGCAGTTTTTATTTTTTGCGCTATAAACGGAAAAAGACCGAAAATTTTGAAAAAAAATGATATTTTCTACTTTTTGTTATAAAAAAAATCCAATAAACTCAATTTTAGTCATACATTTAGGCCAAAATGTATTCGGCCACATGTCTTTGGTAAAAAAAATGTCAATAAGCGTATATTTATTGGTTTGCGCAAAAGTTATAGCGTCTACAAACTAGGGTACATTTTCTGGAATTTACACAGCTTTTAGTTTATGACTGCCTATGTCATTTCTTGAGGTGCTAAAATGGCAGGGCAGTACAAAACCCCCCCAAATGACCCCATTTTGGAAAGTAGACACCCCAAGGAAATTGCTGATAGGCATGTTGAACCCATTGAATATTTATTTTTTTTGTCCCAAGTGATTGAATAATGACAAAAAAAAAAAAAAAAAAAAATATTTACAAAAAGTTGTCACTAAATGATATATTGCTCACACAGGCCATGGGCCTATGTGGAATTGCACCCCAAAATATATTCAGCTACTTCTCCTGAGTACGGGGATACCACATGTGTGGGACTTCTTGGGAGCCTAGCCGCGTATGGGACCCCGAAAACCAATCACCGCCTTCAGGATTTCTAAGGGTGTAACTTTTTGATTTCACTCTTCACTGCCTATCACAGTTTCGGAGGCCATGGAATGCCCAGGTGGCACAACCCCCCCCCCAAATGACCCCATTTTGGAAAGTAGACACCCCAAGCTATTTGCTGAGAGGCATATTGAGTCCATGGAATATTTTATATTTTGACACAAGTTGCGGGAAAGTGACACTTTTTTTTTTTTTTTTTTTTTTTTTGCACAAAGTTGTCACTAAATGATATATTGCTCACACAGGCCATGGGCCTATGTGGAATTGCACCCCAAAATACATTTAGCTGCTTCTCCTGAGTATGGGGATACCACATGTGTGGGACTTTTTGGGAGCCTAGCCGCGTACGGGGCCCCGAAAACCAATCACCGCCTTCAGCGTTTTTAAGGTTTTTTTTGATTTTACTCTTCACTGCCTAACACCGTTTCGGAGGCCATGGAATGCCCAGGTGGCACAAAACCCCCCCAAATGACCCCATTTTGGAAAGTAGACACCCCAAGCTATTTGCTGAGAGGCATGGTGAGTATTTTGCAGCTCTCATTTGTTTTTGAAAATGAAGAAAGACAAGAAAAAACTTTTTTTTTTTTTCTTTTTTCAAATTTCAAAACTTTGTGACAAAAAGTGAGGTCTGCAAAATACTCACTATACCTCTCAGCAAATAGCTTGGGGTGTCTACTTTCCAAAATGGGGTCATTTGGGGGGGTTTTGTGCCACCTGGGCATTCCATGGCCTCCGAAACTGTGATAGGCAGTGAAGAGTGAAATCAAAAATTCACGCCCCTTAGAAAGCCTGAAGGCGGTGCTTGGTTTTCGGGGTCCCGTACACGGCTAGGCTCCCAAAAAGTCTCACACATATGGTATCCCCGTACTCAGGAGAAGCAGCAGAATGTATTTTGGGGTGTAATTTCACATATTCCCATGGCATGTTTGAGCAATATATCATTTAGTGACAACTTTGTGCAAAAAAAAAAAAAAAAAAAAAAAAATTTGTCTCTTTCCCGCAACTTGTGTCGCAATATAAAATATTCCATGAACTCGACATGCCTCTCAGCAAATAGCTTGGGGTGTCTACTTTCCAAAATGGGGTCATTTGGGGGGGTTTTGAACTGTCCTGGCATTTTATGCACAACATTTAGAAGCTTATGTCACACATCACCCACTCTTCTAACCACTTGAAGACAAAGCCCTTTCTGACACTTATTTTTTACATGAAAAAGTTTTTTTTTTTTTGCAAGAAAATTACTTTGAACCCCCAAACATTATATATTTTTTTAAAGCAAATGCCCTACAGATTAAAATGGTGGGTGTTTCATTTTTTTTTTTCACACAGTATTTGCGCAGCGATTTTTCAAACGCATTTTTTGGGGAAAAAACACACTTTTTTAAATTTTAATGCACTAAAACACACTATATTGCCCAAATGTTTGATGAAATAAAAAAGATGATCTTAGACCGAGTACATGGATACCAAACATGACATGCTTTACAATTGCGCACAAACGTGCAGTGGCAACAAAATAAATACATTTTTAAAAGCCTTTAAAAGCCTTTACAGGTTACCACTTTAGATCTACAGAGGAGGTCTACTGCAAAAATTACTGCCCTCGATCTGACCTTCGCGGTGATACCTCACATGCATGGTGCAATTGCTGTTTACGTTTGACGACAGACCGCCGCTTGCGTTCGCCTTAGCGCAAGAGCAGGGGGCGACAGGGGTGCTTTTTTTTTTTTTTTTTTTTTTTCTTTATTATTTTTTTGCTTTTTTATCTTATTTTTAAACTGTTCCTTTCATTTTTTTTTTTTTTTTTTAAATCATTTTTATTGTTATCTCGGGGAATGTAAATATCCCCTATGATAGCAATAGGTAGTGACAGGTACTCTTTTTTGAAAAAATTGGGGTCTATTAGACCCTAGATCTCTCCTCTGCCCTCAAAGCATCTGACCACACCAAGATCGGTGTGATAAAATGCTTCCCCAATTTCCCAATGGCGCTATTTACATCCGGCGAAATCTAAGTCATAAAATGCTCGTAGCTTCCGGTTTCTTAGGCCATAGAGATGTTTGGAGCCACTCTTGTCTCTGATCAGCTCTATGGTCAGCTGGCTGAATCACCGGCTGCATTCTCAGGTTCCCTGTTGAGACAGGAGAGCCAGAGAAAAACACGGAAGACGGTGGGGGGGGGGGGGGCATTCCTTGTAAAGGCAGTCTAGAGGCTAATTAGCCGCTAGGATTGCTTTTACATGAAAGCCGACCGCTGGCTGAAAAGAATGATACCAAGATGATACCTAAACCTGCAGGCATCATTCTGGTATAACCACTCAAAGTTGTGAATGGCGTACCTGAAGACAAAAAAATGGTTAACAATAAAGCACAGTAAACAATAAAGTATAAATAATTACATACCTGAAAAAAAAACATCATAAAACATAAAAAAATTACAATAACAATAACAATAAAACACTGCAGAATAGAATACAGTAAAAAAAGAGCAGAACAATAGAGAGAGAGAATAGAGAGAGAGAACAATAAAACGACAACTATTTTTTTTTATTTTATATATATATTTTTTTTTTTTACACTTTTTTTTGTAACTAACTTTTATAACTGTAACCGGTTCCAGGTTCGGGTCTCTCAAAATGCGATGGCATCTTGGGAGACCCTGTGAAAGTGTGCCTAGTCTGTGCAATGCTGTACCCTACGCTAATACTCAACTAGTGAATGGTAGCGTTCAAAACATTCACCAATGCAAAGACCAGGATTGTCAGGACAGGAGGGACAATAATAGCGGGTGTCACGCCTATATCCGCGTTTGCTGCAGACACAACATCTTTTTGGGGGGGGTTCGTTGGGTAGGGGTACTCGGGAGCACATAAAAATGCCTCTCATGCAGCCGACTGCATTTCGTTGGGGGATGTGAATGGGGGAAGTACGGGCGCTGCAGAAGCGGTGGGTTCCCAATTAGGATTGGCGAATGCAGCAGGAAGGGGACTATGGACACGACGGGCCTGTGTTTGTCTTTTTGGTGGCAGCGGGACACTACTTGTGCTTGTCACCTCACCAGCTTGAACTGCACTTATGGGACTCGCCACGTCACCAAGTGTTACTGCAGTGCTGGTTTGACTACGACCGGGGTGTACTAGGCCGCTGGTGCTTGCCAGTTCAATAAAAAGCTTCCAAAAAAACTGTTAGCGATCGCAGGGATCAGGCCTGACTCTGCGAACACTGCAGTTATGCGTTTAGTGTTTTGTAAGTGACAGTGATCGATCGATACTGCACTTGGGTGGGCTGGACTGGGCCGGGCGGAGGGGCAAAACGCAGGTGCTAGCAGGTATCTGGGTTGATCCCGCTAACACTGCGTTTTTGGGAACCCTAAACTGCTGGGGACGCTAGTATAGATCTGATCTGATCGGATCAGATATTGATCCATTCAGATACTATACCACTAAGGGAGGCGTATGCTGCGTGCGTGGGTGTTAGTGGTACTGGCGCTAACCTGACGCTGCCTGGGGCCGGTGCTTGCTAGTTCACCAAAATGCTACCAAAAAAACTGTTAGCGATCGCAGGGATCAGGCCTGACTCTGCGAACGCTGCAGTTATGCGTTTAGTGCCTTGTAAGTGTCAGTGATCGATCGATACTGCACTTGGGTGGGCTGGGCTGGGCTGGGCCGGGCGAAGGGGCACAACGCAGGTGCTAGCAGGTATCTGGGCTGATCCCGCTAACACTGCGTTTTTGGGAACCCTAAACTGCTGGGGACGCTAGTATAGATCTGATCGGATCAGATATTGATCCGATCAGATACTATACCACTAAGGGAGGTGTACGGTGCGTGCGTGGGTGTTAGCGGTACTGGCGCTAACCTGATGCTGCCTGGGGCTGGTGCTTGCCAGTTCACCAAAATGCTACCAAAAAAACTGTTAGCGATTGCAGGGATCAGGCCTGACTCTGCGAACGCTGCAGTTATGCGTTTAGTGTTTTGTAAGTGACAGTGATCGATCGATACTGCACTTGGGTGGGCTGGGCGGAGGGGCAAAACGCAGGTGCTAGCGGGTATCTGGGCTGATCCCGCTAACACTGTGTTTTTGGGAACCCTAAACTGCTGGGGACGCTAGTATAGATCTGATCAGATCAGATATTGATCCGATCAGATACTATACCACTGAGGGAGGCGCATGCTGCGTGCGTGGGTGTTAGCGGTACTGGCGCTAATCTGACGCTGCCTGGGGCGACGCATATCACCGCCGGGCGATCAGGGGGCTAAACCTTTATTAGGTAATAAACGGCGGGTGCCCTGACACTATAAAAAATAAACGAACTAACCTGCGTCACCCGTAACGGTTATACGGTGATCAGTGGTGAAAGGGTTAACTAGGGGGCAATCAAGGGGTTAAAACATTTATTAGGTAGTATATGGGGGTCCCTGTCACTATAAAACGCTGACGGCGAACCTAAATATTTACCTCACTAACTAGCGTCACCAGTGACACTAATACAGCGATCAGAAAAATGATCGCTTAGCAACACTGGTGACGGGGGGTGATCAAGGGGTTAAAACTTTATTAGGGGGGGTTAGGGGGGTACCCTAGACCTACAGGGGGGTAATACTCACTGTCCCAACACTGTAACTGTCACAAACTGACACTATGCAGTAATCAGAAAAAAAAAAAAAAAAAAAAAAAAAAAACCTGCTGGTGTCAGTTTGTGACAGGGGGGGGGGGTGATTGGGGGGCGATCGGGGGGGGGATCGGGGTGTTTTGTATGCCTGGCATGTTCTACTGTGTGTGTGTGTGTTGTGCACTCACATTGATGTCTTCTCCCCTCGGCGCTGGAACGGAAAATACCGAGCCGAGGGGAGATGACATAATTTCCTTTGCTGCTGTTTAGCATACAGCAGCAAAGGAGTGTTCCCATTGGCCGGCGGCGATCGCGAGGGGGGGGCCACGAACGGATGGCCTCCCCCTCATCTCGGATCGCCGGGGAACAGAACGGGACCGCTTCGGGCACCGGGGGGGGGTCCGATCGGACCCCCAACCCGCGAGAGGCAAATCACGTACATGTACGTGATTTTGCCTGCCCGTGCCGCCTTGCCGACGTAAATCGGCGTTAGGCGGTCCTTAAGTGGTTAAATGAGCTTAATTGAGTTCAGTTGGTACTATAACTTTGTGAATTTCCTAAATAAACCATAATTTCACAATCATTTCTGTTGATCTGGAGTCATGCAATGTGGACTTGCTGCAATTGTGCAACAAACTTGTGAAGCCTGGCAAGTCTAGCAATAATTTAGCAAGTCATTTTCAAACTTGCAAGTGAACCTTTAGTTTTTAACCCTGTCCTAAATATACACCCCTTTCCTGGCTGACCAGAAACCTATGAAATTCAGCTGTGCTATTTTGCCAAGAACAGAGGGTTGAGGTGAGTTTCATGGGCTTAGCCTTTATTTTTTAAACATAAACAGTTCAGATTAGATTTTAGAAGAATTCTTTAGCAGTACAATAAGCAGTTCTTAGACAAAAGATCTTTAAATTTATATATAAATGAAAGGCCTTGCAATGTCAGTTACCCCAAACATTTATGGATAAAGCATTCCCCAGCTGCTAAATCTAGATCAGAATAAATAACAATGTTTTATATTTTGGTGATATAGCACAGTGACATTTGGGACATACACCCTAAGGTATAATGTTTGCACTCAGAAATGCGAGCCTGGCATATAAAGGCGCTTCAAAAAGCAAAAAAGCAACACATCACAATTGAAGATGAAGATTGATAGTTAGCATTCATGTCAAGCTATGTGCAGTATATATTAGAGTTTAAAATGATCAGCATGGAAGTTTATTAAAAAAAAATAGATTACTATTTTTGGTCCTGTTTTCGAGGAAATCTCCAGTCAATAGAAATATATAGGTCTGTGTCTTTTGTTTTTAAATCTACAGTGTATTTTTAAATATACTGATTGTTCCTTTAAATCATGTTAGTTTTTGTTCATTTTACTCACTATTAATAAAGTGTAAGTCATAAATACTGATACAGAAAATTTAAACATACAGCATAAACTCAATCCATAGCAGTAATTTAAAGTATAGTCATCGTAAATATTTTTGTTTAAATCTTGAGACAACTTCTGGAGCTTGTAGAGTCAAGGAAAAGTGCACTACTTCTACCCTGCTGACTTACACCCCCAGACGTCTCAGTACAATCCAAAAGAAAAGCCATACACTGCTGATGTCTTCACAGGCAGATCGTTGATCATCTGACAAGCTTCAGCACATGGTCCCACCCAGGACCATGAACTCCTGGAGCTTATTAGAGTAAAACCAAACCACCCAGCAGTTTGAGGCCCACAAGAGCTCTTGCCATAATGTGCAATTATTCTCAGCATGTGATGTCTGTGCTCCCCTTTTTGTTCTATTGTCAGCACTTCCATCTACTTCTGCTCTGTTTTAGGGTTTGGAATCTGTGGCTGCCTTGATTGGGCAGGCCGGGATTATGTGACTCCAGAACATGTGCACAGGAGTTACTACATCTTAACACAAAAGCATGCCGAGATTGCACACTGAGCTGTGCATGCTTGGCTTAGTGTACAATTAGAAAAAAGAAAAGCTGGCAGGCAGAAGAGACCTAACTAACAGAGTATCTTTTGACATAAAAAATACTATGTAAACCTACCAAAGATTTATTATTCTGATTAAGCATTTATTTAGACTCTGGTACCATCAGATTTCTGTAAAAAACTGAATTTCTATTCTTGAATTATTATAATTCTCCAGTTTTACCTTCCATTGGTTACTGTATTTTATTATTTATTATTTCCCTTCTTGCCAGATCAAGGATGTTAGTCTGGGAGGTCATGCTCTCTACTGCCCAAGATTGGTGCTAAAATTAAAAAAAAAACTATCATAAAACAAAGTTGTTACTGAAAAGGCTTGGATAAGTAACAGCCTTACCCTACTACAGCAGCCCAGAGAGTTTGTCAGCTATCAGCTGATCTGAGATATAAGTGTGACATCTGCTTGGCTGTGAATTTTGGCATATATTATATTACCAAAATTATTGGGACGCCTGCCTTTGCAAGCACATGAATTTTAATGGCATCCCAGTTTTAGTCCGTAGGGTGTAATATTGAGTTGGCCCACCCTTTGCAGCTATAACAGCTTCAACTCTTCCGGGACGGCTGTCCACAAGGTTAAGGAGTGTGTCTATGGGAATGTTTGACCATTCTTCCAGAAGCCTTGCAGTCTCCGTTCTAATTCATTGTTCTATTGGGTTGAGGTCAGGACTGTGCAGGCCAGTCAAGTTCCTCCACCCCAAACTCGCTCATCCATGTCTTAATGCACCTTTCTTTGTGCACTGGTGCGCAGTCATGTTGGAAAAGGAAGAGGTCATCCCCAAACTATTCCCACAACAGCATGAAGTTGTCTAAAATGTCTTGGCATGCTGACGCATAGAGTTCCCTTCACTGGAACTAAGGGGCCAATCCCAACTCCTGAAAAACAACCCCACACCATAATCCCCCTCCACGAAATGATTTGGACTAGTAATAAAGACATGAATGAGCAAATTTGGGGTTGAGGAACTTGTCTGGCCTGCACCTCAACCCAACAGAACACCTTTGGGATGAATTATAACAGAGCCTGCAAGCCAGGCCTTCTTGTCCAACATCAGTGCCTGACCTCACAAATTCAATGTGCGTGTAAAGGCAGGCGTCCCAAATTTTGGTAATATAGTGTACTGTATGTGTCATAGGACTGGCCTTACAGAATTTTAGAAGCAGTTTACAACTATGCTTTTTAACAGCATATTTAGATGTTTTCCTGGGGTTCTATTTTAAGCATTTTTAAATTAACACACAAAGGAACTCTGGTATTTTTTACAGTGTTACAATCTAACATTAGATTATTTTCTAGTAATTTCTTTAAACAGCAGCTGTGCTTGTCTAACAATATAATAAATTCATCTATGCATTGACACAACTGTGAACCAGTTAAATTGCCAACAGATATATTTTAATAGGTAGAGGATTAAATAAGTATAAATATATCAGTTGTCATGTCAAAATCAAATCGTGTACAATAACATATTCTTTAAAGTAACTACTCTTAAGGATTTGTAACACCCAAACTAAGATACCAGATTGACCAAATTCACAACCTGTGTTTAAAAGTTTAATTTGCAAATCTATTTTTACTATCCCTCTTATTTTGTGTCAAAGTCTGTTGCTACCCTGTTAGTAATGTTCAAACTCAACATAAATGGAGTCTATTTATTAAGTAGTGAAGCAGAAATTTCCCTGTTTTGCTATTTTTCTTTCCTTTATCAATTTCTCATTGCCTTTGGTTTCTGTTTTTTTCCTAAAAAATCCCATTCTTCTGTTTCATTTTGGAATTGTCAATCAAGTTGTAAACAAGTGACAAGTGCATTCCACTTGTTTTTTGTCCTTGACATTTCAGCTTTTTTTCATTCTAAATAGAAGTATATCTATTTGCATGTAATTTCAGCAGCGTATAAGAAGGTATAATTTTTTTGTTTACAATAATCTATAAACAGACCCATAAATGATCCAATATATTGCATTGGTAACTGTCTTACCGTACGTGCACATGCTCAGTGCCAGTTAAGAAAACAATGCATAACAAAGCAATTCTTTGAAAGTATTTCTGTGGCTTAGAAAAAAAATGCTTATATAGCTACATTAAAAATTTTAGAATTAGGCAAATGTGCTTACAAAGCATAAACTATAAGAGATACAGTAGATGCAAAATAAGCAATACAATTACAATGTGTGAAAATTGAAGTGATTGCTCACTAAAAATGTATTATTTAAAATGTACTACAAAAGCCAGTCTCATGCTTATTGTCTATTTAGACACTCTAATATCTAAAAAAAAAAGTTTTCCTTCACCACTGTACTCAATAGAAGGGAAAGATTAAGAGAAAACGATGAAACAATGTTTAATACTTTATTGTAAAATGATGGCTAGGGTGCTTGGACTAATCAAATAGGATAATGAAATGAAGAAGAAAAAAAATGAAAAGCAAATAGTCAAAACTGAATGTCCATGTAATAACAAATACATGCCTTAATACAAAATTCAAATGAGAAGAAACCCATGAATGAAATGAAAATAAAAAAAAACATATCCAAAATGCATCAGTAATTTGCTTGAATAAATACACAAGTAAAAACATGTGTTTGCAGAGATAGAAACATTTGCAGCTGCAAGCAAAGGATATCAGCTCTGGCTCAGCTTCTCAGCCCTTGACTCAACCTGCTTGGTGGTGGTGGGAGGTGAGGTTATAGATGGTAATGAAAATAAGTGGAATTGCTATGTAGTTGGTGTGTGGACTCCTAGAGTTTGACAACATGACTGTACCTCTGCCTTATCTTCCACTAAAAAATGTTGCTCACATATCAAAGGGGAGAAGGTGTGCTTTACTGTTAGGGAAAGACAGAATAGCAACTCCATGTTTAATTCCAACAGGTTAATCATAAGTTAAAAATGAGAGTGTCAAATTTAGACAATGCTGGAACTGTACCCTTAGGGGTGTATTTATAAAAAACATTTGCCTAGCTGTTCTTCCATTAAAACTGCATGTAAATTTGTTCTGTGGGAAACTGAATGTTCTCAGGCTACATTCTCTGCAATTGGAATGTGTTAACATAGAAACTACTGCACTATGGCCACTAGATGGTGCTGAGCATACTTGTTTCTATCATATTCAGCACCATCTAGTGGCAATAATGTGGTATTTTCTGATTAATAGCCACTAGATGTCACTGACTATATTAACCACTTAAAGTGGATGTAAACCCAATGTCATCCTTTCTAAACTACTGCCATAGGGGTTATCTATAAGGATATACATGCCTCCTGCATGTATCTGTCAGGGAAATGGCCGTAGGAGAACTGGCAATAGTGCCAGTTGTCAAGGAACCGACAGCAGGAGAAGGGCTCTAGGACCCAGCATCTCTACCAGCACTTATGGCAGGAGAAGGACTTTAGGACCCAGCATCTCTGGCAGGAGAAGGACTTTAGGACCCAGTATCTCTACCAGCAGGTCACATGGGCCTATATAAGGAAGTCTGCTAGTGTCTGCAGTTGCTAGTTTGTCAGTCTTCCTGTGTTCCTGAGTCTCTGTGCAATTACTATTTGGATTCCTGTTGTGACCTGGCTTGTTCCTGACCTGTCTGATCTGCTCTCCTGGTTTGACCCCCTGGCTTGATTTACCGATTGTTGTCCTCTCCAGTACCTGATCCCGGCTTGTATCACGGACTTTGCTACAGTACCTGTTCCTGCCTGTTTCCTGATACCAGACCTTTGCTTGTCCCTGTTTCTGCAACCTGCCTCTTCCTCTTGCCGGATCTACTGTGTTTGACCCCTGGCCTGGCTTCCACTACTGTTCCTTGTGCACACCTTGCCAAGTATTACCGAGGATTTTTATAGACTTTAGCCCAGCTGTGTTTCCTGTATTACCCGGTGTCCTTTTGGTGCCCACCAGCTCTTCTCTCTGGAATCCATCTGGCAACCTGTGCTTCTCTGGGCACTACACCCTCTGTACCCAACTTCAGGGGTGTACTGCACTCAGCCGCAAGGGGAGCCCTCTCGGCATTTTAGCCTCCAACCAGGTACGTGACAGTATCTTTACCTGTCAAATGTCTCCCCTCTGTCTGTTATGAGACCCGAAAAACTGCATATTCTGTGGGTGGGTCTGTTGTCTGGAGCTCGGTGGGTGGAGTCCTGATGTCAGTAGACTCCCCGCCCACCTCTACACGCCCCTTGTCAATATGCATTTTCTCCTGTGTATTTCTTACACTGAACTTCTGCTATGATCTCTAGCATCCAGTGAAAAGACAGGAAAGTAACCACATGACTTCAGCATGCCAAATCATGCTGAGGTGTGGAACAGCCAATCCTTGCAGAGCTGCTGAAGAAAGGAGTGGGGGTGGGAATTAAAAAATAATGCATGTCTTAGGCTAGTGCACAAGATATGTAAATCACCTGTCACTCACAGCAAGGGGGAGGATTTGACAAAGTTTTTCTCTGTTTGTCAAGATTTATCTCACTGAACAATAAAAGAGGATTGCTCAGAGCTGGATTAACTCTTTGTGGCAAGACTGGGCTCAAATATGAAATGTTATACTCTACATTATGACATAAAAAAAAAAATTTGGGTTTACATTCACTTTAACCACTTCAATACCAGGCACTTAGACACCTTCCCGCCCAGACCAAATTTCAGCTTTCAGCGCTGTCGCATTTTGAATGACAATTGTGCGGTCATGCTACAGTGTACTCAAACAATTTTTTTTATCATTTTGTTCCCACAAATAGAGCTTTCTTTTGGTGGTATTTGATCACCTCTGCGATTTTTATTTTTTGCGCAACAAATAAAAAAAGGCAGAAAATTTTGAAAAAAAAACACGTTTTTCTTTGTTTCTGTTAACATTTTTTGTAAATAAGTACCTTTTTTTTTCTTCAATGAAGGGCACTGATGAGGTGGCACTGACGGGCACTGATGATGGGCACTGATAGGCAGCACTGATGGCCACTGATAGGTGGCACTGGTATGCGGCACCAATGGGCACTCATAGGCGGCACTGATGGGCACTCATAGGTGGCATTGATGGGTACTTATGGATGGCACTGATGGGTACTTATGGGTGGCACTGATAGGTGGCATGGAAGGGCACTGATGACACTGATGGGTGGGCACTGATGACACTGATGGGTGGCACTGATGACACTGATGGGTGGCACTGATGCCCCTAAGGGTGGAATTGCTGGGCATCACTGCAATATACTGGTGCCAGTCAGTGCCCATTTGTGGGCACTGATTGGCACAGATTGGGCACTGACTGGGCACATTGGGCACATGTAGATGGCCATGGGGTACATACCTGGCCATCCACATGTTGCCCCTCTCCCTGGTGGTCCTAGGGGCAATCCCTGGTGGTCCAGTGTGGTCATCTTAGGGGGGGCTGCGCTGATAAACAATCAGCGCAGACCCCCCTGTCAGGAGAGCCACCGATCGGCTATCCTCTACTCGCATATATCAGACGCGAGTGAGGAAAAGCCGATCAACGGCTCTTCCTATTGACATTGTGATCAGCCGTGATTGGACACGGCTGATCACGTGGTAAAGAGCCTCCGCCGGAGGCTCTTTACCAAGATCGGTGGAGTGATGCGTCAGACTGACACACCGTTCCACCGATCGCCGCGATGCGCGGGCGTGTGACGGCATGTTATCCTGCTGGATGTCATATGATGCCCAGTCAGGATAACTGAACCACCGCCCGGCCGTCATCTGCTATGGGCCGGGTGGGAAGTGGTTAAGGACCGAGCCTCTTTCTGAGATTTGTTGCTTACAAGTTCAAAACTGTTTTTTTTTGCTAGAAAATTACTTAGAACCCCCAAACATTATACATTTTTTTTTCTAACACCCTAGAGAATAAAATGGCGGTCGTTGCAATACTTTCTGTCACACCGTATTTGTGCAGCGGTCTTACAAGCTCACTTTTTTTGGAAAAAAATAGTTTTTTTAATCAAAAAATAAGACAATAGTAAAGTTAGCCCATTTTTTATATTGTGAAAAATAATGTTACGCCGAGTAAATTGATACCCAACATGTCACGCTTCAAAATTGGGCCCGCTTGTGGAATGGCGACAAACTTTTACCCTTAAAAATCTCCATAGGCGATGTCTAAAAATTTCTACAGGTTGCACGTTTTGAGTTACAGAGGAGGTCTAGGGCTAGAATTATTGCTCTCGCTGTTCCGATCGTGGCGATACCTCACATGTGTGGTTTGAACACCTCACGTGTGCGTTCGCTTCTGCACGCGAGCTCGGTGGGACGGGGGGGCGTTTAAATTTTTTTTCTTATATATTTTACCTTTTATTTTTTATTTTTACACTGTTCTTTTAAAAAAAAAAAATTGTGTCACTTTTATTCCTATTACAAGGAATGTAAACCTCCCTTGTAATAGATGAGAGAGAAGAGCGTTTCAAATCAAAGAGATAAGTTACCAAGTAAAAGTACCATCATCCCAAATGTCTAGTACAAAAGCAGGGAGGATGAGGTAAAGAGCGGTCGCAGTTAGCTGCCTCTGTCGGCCAGTATCTCAATACCCCATGCGGGGGAGTAACAACCCCTAAAGAGGGGGGGAGGGGGGACTATTGTGGTACTAGGTGTAATCAAAAGTACAATGAAAAGGGATAGAGAAAAAAGGCAATGATATAATATAAAAATTCCATTTTAATAGAAAACATAATTAAAAGATTGTAAGGCGTTGCAATGGGGACGTCGTGAACCACAGTTCTACTTTCAAGGATCCAAGGGCACCTAGGACATTCTCCACACTGGAAGGTGCCGTTGGAACCACTCCTAGTAGGTCTGGTAGGGTTATAATGGCTGGCGGTTAGTTGGTCACGTAGTGACCGTGCTCTACGGAAAACCATTTCCGGTGTATGTCTAATATATTTAGTTAATACATGGTGATCAGCCAATAGGTGCCAATGTTTCATTAGGATGTTACGGAGTATACTGTGGTGTGCAGAATAGGTCGTGATCAGTTTTACAGTTTCTAAGGGGGAAGAAAGTTTATTGTTTTTAAATAGTAAAGAGGTCCGTGGACGTGATAGGGACTTATTGAATGCTTTACGCAAGTTGGTGGAAGAGTAGCCCCGTCGTAAAAGGCGTTCGCGTAGTCCTTTGGCCTGACGTATAAAGTCACTATGATGTGTGCAATTCCTGCGTAACCGCAAGTATTGGGCATAAGGAATGCTCCGTACCAAGGAATTTGGATGGGCACTGGTGGCAAACAACAAGGTGTTCCCAGCCGTGGGTTTCCTGTAGAGGTCGGTGCCCAACGTTCCGTCGGGTTGTTTAATGATCAGTAGGTCTAAGAAGGGGATTTGCTCAGTCTCAATTTTAAAAGTGAATTTAAGATTTAGGTCATTATTATCTAGTAGATGTAAAAATTGTAAGAGTTTACCTCTGGGACCCGTCCATACCATAAACAGATCGTCAATAAAACGATACCATAGAAGAATATTGTCCAGGAATTCTATGTATTGGTCATGGGCATGAATATATCGCTCCCAGCCGCCTAGGTATAAATTTGCATATGCTGGGGCACACGACATCCCCATTGCAACGCCTTGTATTTGTAGAAATAATTGGTCATTGAAAATAAAATAGTTTTTCGTCAGTATAAAGTACAATAGTGTCAATATAAACTGATTCAAAGGCCAAGTAGTTGTGTCTTGTTCGGCTAAGAAGGAACCAGCCATCCGTACGCCCTGCTCGTGGGGGATACTGGAATAAAGGGCCTCAATATCAACAGCCACGAGCAGGGCGTCCGGAGGGATCTGGATTCCCTCAAGGCGCTGCAATAGGTCGGTAGTGTCCCTAATATAGGACGGAAGGCTGCGAACATGAGGCATTAGAAAAGCGTCAACAAATTTGCTCGCATTATCTGTTAGAGAGCCTATCCCAGACACAATGGGTCTTCCCGGTGGAGTACGCCCCGGTTTGTGGGTCTTGGGTAGGGAATAAAAGGTGGGGGTGCAGGGAAATTTGGGGACCAGGAACTCCAAGGTGTCTTTGTCAATGAGGCCTATGATGTAGGCCTCAGTGCAAAGAGCCCGGAGTTCCTGTGCAAAGGAAGAAATGTGTGTGGGAGGAATGGGTCTATACCATTGTTTGTTACTGAGGATAGCAAGGCACATAGATTCGTATTGGTGATTGGTCATTAGAACAATATTACCGCCCTTGTCCGATTGTTTAATGACAACATCAGAACGTTGCTGCAAGGACCGAAGAGCTCGAATCTGACTGGGATCAAGGTTTGAGGGAAAGTCAGGCCATTTTTGTTTCTTAAGGTCCCTGATAGTGGCTCGCAAAAAAGTCCAAATCTCGGGGCAGGTATTAAGATCGGGGAATCTCCGGGATCGTAAACGAAAGGGCTTAGTTAAAGGAGTTGGTTTAGCGGTAACTGGAAGGCCAGACCTGTTAGATGCAGGGGGGGTAGGTGGAATTGTCCCTGCTACACATTCACTTGAGGGGACAGTGTCGGGGGCCCCTGAGTCTTGTGTGGACCCGGGGTCTCCGGTGTCACCTTCATCGTATAAGAGCATCAGGTCGCGAAGCGCCCTAAACTCATCCATGGAAAAGCCTTTGGTGCGCTCCGCAAGCTCACGCTCCAGTCCTAAGTTAACACGATCCTTATCATAGATAAATCTAAAAGTTAAATTGCGTGCAAAAAGGTACAAGTCTTTAATTGTTTCAGTGACCTTGAGTGCATCAAGAGGACAAAAACCCAGACCTAGCTGTAACAACGAGATTTCCTCGCTACTGAAAGTATAGGGGGTAAGATTTATAACGTTACGGTCGGTGTGGTCTGGGGAGGAGGGTTTTGTTGGGACAGTGAGGGTTTCAGGACGTAAGCATCTAGATTGCTCTGTTGTTTTTTCAGATCTAAAAAAATGGCGTCCTCATTGATTTTCGTGTATTTGTTTGTCAATAGAGTAGAGTTGAGGATTTTGGGAATTGTGCCGTGCAATGTGGAGTGGCCGGTGGCCCCTTCTACGGGGATATTGGTGTCATGAAGGGTCTGTGTAGAGGGTGTTTGAGTGGGTCTCGGGCCTTTTGGGCCTTTTTTATCTTTTTTAGGGTTCGTTGGTGGGGTGTTGCCCCCAAAACGAAGTCTCTTACGTGATGAGTTGAGTGCAGATGAGGTGTTGGGTTGAGTGGTGCTTAGGGAGGATACAGTGGAGGATAAAGATGAATCTGATTCAATGTCAGTGGTAAAGTTTCTATTATTAGTTCGGGGAGGGCCTCGTCTACCCCGGCCTTTTCCCGGCCAGTGGTAGGCCAGGCCCTCAGTGAAGGCAGCTTTGTCCTTCCCAAATTTGATCTGTTTTTTAATGATAATGTCTTTATTCATAATTTCCAAGCGTTCTCTAAGTTCTTTCCACTTGGTTTTGAAAACCGTATTGTCAATCAAATGAGAGTATTCGATGTTGAGTCGTTCGATGTCGCTATCAAGTAAGGTCATATCAAGGGTATATTGAGTAATAAGTAGTCCAATTAATTCAAGACTATTTTTAGTTAAGATGTCTTCCCAGGTTTTTTTAAAATCCACTGGGGGATCTTTGAGAGTGGGAAAAATCTGGCCCCTTAGGCCCAGAGGGCAGACCCTTTCACTCACATATAATTTAAAGTATTCAATATGCCAGTGTAAGTGTGACTTACGTTTGAGGAGTTTGGACATTCGCGTAAAAAATGTTGAAATATCATCATCAATTTTATGTTCATTCAAACATGCAGTTTTAATGTTGGACATAAAGCCTGACCAATCTGTGCCTAAAACATCCATAATGTACCTGACCACCAACGGCGACCCCTAGCGTATGTTGTGATGACAGGATGTCAAAGCTAGAAATCACAAAAAGTAAAAGTTAGACAAGATCAAATAAATGAATAAAGACGCTGCTGGAAAATTGTGTCGATGGGTGTTGCTGTTCACCCAGGGGCACAGAAATGTGGGTGTGTTATCCACCCTATGTATACTATGAGAGAGAAGAGCGTTTCAAATCAAAGAGATAAGTTACCAAGTAAAAGTACCATCATCCAAATGTCTAGTACAAAAGCAGGGAGGATGAGGTAAAGAGCGGTCGCAGTTAGCTGCCTCTGTCGGCCAGTATCTCAATACCCCATGCGGGGGAGTAACAACCCCTAAAGAGGGGGGGAGGGGGGACTATTGCGGTACTAGGTGTAATCAAAAGTACAATGAAAAGGGATAGAGAAAAAAGGCAATGATATAATATAAAAATTCCATTTTAATAGAAAACATAATTAAAAGATTGTAACAGTGTCATATACAGTTGTAATTTAAAAACGGAAGCAGTCAATACAACCAATTGGATTACAACCCATAGTGATAGTAGACACAAATAGAGCTTGAATTCTCGACCGGTTTCGCGGTTTTACCGCTTCCTCAGGAGAGCAATATCTGTGGTGCAACATACAATAATTATAGTGAGTACAACACACAAAGGTTACATAATAACATTATCAATGCAGCAAACATTTAAACAAAACATTGCACAATTATATACAATTTGGGTAGGAGAAGGATGAGCTCACCCGTTCTATAGTTCCCTGTGGGTGTACACGGCCCCAAGCGATTCCCCCTGTGGCGAACACAGGGGATAACTAAACAGCCTCTGAATAAATAAATTTAAGATGATAAAGTAAGATAGGTCAATGGACTGGGGAATCAATCAAAAAGAGGGTTGGGTGGGGGGGTGCCATTAGTGTGCCTCTAAAATTAGAACAGTGTGCAAGAAAAAAGAGAACCAAGAGGGGTGTAAGAATGGAGATAGAAAGGCAATGAGGAAGGGGAAGAAGGGGGGGGGGGGGAGGGAAGGAAAGGAAAGGGAAGGGGAGGGGAGGGGGGGAAAAGGGGGGGAGAGAGAGGGGAGGGGGGGGGAAGGGGGGAGAGAGAGGGGAGGGGGGGGGAAGGAAGGGGGGGGGGAGGGGGGGAGAGGGATGGAAAGGAGGGGAGGGAAAAAGGGGGGGGAAAAGGGAGGGGAGGGAACGGAAAAGAGAAGGAACAGTGAGATCAGTGAAGGGAAGATCCCTGCAAATTAGTGTGCAGGAAAGAAACAGATTGAAAGAGATTGCACACAAAAATATGAAACTGGCACTCACCCCTAGAGTACTGATATAATACAAACGCATAGGCTGGAATAAATGAGGACCAAGTACAAAAAATCGTGTGGTAAATGGATTGAGGCCGCCAGCTGCTGTTAGGTTGGTAATAAAAGTCCCCCCGGATCGGCTGGAGATATTGATATGTACTGGGAGAGGTTACAATGACAGCTGTAACAAGCATGATAATAAGGTTACAAACGGGATATACAGGGATATAAGGTTCAGCAAAGAGTGCCAACAGGAAGGGAAATCTGCCTGAGAGCAAGGGAGATGGGGGGCGGCAGCACTTACCCACAACAGTGGTCCTCAATAAGCCAGCGTCCAGGGGCTGTAGGCTCAAATAGCGGCCATGAATGGCCGCTATAAGAACACCCCAACCCGGAAGTCAGGGACGGCACGAGAGGCGGTCCCTGACGTCACCGGGTCTGCTCGCCCGCACTGCGCAGGTGCAGTATACCATGCTACTGCGCAAGCGCGCGCTCCAGTCAAAGGGAATCAAGTTCCCGGACATGGAGACGCAAGCAGCTCTAGGGCTGCCAGGGCGAGCATGTGTCCGCCACAAAGAGAGAACTCGAGGCGGAGCAAAGCCACAGGAACCTGACGGGGAAGGTCATCCTTGTACAGCAAATAACATAATAGAGCATAATAAAAATAAATATAAGCATGACAAACAATCTATAATATTGTATCTGAGTAACAAGCAGTCAGTAGCAACAGCCTAAAGGAAATCGCCTAAAGTGGAAAGGTATCATGGAACGAGTTAAGACCCAGTAGTGCGGGGGGGGGGAAGGGAGGGGGAAAGGGGGGGGGGGAAAGGGGGAAAAAAAGGGGGAAGGGAAAGGGAAGGAAGAGGGGGGGAAAGGAAGAAGGATGAGGGGGGGGGGAAGAGGAAAAAAAAGGGGGGGGGGGAAGAGGGAGAGGAAAAAAAAAAAAAAAAAAAAAAAAAGGGGGGGTTTTATTTGGGGGGAGGGGGAGGGGGGAAGGGAAGGGGAAAAGGGGGGGGGGTTGGGGGGGAGGGGAGGGGAAAAGGGGAGGAGGAAGGAAAGGGGGGGGGAAATTCTTACACCCCTCTTGGTTCTCTTTTTTCTTGCACACTGTTTTAATTTTAGAGGCACACTAATGGCACCCCCCCACCCAACCCTCTTTTTGATTGATTCCCCAGTCCATTGACCTATCTTACTTTATCATCTTAAATTTATTTATTCAGAGGCTGTTTAGTTATCCCCTGTGTTCGCCACAGGGGGAATCGCTTGGGGCCGTGTACACCCACAGGGAACTATAGAACGGGTGAGCTCATCCTTCTCCTACCCAAATTGTATATAATTGTGCAATGTTTTGTTTAAATGTTTGCTGCATTGATAATGTTATTATGTAACCTTTGTGTGTTGTACTCACTATAATTATTGTATGTTGCACCACAGATATTGCTCTCCTGAGGAAGCGGTAAAACCGTGAAACCGGTCGAGAATTCAAGCTCTATTTGTGTCTACTATCACTATGGGTTGTAATCCAATTGGTTGTATTGACTGCTTCCGTTTTTAAATTACAACTGTATATGACACTGTTACAATCTTTTAATTATGTTTTCTATTAAAATGGAATTTTTATATTATATCATTGCCTTTTTTCTCTATCCCTTTTCATTGTACTTTTGATTACACCTAGTACCGCAATAGTCCCCCCTCCCCCCCTCTTTAGGGGTTGTTACTCCCCCGCATGGGGTATTGAGATACTGGCCGACAGAGGCAGCTAACTGCGACCGCTCTTTACCTCATCCTCCCTGCTTTGGTACTCCCTTGTAATAGAAAAAAACATGACAGGACCTCTTAAATATGAGATCTGGTGTCAAAAAGACCTCAGATCTCATATTTATACTAAAATGCAATAAAAATAAAATAAAAAATGTTGTAATTTGAAAAAATAAATGGCCCTTTAAGAGCTATGGGTGGAAGTGATGTTTTGACGTCGCTTCTGCCCTGCCATGGTATGGAGACGGGTGGGGGCCATCTTCCCCTCACTTGTCTCCATACCACACACAGAAGAGGATCCGATCGCCTCCGCCGCTGCTGACGGCTCCGGTAAGCGCACTAAAGCGCGAATCTACCGCAGAGACCACTATTAACAGAAACCGAATCTCCGGCTGAAGAAGAGCTTACCAGGGTTATGGCAGCTAGCTGCTGCCATAACAAAGATATCCCTCTTCAAAGTTAGGATGTAACCATGCGGCGGTCCGGCATTGGTAAGGAGAATCTCAAAATTGAATCAATTTATTCACAGCCATTGTGAATGTATTTCAACATACTATAATGCATTTTATAAGAACATAATTAAAAAACCATGTTTCTCTTGTATTTTGAAGAATGACTTTTAGAAATGACACAGAGGTTTTGGAATTTGTTCTTCTTGGCCTTTCCAGTAACCCAAAAACTCAAGTTATTCTTTTTCTTATCTTTATGGTTGGTTATATGGTCATTTTGATTGGAAACATTATCTTCATTATTCTAATTGTAACAGATGCCAATCTTCATACACCTATGTATTTCTTTCTTTTAAACCTCTTTTTTTTGGATATCTGTTATTCAACTTCAACTGTACCAAGGATACTAAGAGATTTAGTTTCAGTAAGGAATGTGCAGGACAGATGTACATTTCCCTTTCCTTGGGAGAAACCGAGTGTATTCTGCTAGCCATAATGGCATATAATCGTTTCATAGCTATATGTTATCCATTACACTACACTACTATTATAAGTTATATGGTCTGCATCAGAATAGCTGTTGGTACATGGTTATGTGGATTCATTCTTTCTATTTCCCATGTGACTCTTACACTCAATGTTAATCTTTGTGGAAACAATGAAATAAATCATTTTCTGTGTGAAGTACCCGAAATCCTATCTCTGTCATGTGAAAATATTATCTTAGTTGAATTCATTATCTTTATGGTTGGTGTGATTATTCTTATGACCCCTGTCACATTTATTGTAGGCACATATATTAAAATAATCTTGAGTATCCTTAAAATTGCATCATCAGCTGGACGGAGAAAAGCCTTTTCCACATGTGGATCTCATATGATAGTTGTGATAATATGTTATGGCTCAGCTATGGCTGCCTACATGAAACCTAGGTCAAGCTCAATACCAGGAACTGACAAAGTGATTGCAATTTTTTATGTAATTGTAACTCCAATGTTAAACCCTATTATTTATACTCTTAGAAATAATGATGTTAAGGTAGCACTTCTGAGATTTAGAAATAGATATTCTTTCTGTTAATAAGAAAGAAAAGGTATCCTCAGACTTTAAATCAATGTTGCCATCACACTATGATCACTGTGGCTATGGATACCTTAGACTTTTATCAAATACTCATGGCTAATAGTTCCTTGGAGGAGGGTGTTTTAAACAATTCTCTCCAGAAAATGATTCCATTTTGGAAAATAATTTTGGCTAATACTTCCAATTTGTCACCAGCAACCAAAATTTCTGTTGCTCAGTTTACTGAAATGTTATGGATTCTTTGCCAAATTCTCATTAAAAAAGGCCATGTATAACCAGAGTGTGGCTATTTTTTTAGTAGCCTTACTTTTTTTTTTATTGTCTTTCAACTTATGTTCAATACTTGTAAACCTTGCTATAATAATTAAAGAATTGTTCCTGTAATGTGTCAGCAATGTAATATTGAAAGTCACCAGCAAAGACCTCCAATCAATCAGTCTCAGAAAACAATATTGTTGTATTAGAAAACCTTGACTGATTTTTGTTTTTTCTGAACAAAGCGCAAACATTTAATATATTGTATTTATATTGTAGTTCACCAGACTTTAGATTAGGTGGCTACAATTATTGTCATGTTTTATTTTTACCAGGTGATCTTGCCAGTAACACACCTCCTGTACTAGGGTGACAATCTATACACCTTACAATGTCTATTGAGCAGCAGCGTTGTAATCATACAACAGAATTACAGAGCACCTCCTCCTCTACTCTTCTTCATAACATAGGAGGAGGTGTTTTTTAGTCTACTGAGATAGCTAAGAACATTGTAACTGATAAGAGTGCAGCACAGGCCGAGAGCACATGAAGTTACCAGCTCACAGGATTTCTGGCAACAGACATTTCCTCCAGCATCAGTGCAAACCAAACAAGAGGACCATAAAATCAGAAAGGAAGCACCCCTATGGTTCTCTTGGGGTGACTTGTGGAGTGCTGGTGAGATTGCTCTGAAGTAAGCACCCTGAGGATTTTTTAGACCTTTGGTGTGGGTTGGAAGCAAGCTCTTTGAGGGTCCTAGGAGTCATCTGTGTGGTCTCAAGCGAATTTGACCTGCATTGAGGGGTCAAACCACATGGTAAAGAGTTTGGCTATTTTTGGTGGTGGTGGAAGATCTACCCCACTGGTGTGCTAGCACAAAAGGAGGATTAACCCTGCAGGAACTGACACAAATTGCACATGTGTTGAGACTTGGTTTTATGAGTGTTTAATACAATTCTTTATGAAGCACTGTATGGAAGACACCTTGAAGATCTTTGTTTATTAACATGAACAATTTGAAGTTGTTAGGTGATTGTGTCTCTAAGCACTGGGGATATAGTATATACATTTGGGGACCCATTTGTGGTAATAGGGTCTTTCTAGCTGCTGTAGTGCTTGATTTATTGGGGAGTTTTTATATGTGCTGAATTTTAAATCATTAAGACTTGGGAAACTTGCACGGCACTGTGGGAGGGGAGCTGTGTCAGGCTGTGATGCTAGAGCCAACACAGAAGCTATGGGAAGTGTTGGCAAAAGAGTTTTTGGATAAGATGCCGTTTTCTAACTGTTCTGGAACCCTTTATGGCAAGCATGTGAGGGTGACCACCAAATTCAGAGTCAAAGCATTTTTTATTGTCCTCCTGGGTTTGGTGGATCCCCACCTCCATTTTGTTGCAATTTATTTAGAGCATTTCCAGGGAGCTCACAGTAGAACTAACACTGTATAAGGGAGCGCAGCAGCCTGGGAGAGAGCAGGTTGTGTCTGTTAGAGCTAAATGGAGGTGGGGGTGTTGGGTCTCACCGAAGAAATGCACAATGACATTCTTCTTTACTCAGGAGGGGGTACAATACAATCGATCATCAGGAACGTGTCAGTGGCCCTACAAATTTTTTTAGATCCTGGAGGAATACATAAATCATAAACATCCTTTAAAATAGGGAGAGCAATCTAAGCTGGAGCAGTGAGGAAGCTGGCTGTCAATGGAAGGATCACTATTTAAAGTGTTACGAAACCCACAAAAGTAAAATCAGTCTGTATATGCAGAATAGCATTCTTGTTACACTCACTGTGGAACTTAAGGGGTTAATCCTCTGCATTGTATAAAAAGGCTCTTTGATCCTGTATGCATAGATCCTTCCCTCCTGCACTGTCTATCTGGGGAAGGCCAGCTGACACACAGGCAATAGCCAGCCTGCATATGCTCAGTTGTGTCTTTTATGCTGGAGAGAACATTTCCTTGTTCTCAGGGCTAGCCAGGTCACATGATATTGGTATCACACATGTAGGCGTGTATACAGGCTATAGTGTAAATCTCCTCCTACCTGAACACACATGTAGCCAGGGTTGGCTATTATGCCTAAAATCCTGAGGTTTAGGTGTGTGTCTATGGGGATGTTTGACCATTCTTCCAGAAGCGAATGTAGCGGGTGTCTCACTCTATAACCCGCAACCCCGCCAAGAAAGCCACCGCAATGTACACAGGCTTTCCAGCCTGAAAGAGGGACAGAGCTGCCTGTCATGTCTGCATGGGCTTTTTTTACCCCTCTCCTCCCTGTTTCACTGACTCACTGAGTTTAATGTAATGTGATCTGACTCACACAGGCTATTCTGTTGCTCCTTGTGTTCCTATTGGCAGGAGGAAGATAGCCAACTAAAGGAGGAGTTACAGGAACCAATCAATGGGGTTTTAACAAGCAGCAATTGCAAAGGATTCTGGAATGTGTAGTCCCTATCTAAAACAGCTTTCTATGGGGACAGAAATACAAGAGCCAGCATGCTCTAGGAGGCAGGAAACAAAAGACTCCATCTTGCTTATCTGAGGAGATTTCAGTCAGTGACCATGAGGCAGTGAAAGCGATCAGACTTGAGGGAGAGATGCTGTCTCTCAGATGATCTCCCTGCATGATTCAGGCCTCCACCGCCAGTGAGGACGTCCATCCTGAGAGAGGGGATCCCAGGTGCATAATCCAGGTGCACTTGCACCGATGGTGAAGCGTTCCAGTGTGAGGTGACCAGTCGGGTTGCCAAGAGAGCCTGCTGTTCCCTCGACGTTCGCTTGGGCCTTGACCCCAGGATTTGGTGAGAGGGCATTTTGCCCATCTGCAGGGAACAGAGACACTGCACCATAGAAGGAGTATGAACACTGTATACAGACATCGTTGCAGGCTCTTGCTGACACTTGTAGTGCCACAGGGATAAGGGATAAGGCTATCCATTTCTGGGACACTGCATACAGACATGATTGTCCTTTCACCTTGCTGAGGAAGATCCTGCCTGTTTCACTTGATAAGGTGGACCAGTTGTGTTGTTTTGGGCCTGCTATACAGGAGATTAAGTGCACCAACAAAAGTGGCTAGCTGAAGACACCAAATATTATCTTTTCTTCAAAAGGACTGAAGCTACTAGTGCCATACGGATCCGCACACACATATTCAGGGCTCTGTATACGCTTTGGGTGTGTGGGACAGTTTATCTAGAAAGTTAAGCCATTAACTTTTGACTTGAATAGAGTGTTTAAAGTTGGGCCTGTGGTGTCAGGTGACAGAAGAGAGAGGCCTCACACAAAGAGAGTCATTGCTCTGCTCTCCTCCTGCCTGGGCTCATAGAGCCAACCTGAGTGAGGTAACCAATCCAATTTAAAGTGTTATATTGTGTTTTTTTTCACCATTTAAGTGTGCCTTTGCTCTCAGAGACATTCTCAGGTTTGGAATCCCCTAAAAGCAACTTGAATATAGGATTGAGAGTTATATTGCTCTTAAATCTCAGTTATTGCTCTCTAGTTGATTACTTCAATATATACTGTTACTGTCTGTTATTCTTCCACAGAAATACTGCAGTAAAGACAATTTCTGTGTTTTATCATAACGTGTGTGTTTCTCATTGGTCATTGCACTTACACTATTGCCAGGTGTGCCAAAGGGGGCTAAGTTATTAAGGTTGAGAGGAGGAGTAACGGACTGAACAAACTTAAGCAGCTCCTTTGGGGGTATCGCTACATGTGGGGGCTCATCCGGGATTTGAACCCAGGACTTCTCGCAATCAACTCCTCAAGACAGCACCCCTAAATACATTGAGGTGGACCCCGCTGCTGTGACCCAGTGGTGTACAGAAGAAAATGGTCAAGTGGAGCTATGTGTGGCGATTGAAGTTCCTGGCGGTGACTGGACCAGAGGAACAGGGCTGCGAAGATCTTTGGATCTGGGCCAAAGAGTAAACATTCTGAATGTGAAGGCAGATTCTAGCTCTGATAGTACCTCTGGTTTGACAGAGTGAAATAAAGGAGTTCCTGACGTATTAAAGATGGTTATCCATCCATGATAAAATAATACTTATATTTTGAACTATTTTCTTGTTGACATACAGTATATGAACTTGGGCACTTCAGAGCCCTTGGAGCCAATGCATATGTTGGAGTCTGGCCTGGAGGTGGCCTGTATGGGTGTGGGCTGGGGTCACTATTTGATCCCCTGCTAGAGAAGCCTATGTGAGAGGAGATCTGATCTCTTAGCATCCTGTTGATTGTATTCCAAATTTTTCTCTGCTGCGTAGATATTTGCAATTCACCTAGGCTGTAATGAACTTGGGTACTTTTGTAGCATGGGCTCCCCCCTGACTCATTACCTTATAGTACATGTGTATTAACTGCTTGCCGACCAGCCACCACAGTTTTACTGCAGCAGAATGGCACGGCTGGGCGAAACAACGTTACCTTACGTCGCTTCGCCTTTTGGCCACTAGGGGCAAGCGTGTCACCGGAGGCGCGCGTGACCGAAGCCGATGCAAGTGCCCGGCAGACGTGATGACCCCTGGGCATCCGCCATTGCTCCTGACAGAGCGAGAACAGGGATCTGTGTACACACAAATCCCAGTTGTTTCAGGGGAGTAGACAGATCATGTGTTCATACTAAGTATGAACACCGATCTCTCTCTCCTCCGAGACAGTTCCATCTCCCTACCGTTAGAACACACCTAGGGAATGCAGTTAACCCCTTGATTACCTCCTAGTGTTAGCCCCTTCCCTGCCAGTGACATTTATTTATACTGATTGCTATCAGTGCATTTTTATAGCACTGATCGCTGTATAATTGTCAATGGTCCCAAAAATGTGTCAAAAGTGTCCAATTTGTCCACCGCAATATCGCAGTCCTAATAAAAATCGCAGATCGCCTCCATTGCTAGTAAAAAAAAAAAAATAATAATAATGAAAATGCCATAAATCTATCCCCTATTTTGTAGATGCTATAACTTTTGCACAAACCAATCAATATACGCATATTGCGATTTTTATTATCAAAAATATGTAGAAGAATACAAATCGACCTAAACTGAGGAAAAAATTAGCTTTTTTAAAAAAAAAAAAATTGTGGACATTTATTATAGCAAAAAGTACAAAATATTGTGTGGTTTTATTTTTTCAAAATTGTCGCTCTTTTTTTTATAGCGCAAAAAATAAAAACCGCAGAGATGATCAAATACCACCAAAAGAAAGTCTATTTGTGGGAAAAGAAGGACGTCAAATTTGTTTGGGTACAACGACGCACGACCACGCAATTGACAGTTAAAGCGGCACAGCGTCGTTTTGCGAAAATGGCCTGGTCATTGAGCAGCCAAATCTTCTGGGGCTGAAATGGTTAAAGTGGAAGTATACCCTAATACTTAAAATTCCCCCATGCAATCATTAATGTGAGCTAATTTCAGCCTTATGTCTCAAAATGAAAAAATCCCAGTTTTTCTACATTTAATTTGCAGAATACAGTGCTGTCCCATGTCTTTGAATCTACTTCCTTCTGAGACTAAAATCAGTGGGTGTGGTTACTGAAAGTTAGTGACATCACTTCCTGGGAGGGACACTGTTCGTGTGCAGCCAGTGGGCATATACAGGATGGGAGGAGCTAATCATAGGTTCCTGCCCGGTGTTCTCTCATTGTACATCCTAATTCATGAGAAAATAAAGAAATAAAAAGCCCCATCCACACAGGACACCGGGGGGGGGGGGGGGGGGATGGGAGGTGCACTGCACATATACAGTATAGCTGTGCACAGGAGAAAGGAGCTGGATGGGGGGGGGGGGAACCAACGCTATCAGTGTAGCGTGTAGTGTGGAAGTGCTCTGGGGTCTCAGCTCACAATCTGCAATGATCATAGTACAGGCAACCACACTGAGGCTCTGTTTCCACTAGTGAACATAAAGTTTGGACACATAAAGTCTCATGACAAGTCACAGCCCATTGATTTTAATGGCACCCGTTCCCATCTCTGCGTCTTTGAAAATAAGCGACTTTGAAAAGGTACCTGTAATGCTTTGATGTGACTTTGATCCAGGGAGTGTAAAGTTGGATCAAAGCTGCACTCAAAGTTGCATCAAACACTCTAAATCGTGCTTTTGGGTTGCAATAGTGGAAATGTAGAATAAGGCTCCGTTTCCACTAGTATGACTTGTCATGTGACTTTGGGCACATAAAGTTGCATGACAAGTCACAGCCCATTGATTTTAATGGCACTCGTTCCCACCTATGTGACTTTGAAAACAGTGAGTTTGAAAAGGTACCTGCAATGCTTTGATGCGACTTTGATCCACAGAGTGCAAAGTTGGATCAAAGCTGCACTCAAAGTTGCATCAAAGTCACACTCCAAAGTCGCACTGTAACCTTAGGCTACATTAACACTAGTGTGACTCCAAAGCTGTGTGATTTAGAGTGCGACTTTGAGTGCAGCTTTGATCCAGCTGGATACTCTGGATCAAAGTCGCATCAAAAGTTGCATCAAAGTAGTGCAGGCATCTTTTCAAAGTTGCATAGATGGGAATGTTTGCCATTGAAATCAATGTGTCCAAAGTCGCATGGCAAGTTGCACTAGGGGAAACAAAGCCTTAAACTCATTACTCACATGTAGCTCACTCAGCTGGGCGTGTGCCACACCATGCAAACAGTGCCCATCACAGTACTCATCACGCCATGCACACAGTGCCATGCAGAAACAACCATGTGGTTCTACACTGTAGAAAATCTGCAGCATGTTGTATTGTAATCTGTATTACAGTTTCTAGCAAACAGAACATACTTCCAAAGCCTGAAAATGTGGAAGATAAAGATATTTTACATATAATTAATAGAAAATGTTTCATATTTGACTGGACTTCCACTTTAAATAGTCAATGGCAAGCCTACTTCCATTAAGACCCTTTTCACACTGAGGCGCTTTACAGTGCTACAGTGCTAAAAATAGCGCCTGCATAGTGCCTGTAAAGTGCCTCTCCTGTCTCTCCAGTGTGAAAGCCGAGGGCTTTCACACTGGAGCGGTGCGCTTGCAGAACGATAAAAAAACTCCTGCAAGCAGCATCTTTGGAGCGGTGAAGCACATCTCCTGCCCATTGAACTGAATGGGCACCGCTGCCAAACCACCGGCAAAGCGCTGCTGCAGGAGCGCTTTGCAGGTCGTTTTTACCCTTTTTTTTCTGGCACTAGCGGAGGTTAAAGCCGCCCCGCTAGCAGCCGAAAACCCCTGCAAAAACATTGGTAAAGCAGTGTGAAAGGGGCCTTAGATGATGAGTATGCTAGATGTTGTGGGTGGGATCCCCTATTCATGCAATGTTCAAATAAATAAACAATACATACAATCAATAAAATAAAAAAAACTATAATACAAAATAAAAAAAAAATCAAATTAATTTAAAAATGAATAAATAAAATGTAATGTTCAAATTGGAATGTACTATATAGTTTCTTATTAAGTATTTACCTGCATACCCTGCTTCTTTGTAAAGCTAATACCGCCACTGATGGATTGAAGTATAGGGGTGCTGGTTACCCACACACAGGGTGCAAGGAACAGAGATGCAAAGGACTTCTTTAGCCATGCAGTTTAGACTAGATCACTTTAGACTGGACCAGTTAAGCTAGAGTTAAAGTGGATGTAAACCCAATGTCATCCTTTCTAAACTACTGCCATAGGGGTTATCTATAAGGATATACATGCCTCCTGCATGTTTTTTTACCTGTCAAATGTCTCCCCTCTGTCTGTTATGAGACCAGAAAAACTGCATATTCTGTGGGCGGGTCTGTTGTCTGGAGCTCGGTGGGTGGAGTCGTGATGTCAGTAGACTCCCGCCCACCTCTACACTGCCCTGTGTATTTCTTACACTGAACTTCTGCTATGATCTCTAACATCCAGTGAAAACACAGGAAAGTAACCACATGACTTCAGCATGCCAAATCATGCTGAGGTGTGGAACAGCCAATCCTTGCAGAGCTGCTGAAGAAAGGAGTGGGGGTGGGAATTAAAAAATACTAGGCATGTGCAATTCGTTTTGTTCCGAATTCGTTTTTTAACTAATTTCGTCAAATTCGTTAATTCAGGAATATCCGAATTAACGAAAACCCGTTTAACAAATTTTTTCCGAATATTCGTAAATTCGATAAAGTTGGACATTCGTAAATTCGGGCATTCGTACATTCGTACATTCGCAATTTACGAATGTACATTCGTACATTCGTACATTTGTACATTAGTAAATTAGTGAATTCGTAAATTTGTAAATTCGAAAATTCGAAAACTATTTAAATTATAGGTGTTGTAATTTCCTTTCAAATTTGGCTGTTAGTGAACGTAACACATACAAATTTATCCAAAGTTATGAATGATCCGGAAAAACGGAATGGAACGTAATGAATTAATAATAAATAACAATTATAATAATAACAACGTTTTATTATTATTATTTATTATTAATTTGTTCCGTTCCATTTGTTTAGATGCAGCATTTGTTTTGGATAATTTGTAACTTCGGATAAATTCGTATTTGTTACGTTCACTGACAGTCAAATTTGAAAGGAAATTACAATACCTATAATTTAATAGTTAGTTACTATTTCAGATTTTTGAATTTTCGGGTTTTTGGATTTTCAAACTTATTTACAAATTTCCGAATTTTCTAATTTACAAATGTACGATTTTACGAATGTATGAATTTACGAATGAACAAATGTTCGAATTTACCAATGTACGAATGTACGAATGAACGCATTTACGAATAGCAATCATAACGAATGACCCGAAAAACAAAAAAAATAATAAACTAATGAAACGAAAACGAAAATGAATGAATTTTTTTGGCTGTGCACGTGTCTAAAAAATACTGCATGTGTCTTAGGCTGAAGCACAAGATATGTAAATCACCTGTCACTCACAGCAAGGGGGAGGATTTGACAAAGTTTTTCTCAGTTTGTCAAGAATTATCTCACTGAACAATAAAATAGGATTGCTCAGATGGATTAACTCTGTGTGGCAAGACTGCGCTCAAATGATAGGGAATCTTATACTCTACATTATGACATCAAAAAAAAAAAAAAAAATTGGGGTTTACATCCACTTACACAGTGATTTGCAGTGAATATCTGCTTGGATTACATAGCTCCCAACTGTCTGATTTAGAGGGACTGTCCCTGAATTGGAGCAATGTCCCTCTGTCCCTCTGTCCCTCTTTCCTCCTCATTTGTCCCTCATTTTGGTCTGATGAAATTTTTTTAATTCTTTTTAATTTTATTGCATTTTAGTGTAAATATGAGATATGAGGTCTTTTTGACCCCAGATCTCATATTTAAGAGGTCCTGTTATGCTTTTTTTCTATTTACAAGGGATGTTTACATTCCTTGTAATAGGAATAAAAGTGACACATTTTTTTTTTTTAAAGAACAGTGTAAAAATAAAAAATAAAAGGTAAAATAAATAATAAAAACATTTTTTTAACGTGCCCTGTCCCAAAGAGCTCGCGTGCAGAAGCGAAACGCATACGTGAATAGCGCCCGCATATGAAAACGATGTTTAAACCACACATGTGAGGTATCACCACGATCGGTAGAGCGAGAGCAATAATTAGCCCTAGACTTCCTCTGTAACTCAAAACATGCAACCTGTAGAATTTTTTAAATGTCGCCTACGGAGGTTTTTAAGGGTAAAAGTTTGTCGTCATGCCACGAGCAGGTGCAATTTTGAAGCGTGACATGTTAGGTATCAAGTGTAACAGTAGTTGTAAGCTCTACGCGTTTCAGGACCTTATAGCCACTCGTCAGGAGAAAAAACCGTATTGGTTACCTAAGGATAGGAAAAACAACCATATTGGAGATAGTGAGAGAGGTGGGCAAATGCAAGATGTGAAAACCCCCACATAATTACAATTGACCCACAGACTTACATATGTGCATCCGCACCTACCAGGCACAGCCGTGAGAGTCAACACCAGCCCGAGATGTCATGTCCCGGAGCTGAGGGGGCATAACCCGGCAGTACACCACCAGCACAAACAAGGGGAGTCAGAATGTGAAAATTGAGACTAGGGTGAGAAAGAGATGGGGAGTGACCTCTGTGGGGGGAGAAAACCTGCAAAAAAAAGAGAAGAATGCATAATATGTGAAAGTGAGTGAAGGTGAGTGAGGGATGGAGTAAGTGGGTAATGTAAAAATGAAGGAGAGTGAGAGAAATGTGAAAAAAGGAAGCAAGAATAAAATAGATGACCAGAAGAGAGAGAGTGAATAGGACAGAGAGAAAAAGAGAGAAAAGGGAAGAAAAGAAAAAGGGAAAGGGAAAAGAATAGTTACCTGTTGCAGAGTTAAGATGGACAAGGGAGCCAATGAATGTGTAACGCAGATGGAGAGGTGATGCTAGGAAGCCAGGAAGTGAGACCAAAAGGTGGGGGAAGCCTGTGCGGGGGGCGCTGTAGAGAGCAGTCCCCAACGCCATGCACCGGCGAACTAGGGACAAGGGGACCCACCAAGGGTATGGCTGCCAACCCAGCCAGGCCGGCCAACCCTGGGCGTCAGACCGAGTCCCCCTATTTCTGGAGATGGAAAACCTGCTGGCCGATTTATAGGCGCCATAAGAGACGCCAAACGGTCGGCGCAGAGGCATGACGTTGACCCTCAGTGGGGAGGACCCCGCCCACCCCACATGGAAGTGCGCGTCACAACTCCAGGACGCGACGGGAGGGACGGGCAACTGGACCGACAACGGCTAATGCTGCCAGTGCGCATGCACAGTAAGAATAGTTCATATAAAGTCCCGTTTTGTTGCTTTCTAAGCTTGAAACCGGCGTTTAACCACTTGCCGACCGCCTACAGAGATATACGTCGGCAGAATGGCACGGGCAGGCAGAATCACGTACCTGTACGTGATCTGCCTCCCGCGGGCGGGGGGTCCGATCGGACCCCCCCCCGGTGCCAGCGGCGGTCGGCATTTGACTGGGAGCGTTGGGAGGAGAGGGGGAGACCATCCGATCGTGGCCCCCCCTCGCGATCGCTCCCAGCCAATCGGAATCCTCCCCTGCCTGTGTGTAGTTTCACACAGGCAGAGGATGTGATGTCATCTCTCCTCGGCTTGGCAGTTTCCGTTCCAGCGCCGAGGAGAGAAGACATGTAAGTGCACAACACTACACACAACACAGTAGAACATGCCAGGCATACTTTACACCCCCGATCCCCCCCCCGATCGCCCCCCGATCCCCCCCCAATCACAAACTGACACCAAGCAGTATTTTTTTTTTTTTTTTTTCTGATTACTGCATGGTGTCAGTTTGTGACAGTTGTTAGGGCAGTGAGTGGTAGCCCCCTTTAGGTCTAGGGTACCCCCCTAACCCCCCCTAATAAAGTTTTAACCCCTTGATCACCCCCTGTCACCAGTGTCACTAAGCGATCATTTTTCTGATCGCTGTATTAGTGTCGCTGGTGACGCTAGTTAGGGAGGTAAATATTTAGGTTCGCCGTCAGCGTTTTATAGCGTCAGGGACCCCCATATACTATCTAATAAATGTTTTAACCCCTTGATTGCCCCCTAGTTAACCCTTTCACCACTGATCACCGTATAAGTGTTACGGGTGACGCTGGTTAGTTCGTTTATTTTTTATAGTGTCAGGGCACCCGCCGTTTATTACCGAATAAAGGTTTAGCCCCCTGATCGCCCGGCGGTGATATGCGTCACCCCAGGCAGCGTCAGATTAGCGCCAGTACCGCTAACACACACGCACGCAGCATACGCCTCCCTTAGTGGTATAGTATCTGTACGGATCAATATCTGATCCGATCAGATCTATACTAGCGTCCCCAGCAGTTTAGGGTTCCCAAAAATGCAGTGTTAGCGGGATCAGCCCAGATACCCGCTAGCACCTGCGTTTTTCCCCTCCGCCCGGCCCAGCCCAGCCCACCCAAGTGCAGTATCGATCGATCACTGTCACTTACAAAACACTAAACAAATAACTGCAGCGTTCGCAGAGTCAGGCCTGATCCCTGCGATCGCTAACAGTTTTCTTGGTAGCGTTTTGGTGAACTGGCAAGCACCAGCCCCAGGCAGCGTCAGGTTAGCGCCAGTACCGCTAACACCCACGCACGCACCGTACACCTCCCTTAGTGGTATAGTATCTGAACGGATCAATATCTGATCCGATCAGATCTATACTAGTGTCCCCAGCAGTTTAGGGTTCCCAAACACGCAGTGTTAGCGGGATCAGCCCAGATACCTGCTAGCACCTGCGTTTCGCCCCTCCGCCCGGCCCAGCCCAGCCCACCCAAGTGCAGTATCAATCGATCACTGTCACTTACAAAACACTAAACGCATAACTGCAGCGTTCGCAGAGTCAGGCCTGATCCCTGCGATCGCTAACAGTTTTTTTGGTAGCGTTTTGGTGAACTGACAAGCACCAGCCCCAGGCAGCGTCAGGTTAGCGCCAGTACCGCTAACACCCACGCACGCACCGTACACCTCCCTTGGTGGTATAGTATCTGATCGGATCAATATCTGATCTGATCAGATCTATACTAGCGTCCCCAGCAGTTTAGGGTTCCCACAAACGCAGTGTTAGCGGGATCAGCCCAGATACCTGCTAGCACCTGCGTTTTTCCCCTCCGCCCGGCCCAGCCCAGCCCACCCAAGTGCAGTATCGATCGATCACTGTCACTTACAAAACACTAAACAAATAACTGCAGCGTTCGCAGAGTCAGGCCTGATCCCTGCGATCGCTAACAGTTTTTTTTGTAGCGTTTTGGTGAACTGGCAAGCACCAGCCCCAGGCAGCGTCAGGTTAGCGCCAGTACCGCTAACACCCACGCACCGTACACCTCCCTTAGTGGTATAGTATCTGAACGGATCAATATCTGATCCGATCAGATCTATACTAGCGTCCCCAGCAGTTTAGGGTTCCCACAAACGCAGTGTTAGCGGGATCAGCCCAGATACCTGCTAGCACCTGCGTTTTGCCCCTCCACCCGGCCCAGCCCAGCCCACCCAAGTGCAGTATCGATCGATCACTGACACTTACAAAACACTAAACGCATAACTGCAGCGTTCGCAGAGTCAGGCCTGATCCCTGTGATCACTAACAGTTTTTTTTGTAGCGTTTTGGTGAACTGGCAAGCACCAGCGGCCTAGTACACCCCGGTCGTAGTCAAACCCGCACTGCAGTAACACTTGGTGACGTGGCGAGTCCCATAAGTGCAGTTCAAGCTGGTGAGGTGGCAAGCACAAGTAGTGTCCCGCTGCCACCAAAAAGACAAACACAGGCCCGTCGTGCCCATAATGCCCTTCCTGCTGCATTCGCCAATCCTAATTGGGAACCCACCGCTTCTGCAGCGCCCGTACTTCCCCCATTCACATCCCCAACCAAATGCAGTCGGCTGCATGAGAGGCATTTTTATGTCCTCCCGAGTACCCCTAACCCAACGAACCCCCCCAAAAAAGATGTCGTGTCTGCAGCAAGCGCGAATATAGGCGTGACACCCTCTATTATTGTCCCTCCTGTCCTGACAATCCTGGTCTTTGCATTGGTGAATGTTTTGAACTCTACCATACACTAGTTGAGTATTAGCGTAGGGTACAGCATTGCACAGACTAGGCACACTTTCACAGGGTCTCCCAAGATGCCATCGCATTTTGAGAGACCCGAACCTGGAACCGGTTACAGTTATAAAAGTTAGTTACAAAAAAAAGTGTAAAAAAAAAAAAAAAAAACACAAACAAAAATATAAAATAAAAAATAATAGTTGTCGTTTTATTGTTCTTTCTCTCTCTATTCTCTCTCTATTGTTCTGCTCTTTTTTACTGTATTCTATTCTGCAATGTTTTATTGTTATTATGTTTTATCATGTTTGCTTTTCAGGTATGCAATTTTTTATACTTTACCGTTTACTGTGCTTTATTGTTAACCATTTTTTTGTCTTCAGGTACGCCATTCACGACTTTGAGTGGTTATACCAGAATGATGCCTGCAGGTTTAGGTATCATCTTGGTATCATTCTTTTTAGCCAGCGGTCGGCTTTCATGTAAAAGCAATCCTAGCAGCTAATTAGCCTCTAGACTGTTTTTACAAGCAGTTGGGAGGGAATGCCCCCCCCCCCCCCAATGTCTTCCGTGTTTTTCTCTGGCTCTCCTGTCTCAACAGGGAACCTGAGAATGCAGCCGGTGATTCAGCCAGCTGACCATAGAGCTGATCAGAGACCAGAGTGGCTCCAATCATCTCTATGGCCTAAGAAACCGGAAGCTACGAGCATTTTATGACTTAGATTTCGCCGGATGTAAACAGCGCCATTGGGAAATTGGGAAAGCATTTTATCACACCGATCTTGGTGTGGTCAGATGCTTTGAGGGCAGAGGAGAAATCTAGGGTCTAATAGACCCCAATTTTTTCAAAAAAGAGTACCTGTCACTACCTATTGCTATGATAGGGGATATTTACATTCCCTGAGATAACAATAAAAATGATTTAAAAAAAAAAAAAAAATGAGAGGAACAGTTTTAAAATAAGATAAAAAAAATAATAATAATA
Organism: Aquarana catesbeiana; assembly: GCF_042186555.1. Classification (NCBI taxonomy): domain Eukaryota; kingdom Metazoa; phylum Chordata; class Amphibia; order Anura; family Ranidae; genus Aquarana; species Aquarana catesbeiana. Next base: position 259,256,298 of record NC_133329.1, read on the forward strand.
AAGAAAAAAAAAAAAAAAAAAAGCACCCCTTTTGCGCAAAGTTGTCACTAAATGATATATTGCTCAAACATGCCATGGGAATATGTGAAATTACACTCCAAAATGCATTCTGTTGCTTCTCCTGAGTACGGGGATACCACATGTGTGAGACTTTTTGGGAGCCTAGCCGCGTACGGGACCCCAAAAACCAAGCACCGCCTTCAGGCTTTCTAAGGCCGTAAATTTTTGATTTCACTCTTCACTGCCTATCACAGTTTCGGAGGCCATGGAATGCCCAGGTGGCAAAAAACCCCCCCAAATGACCCCATTTTGGAAAGTAGACACCCCAAGCTATTTGATGAGAGGTATAGTGAGTATTTTGCAGACCTCACTTTTTGTCACAAAGTTTTGAAAATTGAAAAAAGAAAAAAAAATGTTTTTTCCCCTCTTTCTTTATTTTCAAAAACAAATGAGAGCTGCAAAATACTCACCATGCCTCTCAGCAAATAGCTTGGGGTGTCTACTTTCCAAAATGGGGTCATTGGGGGGGGTCTTTCCGACCCCCTTAAATTTTTCACTCTTTGTTATATTGCAGCCATTTGCTAAAATCATTTAAGTTAATTTTTTTCCTCATTAATGTACACACAGCACCCCATATTGACAGAAAAACACAGAATTGTTGACATTTTTGCAGATTTATTAAAAAAAGAAAAACTGAAATTTCACATGGTCCTAAGTATTCAGACCCTTTGCTGTGACACTCATATATTTAACTCAGGTGCTGTCCATTTCTTCTAATCATCCTTGAGATGGTTCTACACCTTCATTTGAGTCCAGCTGTGTTTGATTATACTGACTAGACTTGATTAGGAAAGCCACACACCTGTCTATATAAGACCTTACAGCTCACAGTGCATGTCAGATACAAATGGGAATCATGAGGTCAAAGGAACTGCCTGAAGAGCTCAGAGACAGAATTGTGGCAAGGCACAGATCTGGTCAAGGTTACAAAAAAAATTCTGCTACACTTAAGGTTCCTAAGAGCACAGTGGCCTCCATAATCCTTAAATGGAAGACGTTTGGGACGACCTGAACCCTTCCTAGAGCTGGCCATCCGGCCAAACTAAGCTATCGGGTAAGAAGAGCCTTGGTGAGAGAGGTAAAGAAGAGCCCAAAGATCACTGTGGCTGAGCTCCAGAGATGCAGTTGGGAGATGGGAGAAAGTTGTAGAAAGTCAACCATCACTGCAGCCCTCCACCAGTTGGGACTTTATGGCAGAGTGGCCCGACGGAAGCCTCTCCTCAGTGCAAGACACATGAAAGCCTGCATGGAGTTTGCTAAAAAACACCTGAAGGACTCCAAGATGGTGAGAAATAAGATTCTCTGGTCTGATGAGACCAAGATAGAACTTTTTGGCCTTAATTCTTAGTGGTATGTGTGGAGAAAACCAGGCACTGCTCATCCCCTGTCTAATACAGTCCCAACAGTGAAGCACGGTGGTGGCAGCATCATGTTGTCGGGGTGTTTTTCAACTGCAGGGTCAGGACGAGTGGTTGCAATCGAGGGAAAGATGAATGCGGCCAAGTACAGGGATATGTTGGACGAAAACCTTCTCCAGAGGGCTCAGCACCTCAGACTGGGCCGAAGGTTTACCTTCCAGCAAGACAATGACCCTAAGCACACAGCTAAAATAACGAAGGAGTGGCTTCACAACTTCGTGACTGTTCTTGAATGGCCCAGCCAGAGCCCTGACTTAAACCCAATTGAGCATCTCTGGAGAGACCTAAAAATGGCTGTCCACCAACGTTTACCATCCAACCTGACAGAACTGGAGAGGATCTGCAAGGAGGAATGGCAGAGGATCCCCAAATCCAGGTGTGAAAAACTTGTTGCATCTTTCCCAAAAAGACTCATGGCTGTATTAGATCAAAAGGGTGCTTCTACTAAATACTGAGCAAAGGGTCTGAATACTTAGGACCATGTGATATTTCAGTTTTTCTTTTTTTAATAAATCTGCAAAAATGTCAACAATTCTGTGTTTTTCTGCCAATATAGGGTGCTGTGTGTACATTAATGAGGAAAATGAACTTAAATGATTTTAGCAAATGGCTGCAATATAACAAAGAGTGAAAAATTTAAGGGGGTCTGAATACTTTCCATCCCCACTGTAAGTAACTAGATAGATAAAGGTCTGCTGAGGCTCACAAACAATGAACACATGGTCAGACTGGACAAAGACACAATTTGGAAACCATGCCCACAAAAACACACTTTTGAGGGCCTTAATGCAAAACTATACCAGCAAACACATAAAGCAATCATCAAACCACAGCCTTAGTGGGTTGTGCATTATACCCCCCCCCCCCAAAAAAAAAAAAATATATATATATATATCTATATATATCTGTTTGTAAACCAATGTAAGCACTGCAAACAAAGATTCTGGCCTCTTCTCAGGCCAAACAACTGCCACAACTGTAGGCCTTTATATAACCTAGCTAGGATTGCAGGGCTCTGGTCATGATCAGTGATACTAAAAATTAAACTTGTATGTTGTTGGGCATGTGGAGGGTACAAAACAGGAAATGACAACTTTGTAAGGACAGCTTTACACAAATTGTTGACAAAGCGCATTTGTCATTCATCATCAGCATACAACATTAAAATATGTGTGCAGGATCACACCAGACTTCTACATTCATATCTGCCCCAAAACACACAGTTGTAGATTTGGTGCAAACCCACACTTGCTTGATTTATAATGTAATTTCTTGGGTTTCCATTATGTGAAACCCATAAAAAATGTAATCACTGGTGAAAAAAACCCTTTAAAACCACAACAGAGAAAGAACATACAAACCTCTAGCCAGGTAATAGGATATTTGGGATTCTGACCATCAGCCCCAGTGCTGCTAAGCAGAAGTGCTATCCAGTTAGCCACTGTGCTGCCACATGGATGGAGAATGCATCTTTGTGGTGTCAAACAGTTGACACTTTGTGGTGTCAAACCAGGGGTGCTATAAGTTAATCAATGCAGTTGTCCTGTGAAAGGCCAGAGAACCATTGAACAATCTGTTTCTGTGATATGCCATCTATTTTGAAGGCTGGGTATGGCTGATTACTGTCAGCATGCTGCTAAAGAACCATCTATAATTTTGTTGCTTTGTAAGAGGCTGCAATTAGTGCTGGTGGGGAAATCTTAAGCCTGATTATTGTCCTTGCCCATGGAAAACATATGGCATGATTTACAATGGTGGTGGAACCCTCCTCCACATAAATACTACATTTATGCATAATTTGCTTAAGGACATGAGTCGGGAGTTATGTTTAACAGCATAGGGAGAACAGACAACTTCTCCACATGAAGTGGCATGTTTGGAATTTTAACAAACAACCCCAGTGCTGCTAAGCAATAGTGCTAACCTGTTAGACACTGTGCTGCCATACGGATGGAGGCTGCATCTCTGTGATGTCAAACAGTCCTAAGTCCCAGGGGTGCAAAGAGTTAATCAATGCAGATGTACTGTGGAAGGCCAAAGAACCATTGAACAACTTGTTTCTGGCATATGCCATCTGTTTTAAAGGCTGGGTATGGCTGATTACTGTCATTTCATGCTGGTGGGGAATTCTTAAGGCTGATTAATGTCCTTGGCCATGGAAAACATATGGCACAATTTGCAATGGTGGTGGAACCCTTCTACACATAAATACTGCATTTCTTTGGACATATACCTATAGGTGGTGGAATGACATCAGTCAGGAGTTATGTTTCTTGATTTATTGATTTGTGATATTTGGTGGTTCTTGTTGTGTGAGTGTAGAATAGTGATGTTACCCTCTGAATTTTGGAAGGACATTTTGATTTCTGATGTTGGTACACATATCACATTTTTTGGGGTCAAATTATGATCATTTGAAAATACTACAACACACAAAATTGTGACCATTTTAAAATTTGCATCAGCAATGGTATTGTTTGTGGTTTGTGAAGACACCTGTGGGAGTTTTTGGATTAGATTGTTTTGAGATGGAGAGTAACAAGTGAGAGGTTCAGGAGTGCGTTATGTACAGAGTTTGAGGTTCAAGACTACATTACGTACAGAGTGCGAGGTTCAGCAGTGCGTTACGTACAGAGTGCGAGGTTCAGGAGTGCGTTACGTACAGAATGTGAGGTTCAGGAGTGCATTACGGGAGTTGTAGTCCCCCTGTCACTCAGATCATGCTGGGGGTTGTGGTCTCCCCATCACTCAGTAAATCCTGGGAGTTGTAGCCACTCACCCTCTGCAGCTCCCTATTGATCTCCCTGGCCTTGGTGACGATAGGCCCCCTCACAGTATACTCCAATGCCTGCACCTGGGGTTCATAGCCTGCAGGTTGAGGATCCGGTGTTGCACCATGGGGGCCCCCACCACCACACTACTATTGGCCCTTCTGGGGGCCCTGGTGTCCACCCTCTTCAGTCCACTGCAGAGCACCAACCTCACCAGACCACACATGTCATTGGAAGACCGCCGCTCTATGGTGGGCGGATTTAGGAGTAGGGGCTGGGTGCCGTTCTGTGGTGGGCGGAGTCAGGAAAAAGGGCATGGTGCCGCTTTGTGGTGGGCGGGGTCAGGGAGGGGCAGGGTGGCGCTCTGTTTGCGGGGCATAGTCAGGAGACTGAAAGTACATATGGGCCAGCCCATCCTCAACATCACAGGCTGAATTTGACAGCTGCACTTTACTTCATTGCAGCCGTACTCCTGCCGGTTTGCCCACCAATCCCTGGCTGTGCTAGATGTTACAGCACCCTGCTGCAGGTCCTGCTCTGCTGTTAACATATAATGGAGTAATGTGGAACAAAGCCCCTGTACTCTGGGACCGTGGGAAAAAGGTGAAAATGCGGGACAGTCCCGCCCAATCCGGGACTCTTGGGGGGCATGCCAAAGCTCAAACATATTTATGTGTGTGTGTGTGCATGTGTATATATACCAACGCTGTCAGAAGAGCAATGGACGGTGACAGTAGGGCAGAGATTGGTGTCAGTAGGGCAGTGTACAGTGTCAGTAGGTTTTATTTTTTACAGTATTTTTTGGAACCCGTTAGCGGACCTTGGTGAAATATCATGGGTCTAAACAGGGGGAAGCTGTGCCACACAGGGTGATTAGGGTGTGCCGAAGCACACCCTGTGCGCATGCCTATGTACTGCACAATGTAATTCCCTTTCTTTTTCAATAAACATTGAACAATAAATTTCGGTTACGAAGGATTCTAAAAGAGCTGTTGCCAGAAATGTAAAAACTAACTGCTAAAAGACTCCAAGGAAGATCAGTTCTATAACTACACCATCAAATAACTTTTTGAAAGAATAGGAACTGCCAGGAAACTTCTCAACAGACTTTTTGCTTTACCCAACGCCCACCGTACATTTACCGTGGCAGGGTGGCCGCTCTGTGCCAGATCATGTACCTAGTACGTGAGCTGACACTTCAGGGTGTGGGGTGGCGCCCCGCTCTCACTGTGATTCTAATCAGTGGGAGCTGATTGGTGGGTATGGTGGACTCCATCTCCGCTGACATCCGCAGATGCTTCGGTAATCAGGCAGAACGGCAGTGTGCCTATGTAAACAAGGCAGATTGCTGTTCTGTGAGTACAGAAGGCATGGATCCTGCAAAACAGGAACACCGATCCATGTCTTCGCCAAGTACAAGCACCTCCCCCACTACAATGAATCACCAGCCAGGCACACAGTTAGCCCTTTGATCGCCCCTGTTAATTCCCTTTCCATGCCAGTGTCATTAGTACAGTGACAGTGCATATTTTTAGCACTGATCACTGTATTAGTGTCACTGGTCCCCAAAAAGTGTCAAAAGTGTCAGTGTCTGATTTCAGCCCCGCTATAAGTCACTGATCGCCGCCATTACTAGTAAAAAAAAAAACTGTAAAAATATCCCATAGTTTGTAGATGCTATAACTTTTGCACAATCAATATACACTTATTGGGATATTTTTTTACCAAAAACATGTAGAATACATATTGGCTTAAATTGATGAAGAAATTAGATTTTTTTTACATTTTTTACTGGATGTTTTTGTTTTTTTTATAGCAGAATGAAAAAAATATTGTTTTTTTTTCAAAATTGTCAGTCTTATTTTATTTATAGTGCAAAAAAAAAAACGCAGAGGTGATCAAATACCACCAAAAGAAAGCTCTTTGTGGGGAAAAAAGGACATCAATTTTATTTGGGTACAGCATCGCACGACCGCGCAGTTGTCAAAGTAACGCAGTGACATGTCGCAAAAAAATGTCCTGGTCAGGAAGGGGGAGGGTAAATCTTCTGGAGGTCAAGTGGTTAAAATCCCCTTTCCGGTGGTCTCTGTGTTGAACTCCAATACAAGCAATGGCAAGAGAAATGCAAAGATTGACATGTCCCCCTTCCTCTGCATTCCTTTTGCTATTGCTTGTGTCAGGAAAGTGCTCACAACTCAGAAAATCTAGTGATAGAAATCAGCCATCTAGGGATGAGCCGAACACCCCCCAATTCGGTTCGCACCAGAACCTGCGAACGGACTGAAAATTTGCACAAAAAAACCCCTGTAAAAATATCCCATAGTTTGTAGACGCTATAACTTTTGCACAAACCAATCAATTTTCGTTCAAGTCCCATAGATGTCCCCATTGACGTCTATGGGACTCGAACGTTCAAAATCAAAAGTGCTCATTTTAAAGGCTAATTTGCATGGTATTGTCCTAAAAAGGGTTTGGGGACCTGGGTCCTGCCCCAGGGGACATGTATCAATGCAAAAAAAACTTTTAAAAATGGCTGTTTTTTTAATAATGCTTAAAGTAAAAAAAAAAAAAGTGAAATATTCCTTTAAATATCGTACCTGGGGGGTATCTATAGTATGCCTGTAAAGTGGTGCGTGTTTCCCGTGCTTAGAACAGTCCCTGCACAAAATGACATTTTTAAAGGAAAAAGTCATTTAACCACTTGACCACTGGGCACTTAAACCCCCTTAATAACCAGACCAATTTTCAGCTTTTGGTGCTCTGACATTTTGAATGACAATTACTCAGTCATGCAACACTGTACCCAAATTAAATTTTTGTCCTTTTTTTCACACAAATAGAGCTTTCTTTTGGTGGTATTTAATCACCACTGGGTTCTTTATTTTTTGCGCTATAAAAGAAAAAAACCTAAAAATCTGTAAAAAAAATGCATTTTTCTTCATTTCTGTTATAAAATTTTGCAAATTAGTAATTTTTCTTCATATATTTTGGCCAAAATTTATACCGCTACATATCTTTGGTAAAAATAACCCAAATCGGTGGATATTATTTGGTCTTTGTGAAAGTTATAGAGTCCAAAAGCTATGGTGCCAATCTCTGAAAATTGATCACACCTGAAGTACTGACGGCCTATCTAATTTCTTGAGACCTTAACATGCCAGAAAAGTACAAATACCCCCCAAATGACCCCTTTTTGGAAAGAAGACATTCCAAGGTATTTAGAAGGATGCATGGTGAGTTTTTTGAAGTTGTCATTTTATCCCACAATTCTTTGCAATATCAAGTTTATTTTTTTTTACTTTTTTTTTTTTTTTTCACAAAATTGTCATATTAGCAGGTTATTTCTCACACACCGCATATGCATACAACAAATTACACCCCAAAACACATTCTGCTATTACTACTGAGTACGGCGACACCACATGTGTGAGACTTTTACACAGCGTGGCCACATACAGAGGCCCAACATGCAGGGGAGCACCTTCAGGCGTTCTGGAGCACCTAGGCCAATTCTGACATTTCTCTCCTAAATTTAAAAATCATCATTTATTGGCTAGAAAATTACATAAAACCCCAAAAATATGTGCTTTTTTAGCAAAGACCCTAGAGAATACAATGGTGGTCATTGCAACTTTTTATCTCGCACGGTATTTGCGCAGCAATTTTTTGAACGCGTTTTTTTTTTAAATAAAAACAGTTTTGTGCTTTAAAAAAAAACAAAACAGTAAATGTAGCCCAATGTTTTTGCATAATGTGAAAGATGAAGTTACGCCGAGTAAATAGATACCCAACATGTCACCTTTCAAAATTGCACACGCTTGTGGAATGGCGCCAAACTTCTCTACTCAAAAATCCCCATAGGCGACGCTTTAAAATTTTTTACTGGTTACATGTTTTGAGTTAGAGGAGGTCTAGAGCCAAAATTATTGCTCTCGCTCTACCAATCGCAGCGATACCTCACATGTGTGGTTTGAACACCGTTTTCATATGTGGGTGGGACTTGCGTATGCGTTCGCTTCTGCATGCGAGCACACAGGGACAGGGGCGCTTTAAAATTTTTTTTTTTTTTCTATTGTTCATTTTACTTTATTTATTTTAGTTTGATGCTTTTTTCCCAAAAAAAAAATTTTGACCACTTTTATTCCTATTACAAGGAATGTAAACATCCCTTGTAATAGGAATATCGCATGACAGGTCCTCTTTACAGTGAGATATGGGGTCAATAAGACCCCACATCTCACCTCTAGGCTGGGAAGCCTGAAATAAAAAAAAAAAAAAAAAAAAAAGATCCTGGCTTTGATCGTAGCGGTGAGTTGGTAGAAGCACTGGAGTGCGGCAGGAGGGGGGGACATCCCCTCTCGCCTCCCGTAAGAACGATCAAGCAGTGGAACGGCCACTATGATCATTCTTATGGTGTAGGGAATCGCCGGCTAAAAAAGTTGATATCTGAATGATGCCTGTAGCTGCACCCATCATTGAGATATCCCCGCACAAAATCAAGGACATCGTATGACAGCCGGCGGTCGGGAAGTGGTTAAAACGCTTTTTTTTTTTTTTCACACAAAGTTGTCCATTTATACAATATTTATAACACATAGCATGTACATATCAAAAATGACACCCCAAAATAGATTCTCCTACTCTTCCTGAGTACGGCGATACCACATGTGTGAGACTTACACAGCCTGGCCACATACAGAGGCCGAGTACAGCTGAGTACAGCTGAGTATGGCTGGGTATGGCCGAGTATGGCTGGGTATGGCCGAGTATGGCTGGGTATGGCCGAGTATGGCGGGGTATGGCCGAGTATGGCGGGGTATGGCCGAGTATGGCGGGGTATGGCCGAGTATGGCGGGGTATTGCAGAGTATGGCGGGGTATTGCAGAGTATGGCAGGGTATTGCAGGGTATCGCCGAGTATTGCGGGGTATTGCAGGGTATTGCACAGTGTTGCGGGGCATTGCAGAGTATTGCACAGTATTGCGGGGCATTGCAGAGTATTGCACAGTATTGTGGGGGTATTGCAGAGTATTGCACAGTATTGTGGGGGTATTGCAGAGTATTGCACAGTATTGTGGGGGTATTGCAGAGTATTGCACAGTATTGTGGGGGTATTGCAGAGTATTGCACAGTATTGTGGGGTATTGCAGAGTATTGCACAGTGTTGTGGGGCATTGCAGAGTATTGCAGGGCATTGCAGAGTAGTGCAGGGCATTGCAGAGCATTAGGGATGGCTGAGCATGGATGGATGGATGGCTGGATGTCACGGAGCAGCGATGTGGGCACTACACATCACATTAGATGATGCTGGTTTGTTTACATGTGATTGCTTCGTTAAGCAACCGCCCTGCAGCCGTCATTCGGCTATGGGCTGGTTGATAAATGGTTAAAACTGCTTGCGGCTTTAATGTAATGTTGGGTCCTGGCAATATGGATGAAAATCAGTGAGACAAACGGCATTGGTACCCCCCAGTCCATTACCAGGCCCTTTGGGTCTTGTATGGATATTAAGGGGAACCCCGCACCCAAATTAAAAAAGGAAAGGTGTGGGGCCCTCAGGGCCTATATACTCTGAACAGTAGTATACAGGCGCTGCAAACAAGACAGGGACTGTAGGTTTGTTGTTAAGTAGAATCTGTTTGTAATTTTGAACTGGTACATTTTTAACGTGTTTAGCTCCAGCCAAAAAATCTATTTTAAGCTTTTTGGAAAACCTAGGGAAGGGTTATCACCCCTGTGACATTTGTTTTGCTGTCTGTGCTCCTCTTCAGAAGATTTCACCTCACTTTTTGTCCCAATGACAAATGTTTTTTGAAAATTTGGGGTTTTTTGTGAAACAAGGATTGGTGATTAAGCATCAGTGGAAAGGAGAAAAGTTTTTCCTATATTAACTCTTACAGGAAACTATTTCCCTTCCTAGGTGTAGATTTCATCTCACTTCCTGTTGTCTCCTTCTGTTTGCAAGTAGGAGTTGTTTGTAAGTTGGATGTTTGAAAGTAGGGGCCTGCCCTATATATTCAGCAGAAATTTGGGCCTTATGCCCCGTACACACGGTCGGATTTTCCGATGGAAAATGTCCGATCGGAGCGTGTTGTCGGAAATTCCAACCGTGTGTGGGCTCCATCGGACATTTTCCATCGGATTTTCCGACACACAAAGTTGGAGAGCAGGAGATAAAATTTTCCGACAACAAAATCCGATCGCGTCAATTCCGACCGTGTGTGGCCTGTTCCGACGCACAAAGTGCCACGCATGCTCAGAAGAAATTCCGACACGGAACAGCTCAGTCTGGTAAACTTAGCGTTCGCAATGGATACAGCACTTCCGTCACGCTGCAATGTTAAAAATGGTTTAATACAGCGCACTCTCTTCTTCTTTATAATGTGACAAGAATTAAGTAGTTTTGCTGCTCATATTCACACACATTTCTCACAAACTTATTTTGTTACTATTTATCGTGATTCAGTCAATATATTTTGATTTCTCACATCTGACCACATTATTTTGGTGTTTAATTTTTTTTTTTTGGGTTTAATGTAGATGATTTTTTTTGTGTTTGTATTTTTTGGAAGGGTTTTTTTTTTTTAGGATTTTTATTTGTACTTCCTTAAATTTTTGAGTGTGTTTTTTGTGTCAAGTTACCACAACACCATTGATATGTTGTTATATTTAATCTGTAGGAGATTGTTTGGTGTTGTTGTCCCTTGTTAATTTCACATTTTATGTTAGAAATGTACCTGAATCCTCACCAACAAACTGTCTTTTTTGGATGAAAACACACACAGGAGAGTAGAATTTCACAACAAAAAACTTTTATTAAGGGCTCACAACTAAACAAAGAGGGAGGCAACGCTGGAGAAACTGCAGAAATTGGCGAAGCCTTGGACCCCCAGGGCAGACATCAATTATTTTAAAGCAAAATTGGTGGCCTGAGGAGTCCTTATCTAAGGGAGTGCAGTCTGGTCCAGAAGTCCCAGAGATCCGGAAAGCAGCAGATAACATCTGTGTCCCCAGGCTGTGGTCATACGAGACACTGCAGCTTCTGTCAGACCAGACTGAACCCAGGGTCATTACTCTCAGGTCTTCTTTCCACGCTTCCTTCCACGCTGTGGCTGTGGTGGTGGAGTTGTGGCAGCAGGAGGAGGAGGAGGAGGAGGAGGATGGTCCAACTCAACCACTTCGGTCTTGGGTGTTAGTTCCTCACTCACCCCCTTAGTTCGTACTTTATAAAGCAGTTGCTCACACAGGAGGCGTTGACTCTCCTGCATGCACTTCAGTTTGGTGGCAGCCATGCAGGCAAAGGCCTCTTCAGGAGTGGGTAAGGCTCGTAGGGACGCCGAAGCCTCCTGAATTAGCCTGAACGCTGAATCCTGCATGAGAGTCGTCTTCCTGGCTCTTTTATATGGAAGGCGGAGGGGAGGAACCTGAGATTCAGTCAGGCTTCGACTTGTCCCAGGCTTCTCTTGGCTGACACTTAGCCCCGCCTCCTCCTGGCTGCAACTAATCCCCACCTCCTCCTGGCTGCCACATTCCACAGCCTCCTCCTGGCCGAGGTCTTCCTGTGTATGAAAAAGGGACATAGTTTTAGTATTTTCTTCATCAATCACACAATTGTCACCTCCTGACTGTTGCAAATTGAATGTTAACAAATATACAAATATATAGACTATCATTCTGAGCCCAGCATTTTTGTTTCTTTTTTACCAATTTTGGGTGCCTACTACTGTCTATTAATATGTAAAACACTTTTTTTCAATCAGCAATTAGTATCAATGGGGGAATTGAATATCAATTGAAGTTGTGGTGAGACCCCTCCTCCCATTGGAAGTTGTGGATATCTGACGATTCATCTTGCCAGAGCTGGTGGTCAATAAGCTTTCTTAGACTTGTAAGACGTAGGTCTTTTCAAGTCACCTGATTCTGGTAAGCCTCTTCTGATGCTTTGGTGATGGCCCCGCCACTCATTTAGACCCTCCATCCATCTGGTTTCTTACCTATTTATTCATCTGCCAGAAGTGACCAACTTTGTTTACGAGGAAGCTTGGGAGTTCATTTCCTTTATTTTTTAACATTTAAACCCCATAGACTTTTGGTGGTGGTCTTCTATTTCACTAGTCACTATTAATACATTTGTCAATCTTATGGACTATATTGGTTGATTTGTTACACATGTATGATTAATTTCGTATTATAGATTTAATACAATCACTTATGTCAAGGGTCATAACATTCACTGTATTTCAAGAGCTGTTGTGAATCACTCAGAGTTGTCTTTATATTATCTTGCCCTGTAAAGGTTGGCTTGATTTTTTGCTCACTGCCTAGTTATGTAAAATGTATTATTTATATATACACATAGCGCTACACTATTATATATATTATCAATCAGCAATTAGTGATTAATAATAACATCTATAGTAAACATAATTTCTTTATTGACCAGAAATCAGTAGAACAATGCTATACCTGACTCCAGCTGGGCTCCTCCACTTCTTCCTGGCTGGAAGGCCCAGGTTGGACATCGGAAGCCTCAGGTGGGGTGGAAGGAAGAGTGGAAGGAAGAGTGGAGAGGGATTCCCTGACTTCAGTGTGGTCTGACAGAAATCGCAGTCTCTCATAGTACCACAGCCTGGGGACATAAACGTCATCTGCCGCAGCTCCGGACCTCTGGGAATCTGTAACCTTCTTGCGCTCCCTAAGATAAGTGCTCCTCAGGCCACCAATTTTGGTTTTTAAATAGGGGATGGTTGCTGTGGGGACCACCGGCTTCACCAACTCCAGCAGTTTCTCCAGCGCTGCCTGCCTCTTTTGTTTATTGTTGTAATGGGGATGTCTCACCTGCCACAGACAGGGCAGCTCCCTGTATTTGTCAATGAACAGGGGGAGGAAATTGTGGTCATTGAACCCATCCATTTTCTCTGCAAGACACAACACAAGACAAACCCTAAGGTCAGGCCAAACTCCCCTAATCTTGTTAAAATATAGGCTTCCATTTCGAAGCAGTATAGGCGCAAGTTTAGATCTTACCTTCGCTATCACGATCGGCGCCTCCGATGCTCCTTCCTCCGCTCACAGATCGTACGTAATACGCACCTGTGTTACGCTTTATACACACTGCGCATGCGTTTAACTCCGCCCGCCCCTGACGTTCTTTCTAGTCTATTCCCCGCCCCTTTTCGATCAGCGCAGTGGGGGAAGAGCACATGGCGGAGACACAGCAGGATCGTGCTAATTGTAGCAACGAGGAGGAGGAGGAGGAAAGCCTGGATTCGGAAACATCCCAATCCAGAAGGAGTAGATTTAAGGCCTCAAATATGTCCTTTGGGGAGATGTTGGAGATGGTGGACATCCTGAAGAGGGCCGACTATGATGGAAAGTATGGACCTTACCCCAACCCCAATGTCAGAAAGGCCAAGATCATGACGAAAGTGGTCAAGAGTCTGCACCGGAAATTTGGGGCACGTCGATCGAAAGATCAGCTCAGGAAGCGGTGGTCGGACCTCAAATTACGAGAACATGAGCAGTACAGAAAGATCCGGAGAGTGCTGCAAAAAAGTAAGTAGTTGTGCTGTGTTCCTATTCTTTTTGTGTTTATTACGTTCGTGCTGCTCCATGTGCTTTTATTACAAGTGTACATTTTAAAATGGCAACTTTCTGGTTCATGGGCACATTATTCATTCGTATCAAACATTTTTCTTTCGGCCTATAAAACACCATTGTTTAGGCCATATGCATTTGGCCACCATTTTTGCGCCCTATACTTGCCTGAAATGAATTTGGTTGTGTAGCTGGCTTTGTTACTAGAATGAAATGCAAACTAGATTCTGTTTAAGGAGAGGACACTGAGCAGCTGTTTTCACATCTGGACACTGGAGCACTAGTGTGGGACAAAAGAACACCATTTTTATTAGGGGGCCACACAGGTGCTCCAGTGTATACTATGGGGGGGGGGCTACATATGTGAAGCTTGTACCAAACAGGTAAAGTATTGAAGCTTGACAAAGGACACTGAAAATGCTACATTTTTGAACTCTGCTAAAATTGACAATTGTACCCCACTTCCAAGCAATGTTTCCTATTTATAGTTCTGCCATCAAATATCTGTGTGCTAATTATACCATTTTGTTTTACATAGGGGAGAAAAGACTCGGAGGACACCCCTCATCCGAGGAGACCAGAGCCCACCCCCCTCTGGAAGAAGGGGAAATCCCCCCAACACAAGCTGAGCAGGAGGAAGAAGACGTGGTGGAACTAGACACAACAACAGGTGAGTGTCTGCGACCACAGGCTCAGGTAAGAGATGGATGCTGGCAGATTTTTGATACCTGTTTTTGTTTGGTTTCTTTCTTTTTAGGTGATCGTGAGGTTGTGGATCCAGATCCTTTCACATCCGAAAGTGCCCAGATCCTGATCGGGGAGATCATGGGGTGTAATTTACAATTGGAAAACCTCAAGAAAAACATCAATGATGTTATTCAAAAAAATAAAAACATCATTGATGTTTTGGGGCGAGTTTAAAGCCCCTCCAAATCCCTTTGTTTTTTGGTGTGCTACAATGTGAAAAATGTTTTTGTGATTTTTTCCAAAAGCCAAATTTGGAGGATACACACAGTGTGTCAACATGTGCTATCTGCCATCATGGGAGATCAATGGAGGCGTTTTGGGGGTGCAAACACGTCCCTTGATCCCCCGTGATGGCAGCTAGCACATGTTGACATTCGTAAATTGGTGTGCATCTTCCAAATTTGGCTTTTCCTGGGGTGACTTCACCCCATCTGAACGCAATATCAAACACAGTTCCTAAATACTCATGTGTGATATTGCCTTCAAATTCTACCAAATGTGAACTTTGTAAGTTCAAGATTTGTGTCTTTCTTGTTGGTTTTACACAGGCCTGTTTTATCTTAAATGGACATTTCTATTTGTGATAATGCCACCCCAAAAATTGTTATACAACAAACATGTTGGTTTGTTAGAAAAACCTTTGGTCAATGCACGTGTGATTGTGCAGGTATTAAAAAGTGGGTTAATCAAGAATGTGTGGATTATTGTGTCAACGCTAAAACACTTTGGTGGTGATGTAATTGTTTTTTTCGGTGAAAATGGGGGTTATTTCCTAAGGGCAAATCCTCTTGGCACTACAAGTGCAGTTTCAGTGCAGTTGCAACTGCACTTGTAGTGAAAAGTGTCTTTGCATTTAGTAAATAACATCCAACAGTGCTTTGTATAAGGTTACACAATCACGTCATTTTCTGGACTCAACACATTTCTGTCAGGGTCAGCTAAAACAAACACAAGCAGTAAATGTCCACAAATATTTTCTTTTTTTTGCTTTTTTATTTGAAAAAGGCTTCACATATTTGCTGGCATATTGATGGCCCCCCTACCCGCAAAGAACTCCAGGTATCGTAACCGGACATCACGGGCACTCAGGGAGGGCAAGCCAGGACGGCCGCTTTCAAGCGCCATCAGTGTTGTTTCAGGTATCACTCCGGGCTCAGGCCCAACAGAGCCAGCATAGTTGAATAGTTGAATTCCTTAAAAAGTTATGGAGAATACAGCACGCCATGATGATATGATTAAGTTTATACTCCGCCATATGGATAGGTGTCAGAAATAGGCGGAACCGGCTGGCCAGGATTCCAAATGTGTTCTCCACCACTCTTCGGGCTCTGGCCAGCCGGTAATTAAAAACCCTCTGTTCCGGGGTGAGGGTCCTCATAGGGAATGGCCGCATAAGATGGTCCCCCAGCGCAAAAGCTTCATCAGCAACGAACACAAATGGGAGTCCTTCCACATTGTCCTCTGGAGCTGGCAAGTCCAAGCTGCCATTCTGGAGACGCCTGTAAAACTCCGTCTGGGCGATGACTCCACCATCGGACATCCGGCCATTCTTCCCCACGTCCACATACAAGAAGTCGTAATTAGCCGACACCACCGCCAACATCACTATACTATTGAACCCCTTATAGTTGAAATAGTACGACCCCGAGTTGGGTGGTGGGACGATGTGGACGTGTTTCCCATCAATTGCCCCTCCGCAGTTAGGAAAATCCCACTGCTGGGCAAAGTGGGAGGCCACAGTCTGCCATTCCTGTGGCGTGGAAGGAAACTGTTGAGGAAAAAATAAAAAAATTTGTATTTTTGCACATAAACATGGCAAGCAGATTAGACACAAACATTCTTGGCCAACCTCCAGATAGCATTTAGTAAGGGGAATTTAACAACGCCAAAGTATAAGGTACACCTATCATATTCCCTCTCCCCCCCCTCTCATGGGCCATTTCTAACAATATAGGGGGGGGGATCTTGGACAGGTAACCCTCTTCACTTCATTGAGAGATGAATGTCTAAATACAGGGTATTACTTTGAACAGCCCCTCCTTAGTTACACTATTGGCAGCCCACTGGACAGGTAAGAAGTGTCATAATACAAAGATATAAATACACACTGTACACATTTCAGGACATTTGGACATTTTGCTATTACCTGTCAAGATAATAATAGGATACAAAAACTTTAAACAGTACCAATGGAAAGTATACAGGCAGGCCCTTGCACTACATGCTTTGGGGAATTCATGCATAAATCTGACCACAAAAGAGATGGGTATAGTGTGTATGGGTTTGGCAAAGTCAGCAGATAGATGATTGAGGATAGATAGAGAATTGGGATCAGCTGACTTAGCAGTTGGGGGAGGGAGGGTTACTAAAAATGATTTGGGGACACCACAAAAAATAAGCCTCTGCCACTCTGCCAGAATTTAAAGCTAAAATAACATTTCTAAACATTTTAGGGGGTGTTTGGGGTAAAGCACTACTATGGAGCTGATAAAATACATTGTTAAGTGACTACATGCGGTGAATATAGGGCCTGTAGAGCATGCTGGGGAGGTTAGTGAAGGACAATCTGTATGAAGGACCTAAAAAATTAATTACCTAAAAATCCAGAATGCATGAGGACAAAGGGGACATTCACAGCATATTACAATCATGGTAATTGGGGAATGAGGAAAGAAATACAATATATTAGCAAACATTAAATACAATAAAATGTGATATTAAAGGATAAAAATCTTACCTTAATATACTCCTTCTGCAGGACCTGGATGATGGCAGAACAGGTCTCTGGGATGATGATACCCAGAGCCTGAGGGGAGATGCCTGTCGAGAACTTCAAGTCCTGCAGACTTCTCCCTGTCGCCAAATACCGCAGGGTAGCGACCAACCTCTGCTCCGGAGTGATGGCTTGCCTCATGCAGGTATCCTGCCTGCTAATATAAGGGGTCAGCGAAGCCAACAGACGGTGAAACACGGGGTCCGTCATCCTGATAAAGTTCCTGAAATCATCAGGATTATTCTCACGGATCTCACGGAGCAAAAACATATGAGAGAACTGGTCACGCTGAAGCAACCAATTCTTGGTCCATGAACTCCTCCCCACCCTGTTCATGGACTGGACTTGTGTCAAGGTCAGGACCCCAACACCAAGCCCCCACACAGCACGAACTCTATGAGGAGTACGCATACGCAACATGGCTAGAAAACGGTCGGCTGCTCAGAACGAAGTAACAGAACGCACTGAAGAACAGCAAGGCCTGTGAAGAGCGACCTGAAAAACAGTAACGAACGAACAAGAATACAATGACTAAGTCACGCGGAACTTGCTTGCATGCACTGAAGAGCAGATACAAACCCACAAGCATAAACTGAACGGCAGAAAACGATCTGAAAACCACGAGTCTGAAAAAGCACGAATCGTCTCTCACCAAACTTTTACTAACACGAGATTAGCAAAAGGAGCCCAAAGGGTGCTGCGCTTGGTTCTGAACTGGCCTTTTCTAGTCTCGTCGTACGTGCTTGACGTCACCGCGTTCTTGGCGATTGGAAATTCCGACAACTTTGTGCGACCGTGTGTACGCAAAACAAGTTTGAGCCAACATCCGTCGGAAAAAATCCTAGGATTTTGTTGTCGGAATGTCCGAACAAAGTCCGACCGTGTGTACGGGGCATTAGGTGTTGTTGTGGCCACAACACTGTAAGCCCTCACAGGGCCCTGCTGTGAAATATTAGATCAAGAATTGCAATTACATGCCCCTGTTGAACAGGGGCAGAAAAATTGGGCCTTTGGTGGTGGTGGTGCTGGTGCCACAACACTGTAAGTGCTCACAGATACTCTTGGTGGGCGCAGAAACGGCCCTGCTGTGAAATATTAGATCAAGAATTCTAATTACATGTCCCTGTTGAACAGGGGCTGAAATTGGGCCTTAGGCACTGGTTCTGGTGCCACAACACTGCAAGCCCTCACAGATACTCTAGTTGGAGCGCAGGAACTAGCCCTGCTGCAAAGAATTGCATGAAAAATTGTAATTACATGCCCCTGTTAAAACAGGGGCTGAAAAATTGGGCCTTAGGCACTGGTGGCGGGACTGGTGGCGCCCAGAACCAAAAATGTTCTTACAAGCTATCATCATGATCATTGAGGAGGATGAGGATAATTACTCAGTATAACAGGATAGTCACTCAGCACCAGCATAGGCAGTCTTTGAAGGGATCTGACATTTCAAAAAAATGTATTCGGTTACATCAGCATCAGGTGCTTGGTAGCTGGTGGTGATCAAAGACTGTTTCATTTTTATGAAGGTCAGTCGATCGACCAAGTCGGTGGACAGACGCACCCTGTGATCGGTTACAAAGCCTCCAGCAGCACTGAATGTGCGTTCCGAAAGAACGCTGGATGCAGGACAGGCCAGTAGCTCAATTGCATACTGTGCAAGCTCTGGCCAGTGATCCATCCTCAAGACCCAGTAACCCAGAGGATTTTCGGTGGGAAAGGTGTCCAAGTCAGATCTTGCCCCTAGGTATTCCTGCACCATGTAAAACAGACGCTGGCGATGGTTGCTGGAACCAATCATACCTTGGGGCTGCGGACTAAAAAATTGTCTGAACGCATTGGTCAGACGGCCACCTTCTCCACCGCTCCTTCTTTGACTGACCGAAGCCTCAGTAACACGTTGTCCAGAAACAGGAGTTTGTAACCTCCCAGTCTCTGGGAACGCATTGCACAGACCTTTCTGCAAGGCCTCCCGAAGATGTTTCATCCTCTGCTCCCTCTGCGACGGCAAGATAAGGTCCGCAACCTTATCCTTGTAACGTGGATCAAGGAGGGTTGTCAGCCAGTATTGTTCCTTCTCCTTGATACCACGAATACGAGGATCCTTCCACAGGCTTTGCAGGATCAGGGAGGCCATGCTGAGGCATTCGGTCCAGAGTCCTCTGGGTCACTAAGGACGACATGATCCACAGCCACCTCCTCCCAGCCACGTACAAGTCCATGTGTTTCTTGGGACTGTAAATGATCCCTTAAAGACTGCTGCTGATGCTGAGTGCCAGGCTCCACTTCCATACTGACACAATCCTCCTCCTCCTCCTCTTCCTGTGTGATTGGCGGGCATGCAGGAACACTGTCTCGATAAAGGGGGCCTTGAGAGCTAAGGAAGTCATCCTGCCTCTGTTCTGCCTCAAGTGCCCTGTCCATTATTCCATGCAGCGTGTGCTCCAACAGGTGGACAAGGGGGACAGTGTCACTGATGCATGCACTGTCACTGCTCACCATCCTCGTGGCCTCCTCAAATGGTGACAGGACAGTGCATGCATCCCTGATTATGGCCCACTGGCGTGGGGAAAAACAAGCTTCCCTGACCCTGTCCTGGTGCCATAGTCGCACAGGTACTCATTGATGGCCCTCTGCTGTGTGTGCAGCCGCTGCTGCATCGCCAACGTTGAGTTCCACCTGGGGGGCATGTCACAGATTAGGCAGTTCTTGGGCAGGTTAAATTCCTTTTGGAGGTCTGCCAGCCGAGCACTGGCATTATATGACCGGCAGAAATGCACACAGACTTTCCTGGCCTGCCTCAGGACATCCTGTAAGCCCGGGTACCTGCCCAAGAACCGCTGCACCACCAAGTTAAGGACGTGAGCCAAACAGGGCACATGGGTCATTTGTCCCTGTCGGAGGGAGGAGAGGAGGTTGGTGCCATTGTTGCAAACAACCATTCCTGCCTTAAGTTGGCGTGGCGTCAACCACCTCTGAACCTGCCCCTGCAGAGCTGACAGAACCTCTGCCCCAGTGTGGCTCCTGTCCCCCAAGCACACCAGCTCAAGCACCACATGGCATCTTTTGGCCTGCATACTTGAGTAGCCCCTTGAACGCCTACAGAGCACCGCTGGTTCCGAGCACAAAGCACAGGAAGAGGCCATGGAGGAAGAAGAAGAGGAGGGGGTGGAGGAGAGAGGTGTGTCAGAATCATTAGTAGTGGCATTTTGGAGGCGTGGTGGCGGAACAACCTCCAACACTACTGCACCTTGTCCTGCATCCTTCCCAGCTGCCAGCAGAGTCACCCAATGCGCCGTGAAACTTAGGTAACATCCCTGTCCATGCCTGCTGGACCATGAGTCAGCGGTAATATGCACCTTACCGCTGACCGCCCTGTCCAGCGAGGCATGGACATTGCCTTCCACATGCCGGTAGAGAGCCGGAATCGCCTTCCGTGAGAAAAAGTGGCGTTTGGGTACGGAAGGGGACAGAGTCTACCAACTGAAAAGGTAGCAGTTGAAGTGCTAGCAATTTTGCCAAGCTAGCATTCAACTGCTGGGCATGTGGATGGCTGGGAGCAAACTTCTTTCGGCGGTGCAGCAGCTGGGGCAGGGAAATTTGCCTGGTACAATCTGACGTCCCTGTACCAAAAGCAGATTGCCCACAAGTCCTTGGCTGTGACACACCTAATTCTACACCTTCATTCCTCCCAGTGCAGGTCTCAGAGAGGACTGAAGGTATAGTGGGGTTGGAGATCATCAGCTGATGAGCAAGGAGAGGTCCTCTTTGTTCTTTGTTTTGGTCTTTTAGATACGCTTGGCAATGAACTGCATGGCCAACGAACTGCATGGCAGGTCAACATATGTCTGGTCAAACATGTGGTGCCCAAGCGGGAGATGTTTTGGCCACGCGAGATACGCTTGAGACATATGTTGCAAATACCAGCGGTGCGATCTGATGCACTCGTCTCAAAAAAGCCCACACCAAACTTTTGGAATAACGAGCAGAGACAGCAGCGCCCTGCACATGCGGAGCTTTGCAGTGTGATGCAGTCAGTGTGCTGCCCTTAGGCTGGCCCCTGGAGGGCATCCTGCCTTGTTGGTGATGTGCCTCCTCCTCCTCCCCTCTCCTATCAGTCACCCACGTTGAGTCAGTGACCTCATCATCCCCTCCCTCCTCATCACTGGAGCAAACCTGGCAGTATGCTGCAGCAGAGGGAGCATGACTGCCAGATTGCTGTCCTTCTTGGGCACCCCCTCTGTCCTTGCTCACGTTACTGCCTTCATCTAGCTCAGTATCATCATCAGAGCCTTCTAAACGCTGGGCATCCTCCTGGAGCATGTTTCCAACAATGTAGTCAAACAGTTCGAGGGACTCCTCAGGAGGACATGGTGGGGCTAGGGAAGGAGTCACTGATGCCATTGAGCTGAGGGAAGAGGCTGTGTTGGCAGCTGCTTTGCCAAAGTACCCTGAGCATGGGTGAGAGAGGATGAGGAAGATGAGGATGGCATGGTCATCCACTCGACCAAGTCTTCCGCATGTTTCGGCTAAACGCGGCCAGCTGCCGAAAAAAGGCCAAGCGTGTCCCACAGCCACGTGCTGATGAGGATGCACGTCATCACGACCAGCACTGTTGCCTCTAGACACAGAGCCTGCTTGCCCTCTTTTATTGGCTTGTGATTGTCTGCCTCTCCTTGTTGGCCTTCCAGACATACTAATGGCCTGCAGTGAGATGTAGCTGCACTAAGCTGGGATATATATATAATATATATATATACTGCAGCTAGCAAAATCAACTGCCTGCCTGTAGTATGAGAACACCACCAATCTTCTACAGGTAGCTTTAGCTGAACACTGTGCAGAGGTCGCACTACACTAACTTGTAGCTTTAGCTGAACACTGTGCAGAGGTCGCACTACACTAACTTGTAGCTTTAGCTGAACACTGTGAGGAGGACGCACTACACCAACTTGTAGCTTTAGCTGAACACTGTGCACTACACTAACTTGTAGGTTGAGCTGAACACTGTGCAGAGGTCGCACCACACTAACTTGTAGCTTTAGCTGAACACTGTGAAGAGGACGCACTACACTAACTTGTAGCTTTAGCTGAACACTGTGCAGAGGTCGCACTACACTAACTTGTAGCTTTAGCTGAACACTGTGCACTACACTAACTTGTAGCTTTAGCTGAACACTGTGCAGAGGTCACACTACACTAACTTGTAGCTTTAGCTGAACACTGTGCACTACATTAACTTGTAGCTTTAGCTGAACACTGTGAGGAGGATGCACTACACTAACTGTAAATAGTCTAGCTACCTGACTGTGGTACTAATAGGATCAGAAGAACACCAGCAATTTTCTTCAAGTAGCTGTAAATACTGTAACAACACAAGCCTGCCTGTCAGTAGGAAGATAATAACAGGAACGGATCTAGCTAAACTGAATACAGTATATATATATATATATATATATATATATATATATATATATATATATATATACATACACAACACCTGGGATGCATATATATATATATATATATATATATATATATATATATATATATATATATACACAGTACACTGTAAGTGCAGCTAACTGACTGACTGTCCTGCCTAATCTATCTAACTTGAATCAAATGACACGGTCTTTCTGTCTCTGTCTCTCAACGCCGGAACACACTACACAGGGCCGCCGTGCAGACGGCCTTATATAGTGTGGGGCATGTACTAAACCCCCTGAGCCATATTTGGTCAAAGCTACCCTGGCTTTAGCCAATTACAGCTCTCTCTACAGAGGGCGCTGTGATTGGCCAAGCATGCGGGTCATAGTGCATGCTTGGCCAATCATCAGCCGTGACGCGCCACACGAATTTGGCGCGAACGGCCCATATTGTTCGCAATTCAACGAACTATCAAACAGACGATGTTCGAGTCGAACATGGGTTCGACTCGAACACGAAGCTCATCCCTAGTCTTAGCTGTTGTGAGATCATTTGCAGCAGGAAGGCAGGAGGGGCTCAAAATTTGGGCTAGGAAGTAATTGGACACATCTGACAAGGAACAAGATGTCCTATAAAAGGCACAGAACTGTAACATACATTCTATTGATAGGCGCTGTGTACCTCAGTCAGCCATATACAGATACTGTATATTGATGAGCCAATTATTGCAGAGTTCTGCAGCCTTTAGTCCTGCACACAGCATACATACAGGTGCATACCTCCCAACTTTTTGAGATGAGAACAAGGGACACCTATTAGCAAATGTACGTAGGCATAGGACACACCCCCTGGCTGTCATGCCCCTTAAAGGAGAATTATACCAAAAAAATATTAGTTAAACCCACAAGTGCTTTATTTTTACCACTACTATTGCTTTATACTGGTTTTTGAAGTTTACAAATGCAGCAATTTAGTAATTGGATGAAAGGTTTAGCACTGGGAAACCCTTTTTGAAAGATAAAAAGTGCATTTTATATACAACTATATAGATCAGACCAAAATGAGAGACAAATGGAGGAAAGAGAGACAGAGGGACATTGCTCCAAATCAGGGACAGTTGGGAGGTATGCAGGTGATCAGCTCTGTCCTCCACATCATTGACAGGCAGAGCTGGGTGAACAGTGCACATGCGCAGTGTAAAATATGAGCAGCAGGAAGAGCCGTGGCAGGGGGTGTCTGGCAGCATCCCTCGCATTTCAATGATTTGCAGTGTGAGCTGTCATTGGCAAGCCCCGCTCTCCACCTAGGGTTACCACCTGTCCGGGATTCACCCGGACAGTTTGGGTTTGGAATCTTGCGTCCGGGTTTCAGACTGCCTGAAACCCGGACACATTATTCAGACTGGACTATGGTTTCCCAGCAGGGTTGCTGGCTGCAGTTGTCTAAGCTGAGAGTGTGTGTGACACTCTCTTTCATGCTGCCCAAAGCCAGCACTAACAATTCCCCCTCTCCCCACACAGACGGGAGAGGAGAGAGGGCTTGATCTGCACCTCTTCCTCTCAGCACTATTCCTCTGTGTCTGCCCACACTCCTTAGAAAAGGAAAGCGCGGGCTGGAAATTTGAAGTACGGCAGCCTCAGATACATCTGGATGAGAGGTGCTGACTGCCAAGGGGTGAGTGAGCTCACCATTCATCTCTGTCTGTGATTGAAGTCTCCCCCTTCTATCTCCTGGCTCTGAGTGAGTACACTATGGTAAATCAGGGTTCTCAGAGCACCCCTTACTTTATAGTTCCTCTTTACACCAGAAGCCACAGGTGTTCCCCCTTCAATCAGAGTCCTCTCCGTACATCAGAGTTCTCAGTGTTCCCTCTTAAATCAGGGTTCCCAGAGCATCCCTTATGTTAGAGTCCCCAGTGTTCTCCCTTACATCAGAGTCTGCAGAGTCTCCCCTTACAGTGAAAGGGAACTCTTTGAGTTCAGATATAAAAATGAAGTAGGTGGCAGAATATCGGTAAATTACTTTGCTGGACACAGGACTCGTTTAAGGGAGTTTTATTCCACTTTGGCCAAAGCAGTGGACACCTGACCCGACTCTCGTCTGCAGTGTGTCAATTACAGCTTACACAGTGTACATATAATTTCAGTATATTGCGTCACAAGCGAATATTTCCGTTTTACAAACATTTTAACCTTCTAAAAGTCAACCTACGCTTTAGATACAAGACAAGTTCTGCAAAACATATATTTTAAACCTTATGCAAAACTTCAGTTTTTCTGCAGTTTGCCCTTTGCGGTTTTGTCTGAGATGGGAGGGGGAAGTAAGTGAGTTCAGTGTCTGACCACAGCCTGTCACAAGTAGTTTCAACATGAAATGTAAGGAATATGATTCTTAGCTGAAATTCTAAATCAGTCTTAGTTGGGTCTCTCATTAACTTATAAAACACTGGGATAGTGACCCTTGGCCCATGGTAACAATAGGAATACAAAAAGAAAAGAAATATCAGCACTCCATACACTACAAGGAGAATCAGAAAATAATTAAAACTTGTCTCTGCAATACTTGAGTTGGTGATCAGGGTATGGTTTACCAGCTTACCGGTGGAGCTAAAGCTCCGAACAGTTAGCCAAGTTTTATAGGGTGCATAAGTGGGGTCATAACAGGTTATCTGATTTTCAAGGGAGCACATTGAATAGGTAGTCCCATTATGTATGCAGGTACCAGTTGCTGTGCCCTTGCATTGATAATAAGAGTGCCACAGTAACATCTTGGTAGTTATGGATCCTACTCTGGTGGTCTTTATACAAAGGTCACATGAGTTACCCTCCTCCCTTTTTAGCTCAGCCAGTATCACTGCTATGGCTATCAACAGTCTCATTATAAAATTTTTAGTTAACATTACACTGATGAATATGCTCAAGCTTCAGCCTATGTGTAGACCAACCAGCGTCCAGGCTGTGGTTGGAGCAGAGCTTAGTAGATGTCCTTTATCTTCCGCTGTGCGTTGAGCCAGCAGCGTCCAGGGGTGTGCTGGCCGCAGGGCTGCAGTCCGTCTAGCTTCTGCCATGTGTAGATTCAGCAGCTCCCAGAAATGTGCTGAAAACAGGGCTGGAGTTCTTCCTTCTGATTTCTCTGGTCAATCTCAGTCTCAAAGGGTCTTGGGGATCTACTGTACTGTGCCAGGAGTCTGTGAGGTCAGCAGCTCGTTTCACCCTAGAGTGGTGTATCCAGGGTGTCACCTTGGCCACCCTAATGGCCGTTGGGGTAGATAGCAAAACAGTGTAAGGAACTCTCCATCTTGGCCCTAAAGCGGATAAGTTCCACTTTTACCCACATTGTATCTTCTGGTTTAAAGGGGTGGACTGGATTTAACAAGCTCACGGGAAGTTTCTCTTGAACCCATTTGCCTATGTCCTGCATACTCTCCCCAAGTCTCTGTATCAGTTCACGGTTAACAACCCCTCCTATCTGATGCAAGTCTCCTCTAATACCTCTAATAATGGGTGGGAGCCTACCATACAGTACCTCAAAAGGGGACAGATTTGTCCTCCTTGTTGGGGTACTCTGATTTCTCAGTAAAGCAATGGGCAACATCAAGGTCCATTTCATTTGGGTTTCCTGACAGAGCTTGGCCAGTTGTAACTTGAGCGTTCGGTTCATTCGTTCAACTTTTCTAGAGCTTTGGGGCCTATATGCGTTGGGTAGTTTCCAAGTAGGGATGAGCCGAACACCCCCCTGTTCGGTTCGCACCAGAACATGCGAACAGGAAAAAAGTTCGCTCGAACACGCGAACACCGTTAAAGTCTATGGGACACGAACATGAATAATCAAAAGTGCTAATTTTAAAGGCTTATATGCAAGTTATTGTCATAAAAAGTGTTTGGGGACCTGGGTCCTGCCCCAGGGGACATGGATCAATGCAAAAAAAAGTTTTAAAAACGGCCGTTTTTTCAGGAGCAGTGATTTTAATAATGCTTAAAGTCAAACAATAAAAGTGTAATATCCCTTTAAATTTCGTACCTGGGGGGTGTCTATAGTATGCCTGTAAAGGGGCGCATGTTTCCTGTGTTTAGAACAGTCTGACAGCAAAATGACATTTGGAAGGAAAAAACTAATTTAAAACTACTCGCGGCTATTGCATTGCCGACAATACACATAGAAGTTCATTGATAAAAACGGCATGGGAATTCCCCCCCAGGGAAACCCCGAACCAAAATTAAAAAAAAAAAAAATGACGTGGGGGGGTCCCCCTAAATTCCATACCAGGCCCTTCAGGTCTGGTATGGATATTAAGGGGAACCCCGGCCAAAATTTAAAAAAAAAATGACGTGGGGTTCCCCCTAAATTCCATACCAGACCCTTCAGGTCTGGTATGGATTTTAAGGGGAACCCCGCGCCAAAAAAAAAAAAAAAAATAGACTTTTAAAGGGTGTTCCGCGGCATTCGAATTTGCCGCGAACACCCCAAATTGTTCGGTGTTCGGCGAACTTGCGAACAGCTAATGTTCGAGTCGAACATGAGTTCGACTCGAACTCGAAGCTCATCCCTATTTCCAAGTAATCTTAAGTGTTGTTGCTAATTCCTGGAGACACTTGTGGACAAAGGCAGGGCCATTGTCTGAGCATATGGCGGAGGGGATTCCATATCTGGGGATAATCTCCTGAGTCAGGCATTTAACCACTTCTTTTGTAGTCTCAGTCCGAGTGGGCCATGCCTCTACCCAGTTTGAATAGGTACAAACGGCTACTAAAAAATATTTGTATCCACCTGCAGGGGGCATGACAGTGAAGTCAACCATCAATTCTTCCATTGGTGAGGCTCCTACAGCTTATACTCCAGGGGGTGGTATAGGGCCCTGTCTTAGGTTATTGCGGGCGCACTCTACACATCTGCTGGATGCAGCTTGTGCCAATGTGGGTAGCTGGGGGAACATAAAAATGTCTCTAGGGCCTTCTCAATGGCTGTTTTTCCCATGTGTGTCCCTTTGTGAAATTCTGTCACTATCTCAGTTGCTACAGCAGCTGGGACAACAATTCTCCCGTCCTGCAGTTGGTACCACTGGTCTTCCCGATACTCCCCAGGTTCAGTCTCTAGCCATTCCTGTTCTTCCTTTGTGTAAATTGGATCCCATTCAGAAAGTGGGACAGGAAACAGGGGGGCCATTATCTGTTGTAGGGGTTGTTGAAATGCTGCATCTCTAGCTGCTTGATCTGCTTTCCTATTTCCTTTAGCCACTCGGGAGTCTCCCTTTTGATGGCCCCTGCAGTGTATCACTGCGACTTCAGAGGGGGCCCATACTGCCTCTAATGCCACGTACACACGGGCGGACTTTTCGACGGACTAGGTCCGGGGGACTTTTCAACAGACTTTTCAACGGACTTTCAAATGAACGGACTTGCCTACACACGATCAACCAAAGTCCGACAGATTTGTACATGATGACGTACAACCGGACTAAAATAAGTAAGTTCATAGCCCGTAGCCAATAGCTGCCCTAGCGTTGGTTTTAGTCTGTTGGACTAGCATACAGACAAGCGTTTTTTTCGACCAGACTCGAGTCTGTCGGAAAGATTTGAAACATGTTTTATTTCTAGGTCCGTTGGACTTTTGGGAAAAAAAAGTCCGCTGGAGCCCACACACGGTCGAATTGTCCGGAGTCCGGTCCGCCGGACCTAGTCCGTCAAAGTCAGCTCGTGTGTATGCGGCATAACAGTTCTAGTATTTCTGTCCCATATTTGATGCTCTTCCTTCCAGATCTAATAAGTCCTCTCTCCTTATACAGGGCCTCATGTGCATGAAGGGTCAGGAAGGCATATTTGGAGTCTACATAGACATTTAGTTTTAGTCCCGCAGCCAGTTGTAATGCTCTGGTCAGTGCAATCAGTTCTGCTTTCTGTGCTGAGGTTCCCTGCGGTAAGGCTCCTGTCTCTATCGCTGCTTCTAGTGTGACAACTGCATAGCCTGCATAGCGGACACCATCTTTTACAAAACTGCTTCCGTCAGTAAAGTACTCAACGTCTGGCTTTTCCAAAGGGCTGTCTTTCAAGTCTGGTCGGCTTGCATATACTTCATCCATTACCTGGAGACAGTCATGTGTTATGGGGTTCTTGTGAGGTGGGGAGCAGAGTGGCTGGGTTTAAGGTGTTAACAGTCTCTAAGTGGATTTGAAGATTTTCACACAGCATAGCTTGGTATTTAACCATTCGGCTGTTTGTGAACCAGTGATTTCCCTTGTAACCCATTAATTGCCTGTACTTGGTGTGGGACTCAGACATAAGTCTCCTGACCCAATGACAACTTTTCAGCCTCTGCCACAAGGAGGGCTGTTGCTGCGATGGCCCACAGGCAGGATGGCCAGCCCTAAGCTACAGTGTCCAGTTGTTTTGAAAGGTATGCTACAGGGCGCTGCCACGATCCCAAGTATTGTGTCAGGACTCCTACTGCTATTCCTTGTTTTTCACTGACATACAAATAGAAGACTTTCTGGCCATCCGGCAGGCCTAGTGCTGGGGCCTGCATTAGGGAAACCTTAATGTCTTGGAATGCTCTGTTTTGTTGTTCTCCCCATTGAAAGGGTTCCTTTTCTCCCCCCTTTGTGGATTCATAGAGGGGTCTAGCTTTTGTGGCAAAGTCCGGTATCCAGATACGGCAAAACCCCACTGCCTCCAGGAATTCACGCACTTGCTGTCTGGTAGTCGGGGTGGGGATCTGACAAACAGTTCATAGGGTTTTTCGAGGGACTGGGTACTGTTTCAGGCTGACTGGAGTGGCTCCTGATTTTAATTCAATAACGATTGGGAGAATGTGTCTGGCTAATCCTGGTGGGTTGTCTTTCGCCCATAGTCCCGGGATGTCGGGCTTCAGAGGGATGGGGCAATTTTAGGATAGCCTGTCCGTCAGATTGGAAGTATATGTGTGCTCTGAGTTTAGCAAGTAAGTCTCTGCCCAGCAAGGGAATATGGCAATCCGGCATGTATAGGAACTGATGCTGGACTTGAGGCCCCTCCCAAACTACAAAGTCTTTCTGTTAGGAAGGGTCTTTTGACTTTATACTTCTGCGCTGCTTGGTTAATTCTGTGTTTCTCCTCAGTATTAAAAAGGGTAAATAAAAGTTACTGATAGTCCGACCAAATAGAGTTATGGGTCTGAATTATTGACCAGAGCAAATCTGTCATGGCTTGGGGCTTCTCAGAGTAGGCAGGGTTATGAGTCTTCCAGTTCAGTAAATCTGTTGTGGTTAAAGGGGTATAAACTAGAGTCCGATGTCCCCCCACCACCTGTTCTCTTAGGGGCATTTGCAGAGGTATGTTGAAAGACAGGGCAAGGGTCCGGCCATTTGCATCAGGATTTCTCGGAGTGGAAGTGGACACTTGATTGGGGGGCCCATTAGCTACTACTGAGTTCCCTATTTCTGTCCTGCCTATACCCAGAGTGTTACGGTTAGGAATATTAATAGGAGTATGTTTACTTAGATCAGGCATTGACAAACTTGCTGAATCTAATGCAGGTGGACAACAACTTGAGTCCTCTTGTCTACTGGATGGGACATTTGGACATGGCTCTGACCTGTATCTGTCTGAGGCTCGTTCCTCTACATATGGGGGAGGCTGATCTGTCTCTTCGGTTTGAGAATATATGTGTTTTGTTTGTTTTGTCAGTGGTACTACTCTTGTCATAACCATAATTCTGCACTTTCTCTCTTTTGTGGCTTCTATCCACTGCAAGTCTTTATCTCCCATTTGTCCAAGAGATGCACAATCATCCGGACGGACGTTTCTCCTATCTGACTGATTGAGGATTTGTCTGAGAGATGGACAATCATCCGGACGGACATTCCTCCTGGAAGGTGCGTCTTGGTCATGTTTCTGTGGGTCTGACATAATAATCTCAAATAATCAGTCAATGGTCTCTAAGTCAAAGGTTCTCTGCGGGGGGGGGGCCAGTTCTTAGAAAATTCCTTCCTGAAGTTGGAGATCATGGACTGTAGGGGAGATTCAACATTATGTTTCCCACCCATACTTGTAACCTAGAGACACCAAGACAAACACAGAAGGTAGGGTAACGATGAGAATTCAGTAAGGGGTCTGAATCCTCGACACAAGTAGGGACAATTGACAACGCTTCCCTCGGTCAGTGGCCTGGAAGTGAACTTTCACTTCACCACAAAGTGATGTCTCATACACACATCAGTCATACCAGACACTCCCACCCGAAAATTACTGACTGACTGAGGATTCGTCCGAAAGATGCACAATCATCTGGAAGGACGTTCCTCTCGGAAGGTGATCAGGCTTCCCTTCTCTCGATCTGTCGAGAGATTGGCTGGCTGTCTGACTGTTATCCAAAATCAAAAGTAAAAAGACTCTCACCTGTTCCTGTTGGAGCTCCAGCTATCTATTTCTCAGGTTCCCAGGTCCTTTTGACGCTACCAAGGTTGTCCACAGTAGGCCACCAAATGGGACACAGCGCAGTCTCCTAGATAACAGTTCCAGAAGGCGCCTTTTGAGACTACGATATAGCCCACAGGGTGGAAAGGTCTGGTGGAAACACAGTGCCACCTGCCTAAACAGGTCACACCGATATTCCCCCCTCACGGCCAAATGCACCAAATGAAGTAGGAGGCAGAATATCGGTAAATGACTTTGCTGGACACAGGACTCGTTTAAGGGAGTTTTATTCCACTTTGGCCAAAGCAGTGGACACCTGACCCGACCTCGTCTGCATGCTAAGTGTGTCAATTACAGCTTGCACAGTGTACATATAATTTCAATATATTGCGTGACAAGTGATTATTTCAGTTATACAAACATTTTAACCTTTTAAAAGTCAACCTACGCTTTAGATACAAGACAAGTTCTGCAAAACATATATTTTAAACCTTATGCAAAACTTACATTTTTCTGCAGTTTGCCCTTTGCGGTTTTGTCTGAGATGGGAGGGGGAACTAAGTGAGTGAGTTCAGTGTCTGACCACAGCCTGTCACAAGTAGTTTCAACATGAAATGTAAGGCATATGATTCTTAGCTGAAATTCTAAATCAGTCTTACTATGCACATAACTATGGCCACATAAACTGACCCTCGTTGCCACTTCATTAGGGGAACTCTGTGGACTCTGATGTAAAAGGTGAATCTTGTTATTAACTTCATATGATTAGAAATGTTATTTATTAGCAAAAGATATGTTTAGTTTATACTACAAAACAAAATTGCTATGCGCTGCTAGAGTGTTCCTGTTTGACTTGAAGAAAAGGTGGCAACCCTATCTCCACCTACTGGAATCTGCTGCAGGTAGGTTAAACCCGAACACCTTTGAATTACACAGGTTCTGAGGCTAATTAAATGGAGATAAGGCACCAAGTGAGTTTAATTACCTGTGTAATTAATATGTGTTCGGGTTTAAAGGGATGAGGTGGGAACCATAGCTGCAGGGTGACAGTACGCTTGGTGTAATTCCGTCAGATTAGGCGACCCGTCAGAATTGGTAACAGAGGTGATGTTCCATCCCCGCCATCTTGCTTCACCCCGCACTCCTCCACAGTATTTGATACACCAAGAAGGGGGCAAGCGGACATCTTGTTACACCCACTGGAGTTTTGCGTTTCACAGATATCTTTAACAGGAAACAGAGCATATATTTTGAAATACAGTATTTGGAAATCCATCGGACTGTTTACATGTTGAATTATAAAAGCAGCGGTGTTCTGTAACATTAGCAAATCTGTGAGATCAGCAGGTTTGTCACTGCTTTTAAAATTCAACATCTAAACAGTCTGTCAGATTTTTAAATACTGTATTTCAGCATGTAAGCTCCATTTTCTGTTAAAAATAACTGTGAAATGCGCAACTCCAGTGGGTGTAACAAGATGTCCGCTTGCTCCCTTCTTGGTGTATCATTACTGTGGAGGAGTGTGGGTGTAGCAAGATGACGGCGAAGGAACATCACTTCCGTTACCAATTCTGACGGGTCGCCATTGTTCCGTCAGAAATGGTAACGGAAGTGACGTTCCATCGCCGCCATCTTGCTACACCCCACACTCCTCCACAGTAGGGATACACCGAAAAGGGAGCAAGCGGACATCTTGTTACACCCACCGGTGTTCTGCATTATACACTTATTTATAACAGTAAAGTGAGTTTATATAGTGCCATACAGTACTTAGAACTCCGTATAATTGTTTAGATGTTGAATTTTAAAAGCTGTCAGATTAGCAAACCTGTGAGATCAGCAGGCTTGCCGCTGCTTTTATAATTCAACGTCTAAACAGTCAGATGGAGTTCTTGTATTGCACTATACAAACTCACTTTACTGTTAAAAATAAGTGTAAAATGCAAAACTTCAGTGGGTGTAACAAGATGTCGGCTTTCCCCCTTCTCATGTATCCTTAATATGGATTATGGAGGAGTGCGGGGTGCAGAAAGATGGCGGCGGCGACGGAACATCACTTCCGTTACACATTCTGACGGGTCGCCTAATCTGACGAAACACCATATTTGACGGGACATCGGCCCTGATAACGTACAGCGCAAAGAAATGTCTGCACACAGGGGGAACTGAGTACATGCGCAGCTTAGTGAGAGCGCTGAGCTCGGCGCGCCGCCTGCTGCTCCACACAGTGTCCGGACTGATCAGTATGTGTGCGGGGGCGAGCGCCGCGTCCACCGATCTCCCCGCATTGTACACACTAAAGGCGGTGGCTGGAAGTGAGCCCAACAAGTGTAATGATCTCCTCTTCTCCTTTCCCCGGGACCGAGCCCAGAGGCCGCACCATGTCATCTACTTCCCGGGAGACGTGCAGGTGAGAGGATGGTGGCCATTGGGGCGACCCTTGTGTGAAGGCTCATGCCAATGACCCCTTCATTTTTATTAGATGGCAGAGAAAGCTTGGTGTCAGGGGCATGCATGGAAAATTTAGGATCTGGTCATCTTTACAGGTTCATCTGACCTTTTCCTAACTACAGGTGCAGCTCAAAAAGTGATCATCAAAAAGTTTTACAGTTTCACAGCCTTATCATTGCCGCCTATCAGTGTCTATACGTGCCACCTGATCAGTGCTTATCAGCAAGTGCCACCTGTCAATGCCAGTCAGCGCAGCCTCATCAGTGTCACCTATCAGTGCCGCCTGTCAATGCCAGTCAGCGCAGCCTCATCAGTGTCACCTATCAGTGCCAGTCAGCGCAGCCTCATCAGTGTCACCTATCAGTGCCAGTCAGCGCAGCCTCATCAGTGTCACCTATCAGTGCCGCCTGTCAATGCCAGTCAGCGCAGCCTCATCAGTGTCACCTATCAGTGCCGCCTGTCAATGCCAGTCAGCGCAGCCTCATCAGTGTCACCTATCAGTGCCGCCTGTCAATGCCAGTCAGCGCAGCCTCATCAGTGTCACCTATCAGTGCCGCCTGTCAATGCCAGTTAGCGCAGCCTCATCAGTGTCACCTATCAGTACCGCCTGTCAATGCCAGTCAGCGCAGCCTCATCAGTGTCACCTATCAGTACCGCCTGTCAATGCCAGTTAGCGCAGCCTCATCAGTGTCACCTATCAGTACCGCCTGTCAATGCCAGTCAGCGCAGCCTCATCAGTGTCACCTATCAGTGCCGCCTGTCAATGCCAGTCAGCGCAGCCTCATCAGTGTCACCTATCAGTGCCGCCTGTCAATGCCCATCAGCGCAGCCTATCAGTGCTTATCAGCGCAGCCTCATCAGTGTCCATCAGCGCTGCCTTATCAGTGCCCCCTTTTTACTTTTCGGTCTTTTTTTGCTTGGCACCAGGCCTGAGCAATTCTTATTGCCTGACGCCCCGGACATGTAAGTTCTGGGTGCTGGACAGCTGATTTGAAGCCCTGCATTCCACAGAGTGTGTGCACTTCCCTTCCCATTTCTGGGACAATCGAGTAGGGTTGAGCGCTGCTCAGCCATTCACAGGAAGCTTTGTATTTTATGAACAAATACAACAAATATATGATACATCCTGTGAATGGCTGAGCAGCGCCGTTCACATTAGAGTGTGACACTATTAGTCTACAATATTGCATGTTTTTACAATATTCTAATTTTCCGAGATACTGAATTTTGGGTTTTCACTAGCTGTAAGCCATAATCCTCAAAATTAAAAAAAAAAAAATGCTTGAAATATATCACTTTGTGTGTAACGAATCTATAATATAGGAGTTTCACTTTTTGAATTGAATTACTGAAATACATTTTTTTTTTTTTTTTTTTTTGATATTCTAATGTTTTTTGATGCACCTGTATCTGCATTCTATTGACTGTATAAAGGGAAAAGCAAAAAACAAAGCCCTATATCAGTGATTGCGAGCCTTGGCACCCCAGATGTTTTGGAACTACATTTCCCATGATGCTCAACTACTATGCAGAGTGCATGAGCATCATGGGAAATGTAGTTCCAAAATAATCTGGGGTGCCAAGGTTCGCCATTACTGCCCTATACACTGACTGTCTGTACACAGATCCCCTACCATCTGTGTATGCGAAGCTCCTCTGTCCCATCTGTATGCAGATCTTTCTAGCCCTGATGGTTTGTCCATTTACAGGAGTGATGATCAACTTAGCAGTTTCGAGGTCCTCAAGTGTGGCCCTCAACACTGCCAGAGGGCTGCACAATAGCAACACATTCTCACACCTCAATGTCCAAAGGTTTTGGTCCTGCAGCATTTTTTTGCAGCATATTGCACTACTTTACAAAAATGCACTGCACTGTATTGAATTGCATGGTATTACGGTACCATGCAATCCAGTTCAGGCAAACACACTGAGTTTGATCTGCATTTAGGGTGTTAGGATTATATTAACACCCGCAGCAGATCACACACCCAATCATTTTAACATGGCGTGGGAAATGTGGGTTTCTGCGTTCTGGTGTGAACAAGAGCTAATATCTTTGATAGCATTAAAGGGGAGTTCCGCCCATCTGATTCCTCCCCCCCTCCGGTGCCACAATTGGCACCTTTCAGGGGGAGGGGGGTGCAGATACCTGTCTACTACAGGTATTTGCACCCACTTCCTGGAATAGATTCCCGCGGGAGTCAAGCCCCCTCCCGCACCCCCCCGCTGTCTCCTGGGAAACACACAGGTCCCAGGAGATAGCAGGGACCACTTAGGACGCGCAGCGCGACTCGCACATGCGCAGTAGGGAACCGGGAAGTAAAGACGCAACGCTTCACTTCCTGATTCCCTCACAGAGAATGGCGGCGACGGCAGCAGCCGAGAGCCGAGCGATTGATCGGCTTCGGCTGCCGACATCGCTGGACTCCAGGACAGGTAAGTGTCCATTTATTAAAAGTCAGCAGTTGCAGTATTTGTAGCTGCTGGCTTTTAACAATTTTTTTTTAGGTGGACTCCCTCTTTAAATTTGTTTTGGTATATTTTGTTGCTGTAAATATGCATTTGATAAATAACGCCGCAAATATTGTGCCACATAAAAAAAAATGCTACAACCATTTTATTCTCCAGGGTTTGTATGGAAAAAAGTGATAAAAATGTCATATGGGTACAGTGCTGCATGACCGTGCTATTGTCATTCAACGTGTGACAGTGCTGAAAATTGGCCTGGGCAGGAAGGGAGTGAAAGCGCCCAGTAGGCAAGTGGTTAAAGCCTAGCTGGCCAAGACGTATTTCATTCACTAGTCCAGTGGCAGTCAACACTGTTATAAACTCCATGTAGCATCAGCTGCATACAGTATACAGGGCTGTGTTTCAGCAGTGGTACGGGGACTGCCAATCCTGTTCCTGGGACAAAATTGAGTCAGGCTGAACACTGCTCAGCCATTCACAGGACGTATCTTATTTTTATAAATAAATACAAGGTTTCAGCTGATTGGCTGAGTTTGAGAGGCGGGCAGTTAACAAAATTTCCTCCTTAGCCAATCAGAGGAAACCTTGTATTTATTCATAAAATACAAAGCCTCCTGTGGCTGAGCATCCCTACTCAATTTTGTCCCAGGAATAGCATGATAAATTTCCATACCACTACTGGAACACAGTCCTGTATACTGTATGTAGTTGGGGTTTATACAGCATAAAGAAATGAATTTGCTTGGGCCAAACAAACTATTTAAAGTCCAAAAAATTCCTGGAGTTGGACTTTAATATCAGTGTCATTGTAACTGACAAGGGGGGCACTCTTTGCATCTGAAGGAAAAGAAGTTTAACTTCCACATATGGAACAGCTTTTTTGTCTGAATTGCAATGAATAACTATTAATACTTATTAAAAATGAAATGTAGAGTGTTGATCCAGAGGGTATACAGTTGCCTGAGGCACTTGTCTGCTTTGGTGCATTTTGTTAACGTGCTTTATGGCAAGGCAGCCTATTTATTTAAATGAGCGGCCAATGAACCAAACTGGACAGGAAAACAAAGCTGCACTATTTTTTTTCTCTGCACACTACAACGAGAGGCAGTGTGTTTCACAGCACTGTACACTATTGTGAAAGGTGTAGCGTGTTGCGGCACTGCAATGAAAAGCAGCGAGTTGCAGTACTGTACACTACAACACAAGGTAGTGCATTGCAGAGGTTCACTGGGCTGCCATTTAAGGTAAATTGCACCCCTGCGCACCAGTACACATAACATGCACAATGGTGTCAATGTGCTCATGGTGTGTTTTTTTTCCAGTTGGAGCAAAATCAGACAATACTTCCCTCCCTTTTTTTTTTTTTTTTTTTTAAACCTTCCTTTGGATTAACTGCAGGTTTTTAGTGTATTTTTTGTTTTTGTCTTTTTAGTTGAACTTTTTTTTGGCCTATGTACTATATAAATGTGTATATACTGTAAATGTTTCTCTTTAATCAGTCACCATATTTATTTTAGTTTCCTATTCAACATGGGACATTTTTCAGTGCTAGCAATAAGGCTCGATGAGTGTTCTAAAGGTCAATCAGATGGACATTGATTTACAGGAACATGTAAAGAACCTATAACCCAGTTAATATTTATTCCCTTTTTTAATGTCACCTGCAGAATTACCGCAATGTCATGGCAGGCCACTCTGAAAACTTCCGATGGAAACGGTGGAGTCTTGAAGATATTGCAACTATCCTTTCTCAACGCTTCCCTACCAGTTACATATGGATTGTAAAACCTTCTCGCATGCATCTCCACAAATTCAGCTGCTATGACAATTTTGTGGAAAGTAACCTGTTCGGAGCCCCTAAACACAATGTGGAACTGATAGCTATTAGGCAACTTCATTCCTTACTCACTAATGCTTTCACTGTGGCACAACACCTTCTGATGTCTCAGAGTAACAAGTATGTTGTGAACAGTGACCACGATCATTCTGTGAGCCACACAGGTTCTGCATATTCCACAAATGGCTGCCATTTAAAGGAAGACCGTGTTAATCATTGCTCCAAGGACTCATCTGCTTATCTCGGTTCACCATCAGTAAAGGAGTCCCTGTCCTTCACTGTGATCGGATTCAGCAAAGGATGTGTTGTACTAAATCAGCTTCTACATGAACTGCATGAAGCTAAAAAAGATAAAGAATTCAATATATTTGTAGGCAATATTGAATCCATGTATTGGCTTGATGGGGGGCATTCAGGAGGCATCAATACCTGGATAACCTGTCCTGATATTTTGAAAGTATTTGCTCAAAGGCATATTGCAGTTCACAGCCATGTGACGCCTTACCAAGTTAGTGACTCTATGCGCTCCTGGATTGGGGAGGAGCACGGGAAGTTTGTAGAGCTTCTGAAAGAGTATAATGTAATGGTGAATGACCAGTTACATTTTGCCTATGAAGCACCTTCTTTGGATAACCATTTCAGAGTTCATGAAGTTTTCTAGATTAATCTTTAGAAGCGCAGAGCTCCACTTCAAATGTCAAAGAGCACACAGTGCTCCACGCAAATCTTCAGGTGCAAATGGATAATGGGTGCAGACCCCGACTCACCACCGTCCAATGCGAATAAAATGAAGAAATGGTCGCACTCTGAATTTCCAAAAAACTTGCTTGTTGTACCTTTATTGTCACAAGTGTATCAGACAAACACAGGACAGGCAGCTATCGCTTGTGAAACGCGTCAACTGCTTGTCCTGTGTTTGTCTGATACACTTGTCACAATAAAGGTACATCAAACAAGTTTTTTGGAAATTCAGAGTGCGACCATTTCTTCATTTTATCCACTTCAAATGTGTGTGCAGAATATTTGCAACCCTTCTATGTCGGCTCCTTCTAGTGTGTTTCTCATAGAATTTATGGAAAGCTCACTTGGGTTAACAACACAGGCAGGCCGGTTAGTGAGCCAAGCTGGAGCTGTCACAACTGCATTCAAGCTGGCGGGGAGAGTTGATCAAGTACTCTTCCACTCCACCCAGGTTTGAGCAAAATATTTGGCTGGACTTCTGCTTTTACTGATGAATGAAAAAATTCAGGCATGCTTCCAGTGATGTGACCCAAGTATATATATTTTTTTTCTAGTTAAACTTCATTGTTTCGTTACAAGACTAAAACATTACACAGTCATCGATTTTTGGAGCACATGCCTGGACTCTGCATGCAGTGCTGGATAATCATATGCCTATTTAATGGTGTGTAGACAATATAATATACAACGTCAAAGCTTGTGATCCCACCACTAAATCTCATCACTGTTTAGCAGCTTGCTACAATTTCATGTGCTCTTTCAGATACAGTAGCCTTTCCATTTTGCTCTAGTAGAGCTTGGTGGGTACAGATTGAAATAACTATAGAGACCTTTCCAGTGGTAACGATTGATCATTAAAATGATTTTGAATGCAATTCTTGCCATTAGTTAACACAATTGTGTTGAGATTGATAGTAAAATTCATGTTATGAAGAACTGTTTGTAACTAAAATGGCCACAGAGCATAATCTGCAACTTTTTGAGGTAAGTCTTCTTGTATTTATTGCTGACGTTCAAGTATGCAGATTTTCTTGGACCAGTGTAAGTGCCATACTTGTCTCATCCTCGTAGAAACTGGAAATCACTGTAGTAGTCACCGCTAGTACAGTGATCGCTGCTAGATCCCAGGTCCTTTGTCAAGCAGCTGCCCTGCTGTTTAGTGAACATGGGTTTGTCATTTAGGAGAAAGCTTTGTATTTTGTCAGTGAAGTTTACGTAAAGCATTGTCTGAATGAGGTGGAAATTGTGTCGTCACGGCCCGCCTTTCTACCTCGTTCAGAGAACACTTTTTGTATTCATTGAAAATTTGCAAATTGATCTCTGATTGGCACCCATGCCGAGCAAGCAACCTCCTATGTTCCCTAAGCAGCAGAGCAGCCAC
This sequence comes from Aquarana catesbeiana, assembly GCF_042186555.1. Taxonomy (NCBI): domain Eukaryota; kingdom Metazoa; phylum Chordata; class Amphibia; order Anura; family Ranidae; genus Aquarana; species Aquarana catesbeiana. The sequence goes on from NC_133329.1 coordinate 259,296,356, forward strand.
TCGGCATGGGATCCGGAACAAGCAGCGATTGCTGTTGTGTCTGCTACAATGATTTTCAGCTTCTAAAAGTATTTCACAGGTATGCCACATACATACTAACATTGATCTAAGCTGGACCAATGTAACTGCAAAAATATCTACAATCTAAACTTCAGCTTTAACTGCAGGAATTAAAATCTGTGGTCAGAAAAGGATAATTTCACTAAGGCTCTGTTCACACCTAGGTGTTTTATTGTCAGGCAGAAAAATCGCACGTTTTTTTTTTTTTTTGTTTTTTTTTGCTGCGTTTTTGTAAAGGTCAAAAGGTCACTAATGTAAAAAGCTGAAACCGCCTGTAATCTGCCAAAAAAAAAGCTCCTGAACTTTTTTTGCACTTCAGGCATTTTGCTTCAGATGACAAAACACTCAGATGTGAACAGGGACAAATTAAATTAATGGGATTTGTCTTGTTGGGCATTTTTAGAGCTGAGGCTTACAGCAGAAAAATGCCCAAAAACGCCTAGGTGTGAATAGAGCCTAAGGCTGAATTCACACCTAAGCGTTTTTAGCTCATAAGACGCCTGAAAAAAGCCCATTCATTTCAATGGCACCTGGTCACATCTGAGCATTTTGTCACCTGAAGCAAAATGCCTGAAAAATGCCTTAAGCTCAAAAAAGAACATGAGCTTCTTTGGGGCAGATTACAGGCATTTTTCTGCTTTTTACAATGGTGACCTGTGCAAAGTCGTGATACAAAACGCAATAGAAACGCATGACTTTGAAAAACTCAGGTGTGAATGCAACCTAAAAGTGCATTTATCCTTGAATTGGTTGTACTTGGGAATATCAGAAACTTCTCTATTATAATATCCTACTGTTCATTTAGGTGGGAGCTCTTCTGTTATTGGATATAAAATCCACTTCCAGGTTTTATGAGGTTTAAGTTAGTTGTAAAAACTTGTAATCTTTGTCCTTCATATTTGTTGTTGCATAATTAGTATAGGCTGTGCCTATAAGCTTTGCATATCTATAACATTCCGATTCTTAATGCTTTCTTCTTCCCTTTTTTTTCTTTTTCTTTTCAGTTTGTTTTTCAGACTGTAAATGGGGTCCCAGGTACAGGTCCTGATGTATGTGGTGCTCAAGTATCTGTGTTGTCTGTAGTACCCAGAAGATGACTTTTACCTTTAATATCCTGGCCAAAAAAAACCACTGTGACTCTGGTTGTTACTACTAACACATTATTTTTCAGACACTTGTGTGGCATTTGCACACGCAAAAAGAGCTAACTGTACATGTGTGTGCTTTGGTTCTTTGTGTCTTAAAGTGATTCTAAAGGCAAAAATGTTATTTGTTAAAAATAACAAACATGTCATGCATACCTGCTATGTGGAGTGGTTTTCCACAGTGCAGCCCGATCCTCCTCTTCTGGGATCCCTGCTTGCTCTGAGGCCATTTGTAAATGCTCACTCCCAAGCTGGCTCTGTTTATTTACACACACAGCGTGGTTCAGCCACGCCCCCTGTTCTCTCCTCATGGTCTGTGATTGACAGCAGCAGGAGCCAATGGCTCTGTCCAATGAGGAGAGAGAGAGACTGCTGTCATGCACATCGCTGGATCAATATTGGGCTCAAGTATATAGAGGGGGGCTGGGGGGATCTGCATGCAGAAGGTTTTCTTTACCTTAATGCATAGAATGCAATGAGGTAAAAACCTCTGTTTTTCCACACATTCCCCATCATTTGACAAAAAAAAACCTAAAACGCTATCTTTGACCCAAATGAAGAAGAATTTAATGAACCTTTTAAACTTCTATATTTTCTCTTAACGCGGTTAAGTTAAGTAACCCTTGGGT